>NC_142053.1:16588572-17204822 GCF_982192425.1 Myodes glareolus | reverse complement strand
ATTCTTGTCTATGTTTAGCCACATGGCTTGGTACCTTTTCTCAATAAGGCATTCTCATATTGCTTCCTCTGCATCTAGCTGGTGACTGACTCTCTGACTTTCCTCTTTCCAGAATTTTCCTAGTCTGGTTGTCTCACCTATACTTCCTGCCTGGCTACTGAAAGTGTTTTATTAAACCAGTATGAATGACAATTTTTCACAGTGTACAAAAGCATTATCCCACAGCAAAAAAGTTGCGAGTTCTCATGATATACTCACTAATTTAGCAGTTTTCTCCCTAAAAGAAATCATTGCATGCTGAAGGATTATAGTGGACTCTGGTAAACTGAGTCTAGCTGTAGCTACAATCATACTGAAGCATGTTTGCATCAGTTTAGGTACATGGCATGTGGTCATCGATATGACAAATAAGTTTTTAATCCATTCTTATCAAGAAGGAGGCTCAAAAGAAGTTTGCATTAATGTGGGGCAAGTGACAGCAAAATTTAGACTCCTACTCAAGGCTATGTTAACCTTCTCACACAGTCCTTATGTGATCTGAGGAAAGCTAGGCCATTTTGAAGGCCTACAGAACTCCATATTGATCCAATCTATAAATGACATATTATTAGTGAGAAAGCAGGGGACGCGGCAAGTCTATCAAACACTGTATGAAGATACGGACATCACAGAAGGTGCAAGGTAGGATATAAAGTCTCAGAGGCCTGTTTTCCTTGGACTTTTCTTTTTAGTGATTCCCTGTTCAATACTGGAATGTCCCCTTCCAAGTTGACAGCAAGTTGCTACATCTTGCTTGCTCTACCACAACAAAGAAAACAAAGTGTTTTGTGAGTCCCTTTGAACTCTGAAGACAGCATATGTCTCTGGTGGAGACAGTTTTGGTTCATCTAGCATTTGACTCCACAGACTTAATGATACTGGATATATCTCCAAAGTCAAAACAAAATTTGGAATTAGATATAGTGGTATACACCTGTGATTATAGTACTCAGGAAGCTGAGTTATAGGCCAACCTGAGCTACAAAGTGAGACCAAGTCTCAAAACAAATAAAAGCAAAACAAAACAGCAACAAATACGGGTTTGATGTTTCTTTCAGTGGGAAAGTACTTGCCTCGCAAACATAATACCCTGGGCTCAACTCTAGTACTGAAGGAAACACAAAAACAAAAAACAAAAAAAGAAAAGAAAAAGAGGAGCAGTGTTAGATTTACAGCATGCCCAATAGGAACACCAATCCAGTAGTAATGGAAAACTAAAATGGTCTCTCATGTGTGTGGTTGGGGTGGGCTTAAATACTCTATCTTAATTTTGGACACAGTGCATTTTAGGTTGATCATGAGCATGACCAAGTGAGCTGCATGAATTGATGGCTCTGAACTACATGCTATACTTACTAGTGTTATATTGGCGCCACAGCTCACATCAGAATGGTGGGAAAACATTCCCTATGAGAAGCAAATAGAGGTGTTAGGGGGAAGCAAAGTGGGTTTGGCTGTTACGTGGATACAAAGTGAACATGAACTGCTGTTGCCTAAAGAGGTACCAGTTAAAGGCAGAGTTAGAGTATGCTTACATGTATATATCTCACGTGGAGAGAAATAACCTAAGGTGAGAATATACACAGTTTCTTGGACTGATGACTAAGCCTGCTAGTTGGGGGTCTGCAAAGGAAAACATAAGAGTACAGAGAATTCTAGGGAAAGGGACAAATCTTTAGGAGTGGACGCTGTAGAAGTGGAAAGGCATGAAACTTTTCCTCACCCGCCCTAAGGGACATTGGTTCTTATAACAAAAGAGATATTAATAAGAGAAATTTAGTAAATTCATTCAATCCAACTTTATGTGGTATTTAGACTTTTAGAAATGAAAGCTCAAAACCATGGACTAAATCCTTATTAGATGAAGAATGGACAGCAATGTCAAAATACCATTGGACTAAAGAATATGCTTTGTATTAGTGATTTTTCCCATTGGTATGAGACTAAACACATCGCAAGAAGTAATATGTGGGGAAGAAAAGACTTATATTTACTCATAGTTCAGGGAAACTATGTGATGGAGAAAGCATAGTGGTGGGAATGGGTTCTGTCTATGGTATTAGGAGGCCAATTGCTTACTGACATAGGATTCCCCTCTGTATGCTATGTTTATCATTGATTAATAAAGAAACTTCTTTGGGCCTATAGTAGGGCAGAATAGAGCTAGGTGGGGGAAAAACTAAACTGAATGTTGGGAGAAAGAAGGTAGAGTCATGAGATGCCATGTAGCTGCCAGAGGGGAAAGACACAAGCTGCCAGCTGGAATCTTGCCAGTAGGCCACCAGCCTCATGGTAAAATATAAAATACTGGAAATGGGTTAACGTTAACCAAAGATACAAGAGCTAGCGAGCAATACGCTTAAGTGATTGGCCAAGCAGTGATTTAATTAATACAGTTTCTGAGTGATTATTTCATGGTCTGGGCAGCTGGGGAAAAAACAGCGACCTCCAACAACAGCTAACATTTCAGTTCATGAGGATGCAAAGAAAGAGGAATGGTGGTGCTTATCCAGCTTCTTCTTTTGCTCCCCTTTTATTCAGTCTAGGTTACCAACACTTGGAATGTTGTTGTTCCCATCAGGGTGTCTTCTTTCTTGAGTTAATCCTTTCTGGAAACATCCTTACAGGTATAATCTCAGTGATTCTAAGTCCAATTAGGTGACAATTAAGATAAAGCAACATAAGACCAAATGGCACTAGATTGAGGATGGCCATCTAGGAAAGGTTGTTTCCCAGCTATGGATGATGAATAGATTAAACATCGCTGTATTCTTGTAAATGTCTATTTGACGAGGGGCTAGAATATCAGAACATGAGAGTCTGGGTCATTCCACCAACTCAATTACTTTGGATACTATAAGTGCCAGGTAAGGATGCATAAAATAACAAGGAGTAGATGAGAAGAAACATTAGTATTAGCTATGATTTTGAGATAAATTTTTAGTTGATTCCAGATATAGTCCAGTTGATAGCTAAGATTAGTCATCACATCTAGTGAAACTGTTTCTAATATGCAAAGTTAGTGAATTTAAGTGACCATAAGCAATAGAATAAACAACTGCCTAGTTGTTCAATCTAGGTGCCCCTTTCATGACTGGCTGGTTCTAAAGTACATTCTAAAGATGCTCTTGTTATTTTTACATTGAGTAACGGGAGGGTTTCATCCCTCTTAACTGCCTCAATGGATGGCCATGAAGCATTGGACAAAGCACAGGTGACTCTGGAGGATAGATTTTAATAGTTCTGCCAGTCCTCTTTTTTCCTTCCTCTCTCCACTCCTTTCCTCTTTCTTCCTGTATTATTTTACCTCTCCTCCTCTTCTTCCCATTTTTATCTCTCTGCCACTCTACTCTTCACCCCTTGTCAATGGAACACAGTCACCATACTCTGATCAAACCTAAACTACTTAGAGGAGCTACATGCCAATGTTCTGGAGTTGAAGAAAAATGGTATTCTTGATGCATTTTAAAGAGAGTAAGGTCCTTATAAGTCTCAGCTCCAAGGAAGTGCTAGATATGAATAGATAAAGAGCAAAGTGGATGTGTAAATTTGCTAAGAGATAGATAGGACAATTCTTTGCCAAACTGACTCAACAGTTTCCCCCACCCCCAAAGATCAGCAAGGGTTATCAGATCTAAATATGGGAAATGAATTTGATGAGCTAGCAAAAGCGAACACTTGCTATACAACCTGACTCAACAGGATTCTCGGATTCTCACTCTAATTGGATGGTGTAGAGTTGAACACAGAAGCCAACAACAACAACAACAAACAAGAAACAAAACAAAACAAAAAACCCTACAGAAGTCTACTTGAGAAGAGACTTCACAGGAGACTAACTAGAGCTTGGTCAAATAAATAGTCTACACCGTTGGTCAACAGTATCAGGTAGCAAAACTGAAGACAAAGGCTTGAGTGAATTTTCTGATGATTTTTAACAACCAATCTTGAATCTGAGTTTTGGCGTCAGACCCTACTATGTTCTTTCTATGTCATAATACACACAATTTCTGATGGACAACAAATCATCATTGTTTTAAGACACCACACTTTATATTAATTTACTGTGTATAAGTAGGTAATTACCATGATTGGGCTATGTGTATAAGCCTAGTGGTTTACTCCTAATATAATAAATAAGGCATTCATTTATACAAGTGTGAAAAGGTATAAATTATTTGACCTCTAGGGATTTCCATTTTATCAAAAGGTGCTTAAATTTGTCCCCTTCTTAGGCCAGGCTGTATTAGATAACTGCTTGATACAGTTTTTCAAAAGCCAGATTCCCCACCCCTTGCCTTGTTCAGAATAACCCTAAAGAGCCAGCTTAGCTTCTTTCCGATGGCCTGAAATCTCTATTGAAAACACATATACTTTTTGTCTTCCCAGTCCCATTCCCTCCTTAAAGGTAGTCCTATATTAGTAGGTTCGAGATATTAAGATTTCCACAGGGGATCCTTTGTTGAAAAAGAGAAGATGCTGAAACTTAGGCGGTGCCAGGAGCAGCGCATCCCCCAAATCAGACTCCCACAGTTTTGATTATCTGTCTTTCAGCAAAGTCTACATGCGCATACTATCTGACTTCGTTTTTTTTTTTTTCTCAAAAAGTAAAAGTGATAGGGAAAGAAGCTGTGAACTCTTCGGTTACTAGATCTTTCCCAAACTGTAAACAAGGCTTTTTCCTTTTACGAACTCATATGCCATTATAAGTCACTCAGTAGCAATGCTATTGAGAGCATACTCCCTGCCCCCATCCCAAGTAATCCGACTAGAGGTTAACTTTATCCTCAGAGTCTGTTTCCCAGGCAACCTGGATCAAGACAGGAGTGCATGAGGAAAGCACTATCATAGCAACCTGAAATGTGTTGGAGGTCTACTAGAACATGAGGAGCTGAACTCATTCTCCATGAAGGATGACACCAGACAAAAGCTATAGTGCCTAAAACTAGGTTGTCTGAAACCTAAGTCAACTTTATCACTTTCTTCCTTGCCATTGAAAATAGAATCAGATATTGCACCTCACACATCTGTCTTAATATGGGAAACTATGGATTTTATTTAAAGTCTATAGTAGGAACAAGTTATAGAAATGTACACTCTTGTCAAATATTCTATGATTTGGGGTTTTGAAATTAAAAAAGCAAACATAAAAAAGGGTACATGTGCTTCAACCTGCACTATTTTAAAACTTTTCAACTTAGGATCAGAGAACGCTTGCCTACTGCGAAGTTAAAAGGACTAAAAATATTATCACCTGCACAAATATATAATGTTATTTAAATTTCTGATTAAAACTATAGCTACTGAGGAAACAGTAAAATTACAACGTTAGAAGGATATGTTTTGCATTACTCTCTTATATGCCATTTTGAAATGATTTATTTCCCTTCAAAACACCTAAAAGAAGAAAGAAAGAAAGAAAGAAAGAAAGAAAGAAAGAAAGAAAGGAATGAAGGAACGAAGGAAGGAAGAAAGTGATACAAGCAAGCATCAGTACCTAAACTAGATTCTGGTCGATGTCTAATTCAGTGGAAAGTTCTGGTTGAAGTGCTGTCAAATCATTACAAGTCCCAGAAATCTACTTCTGTGAAAATAACATGGGATTCTATAGAAAGGAAAGTAGAAATGGATAGGCAACGGAAAAATAAAGATATTTTTCACAAGGATACCTGAAACTTTCAGGGTAAGTTTAATAAATGATATTTATCTTCTTTGTTTTATTTTATATCTCTACAATATAGATAATAGTAGAGGGGCTGCAGGCATTAGGAATGCTAACAAAATTGTGAATGTAGGGTGTCTGATTACAAGTTCTAGGGACCTTTTCACCATGCTAAATTTGCTTTATTCACTATAAGAAGGAAACAAATATATGACTTTCAGAAATTTCCAGAAAATTCTAGGAAAGGAGCAAAACATTCAAGCAGCCATTTTCAGAAGTTTTAGCAGATCGCTTTCAATCCTTATCCTGGGGAATGTAAGACAATGCAGAAGTTTACTTTTTGGAGACTCTACTTTGTATCAAGTGCTGTGCATGCTGCTTTCAAGAGTTACTTTATATGGTCTTCAGAGTTGCCTTACTGTGTTACAGAAGAGGAAATGGAAGTTTAGAGACGATGAATAGCTTATTCCACATTCCACAGCCTCTAAGGGATACCAGTCGTACGCCATGCTGGCTTCTGTAGTTTTAATCAGCCTTTTATGAGAATTCATCAGTTAATCCAGAAGCATTTAAGGTATTCCAATTATGATTTTGACATGTTGAGGCTCTGTAGAATTATGAGATGGTATCTCTGGCCTTGGAGAATAGACAGCTTATTCGGGGAGACAGAGAAGATTAGAATCAACCATGCTGATCTTAAAAAATATGCTTCATGCATCTGTAGCAATCTTTTCAACTGGGATCCCAGTAGGGATTGCTTGCATTTCAATAGGTTCCCGAGGCAAATTGCACATAAGGTCAAGTTCCATAAACTCTTGTACAGAGCAACAAACGGGAAAAATGTGAAGGAGGGAATGCCTGAAGCTGCATTCTGAAGATAGCATTATATGAGTCTCCCTTTCACCTCCAAGTTGGTTTTTCTTTTGTGAAAGTCGTTCCTGGTCTTCAAAAGGCCTTGAAAAGATGTTCTGAAGATAAAGAGATGTTCTCTGGGTTTGTAATATAGGGAATGATTCTAGGAGGTATTTCAGGAGCTGAAGAGACAGGGGAGAGAAGAGAGGAGAGAGAAGGTGTACGTGTGTGCTTGAGTGTGAGCAGAGATGCCGAGTCCACCAATAGGAATAGAGAGCGGAATCTGTCACTTATACACTCATCTCCCATCTTTTCTCCCCACTGTCCTTGTGCAGCCACTCTCGCAGACAGTAGGCCTGGGACAGCCTGCTCTGTATGCCACTGGATGGAGAAGTACAGGCTTATCCTTGTACCACATGTCTTCTTTAATTCTAGCAGTATGGTTGGTACAATTTAGTAATCATCCCTTTTCAAACAAACTCATGCCATAATAAAACTGCACTTCCTTTAGGAAAACTGACCTCTCTTTGGTAGAATTTGTATTCGGTTTAGGGACCAAGAACATTAACTGTCTTGCTCTTAACTGAGCACCATTCTAATTAGGAAAAAAAAATGCATTAGGAAGCATGTTAGCGTCTGAGAGGGGGCACATTCATTCCTGAGTTTGATATTTTAAAATATAGCAGATTGTAAAAAATGCAGATTACAGAGGGGATATAGTGTTAAAATTGCTTTTGCCATTATAAAGATAAAAATAGCTCTTGGTTCAAATTTCCTGCTGCTTCTTTCTAAATGAAGGAGTTAAATACGAAAAGGCAGGTGGATGCTGACACTCCTTTAGAAACAGATGAATAGAGTTGATGGCAGGAACTACAGGGAAGCTATTGAGGCCGCAGATGCATATGCTGCCCTTACTTTCCACAAAGTTCAAAGTGGGGTGAAGCTGCCCTGGTAATTGGCTATGAAATAGCAAACCCTCGGGAGAAAAATGGCCCTTGAACTTAATTATCCGTGTTCTGGGCAGCGGGTAGCCACCACCGGGTTGATTAGTAATGCCACCTATTTTAACAGGCACCCAAGTTTAAGTGTGAGTGTTACTGTTTGGACCCCGGCACCAAGTTCAATTAAGGGCCTGGGAGTTTCTTTCCGTTCTGACCAGGTCCAGATCTTAAGCAGATGATTCTAGAAATTCCCAAGGTAAAAGTTCATTTTTCATCTAAGCTGTATAGGGGCAAAGATCTGTTAAAAATTTAACAGCACCTGTGATGACCAAGAAACATTTTGTTCTTGGCACATAGTGATTTAACACACCTTTTTCTTGGTGTTCTAATTCTGTTCTGGCATTTCCAAAAGGGTTTATTGTGCTCAATTTTCAGATGTATTAATTCTCAGTAAAGGTATGTGAATTTCACAAGACAGCTTACCTTATTAAGTGTTTGAAGATAGATATAGGACATTATCCTGATGAGATAAGGGGAAGAAAAGCTGCTAAAATTTAAAAACAAAGCCTACAAACACTAATATAACACCTCTGCCTGCATTTAGAAGAAGCACTGTAATTTGGTTATATACATATATTAGAGGATGTGCTTACCTGCGCTTGCGCATGTGTGAATTCATGTGTGTGTATGTGTGTCTGTGCATGTGTGCTACAGAATGAGTCAGGTCGGGTGTGGAGGTCAGATGACAACTCAGAGGAGTTGATTCTCTCCTTCCATCATGTGTGTTCCAAGGATCAAAGTCAAGGGATCAGGTACAGAGCAACAAGCACCTGGACCGGCTGGATGATCTCACTGGCCTAAATTGGGATCTTTTGATGCAAAGTTTGCATCTCTTTTCCCAGCACTTTTTTAAAATCTCATTTCTATCTTCGTTTGTGATTCTGCATCACCATGTATGTCTGCTTCAGTCACAGAGTATCTCTAAAAGGATGCTATTCCTACGTCAGTTATGAAAGATTCCAGGTTGTAAATTGGTGAGTGAGAGTCTTTATTCTCTAAGAGCCAACCAAGGGTTCTAGTCATTTCTGAAGGAGTAACAGTTACTGACATTCATTGTACATGGAGTATTGTAGTAAGCACTTCCTAGGTGTTGGCTCATGATGAGCTATGTACTGCTTTGGAGTTTCATTTTAGAATTAAGAAAACAGGAGGGAGAATGTGTGAGGCAGAAACAGAGAGAGAAAGAGAGAGAGAGAGAGAGAGAGAGAGAGAGAGAGAGAGAGTTATAATTTGTCATATAGTGGCAGAGCTAGCAAAGCTAGGTAATGTGAATCCTTGACTTTTTTTTTTAAATTAAACAAATTGTCTAGCCCTGGTAAAATTTGTACTATGTTCATGGGTACAAGACATCTGTATTACAAAAAAATATTTCTAAATCACTCCTACTAATGCCCCAGAAGTCTATATTCCTTTTATTAAATTTTGAGTGTACAGTAGGAAAGTAAACATCTAGAGGATATTGCCATGCTGAGGTGATAGGCAGAGACAAAATTAAAATAAAAAACTCCACTAAAATTGACTTATTTTCTTTCAGATGCAAACACGGAGGCTCAGTGAGGTTAAGTAAGTTGTCTAACACAGCATGGAAGGGGGAGATTCACGAACGCATCCTAGACTGCCTGATTTCAGAGGTTGAACATTTAATCTCTCCAGCAGGGTTACATAATGACAGCTATTAAACATCTCTACATCCTGGGATCGTGCCAGGCCCTGCTTTGAATACTTTATACACAATAGGTCACTTTATCCTCACAACAGCCCTGCGAGGCTGGTCATATTATCCTCATCACAAAGATAAGGAAATAGACTGGGATCCAATAAGTAGTGAGGTGAGGATTTGAACCCATTCCTGTTTATTCCAAAAGTCCTTCTCGGTAGAATGGATAGAGACAAGAACTGAATTCAGCTTTCAATTTAACCCTCTACTCCCTGTTCCGATTGGTCAGTGAGACTGCTAGTTCATGCCCAGCTTATCTGGACACCTGCAGGGTGAAACAACTGAAAAAGAGAAACAAGAAAATATCATAAATGCATAAACAAGAAAAATTCTGAGGTTGGCACATCATGGTAACTTTTTCTATTGTCATACAATTAACCATCTTATGTCAATCCTTGGGTACATAAACTCCATTGTATCAGTTAGAGTTTCTATTGCTGTGAAGAGACAACATGTCTATGGCAACTCTTATAAGGAATAGCATTTACTTGGGGCTGGCTTACAGTTTTGAAGGTTTAGTCCATTATCATCATGGCAAGAAACAGGGCAGCATGCAGGCAGACAGGGTGCCAGAGAAGGAGCTGAGAGTTCTACATCTTCATCCACAGGCTACAGGAAAAAACTGATACATTAGGCCTAACTTGAACTTCTGAAACCTCAAATCTAGCCCCTAGTGACATACCTCCTCCAACAGGACCACACCTATTCCGATGTGGACACATCTCTAATACTGTCAAGCATTCAAACACATGAGTCTATTGTAGCGATGCTTATTCAAATCACCAACTACTTCCTGCCCTCCATAGGCTTAAAGTCATAACATAATGGAAAATATATTTTGTTCAACTTCAAAAGTCCCCATAGTCTATCACAGTCTCAATAATGTTTCAAAGTCCAAAGTTGAAAGTTTATTTTGAGATTCATGCAATCTCTTAACTATAATCCCCTGTAAAATAAAAATAAAAAAGCAGATCACATACTTCCACCATATAATGGCACAGGATATTCATTAGTGTTCCAAAATACAGGAAGGTAGGGAAGGGAGCATAGTGAGGAAATACTGGACCACAGCAAGACCAAAACCCCACTGGGCAAACTCCAAACTCTGCAGCTCTGATATCAAAGCACTCTACAGATCTTCAACTGGTCCATCTTTGTTGACAGCAACACACTTCTTTCTCTCTGGCTGGTTTCACTCCCTGTTAGCAGTTTTCCTCGGTAGGTTTCCCATGGCTCTGGCACCTCCAACATTTTGGGGCCTCCAAGGTAATCCAGGATTTACCTTCACAGTTTCACAAAATGGCCTCTCTAGGTCCCATGCTGGGAACCCCCTGCCACATGCCTTGCCACAGCGGCTTTCCTTGGTCCCAGAGGTAAATTCCATAGTTGCTTTCTTCTGCCCTTAACTCCAGACCAACACGGACAAGGCTTCCAAGTTCTGCTGCTTGCTGAGGCTGGAACATGCCCTGCTTGTTGAATTACATCTTCACCAACTCTCTGTTTTTGATGGTTTTCTTCACTGCCTAAGCTTGACTGTCCTGGAACCCACTCTGTAGCCAGGCTGGCCTTGAATTTATAAAACCACAAGTTTCTGGCTTCTGAGTGCTGGGATTAAAGGCATGCATCACCGTACCTGGACCAAAGCTTTTCTTTAATTCCTTTTCACACATTGGAAGTTTCTCTGGGTGGAGTCTTGACCACAAGGTGGAAGCTTATCTGGGTTAGATCTTGACATGAGGCCACCATTCCCTTTATTCCATTTAATAGCAGGCTTTTCTTTAATTCATTTATCTCCTTGAATACAGGACTTAGCTCCATTTTACTTCCTGGTACCCCCTTTCTCCTCTAATTGTACATTTTATATTTTTCCTCACCCAGCTTGCTCTTTTTTATGATAGATCTTCCTAACAGTGACACAAGTAACCACAAGACAGATTTCTTCTGCCAGTGCATCCAATCCAAAATTCTTCAAAATAGCCTCATCTGGGCAAGGACAAAAAACAGCCACATTGTTCACCAATATATCACAAATAGTCTCCAGGCCACATACCAAACTTCTTCTCCTCCGAAACCTCTTGAACCAGGCCCCAACCGATAAAATCACCGTCAGCATCATTGTCTTCATGTCCCTACTAGGATGGCCCATCAAGCCCCACTTAACACATTCAATTACTTTTTCAATGACCACATTTCTCCAAAGAAAAACATGATCAGACCTATCACAGAAACATCTAAGTCCCTGGTACCAACTTCTATCGTAGAGTTCCTATTGCTGTGATGAAACGCCAAGACCATGGAAACTCTTATAAGAAAAAGCATTTAATTAGGGTTGGCTTACAGTTCAGAGGCTTAGTTCCTTGTAGTCATAGCAGAAAGAATGGCAGCATACAGGCAAACATGGTGCTTGAGAAGGAACTGAAAATTCCATATCTTGATCTACAGGTAGCAGCAAAAATATATCTGAGATCTTGCTTGAGATTCTGAAACCTCAAAGCAGCCACCTTGACATACTTCCTTTCTAACAAGACCACACCTACTCCAACAAGGCCACACCTCCTATATGCCACCCCCTATGGACCAAGCATTCAAACACATGAGTCTATGGGAACCATATACACTTAAGCCACACCCATATATAGAGACATCTTAATGAAGTGGTATAATGATTCTTATCTGTTTTTAAGGTAGATCTACTAGTGATTTCTACTTATTGGCTCGTTTTATATTTTTGTAATTAAACAACTAAACCTTTATGAAATAGAACAAAACAATGTTGTCATATGAAGTCAAGCCCTTTATAGAGTTACTGAACTTCTTGTTTTGCTGAAAATTGAACCCGGGGCACCAAACATGCTAGGCAGACCCTTTAGTTGTGAGCTTGAACCCAAGCTCTTGTTTTCATAGATGATGAAGTTTATGTTACCAATATCAATATGGAAACTATAGATGAAACAGCTTCTCCAATAGTTTATACATGAACACACATATTCTGGATGCAGAATGTGCAGCCTCAACTTTCAGCTCCGTCTTAGACTGGTTGATTAACTTGGATGTGCCTCAGTTACTCATCAGCAAAATGAGAATACTGGTACTGGAATTATGCCTTTATGATAAAGCTCAAATGAATAAATACAGAAGGTACTATTAAACAATATTTCAGTGGTGGATGATCAATAGTTAGTAGAGGTCAAAAGAAAAATACTTCAAAGATGCTGAAGTACTAGATTTATAGTGCTTTCTTCTGGCAGAGGACAGGTGAAAGTGGGTGGTACCTTAAAATCAGTGAAGGGAATGGGTTAAATGAGCCCGGCCTAGGTTCAGAATTAAAAGATGATCTGTAACTAGCATCTTAGGTTGAACTAGAAAACTTTTGTTTTGTTCTGTCAAGACAGGGTTTCTATGTGTAGTCCTGGCTGTTCTGGAACTTTCTCTGTAAACCAGGCTGGTCCTGAACTCAGAGACCTGCCTCTGCCTCCTGAGTGCTGGGATTAAAGGCATATGTCACCACATCTGACTTAAAATTTTTTAAAAAAAAACGCAGATATAATTGCAGGAACAGAAGTGTAGGAAAAGAGAGTTGTACACACCCAAGGTCACTAACTGAGAGATTAAGAGAGTGTTTATGGGAAAATGATTTTGGGATGATAGTCACTGTCTAGGAAGAATGTAACATTTTAGGAAAAATGAATCAGTATATAGACATTGCTGTTAGTCAGAGAATTATTAGGTCTTTGATCTAGCATAGATTCTAACGTGGGTTAATTGTATATAAAATGCCTAATGAGTTACTGCACTATAGTCCACTTAAACACATCATTTAATACATTGAGAAAGCAACAGCAGGCTAGATACTCTAAACTCCAAGATCCCTAGATTCAGTGTCAGTATACCATGGGTGGTTGCTCCGCATTCATTTGTTCAATTTGAAAGGTTGTATTTGTCTTCTAGCCAATAGAAGAGGCTCAGCCTACGGGTAGAGCAAGTCAGAAGTACTACAGTGTCAAAAATCCATGGAAACATTGTTCTAAAATTGGTAAATTGGAACTCAGTGAGTATTCCATATGGCCACCTTGTCCTTCAGTTGTGATAACTCTCTACATATATTCTATATATTCTACCGTTCCTCACAATTCTCCCGACGGGCTGAGCTATAACAGGGCATGGAGAAAAGCGAGTTGAGAAGGCAAAACTTTTTGAGCTAGCTTTCCTTTGCTACCTCACATGTGTGCTTGCTAGGTTCATTTCCAAATAGATATATTCATCTTGTAATCTATTTCAAGGCCTTTTATTTCTGAACTCGTGTCAACACAGAAGAATAATGTATCTTCAAAAATACTCAGAAAACAGTGAATCGATGCAAATAAAATTCAATTTCTACTTCTAAACTCCTTCCTCCAAAACAGAATAGAAAAGATAGTGCTGTCTCTGCATATTGTGTTCCTCTGCTGTGTTATCTTTTCTATGCTGACTCATTCCTCAATAACGGATGCACCAAATCTTCAATATCCCTGGCAGTTTGTTGGCAGGACTTTCTTCTGCCCTGTGTTCTGTAAAAGATATATGAAAAAATATGTCACTTGAGTTAATTGTTACTGTACATAGCCGTTCTTTATGTCTAAGTGTGTTCTAGGATCTCTTAGACAAAAACAATGAGATCTAAACATATGGACAGATTTTCCCCAAATATTCATCTGATTCTGGTACAAGAATGTCTTTGGGATTTGACTTAAAATCCATACGACTTGTTTTTGTCAAGTTATATGAAAATATTGAGGTACAAATACCAAGAATTTTTAAATATGGAGACATTACTAAGGAGCTATATATGCGGTCTTCGCACATACGATCTTGCTCTTCCCAGTGCACATGATAGGAGCAGAGCCCTTCCATCTTCAGCTTCCTTAGGAACATACTTTTTGCCAGGCAGCTGTGGCTTACTTAGCCTTTAATCCCAGCACTTGGAAGGCAGAGTCAGGGGAACATCTGTGAGTTCAAGGCAAGCCTGATCTTCAGAGAGAGGGAGTTCTTGGACAGCCGTAGTGGTTACCCAGGGAAGTCCCTGTGTTGAAAACCAAATCAAAAGAAAAAGGTGCCTTTCTCTGTAGACGCTGAGCAGCAGCACAAGTCACATTTTCACCTATGGTTCATTTCTTTGCAGTGAACCAGCTCTGTATGTCCTCCAGCACATGTCAAAATGGAGACTAATACTCATCACTTACTTCATAGATCTAGTGAGGTTTTCAGCTGGTTGGGAGCCTTAACAACCTATTCTGTAAAAGTGGAATCAGGGGGTTCAGCGATGTGAATGTCCCACAGAATGTTGTATTTCTACAAAGGCCATCATAAGGAGAAAAGAAATAGAAGTACTTTACCTTGAGCATATAATTTGGAGATTAGACATTGACAATATTTAGCTTGCTTGTGCTTAGCTTTTATCGGGTTTCTAATAGTCATCTTCATGTTACTTGGTTACTTTTGGTAGGCCTTATTAATTAGTCATCAGTTTTCAAAGCTTGCAAATTCTTTCAGTAAGCCAGTATCTGATAAAGTCCCAGGAAAGAGCTATATGGAAAGTCAAAGATACCGCTAGCCATTTCTTAAGCCTCCGTGCATCCCCTGAACTCTGCATTTGTAGTTCAACCGCCATCAATTCAATTTACGCAATCTGGAAGAATTCAATAAAGTGTTACTCCTTTTTCCTCTGCTTTGCTTCAAAGCTAAAAGATAAATAGTGCCTGTTTTAGTCTGTCAGTCCCCTCTGCTCATTTACAATCCTATCGGACATGAGCTAAAGTATGGGATGGAGGAAAAAAGTAATTTCTTTCTATAGAAATTGGAAAATGCCTTTAAAACCAAGCAATTGAAAAGCGATTTAAAATGAAAGAAAACATATTATTAGATCATAAAAGAATGCAGGATCACTGCAACTTAATATTGAAAAGAAACCTGGGAGGCCAGGCATACAGGTCAATATCCTAACCAATGTAAATTTCCCTTTAATGCTTGTAGGGATGGCATCTTTAGCACCTCTTCTTCAAGGCAATCTGTGTCATCTCTGGCTCACTCCAGCAATTAAAATAGTATTTCTATACTGAATCAGTTTTTTTTAATTTCTTGCAACAAAGATCATAGGATTAAAATCAAGCGAGTCATTTGTTCACAAAAGATTCCAAGGCGATAGCTTTGTGATGAACCCATGTAATTTCCTTCTGTGACAGAGTTTCAAGTCTTGAATAAAAAGGTGGAGCAATCAGTGTAGGACACATCTGGACTTCACTAAAGCTACGAGGATCTGCAAGGAATTTCCATTAATGAGCTGGGGATATCGGGCCTGGATTATACCATTACATGAGACTTACAGCAAGGGCATTAAGCAGTGCTTTAGGAAAAACCTGGGACAACATATACCAGAGACCACAGACATTTCTCTTGGACATTCTAATTTTTTCTGAAGGGCCTGAAATGAAAGAAATAAGAAAATTCCCACAAATTTTCAAAGACACAATGTTGGGCAATGAAGCTGGAGAGTGAGGGGGTGGAAATACAACCTGAAAATTCCTCATGAAGCAAGAGCAAAATCTAAGGTGACCTTGACCAATTAGAAAAATGGTCTGTCAAAGAGAAGCTGACATTTGACGTTTGACAGGGACAGTGCTGGGCAATCCATATGCTCCCCAAATCCAAAACACATGAATACCTGCTGAGGCATGGCTGGAGAAGCCATCACTATGAATCACATATTGAATAAATGGAAACTAGACAGGGCCATGGTTTAAAGAACTGCTATGGGCCTGGGTTTTGTGAACAGGACTGTAACGTACAAAAACCAGGACATTATTCTTCCATCTTGTATTCCACATCAATAGCAGTTTTATTAGATCCGCTCGGGCTTTTACCATGTTGGTCTTTCTATCAAACATGGAGGTATAAAACCTGGAGCAACTCTCAAGGTAACTGGAATGGAAATCAGTCTTCCTAGGGAATAGATGAGAAAAAGGGAAATGACTAAAATTGTTTGGAGACTTAGTGTTGGCTTCTTGCTCTTGTCTCAGTGGAGCTTTTCATACTCACCTTACTAAATAAACCATTCCTACATTGCTTAGAAATACCCCATATAAAGACATGCCTGTTCAGATTAGTTCATCACAATATTCCCAAACTGCCGGAAGCTGCTTCTTATGTTTGATATGTGTGTGTTGACAACCCAGATTGGGAGAAAACATTTGATTCTGGATTGTCCATGACACTATCCTACCCACTGGTACACAATAGGCTACTCCAGCATAGACACTTAATGACAACATGCTATTGGATATTGTGGTAATCTGAGTGAGGATGACCCCATCACCTCATACATTTGTTCTCTGTTTAGTGGAATTATTTCAAAAGGATTATGAAGTGTGTGTTTGTTGGAGGAGGTGTGCCCCAGGAAGTTGGCTTTGAGTTTTTAAATCCCACCCCATTCCCATGAAGCAGCTGCTTCAGTGCCATGCCTTTCTGCTGGCTGCCATGCTCCCTGCCAAGATGGTCATGGACTCTAACCCTCCGAAATAGATGCCTCAAATAAACACTTTCTTTTATAACTTTCCTAGCTCTTAGTGTTTTATCACAGCAATAGAAAAATCACGAAGATGGCTAGAATGGGAGCAATTCACCAAACTTGTTTTCTAAGTCTGGGATCCACCCCGGGTTCAATTCCAAGTCTCCACATGGCGGCTCACAACTGTCTGAAAATCCCATCCCATGGGAGGAAGAAAAAGATTAATTATAATCTATGACTTGCACTGGGAGCGTATTATAGAAGAACACTTAAAAATGAGGACCTGGAAGACATAAATCTGGGGCAGGAGGGCAGGACCACTGTGTCTGAACTGGTAAAATGCTAATATGACTTCAAATGATTATTTGCACTGTTAATAACTCTCTTTAATTAACCTGTCTGAGTGTGTCTGAATCATGTAGCATGGCACCTAATGCATAATAGATTCTAGATACATGTTAGTGATTGTTTGGTGAATTTTATAGTGTTTCTCAACTTTGAGCAATTATACTGACACTGATTTCTCTGACTCAGCATCGACACTCCATGCTGTGCTTTGAATTTTCATGAAATAATACTGTAAGACTTTTCCTCAAGCACCCTCCAAAGCATAGTTCAATGACTACTTGGTTTCTCCCCTGATAATTTTTTTTTAATTTGAAAATCTGGTATTCTATCAGTTCACTTGAGGATACCACTTCACCAATTTTTCTTACGTAGCAACAATCAGCATGTTCTTTATAATTCTAATATAATATCTTCTAGATATTATACTTGGGTTTAGATAAAAGACAAAGTAACAGTAATAAAATTAAAAGATAGAAGTCTGACATACTGCAAAGATGTTTAACAAACTGAACCGTTATACTTTCTGTTCTTTTCCCACCTAGGGAGCTATCTCTGGGATCTGTGATAATAATAGACATTCAGGATAAGTTTTGCCATGAATTATAGTACTATCGACCAGCAAGTGACATCTTTAGTGAAAAAAAAAAGTTGTGAAGTTTATCGATATAAAATTCAGCTAGTTTGAATCCTGTTCTGGAAAAGTCCCTGAATTATGTGTGTATAGTGGGGAAAATGACATATCTAAATAGACTCTCAGTGAGGTAAGACCTATTTCTTCCAACACCACATCCATCTAGACCCTAGCAGGCTGGGTGAAACTCTCCTGTTTATTCCCAGTAGAAGGAAAGTTCTTGATCAGTCCTGGCACCATGATCTACCAATAGATCTCTCAAGAAGGAAGAAATAAAAGGAGACTCCTTCTTCACATTACTCCTTCATTCTGAGACAAGAAGCAAAACCTTTGGTTGTCCTATGCTCCCAAATATTTGCAATTGATTACTGACTCTGGAGATTTCTGGGCAGAATGAGTATGACATTGGTAAAAATTCACCAAAAGACATCTCAGAGTACATCCTTCTAAAGAACCATCCAACAGAATGCTCTGTGCTATTCTTAGCCTTGGTCTCTCCCTCAGGGTTTCCCAGATTTAGAACCCAAAGTCCCACCTTTCCTGAAAGTTCTCAGTTCCAGAAACCCTACTTGTCGTCACCTGGCTAAGTAACATGAAGTTGGATGAGCCACTACTCTCCAGGCCTTAACCTTCACACATGGAAAATTAAAGTGTAGTACAGAGCAATCTCTCGGGCCCCTTGTAAATCTCAAGTTCCATGCTTCTATGGAAGTGTGTCTTCTGGTTTGACTTAGAATCTGGTTTTAGAAAGTGATGTAAGATACAGAAACCCATAACTGGACAATGTATATAGAGGGAGGGACCCTGAAAGCACTCAGTCTTAAATGAGCTTTCTCCATCAAATCCCTCTATTCAGGGCTCAGCGAACCTTGTGGAAAAGAAGTGGGAAGAGTGTAAGCACCAGAGGGGATGGAGGGCACCAAGCAAACAAAGCCTTCTAAACACAGCAGGGTTGACATATATAAGAACCCACGAAGACTGTGGCAGCATGCACAGGACCTATACAGGTCTGGGCTCATGAGGGTCTTAGAACTGAGAGGGGAAGTGGAAGAAACTCCCATCCCTAACTCAGAAGCTCTCTCTAGTTGACAAACACTTACAAAGGAAAAATTGGTTTTCTCTAATAGACTCTCACTGGATGTACAAAAGGTCAGGCTCCATAGCCAACACAAAACAAACTCAAAAGTGTGTTTGCATTTTTTCCTTTTGTGTCAAAATGTTTTGTCTGGGCATCTGGGCATTTAAAATAATAATTTGCAGATCTTTTGCTGATATATTATGGTTTCCAATATTGTTTTGATGGCTTTTCTGTGTTTCACCGTCTGCATGTGTTCCTGTGCTTTTTAATTGGCTTTTTTTAAAAAAAATGTTTGTTTGCTTTGTTTTGTTCTATCTCACTTTTCTTTTCTTTTCATATTTTTTTAGATGCCTGTTGGTGCTTGAAAGAGAGAGGGAATAAAAGGGTGTGGATTTAGGTGGATGGGGCAGTGAGGAAAATCTGATAGGATTTGGGGAAGGAAAGTACAGAATATATTGTATGAAAAAAATCTATCATCAGTTTTAATTTTTAAAAAAGCTGTTCCTGCATCACTAGTAACAAGGCCAAAGTTGTTCTCCCTAATGTCGTCTTCCAAAGTTATACATGTCGACAATTATTACTACCTTCCTTCCATAAGGAGTCAGATCTTTTGCACCAGGCATTTTGGTTGATTTTTGTGTCATGTAACTCCCTTTATTTTCAACCCATACTACTTTATTAAGATCAAATTCCAGAATATTGCTAGCCATCTGATAATGTATTATATCTACTGAATTTTAACCTTGATGCTTTATAATGTAGAAGTTAAAGTGTTCTCCCTAGTTCTTTGATTTTGTTTACCTTTAAAGACCAAATATAGGTCCATATTATCTATTTGGTTCATAATGCCATGGACGAAGGTCAGGGCCTACTATAGTATACAGTATATACTGTGATTGGTGCTTTGGTGCATTGGAAAAACTGGTTTGAAAAATTGTGAGAAGTCACAGCTACAAAAGTCTCCTTTCTCTACTCTTCTGCATTGTGTCGTAACAGTCCCATGTGAGGTACGCCCTTACTGTGACAGAAAGAAAGGCAGCTATGATGTTGAAAGGACACTTGATGCTGCTGAAGGGAGCAGGGCCCACCAAGGCCCCCTTCCCTGCCACCACTGACCACCATTAATTTTTACCTTCTTTCTAATCATATATTGCCAGAATTTTCTACTCTTCACCCAAACTATAATTAAAATATTTGGGTTGAATTGTTTCTTCAGACCTTTATCTCCAAATGAAGGCTCCCATGTTCTTCAAAATATAGATTAAACACACTTGTATGTTTTACTTGTGGGAATCTGTCTTTCTGAGTTCAAGTGTCAGGCCTACAGGAACCCTTAAGAAGGAGGCAGGAAAAGTTTTCATCTATCTGGTTTTCAAGCTAATTAAATCACTTTCAGAATTTAATGCCATGTTGTCCGCTGGTCTTTAAATAATTTCAGTAGCTCTAGTGTTTGTTCAGTTATGCCTTATGTCTATGAAGATGCTAAGGCCTGCCACACTGGGATCTAACCAATAGGCAGGAGGTTGGTTTCTTGAATGGCAGAAGACATGTACTGAGTGATATCTTTCCCTGGGATAAAAGTTTCAGAGAATGTTCAATAGTTGCTTGGCAGATTCTTTGAGAAGAAGTGTAATATGGTAGGTATGACTTACTCATTTCCTCTCTGGCCCCAGTTCTGCTACATTCTACCTTTACGTGCAGGGAGCTGAGAAAGTCAGAGTGAATGTGAAAGGAAAGGATAATGTTCTGAGTGAATATGTATTGATGGACATGAACCAGCCATAACAAGGACCAAGGCCTCAAACTCATTTGAAATTGGCAAAACCTTCCCCACGGGTCAGTGACAGAAAGGCAAAGCCTTCCTCTGGTTCAAGTTGAGTGCTTGCAAAGGACTAACTAGTGTGAGCAAAACCTAGCCACAACAGCTTCGCCACAACAGTTTCCTTCTCCCCAATGTTTACAGCCTGAGACTGCTCACTTACGAATACTTACTACCGAGACTAGCTAAGTCCTATTCCTGTGCTGTCCATAATAAACAGAGCACACCGATCTTCCTGCTTGTGTAGTAGTTGATGCCTCTGCATTGGAAGGCACACTTGGCTCTTGACTTCAGCTTTTCTGTGTCTGTGTCTCTGTGGTTTCTTTAGTGTTTGTCTTTTTCTCCAATTCCTCACCGTCCCTAGTCAAGTTTCTAGAGCCAGGCTGTGCTGGTTACAATACTTAGGACTTTGGACAAGGTATTTAATCTGTTGAATGGAAGCTACATGAGGGCATGGACAATAGCTCCCTCTTTGTTGCTGCAGTCCCAAATATCTGCTTCATACTTTGTAAGTGATTCTGTAAGTTGGCTATTGTTATTGCTGCTACAACATGGTCGACCAAGTATCTCTGAAGTGTGCTGTCGAATCATATGGTAGTTCTATTTTGTTTTTTAGATTACTCTTTATACTAATTTTCTTAGTGACTAAGCAAGTTTGCATTTCTGCCAGAAGTACATAGGGTTCCTAATTCCCTACATTTTTACCGACATTAATTGCCTTAGATTTTCCTTAATGATAGCCACTTGGCATGGTATAATGTGGACTCTAAAGGTAGTTTTAATCTGTGTGCCCTGGCCACACTACCTCTTTATGACACTGGTTATACTGGTTTCTCTCTCTGTGTGTGTCGACCATACTTGGTTTTCTTGAGGACAGAGCCTGGAGTTATTCACATCTATAGAATATATATCATGAGTACTAGGATTGACTATAGGAACAAATTAATAGAAGATTCATCTTTGCATTTTGATTGGTTGTGATTTTCTGTAATTGTCTCCATCTGTTGTCAAGAGCAGTTTCCTTAATTGGGGCAAGAATTCCACTTGTGTTTGGTGTAGGAACAAATATTTAAGATGTGTTTAAGAATTATGCTTCTTTAGCAAAGTGGTATACATATATGTATGTAGCAACAATTAATGAAAATAGAGGTTATGGATTTAAAAAAGAGCAAGGAAGAGTATGTGGGCAGGTTTGGAGTAAGTAAAGTAAAGGGAGAAAGGATTATTATAACATCAAAAATAAAAGAAATAATTAAAAATATTAATCGTGTCAGTCTCCATGGAAATTACACAAAGATATTACCGTTCTAATTTACTCATCTTCACCACTGCCCTTTGTTTGGCCTTATCTATATTTTTTATCATTACAACTAACATGTATTGTAGATAATCTTTCCTCTCATATCTTATTAAAGATTAGTAAAGAAATCATTTTAGAAGTAACTTTTTGTGATGTTTCTTGTTGCATCTGTTCTTTTTTTTGTGTGTGTGTAGAAAAAGGAGCAGGCTTCATGGAGGGGAAGCAGCCAGGGAGCCCCACTTTCAGATGACCTGTCTGTGTTTGCTCTTAATCTTGATTTCTACAACTTCGATTTGAATTGGTGACAGCAGACATCAAATAAAGTATACAGAGACAGAGGCAATTTCCAACTCTATGGGAAAGTGCATAAATTCATGGGTTGGCAAGGAAAATTGTCTCCCTCGACTCTTTTATAGTATAATGAGGACCTTCTACATATTTTTAAAATGAAGGCTTTAGACGCTACCAACAAAAAGGGATCATTTCTGTTTTTTACAAATGGATGTTTTAAATCATTTTTCCAAGTTACGAAAGATTTTAATATTTCTACAGCTTCATTTTTCCCCCAGTCTTTTCTGGAGGGGATGTGCTGTTCTTTGTGAATTAAAGGGAGGTATAGAAATGCAAATGTAGATTATAAAATTGTACAAAAAGACTGTCTGCTAAATTGATTTCAAGGCTATATAGGACATTGTATGCTGAGACAAAAGAGAATTGGAACTTAACAAAAAGGAAAAGAGATTTAGGTAAAGAACGTAATGCAGAGATCTGGAAATAGATATGTAAGTTAATGTAAATGGATTTATGTAAAAGTCACATATCAGATTGTTCAATTTAATTGCCTACCATCCTTGGTAGCTTTTGGTTCTCAAATAGCACCAGCTATATAAAATGTTATTCTTTATTTCTAGTGTGAGACAGCAGGAGAGATACTAACACAGAATGGCACATAGGAAATAATCCACAGCATACACATTACATTAAGAGCAAAGTCAGTGTCCATCACAGTATATGTACTTGTTTAACAGTTCAACATAAGCACATCAAGCCTTGCTATTAAAATTCTTAAGCTGATGCTGCAGAAGAGGATCCTTTATAAACTTATTAGAGCTCTCATTTGAAGAAACAAAAGAGATGGTGACAACAGATTAAAAGAAACAGTCATTAGCTTCCAGAAGTGATGATAAGAAAAGACAATAGATATACTTTTTTAAAAACTCTAGGTGCATCCTTTTAAGAAATCATTCCTACTCGCCCTCATCAGTTTCCTAGAGAATGATAGTTACTACTTCATACTCTTCATAAGTGGGAACCCAATTGGGGTTCTAGGTTTGCATCCTTTCAGAACATGAGAGTTACACTTTCAATTAAATGCCAGTGACAAGATATTTCTCCTGATGACAGATTACATACCTGACTTGAAGCCATAATAAGTGGAGAGTTCATCAAAAGAGAATGTATATGTCTCAGCAGCAATGCTTAGCATAAGTAAACATAGCCCAAGTTCACATTCAGAGAGGGATCTATAGTGCCAGCATAAATTGTAGTGAGCATGGCAAAGGGCTGTCATGTGAAAGTCGCCATACTAGGTGCTGTGTAGCACAGGATACTGGATAGACTAGACAACCATATACAAAGTTGTTTACAAGTATATGTGGAGGACGACACATTTCAAATTAGTAAGATAGAATCAACTGAGTTTGAGGAGTCGAGAGAAGGGGGGGAAGTGGTAAGTATAAATATTTGTGGAACTTCAGCTATCTAACACCCTAAATGGAATATGAGCTATATGGTCTCCTTTAAAGATTGACTTGCCTCATACCATTAATAATACCATTAGTGGGATGTACACTGAGATACCTCTCAGCAATACTGATAAACTAATCTCTTTGACACACTAAACACAATTACTGATTGGTTGGGAGTTATTTGGGAGTGAAGCAAAATAAAGACCATCTTGGAAACAATAAAATCGTACTAGAAGCTCTGGGCTTGTGTTTGCCCTTTTCCATCCCAAGTTTTAGTTACTAGCCAGAGAGAGTTTTGTTTTCATTTTCTTTCTTATAAATTAATTCTTTAGCACAATGGTGGTGGAGCATGACTTTAATCCCATAACTCAGCAGGCAGAGGCAGGTGGATCTCTGAGTTTGAGGCCAACCTGGTCTACAGAGCGAGTTCCAGGACAGACAGGGCTATATAGAGAAACCCTGTCTCAAAAAAAAAATAAAATAAAATAGTTAATTCTTTGAAGTTTTCTTAGATACATAAAATATATTTTAATATCCCACCACCATCAACCCTGCAACTCTGCTTCAGACCCCATTGGCATATCTTTCTCCTCATTGTATTGTCTCCTTTTTCTTCAAACATAATGTTTTTATTGATTATTTGAAAATTTTACATAATGCACCCTGATCACCTTACTTCCCAGTCCTACCATGTATTTCTCCTTGTTTTTGTTTTGTTTTGTTTTTTGTATATCTACTATATCCAGTTAATGTTGTCCATAAACCCATGGACATGGGGTTCACCACTGGGCCATGGGCAGCCTACCAGTGTTCACACCCTCAAGGAAAACTGAAACTGACTCTCCCTTTTCCAGCAATCATCAGATCCCCATAGCTTCTCAACTAGAGGTGAGGGCTGGTGAGGTTCTCACTCCTCCCTGCTGGAATATTAACTGGCTTGATCTTATGTAGGCCTTGCGCAAATGACAACAGCTGCTGTGGGTTCACTTGTATGGCAATGCTTTCTTTTTATATCATTTCTTTCCAAACAGGACTTTCACAATCATAGATTTTTCTTGTGGTTTTGCTATCCACTTTGTAGCCAGAAATAAAAGTGAGGTTGAACTGGTACTTATTAGCCCACTAAGCCTATGCAACCTGAAGGCCACATTTAACTGGGATCAAGACACTCCTCTAAGCTTTGGGAACCCACAGAATGCTCCACAAGATTCTAACCTGTCAGCTAATGACACTATAAATATCACTGATTATTTTCTTTTTCAAAAGAGCGGTATTAACAGCTCAATCAGCTAACTAACTGAAAGGCTAAGTGATAGACTGGGTGACTTACTGAACTATCGAAGCTTTGCACAGCAGTTCATCGGACACCTTTGGTAATGACTGAAGTGTCAGGCCCTAATAGCCGGTTGGCTTAGATATGATAATCAGAAATGAAGTAGTTAAAAGGATTGTTAATTAAAAAAAACCTTGATTAGAGGTCAGGCTGAGTCTTGGAAGAGATAGGTAATGACAGTGTGCTTTGGGGCAGCGTACTTGCCTAACACAATGGGCTAATCCATTAGCTGCCATTGTCATACTTCCTTTGATGTCAGAAGTGCACAGTGACTTCAATATCTGAAAATTAGAAGGATACTATTTGTGAATGGGAGCACAGGTAGTCTTTTCAGGGTATTAAATTCAGGGGTGCTTGTATGGAGGGGTAGGGCATAGCAACGAGGCTTATTGAAGGAAGCGGTCCCTGAGTATACTTGCTTATTAACTTTCCTATCAAGTTTAACACATTTTACTGGTAACTCCACAGTACTGAGTTCACCTTGCATGGGAAGAGAGAAGACAAAGAGAAGCTTTTCACTATGTATCAACTTATCAAGATGAATTCTTAGGAAAAGAACTGTGTCTGTTTATGTTCTCATTCAGCAAATTCAATGAAAGTAATTTCTTGAAATGTACTTTGAAAGTATTTATTTTTGTTATTTTAAAAGAGTATGCATGTGTGTGTCTCCACGTGTAGGAATGTACATGTGAGTGAAAGTGCCCACAGAATCCAGAAAAGGGTACTGGACCCCTGGAGCTGATCATCATAAGGTGATTTGTGAGATGTCTGTCATGGGTGCTAAGATCCAAGCTCACGTCCTCTGAAAAAGCAGTCTGTCCTCATAGCCCACCTCTTTATCCCCAGAAATGACTTTTCTTTATTTTCCAAATATATCTCTGGAAATATTTCATTTAAAGATGAATCCCACACAGCAATAGCTTAAGAAAATATGTTGAGAAGTGGAGAGAGTGTAATGGATAAAAAGCTGAAGACTACATGAACTTTTCCACAGGGTAGAGCATCAGTGGAAAATTTACAGCCTCTCACCCTGCATTAGTAAGTTTTCAAGATATCTCTAAACAGTGGTACAGTCTAGACAAGGTACATATGTTGTCAATCATTATTGTCACTGGAGCTATTTATGTGAATAGTAGAGTCATTTGGCTCATGTCAGGCAGTATGCCTATTGTGAAATAAATCATTGGTGTGGGAGGTCCTTCTGTCTATGTGTTGCTTTTATTGGTTAATGAATAAATCTGTTTTGGCCAGTGGCTTAGCAGAATAGAGCAAGGCAGGAATTCCAAGCAGATAGAGGAGGAAAGAAGGTGGAGTCAGTGAGAAGCCATGTAGTCTCTGCCAGACACAGATGCACTGGAACCTTGCCAGTAAACCACAAACCTCATGGTAAAGTATAAAATAATAGGAATGGGTTAAATTAAGATGTAAGAGTAAGCCAATAAGAAGCTAGAGCTAATGCGCCAAGCAGTGATTTAATTAATACAGTTTCTGAGTGATTATTTTGGGAGTCTGGGCGGCTGGGAAACAAATGAGCAGCCTCTAACAACAACTCATCTTGTGCATATTGAAGTTTTGGACAATTGTTTTAATTTATAAACATACAGGTTAAAACGTAGTTACAAATCATGGGCTTTCTGATATATATTTCCCCAAAGTTTGTGTATTGTAAATTTAACCCTCAAGTTCATATGTTAATGAATTTGGAGGTAGGGACTTTGTGAGTTAATGAGGTTTAGTTGAAGTCATGGAAGTAAGAGCCATCATAAAGTATTACTGGCTTTATAAAAAGATAAAGAGACATTTATTTTATCCTATTTGTTTTGTTTTGTCATGTGATACTTTCTGCCATGTTATGATGCAGGAAGATGGTGCTTAGTGGGTGCAAAGCAGGTGCAAACATCAGAATCATGAATTAGGAAATACAAAATTATTGGTCTTAACATTTTCTTATAGGAATATAAAATGGACTAAGACATAGATACAACCAAAGTTCAAGCTACTTATCTCTGTGTTAATTCATTCATCCCTTCAGTCACTCAACATCTATTGGGCAAATGTGATGTGATGTGGGATTCCACTCTGTATGCTGTGACTACCATTGGTTAATGAACAAGCCATTTTGGGCCTGTGCAGGGCAGAACTGAGCTAAACAGGAGAAAACTAAACTGAATGCTGGGAGAAAGAAAGTGGAGTCAGTGAGATGCCATGGAGCCTGCCAGCTGGAACTTTGCCTGTAGGCCACAAGACTTGTGGTAAAATATAAAATAATAGAAATAGGTTAACCAAAGATATAATTGGCCAATATGCTTAAGTGACTGGCCAGGCAATGACTTAGATAATATAGTTTCTGTGTGATTATTTTCGGGAGTCTTCAGGCAGGAAATGAACAAGCAGCCTCCCAACAGTGATAGATGAATTATCATACAAAAAGAAGTAAGATAGATTCCATAAAGCCTTGTTTAATTTTTGGTATTTAATTTCCAATATCCAGTATAATACAAAGAATATACAATGTGCTTATGTGATGCTTGTTGACAAGTGAATGAATAATAAGGGATCACTACACGCAGGAGTAATTGTAAAGCCTACGTGATATAAGCCAACTGCCATGGGCAGTAAAAGAAAGGTGCAATTAACTCCGCTTTGGATATGGTTAGTCAAGAAAGGTTTTAGAGAAAGAAGTATTATTTTAATTAATCTTTCTGATATGAATAAGATAAGGCACACACATATCGCGGGCTATGATATTATCAAAAACAAATGTTTGTAGCAGCGTAAAAAGACTTGGCATATTTTAGAAGTAGCAAATAGGATAGTTAGAAGATGTAATGGTGGATGGGGCTGAGGGGAAAAGAACACAATTTAGAGTAAAAAAAAAAAACTGTGAATGTCCTAAGACACCACTTAAGGTCTTAGAAGGCGGGAGTAATAAGATTCCACCTACTACTCATCACTTCTTCTTTTTTATGGAGAAGAGCTTTATTGTAGATATACAAAAGAAAGCAGGCAGAAGTAAGTGTTATCATGCATAAAGACAGTGGGACTTGAGGCTGGTTCCATAACGGATGGCAGCCCCGCAAGGGGCAGCGGAAGGCCATCCAAAGCCTCGGCGGGTCCCCTTTGTGGGTGGGAGACCTCAGTGAGTGAGAGACAGACAGATACGCCATTTAGAGATTGCTTGAGTATAGAATTTATTTAGTGGGTTATGGAGGGGGAAGGGTCAGGGAGGAGGGGGAAGGGAAGAAGTGATGTGGGGAGAGAAAGAGGCAGAAGCTGCCTCTCCAGAAGAGGGGCAGAGAGAGCATACCCATCACTTCTTACAGTACCTATTAAACACCTGCTTTATACTATTCAGAGGATTTGCCCTCACAAACTCTGTAGTTTACATGTCTAAGTAAATAATTTCCTTTGGGGAATATTTCCTGCCGCAAGTCCACAGCCCTCTCTTTCCTTCTCATCATAACACCTTCACAGTGCGGGGTGGTGTAATTGCTTATTTCATCTTTAGTTTCTTCCACTTGACTGAGATCTCAGGGAGGGCTGGAACAATGTCTACCTTGTTCATCATTATAATTATAATTCAAGTGCTTACAACAGTCCCTGGCATGTAGTAGATATTCAATAAACACATGCTGAGTAAATAAGAAATGAACCAGTACATGAATCATATGATTAATTTGCTGTATCTACAAAATGCAAAAGTTGCCTTGGTGGGAGATTTATGTTAGATGGAAAGGATTCTTTAACTACATGGGAGGGTCTGTGGCCGTTAGAAATGAAAAGCTCTGAAAACAGGCAAGTATTTGTCAAGCACATGGGACTTAGTTACAAGATGAACATTTTCATTTAACTGATGAGATTTTTCCCATCACGCCTTGACAGCGGAAACTTCAGCAGACAAATGTTTATCTCTAGATGGCAAGCTGCCTTATGCAAATAACACTTGCACTCTCTAAGGTCGACTGTAAAGACAGATTTGCTTGGTAAGTTTCAAGGGACAATTTAGTTGAACTAGAATTTTGGGCTATAGTGCCCTAGTACACTCCTGATATATGCAAAGACAAGAGGTCCAACTAATAGTTGTAGTTCGAGCCATTTATTGAATGTTTCTGTTCTTCTGTTATGCCAGACTGTGTTTCCTAGGATGGTTTCACGTATATATTTAGCCCATCACTTTTGCTACAAAGAAGTGGAGTCACAGTTTTCATCTTCATACAGATTCTCTAACTTCCACCACCAATGAAATAAACGGAAACGATAAGAATTCTGGATAGAAACACTGATGTGGCCTTTCTCTGGTTCTCTTTCTTCATGCCGTCTTCTTTCTCTCCCTTTCCGTCTCCATTTTCCCCCTCTCTCTTGTCACCTATCATGAAACCACTGGAAGCAAGCCACCAAGCTGCGAGGAAACAAAATTTTTCTCATAAAGACACTACATGGGGTAACACATGTGGAGCAGAATCAAGACCCCTTGTTGATAATCAGCATGAATCAACAAACAGGCAAATGAATAAACCTTCAGATGATCTCTGCTCCCAGCCATTGAGCCTTCCAACTGAGTCCCCAGATATGGTAGATTGAATCCAAGCTTCTCTTCCCACAGAAATGATAAGAATGAATATGTGATTAGTATTGCAATTTTTGAAATATACCTTTTCCTTTTATTGAAAATAGATTTTGCAATATTTTTACATTAATTTATTTATTGTGTATGTGTACACTTAAATGTGAAAGTCAGAGGACAACTCAATTCTCTTCTTGTACCTTGTGGGCCCCTGGGATTGTTTTCAGGCTTGATGGTAAGTGCCTTTATCCACTGAGTCATCTCTCTAGTCTAATTTGTTGTTTAAAACCACTAATTTTTGTTTAATTTTTTTTAGGTTAGTCATGGATCATGAATATGCTAGTGGTATATTTAAACCTATAAATATATAACCTAAAAAATTAAAGACCCATTTGAAAATTATGACAGCCACAGTGGCCTCAAATATTCTCATTTTCTGTTGTTTACCCTTCTGTAACCTTTTCCCCTACAGGCCATTTGATTCACTCACAATCAATACACAATGGTTGGTGGGAGTCTGTTCTTATACAAAGATTCCCTTGCAAGCAGACTCATTCTGTAGTCTTGCTGCCCTTGTTAATTTTGATAAACCAAGCTCCCGGGAATCCCATAATCATAAGGAATGAATTTTCCCAACAAATAGAGTAAAACCAAAGACCTTTCCCAAGACAACCATGGCTGTTACAACAGAGCCCAGGCCTGCAGTCTATGGCACACTTCCAGGGGACTCTTCTTAGACTCCAGACTGACCGAAAGTTTGACATAGTTAATAAGTAAGTTTTCTTTAAGGAAAACCTGGATCACCAACAGGCTCCAGTGATTAACAGACAAGCAGAAAGGGCAGAGAGTGATAGTTATGAGTTAGTCACAATCTTAAACAGCACAATTTGGAAGTGGGTTATACTTTTTTACTTTTCATTGAAAAGTTAGATTTAAGATACAAATTTTTCTTTTGATCATAATTAAATTGCAACACGAATAAGAATATTTCTGCTTTCTTCACTATTTTAGTGTTTTCTTTACTAATAACTGCTATATATACTAATAAAATTGTAGGATGTTGTAAGCAATATTTACTATACATACAAATTGTTGTAAATAATTTATTACTATAAATTCTTTGACACTGGAATGCAAGCATCCTCATTAAAGCTAGTGATCTATGCTTAGTTGTTTACATAAATGTCCGTGATTTCTGGTTACTGCTTTTTGCCCCCATATTATCCTTTTCTTTGGTGAAGAAGTAAGATCAAGCTCTGACAGTTTCAATTCCCATTTTTAATGTTGCCAAAATGAAAGATCAGTTTCTCTAGGGACCTAATGGAATTATAAGTGAGATACCAAGAAATATAGCCACACAAGACAAGGGCCTTTTGAAGCGCCCTTCCTCTTTAACTGTGTTAAGACCGTTGAATCCAGGAAAAACAGCAAACAAGTGCTCACATGACTATTTGGAAGCAGAGTCTGCGGGAGGAAGCTCCAGCTTATAAAGCTGTTCTGCTCGCCCCACACTGGGTAGTGTAGTCCCCATCTGCACGAAGATCAACCTAGCACCATGTGGAAAAGTCTTCTCGCTGGCTCCATCAACAGCAGTGATGCAAGTTGCATGCAGGCACACAGTCTGACTTAATCTTTCTGCTTTCCCAATCACAATCAATTTGGCTTTGCCTATTGATTTTGTAGATACCATTAAAAGGAATACCATTGCTAATGTTATATCAGACCCCATTACGCTGGTGAGCCGCTTCTATTTTTTTTCTTTCATGCTGTGGCATTTCCTTTCCCCTGAAAACACTCTTTCACTCAGTCTAGCAATTAACTGCTTGAACAGTATAATAAGGAAGCAATTAAGAGGTGACAGAGAAAAATTAACACTCCATTTCACATTAAAGGCTAAGTGAGTATCCTTGCCATTGTGAGTTAAACGTGTCTTTGAAAACCTGTAGTTTGGATGTATTTTCCTTTTGAATAAGGAGCCCAGCTCCATGTTTTTTGTCTAGCATCCCAATCTGAAAATGGATGATAACTAATTGGGTGCTGTCTGCTTAAACAGGCTATATTAATTGCAGTTTGTTCTCCTGTAAGTGTCAAGGAAAACAAAATCTTTGTAATGTGTAGGCATAATGTACGGCTGCCTTCATTTGAATATGCAGGCCATGTCCTGGTGCAAATAAAGCAAACTCCTGGATGCAATGTTGCCATGGCAGGCAGCATTTGCATAATAAATAACAGCTATCATGAGACTTTCTTTATGAAGTTCTCTGTTGTGTTGTCAGCTGTAAGGGCCTCCACTAAAGCAGCCAATATTGAGGAAGTAGAATGTGTTTTGCTTGCAAATGCAACACACCAACTGGAGTCACTGTCAAGAATACATTATTTTACTGTTGCTGGCTAAATGGAATGGATTGTGTTAAATATGTACATGCAATACACAGAGAATTGGATCAACACACATCCACAGGATGACAAGAATATGACTTAACTCCAAGACAGTGGCTGGATTAAGTCAAGAACGTACCATTAGCTTCCTCTCTGTGCCAAAGTCTTTCAGCACAATAATGCTATGCATAATCTCTTCACTCATTGCTTAAGCCTGAGTCAAACAATTTAGAAATTCCTGTTGTTTCTGGCTATAGGGATTTGAATGTCTTTCACAAGGCAAGGCGTTCCCAATTGCTTTATCTTCCTTTGAGATACCAGCCTGTTAATATATTAAGGCTACCAGAGGTTTCCCAGTGCTTACTGGGGGCTTTCATGTATGCATTGTGTAAGTTTACTTTGAATAAGTATTAGCATAGGAGACTGGAAAAAATCAACTGGTTTTACTAGAGAGTCTAAGTTCTCCCTTTTCCTATTGGTAAACCTTCCTTTTTAGTGATTGACCATTTCCTGGATCTTAGAAGGACAGAAACTTAACTGCATGTAGATTTCTCCATCAGTTGTTAACTGAAAGTATTAACAACCTTGCTTCACATGGACTTAAGCATTCTGCCTCCCACTTTTGGTTCAGATCAGGTCCTGTTGTTAGGTTCATGGTGAGGTTTAGGGCAGGCTACCTGAAAACACAGGAGCTTGGCACACTGAACATTGTGAGTGGAACATGCAGTAAGGACTCCCCGTTGCAGCAGGCTGTAGTGGAGCAGTGCCTGCCATGTACCCAGAAGAAGAAAACGCCTGAGTCTCCCAAGATGGAAGTGCAAGCACCTGAAGGAATGTGCAAAGCAGGCGTTGATTACATTCTCCCATTCTGCACTACACTTAGCATGTTCTTTTGTTCGATCACATTTTTCCTCTTGTTTCTCTGCTCTTTTCCAAACTACATATGACACTTGGGTTTCACCTTTTTCTCAGGATCTTCCTTTCTTTATGAAGCTTTATGTGCCATGTAAAATTTATATTAAATTCATTTGGATATGTGCTTTTTATTAGCAGAAGTCCAACACAGAACTAAAGAGAGTAAGGGGAAATCAGGTTTTCTTCCTTTACACTCACAAGGAAAGGACCCACAGCCATCATGCCCATCACTTTTGTACCTGACTCTTGGTTTAAGTGACTTTGCAAACCTTTTAATCCTTATAATACTATTAGTCTCCTGTAGACCTGAGAAAATCCAGACTTGGCCTGGCACCTCCGTTGGCTTTAGCACAAGTTGCACACTTTTGCAGAATTTGAATATTGTGCTGTTTTACTCAAAGATCTGGCTCTTTTCACTACATGGTGCCCAAGGCTAGAATTCTGAGAACTGAACCTTAATGAGAATGCCCTTAACAATGGCTAATTTAATGACCTAAAGCAGCCCTGTAGGTTTTCCCCTTTGAACCAACGAAAATGGCTAGATTCATGGCTCTCCCAAAGAAAAATTCTACAAATCTGGAGCTGATTCTCACCTTTTTATAGCCTGATTTATAAGAGCAAAGAAGTTCGATAGAAGCCTGATACAGAAGGAAGCCTAGCAAACGGTCTTTTATTTCCAAATGACAAAAAGAAAAAGAGACAGGAATCACAGAAAAAGAAAAAGAAAAAAAAGCATTAGTGAAACCTCAACAAGTCGACTTTTACTTTTAAGAGCTCAAAAAGGTAGTCTACGCTATTAAAGACTATTTATTAGCCTCCTCCTTTTGTTAACATTTCATCATCTTAAAATTTCCTTGTTCATGGGAGAACTTACTGTTCAGGTGTCTTTATAGAGCAATTTTCTGTAGGCAAGTTACACATCTTAAAATAATGACTCATAATGGAGATTGGGCAGGAGGTGACTGTGGCATTAGCTAAAGAGCACCATTAGAATATGCTGTATTACAAAAAATAAACACTTGGGTGCCTCAGCTTTTAAAAGGAAATCCTTAAAAGCGAGGCGTCTGTGGCAAATGCAGTAATAATATTTAATAATGGTGGCGAGAGTGGTGAAAAGTGGCCCAAAGTGACCAAACTGTTGGAGAAACTGGAGAGCTTGTAGTGTTAAGGTGTGCTCTTTCCCTTGCAGGGGATTTGAGTACCCAAAAGAATTTCTCGAAACTTCTACTTCTTTTTCTTTTCCTTCCTTATGTTTTCCATCATTCCTGATCTGGTATGGTGTGAGTCATAGTTTGAGAGACAAGGTTATTTTTCTTCTTCCTTCTTCTAATGTCCCTTTCAAATAAGCATATTCTTCAATTTACATCATTGTCCACTCAGACGTTTTTTTAATTATCAAAGAGTTTTTCTTCCTTGATCATTGATGAAATCTTATGAGAAATGAATCATTGCAAAAATAAAATTGCTATCTCTGTATCTGACTTTGATACCTTCGGTACTTTAGTGATTTATTATTAGGTAGACAGCAGTTTTATTACTAGCCGTTGCTTCTAAAGCTTTGTTCCCAGCTTACCCACAACCACATCCTAGTGAATACTTTGGAAAGGAGTAGCCATGCTTATATGGTACACTCCTGCCCTTTTAGGAACTTGCGTGAGCATGCCCTTAGCTAGTCAGCAATAGGGTCAGCAGAGCAAGACAGAAGGCAGTGATTCTTTTTGAAATGCAGTTCAGTGCCAGGGGTTCCAAAGACTGTGTGTGTGTGTGTGTGTGTGTGTGTGTGTGTGTGTGTGTGTGTGAAAGAGAGAGAGAGAGAGAGAGAGAGAGAGAGAGAGAGAGAGAGAGAGAGAGAGAAGAATCACAGATCCTTGCCTTCTTGCCTTCTGCCTTGTTTGATGCAGGTCTCTGTTTCTGCTGTATACACCAGGCTAGTTTGCCTTAGTGTTCCTGAGGATTTTCTGGTCTCTACCTTTCATCTTGCAATAGGAGCACTGGGATTGAAGATGTTTACTACATAAATTCTAGGGATCCGAACTCAGGACCTCACATATGCAGGAGCAAGCACTTTGCTAGCTGAGCCATCTCCCCAGCCTGAGACTTCATATATTCCATGTATATTGATATATAAATATATGTGCATAAAGATATTCCTTTGTAATGCATGGATACTATGCAAAATGTTCAGGGGAGAGAAAGTCGAAGATTCTGGGTCCTGTAACATGATTAATGAAAACCCAGAGACAGATACTGGGGTTCAGCCTGCAGGTCAGAAAAGCAAAACCGTCAGCCACTGGCTCTTACCTCCACCTCAGTCAAAAATGGCGGTCCTGCCTCTAGGAATCTCAGAATGAAACTAAGAGCTGTCTCCTCTCATCTTATATTCCTCTCTAGCGCTGAGGATAAAGGTGCATACCACTATTGCACAGTTCCTATGGCAAACTAGTGTGGCTATTGGAATTAAAGGTGTGTGTCACTACTACCTGGTCTGTAAGGCTGACCAGGACAGCTATTTTATTCTTTGATCTTTAGGCAAGTTTTGTTTATTAAAATACAAATGAAATATCACCATATTTTCTCTTTTTGTCTAAAATAAAAAAAGAAGACTATCACTAATATAAGAAAAACTATATACAATAAATACAATAACTAAGTATAATATATATGGACAATAAATACATCAACATAGTCTAGTCCATTTGCATTTGACAAATTTAGAGAAGGTATTCCATATCTATCCTGTCTTGGTGAGTCCAAAGTCTTATACCTATTTACTTTCTCTAATAATCTGCTTTCTGTGTCATGTAAACAAGGAAAACTATAGCTATAACTATCTAGTCTTCAGCTTCCTTAGAGACTCAAGAAGGAAATAACATTAACTGAGTAAGTAGGAAGTGTGAGCAAGCGACTTTCAAAAGATGTGAGAGACGACAGAGACAGCTGGCTGCCTGGACAGTTACTGCCAGTGACTGGCTGTTTTGCTTTGCTGACCTTCAGGTTGAACGCCAATATCTTCACTAGGTTTTTATTAATTGTTCCACAGTGCCCAAATTGCCTGAATGAATACTAGGACCTTAATGCTTTGTACCTCACTGCTCTCAGTGGGGGTAGATTTCCTTTATTTGGCACTTGATTTTCTGTAGTTTGTGGTCTGCTGTGCATGTCAATGCAGGAAGGTACCCTGTGTCTCACTCCTCTTCTTCTCTGCCTGACTTTGGAGACAGCAGGGTCTTGTAAGATCATCACATTGATCATCTTGGAAGAAAAAAACACATTCTTCAAAAAATTCTCTATACTAGAATCCCTAAACTTCTCTGAGTCTGTCGAGGACCTTGTAGCCTATGTGAATTACTTAGAGGACCTTGTCTGCCAAACCCTTTCATCGCTGCTACCGCAGCCATAAATAAAGACTGCAAACACTCACCACCAGAATGAGCTCTGTGCAGCTGGATCAACGAGGATTGTGCAGCTGCATCAGGTAGTGACACACACTCTGATCACTGATAATGTATAAAATGAATAAACATGTGGCGAATTCGTGTAGCTGCATTTTTGTTTTATGATTTCAAAAGGATCAGCATTAATTTGAAAAATGCAAAGCAGAAAATAGTGGTGTATAAATCTTTGAGATTTGCAAGGTATACTGCCTTAATAAAATGCAAAATGAGGTTTTTTTTTCCATACTCCTTGGAAACCGAAACCAGGAACTTCAAAGGTTTTCCACTTTACTCCCAGTTCTGGAGAGTTTCCTAGCTTTTGTGCTAAATGCCACACTTCACTAGTTGTTCCTATGCATCATGCTTCTTCAGTCACTGACAGAATGAACCGGAGTTCCAGGCGAGGTGACAGAAAGTTCTCAGCCCCAACTATCCTGTAGATGACTACATTTGTAATTCGGATCCTTGAGACATTGCAGTACCATCTATTGTGGATTAGGCAGGGTTGGGGGAGGGAAGGACTCAGTTTTCTTTTTAGTGGCTGGCCATTAGAGGTTTGAACATGGACCAGCGTGTATATGGACATCACGAACTGGACTCTGTTATTACTTTGGGACACTTTAAGAACTAACCACGCCCACCCCAGTCACTTTGGACCTCCCCCACCACCATCTTTTCTCTGGTGCGTGTGTGTGTGTGTGTGTGTGTGTGTGTGTGTGTGTGTGTGTGTGTGCGCGTGTGTGTATGTGTGTGTCTTTGTTTTCTTTATGTTTGTCTATGTTTTCCTTTTTTTAAGGAATAAATGTCTAGCTTTATGTTTAGCCTTATGTCCATTTACTCTGCCGTCCACCGCATCCAGCCGCCTGACTCTGCTGCTCGTCTGGGGACCCTGACTCCCCGGCCGCATGGCGCTGCCATTTGCAGCTGCTCTGAGAGCTGCCTGGGACATCCCACCATGGTATTATTTTTTAAAAAAGAACAATATTGGTGCCGGGACAGGAAAGATTCACCCGCCAAGGGCCAGAGTTCCAGCTTCACCTTTCGTCCGGGACTCTGAGCTCCAGTTTCCGGGGCTGAATCGGAACCGAGGACTTCTCAACCCTGCCAACTGCCTGGACTCCTTCCTACAAACAACACTGGCTTCTAATTATAAGTTTCCTCACTCCAGCCAGCTTATCTGAGCCTTTTTAACCCAGGATTGACCGGTCCTCCTGGTGTTTCTGGGCTCGGGGGTACTTCTCCGCCCCATCGCTGGCGTCCATTACGGCTTGCGTCCTCTGTTAAGCCCATGACTGGGACAGTTGGCCTGGCCAGCTCCCACCATTCCCACAACTGGGAACCCGGGGTTCCCAGGCTTCTTCTTCTTTATTTCAGTCTTTTCTTCCTTCCAACCTTTCTCCCGGACGTAATTGGCTGATCCGGTTCGGCCTTTAGCATCCCACATGGGCACTCGGACGCCTGGGCACATGGTTTTGGATGTTCGATTTGCATCTCACCTAAACGGGGAGCCGTTCCCCATAGGCTCGAGATGCCACGTTTTTTTTTGCGGGTTTTTCACAGTCTTGACCTGGGAAAGCAAGTCGTACCAGCCTAAATATGCCTTAAATTATCTGTTTATATGGGTTTTTCATGATTCAGACTCTGCATAACAACCAGGCGGCCCCCGGCTTTTAAAATTCCTGCGGTCTTTCCATTCAAGCCACAACACGTGGCCGCCACCATGTTCATTGGGGTCAGGTGACTTTATCGCTAGATTCACTGAAAGCCAGATCACATGACCAGGCCTTCCCACTGTTATGTATGTCCCGCTTTCCCCTCCCCCTCCTCAGTGTTCACTGAAATCCTCTCCTTAGCTGTGGTTACAGGTGTTTTGCATACTGACATGCTTTCTGATAGGGCCCATCAGAGAGCATGCATTCTGCCTAATTCCTGTTCAGTCTTTCTCTTTGTATAATGATTGTTCATTTCATCTCGTTTCAGACTACAAAATCATAAACTGGTATGTACTTTTAAGCTGTTTTCTACCATTGTCAGTTCTGCCACTAATCTTAATGTTACAAACAGTTTTTATTCTTTCTTTCTGTCTTTTTACAAATGTGGATCTTACCTATTAAGAGTCAATACAGTCAAACTCAAACCTAATCTTCCAGACAGATTCTGTATTGCAGCTATACCTAATAATCAGCCCTCAACTGCTCAGAGATCTGGGGAATGTGATATTTAAATGTTTAATTATTTAAAAAACTTTTCATAACAAAAAGAGACAGGTTGGCTCCTAGCAAGCACTCTGTTTCCTCCGAGAAGACAGAAGACCAATGTCCATCTGCAGTTTGCTTTGACTGCCAAGCGCTGACCATTGGGCAAAAACTGCCTATCACCTAAACTGGAGACCTCCAAACGTGGACAGGATCACTGGAATCGACAGTCTAGCTGCCCAGGGTCAAGGTAGGCCTGTCTTCCTAAAGATTTCCTAGTCCACAGGGTCTTCAAAAGCCTGACTGGCTCTGCGCTAAACAGCAAAGGTCAAATGCAACCTTCAGCGACCAGGGAGGACCAAAGAGTAACTCTGGGTGCCAACCAAGTAAGTTCTCTGTCATTTTTTAATCAGTAACTCAAGTAAAATCTTATCCTTCTCAAAGATCTCTGACAGTCTGATAGCTGAGAGGTTTTGTCAGGTTGTCTCACCAAATAAAAATACTTTTCATTATAATTTCTGTTTTTACAAACCCAAGGAGTTCTTAATACAATATATATGTCTAAAACTTCTGTTTTTCTTATAAGTTCCAGGGAGCCAAATTAAAAAACCCACCGTAAACAGGTCAGATACAAACCTCTCAATTTCCTGGTCCTAAAATTTTTTCTCAATTTAACTTTGTCCTCTGTTCTGCCAACACTCTAACCAGGTACAAGGGACATTTCCATGCCACAGACACCTGTCCTGTCGGGAGCAGAGACCAACTATGCCAGGATGTGACCAACACCCAGCTTCTCTCGGATCTCCCTCACCCCCCCAAGACGACGCCCACAAATCAGCCGGAAGTAGTCTTGAGAATTCGCCTCCCCAATTCCTTCAACCTGTAATGTCTAACCTTCTACTTTTTATTATAAAAAGGATCTGGGAATGTTATTACTTTGGGACACTTTAAGAACTAACCACGCCCACCCCAGTCACTTTGGACCTCCCCCGCCGCCATCTTCTCTCTGGTGTGTGTGTGTGTGTGTGTTTGTTTTTTTTATGTTTGTCTATGTTTTCCTTTTTTAAGGAATAAATGTCTAGCTTTATGTATAGCCTTATGTCCATTTACTTTGCCGTCCACCGCATCCAGCTGCCTGACTCTGCCACTCGCCCAGGGACCCTGACTCCCCCCGCCGCATGGCGCTGCCATTGCAGCTGCTCCGTGAGCTGTCGGGGACATCCCACCATGGTATTATTTTTAAAAAGAACAATAGACTCAATGTATTTTTTTCTTCTTCCTCTTCCTCTTCCTTTTTTCCTCCATCTCTTTCTTCTTTGGCGGGGGGATATCGCAAGGGTGGAAGGTAGACTTGGGAAGACCAGGAAGTGAGTGTGATAGGGTACATTTTGTGAAATTTCTCAATAATCAATAAGAATATTAGGTTTGAAAAAATAAACAAATCCTGTTTCTGAGATCCTGCCATCATCACATACTACTAGAAAGAAAAAGGACAATTATTCTGATGACTTTGTGGGTAGTCATCAGTCTACTATCTTGCCTTCCCCCCTAAGCCATACTAGCTACTCTCCTAAATCCTTGGGCCTTGTACACAGATTGGGATAGGTTCCTTCAACTCTACATCTTTTTTTTAATATCCAGGATGAGTTCAATTTTTTAATATATTTTATTTTTAAAATATAGACTTAAAAGGTGCTTCTCATTGTGCTAGAAACACATCTGTCCTGTCCTCTTAGGACGGTGGGGTGAGGACAACAGGCCACAGGAAGGAGTATTCGTGCTTCCACCCCAGAAGCATCTTTCAAGGCCCCAAGCTCTTCTTCCCCTTTGTTCTCTTTTCCATCAGGAATTTCTGCCTTCTTACAGATGAATATTTTCAAGTCCTCACATTTACCCACAGCATCCATGAGAATACCTTTGCCTATTGGTAAAAGGAATGCAATTATATCGCATGTAATTGAAAACTGGATTGTTCATTACACATCTGCAAACCTCAATCAGTTGCTTGTAATTTGTCTTTGGACCTCACACCAGCACCTTGCTGGAGCCCTGTATAAAATGTGAACATTATTTACCTTGTCTTCATTCTGGTGATGTTTTGTTTAATTATGTAATCATTGGACCAGTGTCAGCTCTTTAACATGCTAATTCTGATGCTTTCTGGAAAACCTCATGGGGAGCTGAAGCAAAATTTAATATATGAGGAGTGGAGTCCCAAACAAACATAAGATTAGTTGAGAGTATTAGTCACTTTTTGTCACTGTGACAAAACATCTGAGCAAAGAATTTAAGGAACTTTGGCTTCTGGTTTCCGAGACTCTAGTCCGTAGTCACTTGACACCATTGCTTCCGAGTCCATGCGCGGTGAGGCAGTATGCCATGGCAGAAACATGTATCGAAGCAAACCAGTTCATCCCATGGCACACAGGACATACAGAGACAGACAGATAAAAACCGAAGGCAAGATATCCTCTTCAAAGGCATGCTGCAGTGACCCACTTCCTCTAACTCGGCCCTTCTCCCTGTAGTTCATTCAGCTCTCAATTCATCAATGGGTATGGATTAGTAAAATGACAGATGCCATGATGCGGTCACCTCTGAACAGCACTAAGCTTGTGACCAAGCCTTCAACACAGGAGCCCTTTGGTGAGCTACTTCTAAACTACGACCCTGAACTCCTTTGTGTCTTTCAGAGCTCTGTCCTTTTTTTTTTTATTTATTTAATGGCAGAACTTGAGAGTATCACAGCATTTTAGATCTGGATGACCTTTAGAGATCATCTACTTTAACGCTTCAGTTCTGTACATAGGAAAATTGAGGCCCACAATGACAAGGGAATTCACCTTAGGTTGTATATTAGTCAATGGCAAAGAGAGCATAAAACTCCCAGATACTAATTTCTCTCTGTAGGTATGGAGTGACCTTGTCTGTATGCTCCAAAGAGATGGAGCGAGCATAAGCGCTTGGTACAGCTAAGAGGTAACATTTAGAGACGTGCTTTAAATTACACGATTGACTTTAACATGCATATTACCCTAATACAGCAAAAACAACGAACATAAAAGGAAGAAAATGGGACGAGCAGGTTTGTTGTGTACAGTCACTAGCACTTACTTCTGTATAAACGTGTTTCTTTTGACTTGTGACCCCAGATGAAATCCAGAAGCACAGCATGTGTTAGTTCACACTGTGTCATGTGACACGCAGCTACTTAACATAAGCAGACGCAGAGTGACATTTCCATTGCACTGCATTGCCACAGAAGGAAAGAACGCTCTCTTTCACAAGTGGGTAATTATCGCTGCCAGCTGGTATTGTTTTGCTATTTGCAGGTAGAAAGGGAAAGCATGCGTGTTCTTGAGAGTACATCCTTAAAAGAAATACCTACTGGGGTAAGGAATTTGTGGGAAGCCTATTTGATCGGGTTACAGGAGTTCACACATCGGGAATGCAAGAAATAGCAAGTTTAAAGAAAAAACCGTAAGCTGGCTTTGAGAAGTAGTCTGTTTGGAAGGGAAAGTATGGAAACTTACACAGGGAACAATGTCAAGGAAGTGTGACAGCCACTTCCAACTGAGGGGGGCTCCTTGAGAGTTCAAGTCTTCCCAACAGAGATAGCCGTTAGGAAGTTACTCTACAAAAGAGGATAAATGATTTCGCAGAAAAAAAAATAGCATCCACAGTATTAATAGCACACATGTCTGTACTAAATGCTACTCCAAACTCTTTGTTGGTTTCAGTGTTATTGACTACAATTCCTATGTAAACTACCTATTAATATGCTCACTTTATTGGAATATTTGTTTGCTGGAAATCCCATAATAAACCACCACAAACTAGGTAGCTTAGATAACAAAAAATTATTGTCTCGTAGTTTGAGAGTCTAGAAGTCTGAGACAAGGTATGTGTAGAACGGTTTCCTTCTTAGAGTAGCAAGAGAAAGCTCTTCTAGACCATTCTCCTTGGCCGTTGTCCATTCATTCTTCCTCTGTCTCTTCACATTGCCATCCTTCTATGAATATCTGTCTCTGGGGACAAATGTCTCTTTGTATAAGAATATCAGTGTAATTGAATTAGGACCCACTATACTTTTGACTCAGTCTCTTCTGTAAGACTCCTTCTCCAAATAGGATCATACTCCAAGGTAGTGCGGGCAAGTCTGTGAAATGTGAATCTTGGGATGGGGAAGAAATTCACTCAAAAGGTCATCCTGCATAATAATACTCATCAGAAGGAAAGAGATTTTTCTCTAACCTACCACTTCAGAGCAGCTTTTAACATCAATATCAAAAAGAAACTCTGGACTCAGCAAGGAGAATGTCTTCCCCTGAGGTGAGAAGCCATCTATACTTTTATTTATTTCCCTAATTGATTTGTGTATTGCCCATCTTGAAGCTACTTGAAAGAATGATCCTAAATATTAAATATTGTAGTAAGTACTAAAATAATTATTTCTCATTGACTTCCATGAATAGGACTTTATACATAACAAATGTTGCAGAAATGTTGCTTGGATTAAATTGAAACAGTTTCTCCTCAAAGCATTTAAAATGTTGAAAAAAATCTTAATTGTATCCATTTCTGAATAGATACAATTCAACTTTCAAATCACAAGACAATAAATTTTTGTTATCTAAGCCACCTAGCTTGTGGTACTTTATTATGGGATTTTCAGCAATAAAGGGAACATATTGATAGATGGTTTATATATGAATTATAAATAGCCTCCCTTATGTTTTTAATTGCATGGGATGATAGTAAGGTGATGTAAAAAATTCACAACATATTTACACTGAGAAGTTCTTTTTAATTTTTTTGAATTTAACTTCTTTATTGATTCTTTGGGAGTTTCACATCAGTACCCCAATTCTGCTCACCTCCCAGTCCCCCATATCTTCCCCTCACCCCTGAAGTACCCCACATAAAAGAAAACAAAACAAAGTAAGCAAGCAAACAAAAACAAGAACAAAACAAAAACAAGAAACTTCTTAGCTCCTTTATCTCTCCTACCTCTCCAGCATCTCTTCGTTCATCCTGGTGGCATTGGAAGCCTCAGTATGTCATATAGCAAACTCTCTTGTCCTATTAGCTTTCCTAGCAAATGTTCATTGTAATGAGTCATGGGTCTGGTTCAGGGCCTCTGGTTTCTGGTACACCATCATCACTGCAGGCTGCTGCTGAGGACCATGTCTGAATCCCTGGCCTTGTAGTGCGGCCAGTGTTTGGACTGGCATATGTAGTTCCTGTTGCCACCAAGGGTGGCAATATACCCAGGGTCAGATCTGAATATACCCAGGGTCAGATCTGAAGCTAGGTTAGTGTCCGAGGGTGAAAAGTTCTTGCTTAAACACCTCATATTAGAATCTGGGCTGAACACTGGGCTAAAACAGCTACTTGCATTTGAATTCATGCCTTTGGCCTGGCCTGGATATTTAAGCTACACATTACTAATGTCTTTTAGAAAGAAGAGTGCAAACTGATGTATATAACTACAGGTACATGGAACATGGCTCACAATAGTATCTTTGCTTGAGGCAATGGTTAAGTGATTCTCAAGCAAATGAGGGTATGTGGGATAGAAATGGGATAATGAGTGGCTCATCAAAGTCATTCATAGAACATTGTAAATCATACTCACATCTGAATATGTTCTAGCCTTTGAGGACACACCCTATTCCTTTCAGGTTAAGAGCACTTTCAGGAAAGTGTCTCAGAATTCTGGTAGTAAGAAATGGATATTAGAGTTGATATGTATAAACTGAAACATCCCATGTTTTTCTGAAATCAGCTTTACTCATGATCCACCATTGAGAAGAAGTGGTAGAAATTAAGATGACATGTGAATTCTAGACCAATTAATTATTTGTTTTAATTCATTCATGAGTAGCTACAAGCAAGGGATGTACATATATTTACATAGGTTGTCCAGAGCACAAGTGTTCCAGGCCATGTTTTAGATCCTTGGTTTTGTGTTGTATCTCTGTTTCTTAATCTCCAGAGTAATATGGTGTAATTTACCTCTAAGAGTAATGATCAAGGTTACGGCATTTGTCTGCAACTTCTGTATTTCCAGAAATTATGTGAAGTCCAACAACTTCTTATCCCAGTGTCTTGAAATTCTCTGATAAATGTCATGTTTCCAGTGGTTTTAAATAAATATGCATTTAGTCCTGTGTCAAACTTTGTGTTCAACTTTGAGAGTCAGATGTGGGTAGGAAAGAGTTGTGACTCTTAAAGAACTTCTAGAGCAACAAAGAAAGTAGACAAATAAACAAACTGTCACAGGAAGATTTACAGGTGTCATGGTAAATATATTTTGGAGAAATTTGGGGCATTGTGGAGGAGGTCTAACTCTATCCATTCTTGGAATACACATGAATGGATGTGAGAATATATGTATGTATGTATTAGTTCGGATAAAGGTTTGTCTATTTTGTTGATTTTCTCAAAGAACCATCTCTTTGTTTCATTGATTCTTTGTATTGTTTTCTTTGTTTCTATTTTGTTGATTTCAGCTCTCAATTTGATTATTTCCTGTCATCTGGTTCTCTTGGGTGAGTTTCCTTCTTTTTGTTCTGAAGTTTTTAAATGTTCTGTTAATTCCTAGTGTGGGATTTTTCCAGCTTCTTTATGTAGGCATTCATTGCCATTAACTTTCTTCTTAACACTGCTTTCATTGTACTCCATAAATTTGGGTATGTTGTGTGGTCATTTTCATTAAATTTTAGGAGGTCTTTAATTTCTCCCTTTATTTCTTCCTTGACTTATGATGATTCAGGTGAGCATTGTTTAATTTCCATGTGTTTGTGGGCTTTCTGGAATTAGTATTGCTATTGAATTCTAGTTTTAAGCCATGGTGATCTGATAAGATACATGGAGTTATCCCAATCTTTTTTATTTGTTGAGGTTAGTTTTGTTACCAAGTATGTGGTCAATTTTTGAGAAGGTTCCATGAGGTGCTAAGAAGATATATTATTTTATATTTGTATGGAATGTTCTATAGATGTATGTTAAGTCCATTTGAGTCATGACATATGTTAGTTCCCTTATTTCTCTGTTCACTTTTATCTGACTAAACTGTCCAGTCGAAAGAGTAGAGTGTCAAAGTCTCCCACTATTAGTGTGTAGGGTTAAATGTATGATTGAAGCTTTAGAAGTGTTTCTTTTACATATGAGGGTACCCTTGTATCTGGGGCATAGATGTTCAGTATTGAGATTTCCTCTTGTTGGGTTCTTTCTGTGACTAATATGAAATGTTCTTCTTTGTCTCTTTTGATTGATTTTAGTTTGAAGTCTATTTTGTTAGATATTAGGATAGCTTTCTTAGGTCCATTTGATTGGAATATTTTTCCCCAAACTTTTACTCTGAGGTGATGTCTGTCTTGGAGGTTGAGGTATGTTTCTTGTATGGAGAAGAAGGATGGATTCTGTTTTTATATCCAGTCTGTTAGCCTGTGCCTTTTTATAGGTGAGTTGAGTTCATTTATATTAAGGGATATTAACGACTAGTGATTGCTATCTCCTGTTAATTTAGTTTTCATTGTTGGTGATGCTAATTTATGCATTTCCCCCTTCTTTGGGATTTGCTGCTGTGAGATCATCAATTGTCTGTGGTTTTGTTGATGTAGCCAACTTCTTTGGGTTGAAGTTTTCCTTCTAGTATTTTGTGTAGAGTTGGGTTTGTAGCTAGGTATTGGCTAAATCTGGTTTTGTCATGGAATATCTTGTTTTGTCTTTCTATGGTGATTGAAAGTTTTGCTGAGTACAGTAATCTGGGTTGGCATCTGTGGTCTCTTCACGTCTGCATAACGCTTGACCATGACCTTCTGATTTTCATTGTCTTCAATGAAAAGTCAGGTGTAATTCTAATAGGTCTGCCTTTATATGTTACTTGGCCTTTTTCCTTTGCAACTTTTAATATTCTTTCTTCATTCTGTATGTTTAGTGTTTTGATTATTATATGGCAAGGGGACTTTTTTTGATCCAGTCTGGTGTTCTGTAAGCTTCTTGTATCTTCATAGGCATATCTTTCTTTAGGTTGGGAAAGTTTTCTTCTATGATTGTTAAATATATTTTCTGTGCTTTTGAGTTGAACTTCTTCTCCTTCTTCTATACCTATTATTCTTAGGTTTGGCCTTTTCATGGTGTCCCATATTTCCTGGATATTTTGGGTTAAGCTTTTGTTAGATTTAATGTTTTTTTGACTGATGAGTTTATTTCCTCTATTGTATCTTCAGCACTTGAGATTCTCTCTTCCATTTCTTGTATTCTGCTGTTCATGCTTGCATTTGTGGTTCCTGATCGTTTTCTCATGATTTCTGTTTCTATAATTTCCCGACTTGTATTTTCCTTATTGTTTCTATTTCAGTTTTCAAGTCTTGAATAGTTTCTTCCATATATTTGATTGCTTTTTCTAGATTTTCTCTAAGGGATTTGATGATATCTTCCAACTTTTTGTTTGTCTTTTTTTCCATTTCTTTGAGGGAATTTCTCATTTCATCTTTAAGAGTTTCAAACATTTTCCTGAAGTTATTTTTTAGGTCATTTTCTTCTGCTTCATCCATATTTGGTTGTTCAAGTCTTGCTGTTGAAGAGTCTTTAGGTTTTACTGGTGTCTTATTGCTTTGTGGTGTTGCATGTGTTCTTACCTTTTCTACTCATCTTTTCCTTAATAGGTGTGGTTGAGGCTGTCTGTGATTGTGTTGATTAATTTTCTGGGTGCCAGTGAATCCAAGGCTCAGATGGTTGTTCCTCATGGTACAGTCAGTGCCATGGTTCTTGTTACCCCGTTGATCACTCTGTAACCCTGGAGGTCACTCATAACTCCCGTGCTTTGCTCTGCTCTGTTGGAGTTTGCTGTCTCAGGTCTGCTCTAGTCTAGGTTGTTGGCTCAGAACTGTTTCTGTAAATGTTCCTGGTCTGGATCTGTTCCTGCAGAGGTCCTTGGCTTGAGTTTGGTCCTGTAAAGGACTCTGGCTCCTCCTATCTACTCCCTCATAGTTCCCAAGCTTTGGTATGCCCGGACCCACAGAGGTTTTGGCTCAGGCCTACTCCCTCAGAGTTCCCAGACTCACGCCTGCAATTCACAGAGATTTCTGATTCCTTCCTACTCCCTCGGAGGTCCCAGATTCCTGCCCAGACCCACAGAGGTCCTGGCTCAAACCTAGTTCCTCAGTGGTCCCAGACTCACTCCCAGACCCACAGGTCTACTCTCTTGAAGGTCCCAGATTCACATATGGACCTGCAGCAGTCTCTGTCTCTGACCCACTTGCTCAGCTCCTCTGTACCTGCTTCTGTGGAGTTTGTCATCTCACATCTGCTCTGTTCAAGGTTGCTGGCTCAGTCCTGCTTCTGCAAATGTCCCTGGTGTGGATCCACTCCTGCTCCCATGGAGCTAGCTTTCTCAGGCCCAGGTAGTTGATTCAGTCTCACTCCTGTGGAGCTCACTGCCTCAGGCCTACTGTGGCCTAGGTCACTGTCTAGGTCCTGCTTCCACAAATGACCCTGGTCGGGATCTGCTTCTGCTCTCATGGAGTTCACTGTCTGAGGCCTACTCTGGCCCAGGTCACTTGCTCAGTCTTGTTCTTTTGGAAATCACTGTCTCAGACTCACTCTGGCCTAGATCGCTGGTTCAGTCTTACCTCTATGGAGTTCACTACCTCAGGCCTGCTCTGACCCAGGTCACTTGTAAATACATACATATATATATTTGAGAAAAGGCTATGACTATGAAACTTTCAAACTCACAGAGAGAAGAGAAGGATTGAAATTTCAAAGATGAACATCTCAACTAACCTTTCAAATATGCAAAAAAAGTAAAGAGGGGGCTTTTGACCTGGATAATCCTGTCTAAAAACAAAAATAACCTGAGAGTCTTGTGTGTGTGTGTGTGTGTGTTCTATGTGTGTATTGTGGTGTGTAGTTTGTGTGATGTGTCTTGTGTTTGTTGTGTAGTGTGGTGTGTGTGTGTGTGTGTGTGTGTGTGTAGGGTGATGTTGAGGATTGATGATGAGGGTCAAAATGGGACAGGTACTAAGGGGAGCAGATGGTGGATGGGGAACTACTGCAGGCTAGTACATGGGTAGGGAAAACTCTCTTGGACTGTTGTCCTATAAAAGATGCTTTCAATGGGGCCAAGCCTGAAAGGAATAAGAAGAGGACTGTAAGAAGACTCCACGTGAAAGATGATAAAAGCTTTAATTAGAGAAGGGGTTGGTTTACGGCTTGCCACTTGTTTTGGTTGGTAATGTTTGATTACAGCAGGATCATGTTCAGCCTTTAAGAATTGTTAGAAATTGCTTTTATGGTATAATACACGAGTGGAGTAGTTGTTACAGAATTCATACATTCCATAAAGTTTAAACTACTTACTGTCTGGCTCTTTTCAAAATGAATGTGCTCACCTGTGGACTGTGGCAAAGATTGGGTATGAAAACAAGTGGGAAATTATGGGTACAATAGATGGGCTTTTCTATATGATGTTGATTTATCATTCCCTAGAATTTTCAACCAGGTAACAAACAGAAACATATAGTGAATAACATTGCCGAAATTTTGTATCTGATAGTATTTTGCCATGTATGCCCTACTTAATTTTACCCTGAATTATATGAACTATAGGTATTTAACATATATATGTTAAATACATATATGTATATATGTTAAATACCTATATATATATATCTGATTAAAAACTAAATACCATGTAGCACCATAGTCATGATATGCCTTATGAACCTCATAAATTAATATAAATTTAACAATATTAAGAGGCATCAATTTTTCAATCCTCTTATTATTTTTACCAATGCTTTTCTTAGCTTAATCCAAACATGATTAAGTATTTAATTTAATAAGAATAACCTTTATAGTGTTCTTACTGCTCTTCTTGTGGAAATCATATCACAAAAAACTCAAAATTATTTCTTTGAAAATATTTATCAACTTGAAGAAGTTTGAACTATTACCCAGTTTAACAGACACACTCATCACTATTCAGAAAAATTACTTTCCCCAGATTACATAGCTAGTAAATAACAGATCCTGGCCTTGGAATTCAGTATACTTTTTCTCTGTGATCCTTCTTAGGATGTGATTTAAAAGACTTGGTACAATACATGTATTGTGTTGGAGAGGACAGTGGTCAAGGACAAAGCCTATAGAGTTTTGTGCCAGAGAACTAAGATATATTTACTAAACGAGAAAATATGAAAAGAGCAAGTTTTTGCTTAATCAACAGTTCAGTTTTGAAGCTTATGTGCTGATGTGATATAATACAGCTTTTAGAAAGAGCGTTATAGGGGCAGGGTGAGAAGGCAAGGTTAGAGGTCAGAAGGCTAGTTAGTGTGCTATAATTGCGGATGCGGAGAGATATGGTGGGTCTGATCTACTGCTATTGGTAAGGTACTTCAGCTCTATTTGCTGAGGTTGGGGACAGTAAGGGGAGACAATCCAAAGAAGGCTAGAGTGCTTGGACCTAAGGGCAGAGGACAATGGAAAGGGACTGGTAAAGTCTAAGAGAGATAATTTACACTTTCAGAAATCTGTACTGGTTCTCCATGGCAAACAGATACATGTGTGGTGTAAAAGGTTCTCCTGTCTATGTGTTGCTTTCATTGGTTGAATAAAGAAACTCCCTTGGCCTTTTGATAAGGCAGAACTTAAGATAGGCGGGGAAGACAGACCTGAATGCTGGGAAGAAGAGCAGAGTCAGGCAGACGCCATGGATCTCCTGCCTGGGACAGGCGCCGGTTAGAATCTTGCCGGTAAGCCACAGTATGGTGGTAATACACAGATTAATGGAAATGGGTTAGATCACGATGTGAGAGTTAGCCAATAAGAGGCTAGAGATAATGGACCAGGCAGTGTTTAAATGAATACAGTTTCTGTGTGGTTATTTCTGGTGTAAACTAGCTGGGTGGGACGGAAGAAGGGGCCCCACTCCCTACTACACATGTGGTCAGGAGGGGAGGCAAAGAGAACAGTTTAAGAGGGAATTTCACTGCTCCAGGTGGGAAACATCAAGTGCCTTAACTGCAGAAGAGAATATGAGTAGGGGACAGTTTTGAGGTGCTGTAAAAGGTAATAGAGATAGTTTAACAAGCTCCAATTGTGATAGGCATTGCTAGCCTCTGCTCCCTTCATTCAGGGTAGGATTGTGGTTTCTTTGAAAAATAGAGTATGAGAGAAATGACATTATGAATTCTGAGGCTTGGTCACCCCCTTTTTTTTTCCTGCATCATTCTCTCTTGGAGTTCTGAGATGTTGCCTAAGAAGGCAAACTACCCAGGTATCTATATACTGGAGAGGGCCCAGATAGTCTTTTCTGTGGAAGGTCCAGATGAATCCCGTCATGCTATTACTCCTAGGCACAAAGCGTGTAACTGTTAAAGGCACCTTAGAAACAGGTCTCCCTGCCACAGGTATTTTAGCCCAGCCGTTCTTGTCACTTAACCAGTCAGTCGTGACATTGATCTGAGAGTCTCCAGCTGTTCAGAAGTAGAAAAGTGCTGACCCTGTTGTGTCCTTTTTAGATTCGTCACCCAGAAAAATCTAGGACCATCAGAAGATGTTCATTTAATGTCATTTAATGTCACTAGGTTGTAAGATGGCATTGTGGTACAGCCATTGAGAATCAGAATCAGGCTAACTATGGAGATGTGTAAAACACAGATTTTGCCTTCTAAGATCCCGAGCTTGCAATCTAATAAAGACAGGAGAAAATCATACCAGAAAAATGGAAAGAGCAACAAAAAGTGTTAATTGTCGTTTCAGACATATACTGTGAAAACGGTGAGCAGAAGCAGCTAATAAAAGTGATGGCTAACTTTATCCAATTGCTCTTAAGTTATTTCCATATTAAATGAAGAAAGTTATATACCTGTGTGCTTCACCACAAGCCCATGAGACATAGAAACACACTGAGCACATTTTACATGGAAAAATTAAGACATAGACATAAGTCATCTCAAGCCTCAAGAAATTGGTTTTGAACATGTATATTGGAATTCTGAAGTCCTTGCCTGGGACCTCTAAGACATGGCATTTCATTTCATTAATGAAGTGGAGAATGGAGAAGCTGAGAACATGGACTTAGCAAGCATGTTATCTTCTTTCCTAAGGAAATTCTATTGGTTTTCAATGGTAAGAGAATCATGGCAAAAATCAGTGTTTGATATAATCTGATAAATGATAGCAAGTATACCCTTTCTTTTCTGTTACAGTGATCGCCTCTTTGCAATTTTGTTTTAGTTTAGACTCCCTATTTGCATTCAGAGCAAAGTTCATCAGCAGCCCTGCTTCTACACACACGCAAAAAAAAAAAAAAAATAGTGTTTCCTGAGACGAGTATCCCACAGCGACAAAGCAGCAGCAACATCTTGTGGAGTGTAAAGAGAAAGACACTTTTGAATTTTTCTATGCTCCATCTCCTTCAACAGATATTGTATGGCATTATGAGTCTGCCTTCTTGGAATCCTTCTTCCTCGCCTTGAGCCTGATTGCCTTCCTGACCTAAAGATATTGCTTGCTCTAGATGGGCAGATTCTCCTCTTGACTTGCACCGTGACTCAACAGTCTCTGTTTATGAATTTGGATTTTATCTGACACTCCAGCTAGAAACCATTCCCGACTTTCTTGCTCTCTTTGCATGTGCAGCTGGAACCTCACTTTTGCCCGTGTGATAAACTTCCTCTGTTCCCCCCCTTAACACATGTATCTGTACAAACCTGGCCTCTCCTGGTTTCCCAAGCCATCTCAGAGGAGGATATGCTACTTGTCTTTGAGGCAGTGTGTCATCTGGGTGCTGTTGCTGTGGGCATGTTGCATCACATTCAAAATACAGCCAATGAATGTCTGTAATGTAATCTCTACTCAAAAAAAAAACAACAAAAACAAAGAATATGTTTCCTTCCTGTGTCTTGGAAAGGCTAATGCTAGTTTTTTTGTTTGTTTGTTTCCCCTCCAAGTTGCAGGTTTACTTTGATCTCTTGCAGCAGACTTACTTTCTTGACTATCTCACAGTTCCCGACAGCCCTTGCGACTTTTTTTCTTCACATTCATTCCTTCCTTGCAAGTCTCAGACTCGGAGGAAGCCTGGCTCCCCCAATTCAATGTTCCAGCCTCCAGTGGTTGCTTCCCTTTTTCCTGTTCCTATTAACACCCCCACCTGTGCCCATCCCAGAGAGTCCAGCCAAGGTCAACCATGAAAAATAACAACTGGCTAGTTTTTATGGAGTTGTTCTTCCTGTCTCAAGCCTAAATCAACACATTTGAAGCATGGTCCTCCCTTAAGGCCTTTCCTTTCCTGACAATGACTGTGCTGCAGAGTTGCTTTTGACTTCTCCTTTCTGTCACCAATTATGTGCTTGAGGCATAGAAATCCACACTAATATTAGCATAAGAAAAAGTAATTAGGAGTGCACACCTGCCACATATACACACAAATCACACGCTGCGTTCTCGGAACCAAATCTGAGTGATTTTTGGATTATTTATTGATTGAGCACAATACATGCTCAGACTCAGATTGCCGAGAGTATACATTAGCAGCCCCTTTTGGAGTTATTGCCTGGCATCCTAATAGAGGTTACATTGTGGAGCAGCCATCTTACTTAATAGCATAAAATTTGGGATACTCCTTTCTTCTCACCCAGAAGAAAGCAATGCTCAAGCCATGCTAATTGATGTGTTTTGATCAAGAAGAAGCCAAGGTTAGCACGAGGCTTATTTCCACAGTGACTAAGTGGAAGAGTCAACACATCAGTCTTTTTGAGCCCACCACAGAAGTCTCATTTCCATTCTTCTCTCCCACAACTGACACCCTAAGTAGCTCAGATTCAAATGCAAATGCAAACACAAGAATCCAGACACACTTTGAAATCAATAACATCGTTTTGTCAGGCAATTCATTTAGTATTTCTAAAAAACCAGTGAAGTTTAAAAAACAAGGGCGTTGAAAGCTTGCTTTCCTGTTCCTTGAGTTTTAATGAGCCTATTCCGCACTCTGGGACAGAGGCGCCCTCATTATAACTTGTCAATAAAGCATTAACACCCAAGATGGAGGGAGCTCCATCATTCTGGCTAATTTTCTTTCCTTTTCCCCCATCTGGACACAGTTGAAAAGTCTTCCATTGGGAAACCTTGCCATTTATTTGAACTTCTTTCTAAATCATAGAGTTATCTACTTAAGAATAACACACGACTCTTACCATGTCAGTAAAGACACTTCAGGCTAAGACTTTTTATGTTGGGATATTATGTGCTCACAGTCCTGATGCTGCCTGTCCCCTCTCCCAAATGAGTTCCATGTGACTGCGCTGAGTGCTGGAAACAACACTGTGAGAGGACACTCCAGACTGCCTGAGCACTTTTTTCCCTTCCTCTTATCCAGACTTTGCGGTTGCCTGCGAAAGAGGGAAATCAGAGCCAAGGCTTCAATTTTTCAGAGGGGCATTTGGAGCTAAAGATGAGCGTGGGCCTCGTGGGGAGAGCAATGGGACTGGACTTTTATAGAACATTATCTGTTTCACTAGATACCACTGCCCCTGAAATTATGCACAAATGTGAGAAAAAGCAGATTGCTTTTAATTCCTGAATACCATTGGTCATTAGATATTTCTATGATGTAAGACTTTAGAAAAAATATGCCTACCCCTCCTTACCTCAATCTGCTGTACAGTCCCAGATTCAGTTTAATCTGGTATATACAGTAAGACACTCAATTACAGAGCACTCTTCAATTCCACAGACTCTGAATGATATCCCAAATGGGATCCAATAGTAAGATTCAGTGTCTTTAGGTGGATTTGTTCATTTCTAAGAGCTATTAATAGTAGTGCAATAGATTCATAAATAGGAACATTCATGACCTTTCAGAGTCTACCAAATCCTTGCCTATGATAGTTGACAAATGCGCCAATTTAGCACATAGGTATGCAATTCCTTGACCCTTGTTATGAATAAGTGCCACGTGTCAGGCACTGTGTTTGGCAACCAGTACAAAAAGGAGAATACACAAAACCCCTAGTTTTAGGAAGATGAATATAACAGATACTAAGTTGTATTAATTATTCAAATAGGAGAAACTAAAATAAAAGAAATTCTAAGAGGAATGACTAATAATCTGGGCTGTCCTGACTCAAATAACTTTCTGTTCCCTTCGTCTATATTGATTTTACATAACTGCATATGTGAGGGCTTAGAAAATGATGCCCATAGTATAGCACAATTTGAGCTGAAGGAGATTAGAAAGATTCAGACGTAGCCTTTGAACCAAGCCTCTCCCCAAAGCCATTCATAGGAAGCAGAGTGCCCCTTCTCCAGAGGGTGACACAGAGAGAGTATTACACTGACCTTCCATTTTTCTTTTTAGAAGCTAGCCATAAAACAGTTCTCCATCTACCTTTTCCCATGGCAGATCTTAAGACCTTAGCGATAGGGGGTAATACACTATACAAAGAAAAGCAAGAAAGGCCAGTAAGAAACTGAACAGATGGATCTGGTGATTTTTCCCTCCTCTGTTGACTAGCATTAAACTAAACTCTTTTGTCTAATCACACGTCTATATAACTATACATTCTTCACTCAATATAAACGCAAAAATACCCCCACCCAATCTTTATTTATGTCTTCATTTCCTTGGGGATTTGTATGTACATACCCTTACAGTGTATGTGTGTGGGTGTATGTGAAGGTATGTCCTTTATGTGTCTATGTATATGCACAGAGCCCAGAAGATTAGCACTGTGCGTCTTCCTTAATCATCCCCCACCTTCCTTTTTTGAGACAACATCTCTCACTGAATCCAGGGGTCACCAATTCAATTACATTAGCTGGCCAGTAAGCTCCTTGGATCCACCAGTTACCACCGTTCTCATGTGTGGAACTATAGGCATGTGCCACCATATTGGAATTTTTACACGGGTGCTGGAGATCCAAACTCAGGACCTTAGGCTTGGATGGTAAGCATTTGATCAACTTAACTATCTTACCAGCCACTGTTACGTCATTTCTGAAAATTCCTTTATCATGTAGAACTTTAAATCAATCAATGCATCATGCCTTTTCTTTTGTTAGCCTACCATTTGTTCTAGGGATATTAGTTGGTTATCTTTTGATGGATGATAAGAGGGGTCACACATTTACTAAGATTGCCTAAGTCAGAACACCTTGCATGGATAGCGTATGTCTTTGCAAGAGTCATAGCTACATAGCAAAGTTGCGATGTGTTGAATGCCATTTTTTTTATTAGTTATACAATAATCTTTATCACAAAATTTGATTACATTTCTCACATTTGGAGAGAGTATTTGATTGCAGCCAGACTCCAAATTCAGCAAGGTTCTCTCCGTTAGTTAAATTTGAGACATCATCCTGTCAGGATACTTTATTGACTTGGGGCTCTCTTCTTTGCTTCACAGTAGAAACAATGGGTTTTGTAATCAGTCAGGTCTGTGTTAAAATTCTAACTCTGATTGTTGCTAGTGTGTGGCCATGAAGAAATTAGTTTACCATTTTTTCTAAAAATTAGAAAGAACATCCTTAATTCCCATGACTATCTTAAAGTTTAATCTGACTAATACAAATAGAGAGTCTGAGCTCAAGGCACAGTAAAAGAAAACAGGCAAATGAAAATGCCCAGGTTCTAGTCCTGGCTATGAAACTCGCCCCACAATTTTGCTTAAACTGCTAGAGCCTACACTTTCACCTGAACAGTCATGACAATTGCCTCACAACGTTCAATATTCTTTTCACTGCTAGAAGTCTATGGTTGACTTAGCCACTAGGCATGACTGTGTGAGCTCTTGGGCATGACAGTCACCGTGGATGTCCCGCAGGGTCTAGAAGTACCTTGCTTCCTGTGCAGAATCAAGATAATGCTGTGCTTCCAAAAAGAGGTTCCAAAGGCTGTAAAAATGATGTCCCTGAAGGTCTTGTAATGATTTGTTACCCAGAGTTTTAAATGGAATATGTAACTGCTGAGGAGGCAAAGTCTTCTATTAACCCCATAGGGGTTCTCTTAACTATGTAGAACTAAAGAGATTGTCACTCAAAAGAGATCTTAATTCTAGGGTTTATTCAGTTATGCTTCTTTTTTCCCTAGCAAAGACGCTGAAATAAAAAAGGAAAGATCAAGCATCTTGCCATTACTGTTCAAAATTTCTGTGAACTTGTTAACCCTGTGATAGTCTCTGAAGCATTTGAAGTGCTCATTACAAAACTACCTTGAACATAAGCACTTCAAACTCCTTAAAGGCATCATCAAATCACACACAATTTCAGTTATTTCTCTGCAAAGCAGCATAATGTCAGACATGAGTCAAATTAACCACCACATTCTACTATCCATAGAGGCTCACGTCCTTATCACCCCTATCTCCGCTGCCAGTGCTCCTTAATGCTGTTTGCATTTTCATGATGTCGGAGGCAAAGGGTCTCATACATTAGTGATCTCAAACATGACATTCCCCTGGCTATGTCTCTGTATTTTTTTCAGGATAAAAGTGAGCTGGTCTTTAGTTGGCTTTTCCTGCAACAAACACAAAGGAAGAGCGGAATGAGATCTGTGAACCCCTATGGGAATTTTTAAACCAGACTTTCAAAATTCAACCTATAAAGATCACCTCTTTATGGTATTATCCAGGCAGGTTCACAGTGGGAAAAAAGCGACTGAGTGGTTAGGCTAGAGGAGTTCTCAAAAATACTGCAATAGTCTTCACTTACCTGCTTCAAGAGCTTCAGTGGATGCCTGAAATCCCGGGCAATTAAACCCTGTATAAACTGCTCTATATGTATATGTATAAATTCCCTATATGTATGCATTTGTTACTGTAGTCGCTATTGTAACAAAATCCCTGACAGAGCAATTGAAGGCAAGAAGGATTCATTTTGGCTCATGATTTAAGGAGATTCCAATCTAACATGGTGAGGAAGGCAAAGCATCTCATTCTTTATCAAAAGGTGTGTGAGGTGGCTGGACACTTTATGGCGGCAGAAAAGAAAGTAGAGAACAAGACCAAAAATGGCTCTGGGTTATCACTATCAAAGGCAACACCTCCACCAGATAGGCCCCACCTCCTTAAAAGTTCCATAACCTCTCAACAGAACCACGAGCTAAAGGTCAGTTGTTCAAACACACAAGCTTGTCAGGGGCATTTCAGATTTAAACTACAGCAGCACTTATACCTACAACAAAGTATGCTTTATAAGTTAAACGTGGTCAAAGCTTAAGAAGCTACTACTATTAAATGAGAACAATTTAAATAATTCATGCTAATAAACAGATATGGTCTCTTTCAAAATATATCATTAAACTTTTATTTACCCTTCCCTATTATGATATGGTATGACACCATCTGTGTGTGATTAAATGAAGTGAGGTGAATGATAAGATCTTTAAGATATAGCATTAGGCTAACACATGACGGTTACTTGCACACAGGTATTGCCAGACTGTGACAGTTGATCTGAGGAATTGAGAGAACTACTAAGTGATAGGTGACCTAGTATGCACACTGTGAACATGTTGGATCAAGAGATTACTTACATCCTAGGTGGGATAGGCTACAACAGTGAGATCTCATCACACTGCTATTATGATTTGATTATAAAATGTTCCCCACAGGTTTATTTGTTTGAACATTTGGTCCCTTGTTTCTGGTGCTATTTGGGGAGGCTGTAGAAATTTTAGGAGGTAGAGACTAGTTAGAGGAGTAGATTGCTGGGTAGTCCTCCTCCTTCTCCCCCCTCTATGTGTGTGTGTGTGTGTGTGTGTGTGTGTGTGTGTGTGTATCTTGCAAACTGTGAATCAAAATAAATTCTTTCTCTTCAAGTTCCCTGCCCTCTCTCAAGCAGGGAGGGAGAGGGAGGAGGGCGTGTGGAGGGGCGAGAGGGGATTTGGAGAAGGGAAGGAAGTGTAAATATTTGAATGGAAAAGTAAAAAAAAAAGAAACTAAAAAAATTCCTACTTGTTCATTATTTAGTTCAAGTTATAAGTAACTAAGGCAATGACTCAGAATTAACTCAAATCTTATGATTTGCCTTTTTTTAAAAGAATTTTTTAGGCAATATGTTTTGGGACATAAGTTGATGACAAATAACCCACAACATAGAAAGTGAAACTACAGATGCACAGGGACCATTGCAGTTTTAAATAGGCTATTACCAGTTTACTTCTTGAGTATACTTTCAGTCTGACTGAATTCAATTTTGGCTTGTTTTCATTCTAGCCAATAATTTTACTATGATTCTGTGACTGTACTGGTTAGTTTTTAATTATCAACTTGACAGAGAGTAGAGTCACTTGGGAAGAAAGACCCTCAAGTGAAGAATTGCTTCCATCAGATTGACCTGCAGACATGTCTGTGCGACGTTGTCGTGATGGTTGGTTGGCATGGTGCGATCCAGCCTCTTGTGGGGAGTATTATTTCTATTCAGGTAGTTACGAATTGTATGAAAAGCTAGCTGAGCATAAGCCAGGGAGCAAGCAAGGAAGCAAGTCAGCAAGCAACATTCTTTGGTTTCCGCTTCCTACTCCTGACTTGAGTTCCTGCCATGGCTTCTCCCAATAATGGAGTACATGATTAAATAAATCCTTTACTTCTTTGAATTGCTCTTGGTCAGAGTGCTTGTTCACAGCAACAGAAAGTGAGCTAGAAGAGAAGTTGGGACCACAGATAGGGTATTCCTGTGATGGGCTTGGTCATGTTGTTTTTATTAGAAGGATTATGGAGGTGAGTAAAACTCTGGACTGCCAAAAACCATTGATTTCTCAGAGTTTAATATTTTATTTTGTGAGATATTGGAAGATATAAATGTTTAAATGAATGCAGATAGTGGAAGACCAGCTTGTGATTTTCCATAGAGAAGCAAGGACTCTGTGTGGGCTATTTGTATGATATTGTGAATTAAGAATCTATAGAACTGAAATCTACTATGCTGGACTGGGACAATGGATGGTGATCAGTGGGGGATGAGAAAGTAGTTGTGGGCAATACAAGGTAAGAACCATTGAGGCACAATGTTCTTAGAAATGTGCTCCAGAAAGGGCCAAGGCTGAATCTCATGTTGCCTTTGAATTTGATGAATGGTGTATGAGATTCTCTCACATACTTGTTTTGAAGTCTTGAGAGGGCCATGGAGAAAGGTGAGACTTGGCACCATAGTAGGGTTGGAGTCCCGACAAAAAGACCCCGAATGGATCTTGGTGAAGGTAAAGCTTCAGTTTCAGTGTAGACTCTAGAATTGAAGAGTTAATGGAAAGAAACTCAGACTTGGTGCTGTGTGACAGCGTTGGGATTCCTGACACGAGATCAAGAGAGACCATTAGTAAAGCTGTAAGCCTCAGTTGATGTGGATGCTTGAGGATACTGGCGATGCCAGTCCCATTGACTATCTACCAAGGACAGTAGCAGATGGGAAGTGGAGCTAATCTGATTCTGCAAGACAAGCTGAGTGTATTGAGGTTCACAGGGTTGAAGAGGTGGAGCTACACAAGCCTTTGGAGCCCAGAAAATAATGTTAGTTGAAGATATCAGACACTGAGCTTTGTATACTATTGGATTTTGGTTTAACTTTTATCTGATTGTAACGGTACTCTGGCTTTTCCTCTTTGGAATAAGACAGCATTTTACTTGTTTTGTACAGGATCCCCAAATTTAAACTTGGAGTTTTAAAGAGACACTGAACTTGTAAAACATTGAAATCTTTAAAGATTTCAGGACCTTTAAGTTATATGCTGTTTTATGTAATATTAACATGAAATCTTGGGGACAAGCAAAGTATTATGGTTTAAGAGTGATGTCTTTGTGTGTCAAGATGATAACGGTTAGATTACGTTAATGAGTTTTTATTGTTGAAGTGACTCAAACTGGAGTCACCTTGGAAGAAGCAACCTTAATGAGGAATTGCTTAGATCAGAATGGCCTCTAGTCATGTCTTTTGGGGACATACTCTTGATTTCTGTCTGATAAAGCAGAGTCCATCCCACTGTGGGTAGTACAGTGAATATGGACTGTATTAAAACATCTAACTGACCCAGAGCTAGGGAGCAATCCAGTAAGTAGCATTCTTCCATGGTCTATATGCGTAGTTCCTTCCTTCCAGTTTCTGACATGAGTTCCTTTTCTGAGTTCCCTTAAGGATGAATTGTGACCTGAAAGTGGAAGGTGAAATAAACCCTTTCCTCCCCAGGGTGCTGTTGTTTATTGTGTTTATCACAGCAACACCAAGTAAACTAGCACAGTAACTGAATTCTTATAGAAGCCTTGTGACTTGGTTCTAATAATGCAACCTAACTTTGTGTGCCTTCGACACACCCAGCTGTTTCTTCAAACAGCTGTTATCATACTGCTCTAATGAAATCCTATTGTCTTTTCTGTTTGACAAACACTCTGAAAGTTAAAATATGAACTTATACCATCAAGAATGTGCAGTAAAAATACTTTGACTATTTTTTTTTTATTTGTTTCAGACAGGGTCTCACTTTGAGTCCAGGCTAGCCTCAAATCTGTGGTGCTTTTATCTTAGTCTCCTCCGTGCTGAGATTACAGGTGTGTGCCATCAAACGCATTACCGAAATTATTATCAGTTTTATATCTCAGGGCTCTAGCAAGGTAACTGAAATGACCATAAGTGGTCATGTATGCAGTATAACTTCCAGCTGTCTTGCCAGGAAATGCATAGAAATTAACCACTAAATCCATATCCCTATAGAAGCAGTAGATATGAACATTAACAGAGTCTCCACTTTACTGCTATGCCCTCTTCATGCTCCTAGATAAATATGAAGATGTTTGTAGCTATATGCATATCGAAGCATATTAGTTATTGGTTTCAATGCTTTGAACATTTCTAGAATGAAGGTGCATAGAACATATCCCCTGATCTCAGGAATATATATCACCCTTTGGTGGGCTGGAGCGATTGCTCAGCAGTTAAGAACACTGATTGCTCTTCCAAAGGACCTGGGTTCAATTACCAGCACCCATATGGCAGCTAACGACTGTCTGTAACTCCAAGAACTGGCACCCTCACACAGACATACACTCAGGCAAACCACCAATGCACATAAAATAAGAATAAATCATCCTTTGGTACATTTGTGCTCATACGTATGGGAATAATGTGTAATATTAGTTAAATGAAATGTAAGTTAAAAGGAAAACAAATTATAAGTTCTGGACCATATAAATATTCATTCTCTCTCTCTCCCTCTGGTTTTGTTTACAGAGATAGGGTTTCTTTGTGTATCCATGGTTGTCCTGGAACTCACTCTGTAGACCAGGCTGACCTCGAACTCATAGGGATCTGCCTGCCTCCATTCTCCATCTCCCAAGTGCTGGGTTTAAAGGTATACACCACCACTGCCTTTGTTTTCTATCTAAATCATTCCAGTCAGGAATGATTTCTACCATAAGCAATTTTTTTATCCAAATCATTCCACACTAGGGAATGAAGAACACCTGTATAGTATATCCTGCACAGTTGCTCCACCAGTCCTGAGCTCTTTTGTCTATTAGTATTCACTTGTATTTATTGATGTTCTAACTGTCCTTAAAGTTAAATGTATTCACACAGGCAAAAAAAAACCAACCTATCAATAATCAGTAGTAAACGGGATTTCAGTTCTAGAAAGGGACTCAGATTTCCTAACTTCATGGTTTTTAGCCTTTGCAACATTTTAAAACCACACAGGAGAGTTGATAGAAAATGCACAAATCTGAATTCTCAGATAAAGTCACTAAAATAAAAATCTCCATGTTAGAGGGACATTATGGACATCAGAATGTTTCCATATGCCATGGAGGCAAGATTGATAGGCATGCTGTCAAAGTGCAAGGCGGCTAGAACACAGAAGGTGAGGGTTAGTAGTAATAGCAAGGGGGAAAAGACTACAAACATTGATAAGCCTCTAGTAGGTTCTTCTAATCCGTGTCAAGGAGTTTGACCTCTGTCCTAGAGGCTGAGAATCAAATAGAGTGAAGAACTAGCACAATGCTTTCAAAAAATTAAAGTTACTTCTGAATTTTATGTTACTCATCCATTCAATGTGGTAAGTAGAGTAGGTGTTTTTCAATATCCTTTCTCATTATAAAAAAAAATGTTGGCAGAGTCATAACTTCTCCCATAGACGCTCTGGAACTAATGGCTATCCAACTCTATCCTCACCTAAATGGAGGCCCTTGAAGAATGTAGTCATCCTTTTAGAGAACATGTTCTCATAGGGGACTTTTAGAAGGGATAGCTGCTGACAGTCAGCTTCTGCCTTACCAAGGTATTGACCTCAGTGAAACAGAGGACCCATTGATCGGCAGGCAAAACCTAGGAGGCCAAAGCCACTGAAAGGGCTTTCCTTGCTTTGAAAACAGACTGGCAGCTATGGAAATCTAGGTCTACACCCAGCCCTGCCCTTACAAGAATGGGTCAAGAGTCCAATACAGATAGATATGTGTTGACTTGAATTGAGTACTGCTTGTCAAAAATTTATTTGAAATATTGTTAATGAATATGGCTTAATTTCCAGACTTGCCACTTATAGGTCTTATCATGGGTGAAGCTTCCAGAGATGTGACCTCTAAATGTACCATTGTACGTACATGCACATAGAGGAACCTACCAAGACATTTAGCTATTTATCACTGCAATCCCTTGAAGGGCAGGGGAACTTTACATGCTGAAATTGGTTGAACTGCATATGACTAAGTTCTTTTCAGTATCATTGCAGCTCACTTTTCTTAATAGTAATAACGCCTGTCATCGACATGGGCTTGAGAACAATCTGCTTGGTAGGCATCAGCCGTACTCATAAGCAGCTGTGTGGGCATGGACAGACGTCTTCCAAATGCAAAGGAGGTGGCCACAAATGTGGGTCCTGTTCAGAATGTATTCCCCAAATACATGTGCTGCGTGTTTTAGGGCCAGAGTCTTATCTCCCTCGTGTCTGGCCGGTGTTAGCTTCTTTTTCATCTTTCTGTGGCACAGAGAATCAGCACGTCTGTCTGAAATTACGTTTGCTCTCCATTGTCATCTGGGAAGAAAGGCTGCTGCTAATGAAGGTGGCGAATTAATATGGATTACTCAGGACTAAATATGATGGATACGCTCAACAAACACCTGCCCCATTAAAGGCAATTTTCGGGAAGATAGAAGCTACTGTAATTGAAGTCTTGGGGGAAACGTGACCCTTATGCCTTCCCTTGAGCAGAAATTATCACATGTTGTTATGTTGAGGTAAGCATAAAATTTCAATTACATTTTGGGATCTGAAAATGAGAATGCCCTACTTTGCCCTTGTTTAATTCTCTGGCGATGTCTGCTGTTTATCCCTTCCCTTGCTGCCTAAGAAAGGATTAGAGATTTAAAAAAAAATCACCAAAACCAAGAAATCTTAATCCATGTAATTACTCTAATTGGCTAATGGGAGTCTCTTCTCAATAGCAGACAGTTCCTCACAGTTTACGGACGTGTGTTTATGTTTTGAACGGGTTTGGTGAGTGTGGGTCACTTTTCTGTCTCTTCCTCCACGGGTGAGCAGAAAACACGGCTCAGGCACTTGGAAAGTGGATGCAGCACTTGAATTTTCCTCCACACCACTTCTTTTCCTTAAGTTTCCACCCCGCTTGCTTGTTGAGATGATGCCTAATGAAGTATTCATTGATGACAGCCTCGTCACTAATAAAACATAAATCAAATCGGGCTCCACACACCGTTCCTACTCTTGAAGGAGGCAGTGGTGTGCGCGGGTATTTGTTTCCAGCTGTTTTCTTGTCATTAGCTTTTAATTTCAACAGCTACCTACTTGGGCTGCTCCTCTCTTTTCTCAGCTCAGGTATTTGTGCTGTTAGTGTGATTGTCAGTTCTGTTCTGCTTGAAAGGTTTCCGTGTACGTTGCTATGGTTACAAGTGCCAGAACTGGAAAGAAATGAAGGGGGTATCAAGGGTTTGACGTAGCTGTGATGAAGGCTTATTGCTGAAATATTAGCTATTACTTTGGCGGAATCTATGTTATTTGACAATGAATCCATTTTAATAGAATATTTAAATGCATCTGTGACTATATGGCACATCAAGATGGAAATATAGGCACCTGGATTTAAAGCAAATGAACATTTTAAAATAGTTTTGAGTGTATATCCTATGGGACCCTCGGGAACTAATGAACGCTGTAAGTGTAATATGGAGAATCACCTAAGTAATATGAGCAATTTTATTAGCTTTCTGCAGCTCCGTAGAATGGCAGCCTCTTCTTATGTTCTTTGTTTGTTTTTTCCCTTTCCCCTAGAGCAGGGTGGGATTCTGTGAAGTTGCTATTAAGAAGATGAACACTTTAGTCATTAAGGTGTCTGGGGAGATGGGACTGATGGTGGTGCTTCCCCGAAGTCCATCTGTTTCCTGCTGGAACTGGTAAAGAGCTGCCTGGGGAATGGTTGCCTCCATTGTTCCAAATGGGGGACCCTGCGGAACGCTGAAGGCTCTGCTACCTTCTCGATAAAGCTAGTTCTTTGAGACATCAGTTTCTTTCTAAAGCAACTGAAGAGGCTGCAGCTTCCAGTTGCAAAGCCCACCTCCATCTCCTTTCTTTACTCTCGACAGTCTTGTTCCTTTCTCTATTGCATAACCATATTGTGATAAATAAGACTGATGCATTAAGGGTTTGCGATGGAAATGGACAAACTCACAAATCCAGGGAAAGGACAGGAGCCATAACTGATCCCGTGCTGTCCTAGGTCTCCCCTCACACTAAGCGAGAGCCAGAGCAATAGAGTGAGCACTCCTTTTCTTGCAGCTTATTAGTGGACTGGTATCACCTCAGACCATGGCCAAAGGGCCGGTCCCCCAAAAGCTAATTGGCTAAATGGATCCCCACAACATTTCTCTTCGGATCTGTGATGTCCGAAAACTTCTTTGGTCCTGTCCTAACTCTGTTGGCATCTACTCACTCTTTTTATCAGCTGACTCATCAGAATGAAGTCACTTGCTTCTTTAAAATACATCTGATTTTGGAAGATCTTCAACTAATCTTTCTATCTTCTTCCCAATATGCTGCCTACTAAGTATGTGCTTTGCCATGGAACCACAATTTAAACCCCCTTCCTGTCTTCTTACTGCTATCTACAGAGGAAACCCCTCCGTTGCCCATCCCTAATGTCATGTCATCCTTGGAGTGTAGCCTGGTGGGCAATAACATGGCAAAAGAATGATGGACTCGTAGGTTTGGCACTTACTAGCTCTGCCTTCTTTGGAATACTATTATTTAAAAGTTGTGGGCATTAGTATCTTCATCGTAAACTAGATGAACTACAACTAGCCTATAGAGGTTTTCTGAGCTACATAAATATATCATATGACAAGTAGATCAAGAGATGCACATCTCACAAGTCTTCTGTGAGCCAGTTGTAATTCATTGATGCCGATGGTCTCCAGGTATTTATTAGATATACATACATATGTTAGGTAGTGTACAGTGTACAAATATTTGCTTTTACCAAACAAATGTTTGTTTTGTTTTATGTGCTAAGCTCTAGGCTCGGTGTTGGGGGTAGGGCAGGGAACAAAAGAACTGTGGTCCTTGTTTTCACAGTGTGTGTGTGTGTGTGTGTGTGTGTGTGTGTGTGTGTGTGGAGAGAGAGAGAGAGAGAGAGAGAGAGGGAGAGAGAGAGAGAGAGAGAGAGAGAAAGCACGCAGCAAGTGTGTAATTATTATCAGGAGTGATGAGACTGAAGAATTCCTGCAACCCACAGGTTTCAGAACTGTCTAAACATGTCATCTCATGGAAACCACCTGTATAGCCATGGCAGGGGTTTCTCTGCTCTCTGAAGTGTTTTGGGTCTACCCAGACAGCTCTGGGAATGAGGCAAGGTAGTTGGCCTTTCAAGAAGGACTCCCACAGAGGGCTCAAGCTAAAGGGGTCATGTGACTGACAGCAATAAAAGTTTTACTTAAGCCAGAGCCTGTCTGGGACTTTCTCGCTTTTACAAACAACACAAAGGATCTAATTCTCTCTAATAAGCAGAGCTACCAACAGTGGTCTGTACAATAACTTTTCGAAACCTGACCTTGTGACCCACAGGCTATCCTGAAGCCATTGCAGCCCACTTCCCCCTTCCTCCCCATCACTCAATAAACATCCAGCCTGACCTATTGTCCCGGAGAAGAGAAGGTCCAAGAAATAATTAGCAATCTCGTCTCTGTTCTGCAAAACTTACTCCAAACATTGAGCTTTCAGGGCCTCTGGAAAGACTAAGCAAAGATGATGTCCTAACCAGGGTGATTAGAGACTGCTGCTAGTCTTCCGGAGCACCCTTGAATGCAGACCATTCCCCAGCACTCCTGGAAGCAGGTTATTAAGGACTGGCCCCCCTTAAAAGACTAACTTCTTTCCACAGCAGAGACTTGTCTGGTCATAGCAAGACTACTAAATAGTGACAGGACATGAACATACTTGGAGCTTCTTCCACTGAGGGATTTTGAACGAGACTGTGCTAATGTTTCTCCTGGGAAAAGAAAGGTTTAGGAGTCACTGGGTCACAGTTTCAGCTTCGTTCAAAAGCCCTGTTGTGTAGGCTTGTGTAATTCTTTGCTTTTAGCCTGTCCTTTCATCAATTTCTGAGCAGTGATCTGGGTCAGTAGGAAACAGGAAGTGTTGAACATTAGACAAACTTTGTGGACTGTAGCTAGAGAAGACAGAAAGACAGGGTTAGGTTAGATCAGAGGGTAACCTGGCATAGAATATGTCTTCACAGGAACAAAGCATCATTTCTGGGATAGTGAGGGCTACTTCCACCCCCAGGGCAATAGCTGAGTGGAAGGTGATGGGGAAGAGTTTAACCAAGAGGTCAGAAGGTGAAACTAGGAAGACAAAGAGACAGTAGAAACAGCGATTAAAAACGTTATCTCCAGTGCTGCAGAGACTGCTCAGCGGATTCAAGCACTGCATGCTATTCAAAAAGAGCTAGGTTCGATTCCCAGAGCCCGTATGGTAGCGCATAACCACCTGTTACTCTAATTGCAGGAATCTGATGCCCTCTTCTGGCCTTCATAGGCACTGCATGTACATGGTGCACCAACATACACACAGGCAAGTGACCCATATGTGTTTTTTTAAAAAAGTTAAAACCCATACATAGTCTTCAAAGACAGGATACCTGCATGGTTGCAAATTCTTCTGACTTCTCTACCTTCCAGCTATGTGATACCCAGTACTTGCTGTATCTGTTTTCTCCATATATATAAATAGAGGTATTGGCATAAAGGTGGAAAGAGGCCTACCCATGTGTCTCATTCATTTATGTGTTTGGTGTTTGCTTTCTCTTCTCACCTTTCCCCTCTTCTGCCCGTTTCCCATGAGCACTGTTTCTATCATCTGTATTGTATTCCTCAGCCACCTACGCCAACAGGTTGTCCCCTGATTTTGGCAATGAATTACCAACAGGAGACTGGAAAGGAAGAGGTAGAAAAGAGTGAGATTTCTCTCAATTACAAATAGGTACTGGTAGCTGAGACAGGGTACTGATAATAGCCGAGTTTCCTCTATGATTCTGATTCTTCCTCCATAGCCTGCACCCTCCACTTAAGTTCTGTCCAGTGTAATCCAATAGAACTAGAGCGTGAACCACAATATCAATCTACATGTTCTCTAGCCATATCAGAAAGGTGTAAGACATAGGTAAAATCAATTCAATAGTACATTTTAATATATCAACACTTGAAAGAGCTAGTGACACAGACAGTATATGTGTCATAATATTTTCTCATGTTAGTGTTTGAAATCTGGTGTGTGTTTTGCACACCTCAAGACCATCTCAATTCGGATTAGATACATGTGAAGTTCTCAGTAGCTCCGTGTGGCTGGTGGCCACTACTCTGAGCCATGCATATGTAGCCGGCCTGCCCAGTACCTCTAGCTTTTTGCTTTGCCATATCACTTCCTATTATTGTGCTCTCTAATGTAGCCGGAGTTGTGCTTCCCGTTACTGATAATTACCAAATTGCCTTGTTATCTTCTGTTTGACTCTCAGATCTTTAGTCAGTCATACTACTAGTTTCTTGTATCAAATTATCTCCATTCAAAATACTTAGGTCATCATCTCTTTCTGGCAGGATCTGACTAAAGGAACATCTGTGTATAATCCACTTGTAATAGCGCTGGAACATTTGCCGTGTCCCACACTTAGTGCGATTCGAAAAGGAAGGGCCTGAACAGGGAGTGTGAGGCAGCTGGATGTTATGAGTATGGTGAAGAAACAGGCAATGAAACCACAGTGATATCGCTACACCTAAGTCCTACAACCCTTAGGGTAGTAGTTCAAATAGCAGCCTGAGCAGACCTTTTTGCAGCCTGCTTGGCTCCCTTTCTGTCGCTCCTATTGCGGAGAGGCGACTGAGGAGAGAGGATGAGACAGCTGTCGCAAATCCTCAGCTTCTGTGAGTGAAGCCGTTTACCCTTCTTTTTGCTCTGTCACTAGAAGACCACATGGATCAAAGGTTCTCAACCTGTGGGTCACAGCCCCTTTTGCATAGTAACGTCCCTTCACGGGGACGTATAGTAGCTATCCTATATATCAGATATTTACATTATGATTCTAATAGCAGCAAAGTTGCAGTTATGAAGTAGTAATTGCATAATTTTGCGGTTGGGGGGTTACCACAATATGAAGAACTGTGTTGAAGTATCTCAGCATTAGGAAGGTTGAGAAGCATTGACACAGATTTTCGGCAAACATTTCAACCACACATGTGTGCTATAAACAGAGTATGTGATGTACTACTGAGTGAGGAATGGGAGTTTCTCAGTAGGAAAGCACAGGACTGATTTGCCTGCACTGCCTCTTCCTGGCTGTGCAGAGAATCATGGGAGAGCTGCCGATGCTCACGGTGCTTCAGCACCAAGAAAGCAAGTAACCCATCCAAAAGCAAGGCAAAGCCCACGAAGAGCGTTATGTTTGGTGTCTCTCCTGACCCGTGCTGCTGTCCAGTGAGATGCAGTACAGCATAGAAATGTGAGTCCCAGGCTCTGCTGCTCCTCAGAATGAGATGAGTGAGCGGCAAAGTGGTGCAGGGGGATGTGATTTCTTTGAAGCAGGGTCCTACACTATGGGATAGACAAGCTAGATCATAGTCTGGTCTCTAAGGAAAGATGCCAATAAGGACATGGTGAGAGGCCATAGCTTCAAGTCAAGGGAGGCCATACTTCCCAGTAGGAGTATACCATTACTTCTTCACTGAGGTCATTCTATGCATTCATAGAATGAGAATAGACGGCAGTAGATGGGATCCAAGCACACAGTATGTGGATTAAGGTAGCAAGATTAAATAAGATGTTCTTCTAGCTAATGAGGCCAAGTCTGCTGGAGATATTCTAAGTCTGAGGACTGTATGCATGATACACATAGTTGCAAAAGCTAAGGACAAATGGTCAATGTTATTTTTTAATTGATCTATTAATAATTATATATGGCTATAGGGTACAATATAACATCTTGATATATGTTTGCATCATGAGCTAATTAAATTAGTCTAATTAACGTAGGCACGACCATACATATTACTTCTATTCTTTATATCCTTCAATAATTTTTTAAATACGTGGTATATTTACTATAGTTCTTATACATTCTTATAATTGATCTTCAGAACTTAGGGTTTGTTGTTGTTGTTTGGAGACAGGGTTTCTCTGTAGCTTTGGAGCCTGTCCAAGATCTCTATCTGTAGACCAGGCTGACCTTAAACTCATAGAGATCCACCAGTCTCTGCCTCTCTAGTGCTGGGATTGAAGGTATGTGCCACCACTGCTCGGCTAGAACTTAGTTTTTTTCAACTGAGGGCTTTAAAACCTTTGATTATCTATCTTCTTTCTCACCCCTTGCTAGGTTTTTTTCTTTTAATTTTCGCAGATAAATTAGATAATGCAGTATTTTTCTTCATGGTCCTGACTTACTTAGAATAACGCTCTCTAAGTTCATCAATGTTGTTACAAGTAACAAAATTCTCCTTTGTATGAAGGTTGAATAATAGTTTACTGTGTATATGTGGCTCGTTTTCTGGATTCATTCATGGATCTCTTGGTATGCCTTCCATACCCAATGATCGATTCTGTTATTCTCACAGCCATATGAGTTTAGAAGATACTTTGTCGTACAGCCTTTTCAAACAAGACAATCCTAAACCAGCTATGTTGGGGTGATTTTTTCTTTGCTACATGTTTATGAGTTCATCTTCTTTCCACACTCAGATACCACAGCTTACTGAAGAGCAGGTAGATACATGGTTTGGATGCAATCCTTCATTGAATTAGCCACTAGCCTATGCCAGCTGTACCCAACATGAACATCACTAACCAATCAGGCTCTCACTGTGGAGAATGGAGGAGCTAGATACTGATGGCCTAAGGCCCAAAAACGAGACATCATAATATTCCACAAGTACGCTGATGTCATAGGGAAACAAGAACCCTGGGTAGTTTGTAGCTATGCTGTAAGGAAGAACTGGAAGGCATCCAGAAGCCAGATGGGTGGAGGGAAGTGAGAAAGAACAGAAAGAAAATACAGATTATAGGTGGGTCTGATTACCAGCATGGGGCTGGATCCAGTCTTCAGCAGTCCCTGCTCTGAAAGTATCCAGTGCTACCTTCAAGTCCATTCCAGTGATCACAGGAACATTCTCCTGTTTTGGCCTCTGACTGAATTATTCAAGGAATGGGCTGCCTGCTGTGGCAAACCAGTGTTTTAAGAGGCTCAAATTTTGTCATTCATGTCATACGCTAGTTAACACAGGTTTTCCCAGTGGAATCTCCCTTTAACTATGATCATCCGGAACTCAGGGGTCTCCTCTTGTGTGCAGGCACTTTCCAAATGCTAAGTAGAAAACATGAGGAAGGGAAACCATAATTTTAGGTACTGTGTTAGTGACACATGCCAGTTCCTACATGTTCTTTTCATAACTTATTTCAAGACCCTATGGAGCATTCTAAAAGAGGATAAGATAGAGACTCTAATTAAGCAGCCACACTCCAACAATGCTTTAGTACAAAAGAGGAGCACTTATCTTTGCCAGCTGACCTTCCTTACTTCAGAGGTCTTGAAGTCTGTCTCCTCATTAATCCAAGTCTGCAACACTGCCCCGTTTCAAATACCCTGTTTCCCAGAACTAGGCCGAGCAAGCCACTGTTCTTCACAGCCAATGAGTTTAGTTATAATGGAAGTCTTGTAAGGGAAACAGTATCTTCCTTTTAGTCGGTAGAAGTCTGTTTATACATCAGCGGTTGCACAGAAATGTATGGCCAAGGTAGAAGGTTTTGACATGTAAGTCCCTTGACAATTGAAATAAAAAGACAAACTATGCTGTTTTTCACTAGTTGGGCTCTTTTGAAACTTCCAATTCTGGTTCTTGGTGTTCCTGTTTGCCTACATAGTTGAAATCCACTAACTCTGGAGAGATCTTCTATAATACCTTTGTTCTCCCAGTGGCCCCGAAACATGAATGCTAGCTTCTTTCAAGGTCAAAGACTAACATTGGTATGTAGTCCCAGGGAGAGACATTCTTATTCCAGTTTGTTCCTCATCCTTTCAACCTGGGTTAAGCAGACTCTGAGATGTATTCACTCACTGGGGAAAAAATAAAACAAGGAAAGTATCCTAAATCAGATGCCCTATGTGGATGCATTTTAATTCCATGATGACATTCAGGGTCCCTCACCCATCTGAATCCCAGTTTTGTGATAGACAAACTCCGGGTGGAAAGGAGAATGGAGGAGAAGGGCCTTGTGGCTGAAGTTCTTCACACAAGGACCAGAAATTTGGAAGCACAACTATTCTTAACAATTTTCATGAGGCGAAACGTTTGTACTTTTAGTTTTAAAAAATGTAAAACAGTATCAATTTAATCCTCTCATGTGTTTTGAAAAGTCAACAAAAAGAATAGCCAGTACAAACCGTAAGTAAAAGGTGATGAAAATAAGTCATCTTATCCATAGGTCTATATGAGCAACATATGGATTGTACCTTCTCTAACAGCATATTTCTAATTTCATTACTTGAGGGTGAAAGTGTTTTCCATTGATTTTCCAATGATATCTTTCTTCTTATACTCAGAAAACATCTTGCAAAATGATGTTTTCCCTAATAAGCTATTTTCCAGTGGTCACACCAGAGCTGTCCAACTTCAATCAGTTACACATATGGATTTTCTTGGGTTGAGATTAACATAGGGATATCTTCAAGGCAGTTATGGACAGTGATCTTACTATAGTAGACATGACATGAATTAGAATTTCTCAACTCCTCTGTCAAGGGTACCTGAGTTAGGCTTAGGTGTGGTTCCAGCCAAATGGTATAAACTCAGTTAGCTTTTGTTTCATGAAAGGTGGATGCTCTGGTACAGCCCTACTTGGAGCTTTTTGGAAACTCAGAGAATCATAGAGTGAATCTGAGCCAAAGTCTTTAAGTGGCTATAACAGTCCAAGCCAGAAAAGGCAGGGACCAGACGCCAAGTCTGAAGGGATAGGAAACAGAAAGGACTACATGCCAGAAACCAAACTGAGTCAAAAATCAAAACAGAATAAGATCAGCTTGGAGGAGAAGTAAAAAGTAGCCTGGCCAGTCTTGAGATTGGTTTATCCATTTCTTCATGTACTCTCAATATGATTAGTAAGCATCTATTGAATACTGAGAGTTGTATGTGATCTTATTGATTGATGCCCCTATGTTTACCTCCATTGGAAATTGTATACACAAGCAATACAAACTGAATTTAAATCATAGCTTGGTAATTTATAGTGTTTGTGACTTTAGAAAATATATATCCTTTCTGTATTCCAATTTCCTATCTGTAACATGAAAGACAATAAGTGAAACCTATGCCATAGGCTTACAGCGAGACTGAAAAGGAACATCTTATAAAGCACTTAACTGATGCATGGTAAGTTAATGTGAAGGCCTTTTCTATGAATAATCCTCAGATTGAACATCAAGTTTAGTGTCGAGCAAATATTTGGCTAAATAACTTTTTTGGATTGTATGAAAAATGATAAACATAATGTTAAGAATGTTTTAACCAGCAAAGGAAGATATTAATTTTTTACTCAGGTACATTTCTGACTCTTGGTTTTGGCCACAACCAAATTTTAAGTGAAATAGCACTAAAATAATAATGAAGAAGATAAGAATAGAAACTGAATAGACAATCTAAGAAAAGAAAATTCCCCAACTACTAAAACCATGAGTGCTGCGGGAGTATCTTCCACTGCTTCAGCAAATAGTCGCTGAAGCACGAGCCCACGGTGCTGTGGGAGCGCCTTCCGCTCCATCAGCCAATAGCCGCTGAAATACCAGCCCACTGGGGCGTGGTATATTTCTCTTTTAAAAAGAGCCACAGAGCTCGGCTCGGCCCTCTTGGTTCCGGTGCTTGGTCCCGGCTCCTGCTCCAGCGACTAGGCTCCCTTCCTGACAGTTTATGGTGTATGTAAGTTTTACCCCCCAAAATAAATAACCCCTTAAAACATAACTGGTGTGGGATTGATTCACCGTTACATGAGGGCCTACGTTTTGGAGTATTGAAGACAAAAATATCAGAGCCAATTTTCTAAGTCTAGTGCTGCTTAGTGGGAAGCATAGATATTTGTTATTGGGAAGAAAACTTTTCCCTATAATAAGTCTATAATAGAATTTACCTGAGGATCAGTGAATTTGAATATAGACTTGAAATTAAGCAAAATGCCTTTAAAAATTTCATCATGTATACAGCCTATTTTATTCATATTAAATTTAATATCTAGTACTTGTTCACCATGATCTGGGGCTGTAATAAAATCTTGGGACTCTGAGCCATACATAAGATGAAAATAATAATGCTTCCTATATTCTTTGGATTCTTAATGCTGCTAGTACTCTCAAAACTGACAAAAACATAGGCAGTGGATGAAGCTATAAGGCTTCTTAGGGGCACTCAACATAGGGAAAGAGTACAGAGATGAAGAAAGTTATCAGGGCCACTGGTGTTCAAAGATAGGCAAATGAACACAAACAGAAGCATAGGGTATATTTCAGGCACTATTCTGAATAGTTTATCTTTCCCACAGTATTTTATTTCACAGCACCTTTATGAGGTATATAACAGGAATCTCTCCATTTTACAGAAGAGAAAACTGGAACATGGAAAAGTTAAATAATTCATCACAACTACTAAATAGCATAATTGGGATAAAATGCAGGTATCATGACTTCAAGCCAACCGCTTTAAACACTGAACTGGTTTATTCCCATGTCCCCTGGAACATGCGTTTTTGCTTATCTTTCTCTATCATATTTTTTGAGGTCCTTCGTGGACTTAGCACAGTATTGTGTATCTATTAGACAAATGTTTATTGAGTGAGTGACAAGCCCATTGGGCAGTCATGGAGTCACTACAAGTGGTTTTTGATTTCCATGGAAAATCAGTGAGTTTTGTCACAGCTATTCCTCATATCAGTCATAAAACACAAATTATTTCAAAAACTATCAGACTTCTAATGGTATGTGCTATTATGACTTATAAAACAAATGGAAACTTAAAGCAAAGTACATTAATTTTGGATTTTTGAGAATGTTTTATTTTATTTTATGTGTGTGTGTGTGTGTGTGTGTGTGTGTGTGTGTGTGTGTGTGTGACTGCTTCTCTGTCTGTGAAATACATATGTGCAGTGAGCATGGAGTCCTGAAGGGGGTATCTGGTTCCTTGGAGCTAGAGTTATAAGCAGTAGTAAGTCACCTGATATGGGTGCTGGGAATTGAAGCTGGGTCCTTCAGTGAGTATTCATAACCACTGAACAACCTATTCATTGTTGAATTGTAGGAGATCTTTATATAATCTGGGTATTAGATCTCTCTCAGATACACAATTTCCAAATATTGTAATCCATCCTTTAGATTGCCTTTTTACCTTTATTTATTTTCATACTTTGATGTGCCTAACTTTCTTTGGCTGCCATGTGGGAGTGGGGAGGAGGAGGAAGAGGAAGAAGAGGAGGAGGAGGAGACTAAGAAGGATGTAGGGAGAAATTTCAGTCCCACCAGGTCCTGCAGCTATTCAGTCCCAAAGAAACACACAAAGGTTTATATTAATTATGAACTGCTAGGCCTGTTAGCTCAGGCTTATTATTAACTAACTCTTGCAACTTAGATTAACTCATAATTCTCATCTGTGTTTAGCCACGTGTCTTGGTTGGTACCTTTTCTCAGTGCAGAATTTTCATCTTGCTTCCTCTGCATTTGGCTGGTGATTACATCTTTTTTTTTCTTCCAAGCATTCTCCTAGGCTGGTTACCCCACCTACACTTCCTGCCTGGCTACTGGTCAGTCAGCATTTTATTAGATCAATATGAGTGACAAATCTTTACAGTGTACAGAGCATTGTTCCACAGCTGAAGGAGGAGGAAAAAGAGGAAGAAATACAGGAAGAGGAAGAAGAGTGAGAGGAAGAAAGGGAGACTGTTGGCAGGTTATGTTCTCTTTTAATTAAATCTAGAAATCTCCCAGAGGTGAAGGTGTTATGATTTGAATATGAAATGTTCCCTCTACAGGTTCAAGTGTTCAAAGTAATGGTACTATGAGGGCGCTAACTTTATAAACTGATTGATCCCTTGATGAGTTCATAGTTGAAGGAGCTGTTAGGAAGGGGAGAAGGTAGGTCCCTGGGGCCACACCTCTGAAAGGTATGTCTTATTCCTGACCCTTGTCCTCTTGCTCTCTTTCATCTTGGCATCCTCAGGATGAGCATCTTTCCTCTTCCATGTCTTTCTTCCATAATAGTCTGCCTTATCATAAGTCTAGAAACATGAATCCAAATAGCCAGGAACTAAAGTCGTGAGTGAAAAACAAAAGCTGTTTGCTTTCCTACACTGCTATTTTCCATCATTTTGTCACAAAACAAATAGTGAATGACACAGATTTTCTGAGGATACATCCTTTCCTTTGAAGACTTATGCCTTTCTACATTCCCCAGTGTACACTCGTACATTTGGTACCATAATGTCCCAAAGAAACTCTCTCCCCATCTCTTTCTCTCAGGTTTGCTGTGCAATTGTTTGTCATGACTGCAACACATTGCTCTAGGCAGCAGTAGATTGTGACTTTATTTTAGAATATTTTCAAGAAATATCCTTGGTTTTTTTCAATCCTATATATGTTAAGATTCGGTGAAACGAGGACAAACACCTTGTGTTAGTACTTCAGGCATGTCTCTGAGAAAGTAAACTAATGAAATTCAATTTTGGGGAATGGTGTCAGCCCTTCTCCTTCTAGAGCCAAGGCTTAGCGTTCCATCCTGAAAAGGCACCACCTTGAAAGCTGACACTCTACAGATGCATGTGGGGTAGGGAGTAGTAAAGGTGCCAGAAAACACCCAATTCTTTTGAACTTTCCTTTTTAAGTGATTCAGTGTTTGGTTGCTGTGTTTTAGGTTGTATTGTAGAGTTTTCCCAAACTTAATTCAGGTGATGTTTATTAAAAAATTATTCTTATGATTATTTTGTGTAAGCATGTTTTCATTCTGGGTTTCTGGGTGGTGTGTGTGTGTGTGTGTGTGTGTGTGTGTGTGTGTGTAGGTCAGAAGACATCTCTGTGAGTCAGTTCTCTCATCTGCCCTTACTTGGGTTTTGGGAATTGAATTCAGATTTAAAACAATGTTACCTGCTGAGAGATTTTACCAGCTCCCAGGCAGGTTTTGTTTGAGTTTTCAATGTTAATATAGAGAGAATGGTCCCTTGGAGTCATTCACTGTCACATTTTCATTGATACCACTTAGACTTATATTTTTGATTACATTTTTATATATTAAAACATGTGTGGGAATATGGGTAGGTATAGGACTTCAGTCCAAAAAAAAATTCAGGCCTTTTTCTTAGGGGCTAATTTATTAGTAAATGTGAATATGAAACTCATTGTATCTTGTGTATTGTCTTATTTTCCCAAATCATTGCTGTGATAGTAACCTTAGACAGGAAGACATTATCAAATGGCAGTTAAGAGGGTGGCCTTGAATTAAAAGGTGAAGGATTTGACCTTGATTCTGCTATTTACCAGCTTTGTGACCTTTGGAACGTTACTTAATTCTTAATCTCGATAAGTCTCTGTTTCCTTATCTGTTAAAAGAGGACCCAGGTTCCTTCCTCCCTAGGTTTAAGGGGAGATTTAGTGAATGAATCCAATCCACCTGAAAGATGTACAGTTTATATCAAGTTGTATTTGTCGTGACCCATTTTCGTGTTAGATCTGATAGAAACCCTTCCCTGTCCTCCTTTGTGTTTTGAAGCTCTGACTAGTTTGGACTCCATCAGTAGATCCTTTATTGCCTCATAGTTTTCATGTGGGTTTGGCCCACATGGATGCTATCAGTAACTTGAGGGCAGGAGGGAAGGAAGAGTTTTGAATCTTTGTTTTCTGGTTCCTGCCCTACTGGAGAGAAGTTTATCAGTGACACTGTTCCCCTAAACAAAATGATAGATGCTGTTAACTGACCTGGCCTTTTTCGTTGTTTCTAATGCTCCTAATCTCTAGGTGTTTTGTCTTTCCTGCTTGGTCAGTTCACCAGTCATACACCTTTGGGTTCATTCTCCTCAGCTACTCCATTTGAGTTTCCTGTTTTCTTGCCAGAGTCTATGTGCTCACATAGGTTCATGAAAAATTGTATTTTGTTCTTTAGTATTTTATTTTTAATATAATATACTTATATCATTTCCCACTTCCCTTTCATTCTTTCAAACCCTGCCAAATACCTCCCCGTGATCTCTTTCAAATGACCTCTTTTTCATTAAATAAATGTATACCTAAAATATACACATACAACCTGCTCAGTCCATATGCTGTCTTACACACACACACACACACACACACACACACACACACACACACACAAATTGCTGGCCATTTGGTATTGATTAGCCAATTGGTGTGCTCTTCCTAGGGAAGACTATTTCTCCTGCTCCCAGTATTCCTTAGTTGCTTATAGTTCTTTGTCTAGGGCTGAGACCTACTGAGCTTTCCCCTGTCCACATTAGCATGTCTATTGTAGTCATGTTGGTAAGACTTTTTGGGTGTAGCTTCTGACATTACTAAGAGAACAATATCACGGCAAACTTTCTGATCCTGTGACTCATACAATCTTTCTGCCCCATCTTCCAAATGATCCCTGAACTGTGGGAGTTGTATTATAGATATATCAGTTGGGAATAGATTGCATTCTGTATTTTGATGGCTTGTGTTTTTTTGCAATAGCCTCTGTCTGTTGCAAAGACAACCTTCCTTGATGGGGGTGAGGACTACACTGGTCTTGAGTATAAGGATAATTATTTAAAGTGTAGTTAGAGATTCTTCTGGTTTAGTAAAGGGGTGGTTGTAGGTTCTCCTCCAAGACCCAATGACGACTTCACTAACCCTGTGTAGGTTGGCTAGGTTTTTAGTATCAGTCTTGATTTGAGTACATATCCTGGAGCAACTGTATAAACCAGGAAATGAAATTGTCTCATTTAAGCTGACAATGTTTCCTCTAAAAGCCAAAGAGCATAAATAAAAACCAAAAAACAAAACAAAAACAAACAAACAAACAAACAAAAAACCAACACTAGGCATGCGAAGCTTTCTTTTGAGTTGTTGGCCAGGGCTTTTTAAGAGAATCCCAAAACATTAAAGTCTATGGCTATTGCCCTTGATTGGCTCAAAGAGGTGGGAAGTGAGTCCCTATTGCTGAACACAACATGTGCCTAAGCTCCTGAGCTAGAACTAACCTGAAAACCTTCTCCCTGAGAACTAGCTTTCATGGTACCAGAAGGTGCTGTTGTAGCTCCTAAAGGAAGGGAACCACTAACAGTCCTTCCCAGACATGACAGCTATGAACCACAACTAAAAGCCAACATGGCACAATAATACTATGAGCGCAGCAGCGCACTCTTTCCACAGCAGTAACCAAAATTTCTTTAATCAGACTTAAGATACACTCAAGAAATGCATTTTAAAAATACTTTTCAGGGCAAAATAAATTATGAAACCATTGTTCAGTGTTATCAACATGGACTAATGGTGGATGATATCAGCAAGGTGGAAGTCAATGGTACGGTCTCACATGGTTCAGTAAGAGCGGGAGGAACACTTAGTGGTCATCATGAGAATTATATGGGATCAAGGGTCAAGCTTAGCCTGAGCCTCAAGATTAACTTTGAGTATAGTGAAACATAGTGTGTTAACAAAGAGGGTGGACTAAGAACAAGATGTTTTAGGTTGGAATTTTTTCTCCATTACCTAATAACTGTGTGATTTCTATAAACTAAGGATAATAACAGCACCCACATCAGACAGCTGAAGTGAGCACTCAGAGAATGAACTCACATAAAGTGCCTAGAAAAGTTCCGAATACCCAATGAACCGTGTGGGTCTTAACTGAAATGTAGCTTACCCTTTAGTTCTGATGAGCTTATGTCCCAATAAACCCAGTATAAATTGAAAATACTGTAAGCAGAAATATAGAAAGTCAAGACCTTCTGGAATTGGAATCATGTGGTCTAGGATCATTTTGGAGAAGGTCATAGACTCTAGATAATGATAAAGTCCTTCTGAAGATGTAAACTCTTGCTTTAGTATGTCTTCTACAGATGTAGTGCTGTGGCTCTGGAGTTTGGATAGGTATATAATGAATACATTAGCCTTCAGAAAGAGGACCCTAGAATCTTCTTAGATGGCTCTTTGGCCTAGGATTCACATTTCATGTTTACCTTGCAGCCGTACCAGGCTCTTAGAAGTCCTATCAGATGAAGTGATGGTCCTTACAAAGATTAATGTGTCTGCCAAGAGCTAGTGTAGCACAGGATACTAGAACACAGCACTTCCAAAAGGAACATAAATATGACATGATGGTCTGCTTTGGTGCAGTTGGAATGGCAGAGGAGTCAATGAAGCATCTCTGAGTATGGGAAAGGACCTTTGCTGAAGTTTCTAGGCGAAGTGAGAATTCATATCTCTTGTTTTACAGTCTCCTATAAGCCATAGAGTTATGGCAGGCATCATCATTCTGATCTTGTAAACAAAATATAACCAGTGCTCATAATGATAGAGCTAGAAAGTGTAACATGAAGGGGCCTGCTTGTTGGGGTTTATGTCCTGCCCAGTTCCCCAGAGCCAGCAAGCCCCAAAGAAAATCACACAGAGATCTCTATAAGTTATAAAGCTGATTGGCCCATTAGGTCAGGCTACTTATTAGCTCTTGTAGCTTATATTAACCCATTATTCTGATCTATGTTAGCCATGTGGCTCAGTACCTTTTTCAGTGGGGCAGATCACATCCTGCTGCTTCAGTGATCTGGCAGGAGTGGGAGGAATCAACTTCCTCCTTCCCAGAATTCTCCTGTTCTCATTGCATCATTTCTACTTCCTGTCTGGTTTTCTCGCCTATACTTCCTGCCTGACCAATCAGTGATTATTTAAAATATGATTGACAGAATACAGACAATTCTCCCACACCACATGTTACGAGGAAGTAGAGGAGTTTAGAGTTTAAGTCAGATTTATTTGACTTTTAGTCCAAATTTCTTTGGATCACAAAATGCTGTTCATTCTTCTAATTGGCTTTCTGTGATATGGCTTTCTGTAAGGTAGAGAAGAAAACACTCATTAGTTAAGACTATGCCAAAAGAAAAGAGAAAGTATGATAAGTCAAAAACTCAATAACTGCAAATAGTTTGATATACTTTGCAAAAAGTAGAGTGAATCATGAAGAATCAGTCTATTCCCCCACTGTCTTACATACACATGAACACAGCAGTTATTGTGACTTCCATACTATCAGGATACTTGGGACATTTGACTAGTATTGGGAAGATGAGGGTAAGTAATGGTAGAATCAAATCTAAGAATATGATATTAAAATGCTAGGCAAGCTTACATTTCTACAATTTGGCATGATTTAGGTGACATTGCTACCCTCTACAGGATGTTTATAAGTAGTGTCCAAGCATGACAGAGTCTGCAGATTGTCAGGAAATCCTGTAGGGATCTCAGGCTTTATTGGCCCTTGGCTTTCATATTAGAACCTAGTTGAATTGGCAATCTGGAGAACTTAGAGAAAGCCATGTTGAGGACAGTTAAACAAGTCTCTACATACAGTTGCCAGAAGTGTTAAGACATTTTGGACTATTTTATCATAATCACTGTTTACATAACCATATAATGTCCATGCCTCATGAATTAAACTGTACTTTCTACATCAAGTGGAATATTCATTCATTCAAAAATATGAATTGTTCTGTGGGTGGCCAAATATGCCACCTTCAAATATGAATGGTTGATGAGTTGTACACAAGAAGCAGATGCAGTAAAATTTTCTACTCTTTCCCTGTTTGTTTAAAATCAGGATAGACATTTGAAAACACAAAAGCCATGGTGCTACCTTTTCTACCAGAAAGAACAAAGGTTAAAGACAAAGGGTGAAGTCTAAAGATGACTTTGGACTCTTATCAGTATGGCAATGGGTACCATAAGAATTACATTTAGAAGCCTTACTAACTAGACTTTATCTATCGTTTCTTTGACTTTCCTTAAGTTGCCACCCACAGAGACTCAAAGTTTTTTTTCCTTTATCTGGATATGTCCCTAAAAATTCACTGTTTTTATTGAGGATTTTATATGAGCTAGAATTCAAGGGATCTCCTCAGAATTACCCATTTCCTGAGTGTCAACCATGCCCTTGCCCGTGTAACATTTGCATCTTAGTACACTTCTGTTTACATTTTCCTTGCTAATCTCCTTGCTGTTGCAGAGGTCCATTCAAACTAAGAATTGTGAAAGGCATTCTTCTGCCATTGTCTTTTATATAGATTATATACTCTGTTAGAACTGGGGATTTAGCAGTAATCAAAATACACTAAGAATCTCCTTCAAAGAATTTTGGTACTAGTTAGAGAAAAGGGAGTTAACCAACCATCTTGTTTCTCATGCTTATTCGAAAGCAATGGCTTTTGTATTATCCCAACCCCTTTAGGTTATGCCTTTAGATACTACATTTTTTAAGGGATATAAATAAAACTAATAGTTACTGACAGTCTCTCCTTTGAACCAGGAACTTTTCCAGACCATTTATTTACACTACTTCCTCATAATAAACATACTCAGAAGGTGATATTTATTTCTACTCCTTGAGATAAGAAGATGGAAGACCAGAGAAGACTAGCAGCTTGCCAAAGCCAGGCCTCAACAAAAACAGTTAAGACTCTAGTTCATGTCTAGATGTTATTCTATAACACATAGGGTTATTATTAAAAGAAAAACTTTCTGAGGTGTTATAAAGTGATCACCGACCCCTATCACAATAGCTCAGAGAATTAATGATCCTGACAGAAGTTTTTAAATCTCTAATGTGAGTTCAGAATTTAATTCACTATAGTAAATTATAGATTACTTAAAATTCAATCATTGTTTTTGTCCCCAAATTCTTGTGACAGGTACATCTTTTAATGGTAACTTAACATTTTTTGTTTTTCAGTATTTGGTTAAATTTTGAAGAAAAGCTTGACAGTATTTTCAAATTGAACAAGGACTTTTGGAAAAAAATAGAAACTGAAAGTGAAAAATAACTTTTAATGAAAAGAAATTATGTTATTTCTCTTAGGAATAGAACACTGTTTTGGTGCTTAGTTATGTGATTAGCCATCAAGCAGCGCTCCCCTGCTGTAAAAATATTCTTCATGAGTAATGTAAGTTTAGCTGTTTCTAACTTTGTTATTCTAAGTATGATTGACATAAACATTTATTAGCTTGTTACATGCTGAATAGATAAGCAGTATTGTAGAAAGACTGTGAATATGTTAATTTTGATTTTATTTTTCCATTCATGCTGTCTTTTGCCTCTTTGCCATTCATCAAAACCAGCTTTAGAAGCTCAACAGTGTCCACTAGTGGACAAATAAAAGTATAACAATGGAATGACAAAAAAAAAAAAACACGGCTAGATTGAAATGTGACTGATTTCTTCTAAAGACTACTGTACATGCTCTTAAAACAACACCTCCAGATAGCGTTCAGCTTTTGTAACAGGTTAGTGGTAAAATGTCCATTCAATACTTGCTTAGTGAACAAAACTCTAATTCCACTCAGAATTCAAGTGACATAATTTTAACTCTTAAAACTTGGCTTTCATTGCTTTAGTGATTCCATTTCCATTTTGGAAGTTTGTCAGTCCTTCCTTGAAATTCCAAGAGGCAGACATATTTTAACAAGAGTGAAGGCAAATACAAAATTGATCTCCAGGGCCGTTGCTTTCCAACATTAGCACACATCAGAAATATTGTGAGGGGTTAATGGAAGAATACAAGTCAAGGATCCATCCTCTTCTGCCACCACTTGGATCACCTTCAGGATAAAAACGCTTGTTTCTCCAGACACTGAGCTGCTCCTCACTGACAGGTGATGGCTGACAGTTCTGGAAGAATTTCCCTCAGTCGCAGACTTCATCAAGGAACACACCACATTCTCAAGATGGGAAGTCTAAGTTGGTGCACGCTAAAATAAACTTTTAAAATTAATTATTGTGTGTGTACGCTTGTACATATCATGCATGGCTCATGTATGGAGCTCAGATGACAACTATCTGGAGTCAGTTCTTACCTTTCACCTTTTGGGAGGAAGCAGTCGCTTTTATCTATGTTGCTGTACGATACACTCCAGGCTGTCTGACTTAAGATTTGAATATCCCAGTAATTCACCTGTCTTCACCTCCCATAATGCCCTAGGAATGCTGGGATAACAGACGAGCACCATGGTGACAGGCTTAGGTTTCCAGGATCAAATGTTGGTTGTCAGGTTTGTGGGGCTGTTACCTTTACCCACGAAACCACCTCCCCAGCCTTCACTCAAAAAATCTTGAATCCTGCTATCATCTAAACTTTATGGTGCTGTAGAAGCACCCATTCCTTAAGAGATAATACAGAAGTTTCTACTCAACAAGAAAACAAGAAGGCACCTAGATACAGTGATGAGCATCAATGTTGGTGCAGTAGTCAGTTTCCCTCACTATCAGTGACTGAGCTATGGAGCTAGGAATACAGTGTCACTAATGTAAGATATATGCACAATAAATAGGGCATAGCTCAATATATACTATCAACCATAAGAATTTGAAGAAATGATTCCCACATGTTATCTCACTGTAACTACACTACCTTCTTGTCGTCGTCCTCTTAGTACCACATTGGGTTTTTCTTTTCTTGTTTAAAATATCTGATCAAGGATGAGGAGGCCATGATTAAGATTTGTAAGGGAAGTCCCAAAAATATTGCTGGACAGCCTCATTGAGTGGTAGCCTTATAGACAGAGTTTGTAGACGTGTACCTAGTCATCTGCTCCATATTTAGAAGAAAAGAGCTAAAGGCTAGAATTTATGTGGATGTTTCAAAAAGGGCATTTTGTTGTGTCAGCTCATCAAAAGCCTGAAAAGGAAAAGATTAGGTCAAGTTCAGAAGATTTAGAATAGAGCCGAGTGGGTGGGCTCCTCAGAGCAAATATGAAATATTAATACTAATGTTATATCATATATCAAAAGTCAGAAGAAAATATAAAGTTTAGAAGCAACTCCTAATAAGCAAATACATAGCATAACTTGGTGAAGTGATGGTAGTGAGCCTTTGCCATTGGCTGTTCCTCTGCTGGCAAAGAGGCATGTGAAAGAAGCAGCCACAAAGGGATTCGTGGACCTCAAAGCCTGTGCTCCCATCTATCAAAGTTAATCTTACTTCTGCTGTTGCACCTACCAGGACCTACTCCTAATCTCTGATTTGGCATCAGCTTTCAAAGAGAGACCTACTTGTTTCTTGATGGCAAATTTATTAACAATGGAATTCTATCCTGGAAAGGAAGAACTTCAGTTTTACTGAAATCAACCTGAAATCATTAACATTTAATGTATCAACATGCAATTCCACATGCCACCGCAGTGGGACACATATAACTCATCATAGCAAAGGGCTATTTGTGAACATGGGACAGACAGGTATTATCATATGCCATCATCCCTTGAAGATACCTGCCCAAAGTACCAGCTTGGTGAAGATGATACCATGAAGATTGAGTTGCCATCCTCCAGCTGCACAATTAAAAACACTTATTAGATATGTCCCTAGTAGGTCCAACACTTGGGTTTCACCACCTAGGTAGAGAATTCTGAAAGTTCATGACTACTTCCTGTAGTCCATGTGGTAAATTTGTGCTTCTTGTCCCTTGATTATATTATAGGTTCTGAGTGATTAGATGTCTTCATCTCCAAATGAGGAAGGTCTGAACATAAGAAAGGAACAAGCTTACTGCTTGTTGTTCTACTGATTAATTTTGTTAATTTAAAAACTTTAAAATATTTGCCATGTACTGCACGTTATTTCAAAACATAAATACATTGTGGGACGACTAAATTGGGCTAATCAATGCATTTATCATTTCCTTTTACCTACTATTATCATATGGAGAACATGTAAATATATTTTCTGAATAGTATTTAGCAATACCATATATTGCTATTAACTTTAGTACTGTGTTATACAGTACAGATTTTTCTTCTCTTTCATTGCTAGAAAGATAAGCCTATGTATTCACTTTCAATATAAATAAATAAATATCCTTGATATAGATAAGTATAGAGAATGAGGTCGTCTGAAAATGTCTAACCGAGGACACAATTCACTCTTAATAATATATTCAATTTTTATGTGTATGTGTTCATGGCAAAATATTCTTTAACTTGCCTTTTGAGTCAATAAAAATATATTTGTATGATTACTTTTCAAATAAATATCACTTAGCCCACCCTTTAGATGAACAGCAATAGGTAAATAATGAATGCTGAGAGGGGCAGAATTGGTCTTTCCGAGGAAGGAGCTCCCTAAGTGGTTACCCAACACCAGGAGGTCAGTCCTGAAAACACATGCATCCAAGAGACACTAAGTGAGCTCAACTGTTGCATTTACATTTTTATAAATATAAAGAAAAAGACGTCATGAATTCGAGAGGGTGCTCAAGAAAGAGGTATGGTATTGGAGGGCTAGCAGGGAAGGGGGAAATTAAATAACTATATTTTAATTAAAACATATTTCTAGGGACTTGAGAGATGGATCATTGGTTAAAAGCATTGGCTGCTTTTTCACAGGGGCTGATTTCTATCCCCAGCACCCGCATGGTGGCTCACAACCACGTTTTCTGGTCTCAGCAGGAACGAGGCATGCATATGGTATACAGGTTATACATGCAGACAAAATACCCTTATACATAAAATTAAAAAATAATTTTTAAACAATATATATTCATAAGTTGGAGAAATAAATATGTGTGCACATGTATAATGTTGCTCATATGTAGTTTTTCAGGGATGACTATATGGTATTGGATAATCCGTTGGAATACTAGTCCTGTGGAAGACGATTTGTCCTGCTCCTAGAATTCCTCAGTTGTCTCCGTAATTTTTGTGTAGGGTTGCGAGCTTATGGGTTTTTTTCTTAAACGCACACACGCACGCATGCGTGCACACGACATGCCTATGCCATAGCTTGCATGTGGAGATCAGAGGACAACTTTCAGGGTTGGTTCTCTCCTTCTACCTTATGGGTCCTAGGAAATCAAACTCTGGTGAAAAGATTTGACCTGATGAGCCATCGCTTTGGCTCACTATTGTATATTTCTTGAAAGTATTTCCTGTCTTTTTATTTTCTCAATGTAAGGGAGGGGAGAATTTATATGTATTTATCTTTCTGGGCCAAGATTATTTCACTTAATGTCCTCCATGTTCATCCTTGCTGTTAGAACCCATAGAATATTGCTCTTCATGTGCCTGACTACTATTTTACTATGCACATATAATACGTTTCTTTATCCACTTTTCATTTACAAGTGTTTGGGCCCACTAGTCATCAGTCTGGCTTGAGGCCCTGGCTTCAGCTGCACCGCTGATAATGGGGCTCCTCTTGGGGATCCTGCTGTTTTGGATCTGTAGGTTCATCCCCTCCACATGCTCCAATAGTTCATAGATGTAGTGGATGTTGGGGCGGACCAATTTGGGGTGGTCTACTTGCCAGCTTTCGCTCATCCTTACTACCCAGGCAGGCTCTCCAGACTGCCTGGGCTAGCTCACCCAGCGCAGCCTGCAGCAAGGAGCAGGACCAGTTCTGCTGCTCTCAGATGGGGCTGACCCACAGTCACACCATCAGGCCAACTCTACCGTTTTGCCCAGAGGCAGTCCAGAGCCCACTCTTAGGATTGCTGTAGGGGTCATGCAAGAGGGGGCATCCAACTCTTCTACTCTTATGCCCTCAGTGCTGGCTTACCTGGACCCCCAACAACGGGGCCAGCTCTAATGTGCTCCCCAGACGTGGTGCCAGGTCTGGAGAGCGGTTATCTCTTAAACAATACTGATTCATTTCTCTTTGACTTGTGTTCAAAAGCTTGCTTTTCAAACAAACACACAACCCTCCCCCCAAACAACAACAACTACCCTTATACAGTTTTCGATAAGGTTGTCCTATATATTCATCAAGAGTGTATTATTTCCAGGTGTGTAACTTTTGTTTAATTCTGTAAAGCTGTTTTACTGCACTTGACTAAAACACCCGATGATCCTAATAAAGAGCTGAAAGGCCAATAGTGAGGCAGGAGCAAGGATAGGTGGGGCTGGCAGGCAGAATATAAACAGAAGGAGAAAAAACGAAGCGAGGAAGGGGGAGAGGGCACCAGGGCCAGCCATCCAGCCAGCGACAAAGTAAGCATGAAAGTAAGATATACAGAAACAAGAAAGATAAAAGCCCAGAGGAAAAAAGGTAATCTGGGTAATTTAAGAAAAGTTGTCAAGAAATAAGCCAAACTAAGGCTGGGCATTCATGACTAAGAATAAGCATCTGTATATGATTTATTTGGAAGCTGGGTGGTGGGCCCCTCAAAGAGCCAAAAGTGTAAAACATCACACAACACCTTTTCCTTATAGTTTGGTCAAAACCTCTTATCATTTGTGTTATCTTTTTTTCTGGTTTTTTGAGACAGGGTTTCTCTGTAGCTTTGGAGCCTGTCCTGGAACTAGCTCTTGTAGATGAGACTGACCTTGAACTCACAGAGATCCATCTGCCTCTGTCTCCCAAGTGCTGGGACTACAGGTGTGTGCCACCACCGCCCGACTTTGTATTATCTTTTAATTTTGTTTTTGAGACAAGTTCTCACTCTATAAGCTGGCATCAAAGTCACTATATAGACAGAAAGGCTTTGAACTCACAGAGATCTGCCTTTCCTCCCAAGTTCTAGGATTAAAATTGTGTGTTACCATACCTGGCCTTATCTTTTGTATTTTTGATAACAGTTATTTTTATTGGAGTGAGGTGATATTCCAGGATGGTAGCAATTTCTATTTTCTGGTAATTAGTAACATTGAGTGTTTTCCATATACTTCTTTCCTATCTGTATATCTGTTCATTCTTTTGATTGTTTTTAGTTTGATGTGAACCCAAATGTCTATATTTGCTTTTATTGTCTGTTTCTGGAGTGTTAAAAAGAAAATCACTGCCCTGGATATCTCTCCTTTCTTCTAACATTGTAATTATTTCATATCTTCCATTTACATGTTACCCATTTTAATGGACATTTCTATATAGTGAGAAATAAAGGCCCAGTTTCATTCTTTTGAGGGTAGCTATACAGCAAACTTTATCAAAAAGACTCTCCCCATTGTGTGTTTTTGACAGTTTAGTTGAGAACCAACTAACAAGAAATGCATGCATATACTTCTCTGTTCTTTATTCTGTTTTATTGGCCTTTGTATCTGCTTTTATTCCTGAACCATGTTGTTTTCATTACTATAATTTTCTAGTATATTTTGAAATTGGGCAGGGAGAAGTCTCCAGCTTCATAATTTTGGTTCAAGACTCCTTTGACTATTTTTGTCTTTTCTGTTTATATAGAAGTTTTGGGGCTGCTTTTCTTTTACTGAGAAAAATACCATTGAAATTTTGTTCCAATTACATTTGTAGTAGAAGAGACCCAATGCACAAAAATGACAACTGATACTTGTGCACTTTGGAATTCAGAACCAGGATATCAACAGGGAGAAAAAGAATCATCATTCAGACAGTGTTGATTGAATGATCAGTAGGAGAGGACATGGGATACTGTTACAAAATTGGGATGTGTTAGAATAAATATAACACCAAGATGATCCGTGTGGCCATTTCTTGGAATCGTTTTAAGATGCTGTGCTGCTTAGTGTTTTGTTTTTGTCAATGTGACACAATCTAGGGTCATCTGAAAAGAGAGAACCTCAATTGAAAAAAATGCCTTGATTGGCTTATCCTATAGAGGATGTTCTTTATTAATGATTGATGCGGGAAGGTCCAGCCCACTGTGGTCAGTGTCATCTCTGGACAGGTGGTCTGGGGTGCATAGTAAAAACAAACTGAACAAGCCATGGTGTCTGCTTTGGTTCCCGACTTCAGTCTCTTTCCTTGAGTTCCTGCCCTGACTTCCCTTGATGATGGACCGTATTCTGTATGCTGACATGAAACTTTCCTGCCCCAAGCTGTTTTTAGACATGTTGTTTATCAGCCATGAGAAGCAAACAGAGGCAAACACTAACCCTGAAGGCTAATGAAAGCATGAACTAAGGAATACCTGGGGAAGGCCGGTGTCCCACTCAAAGATGGGGTCTGGATCACGACGCCGAAAAAGCATCTAGACGGGCAGAGTTGTGATTTGTAATTGAGAGAAATCCATAATAGTGAGAGAGAGAGAGAGAGAGAGAGAGAGAGAGAGAGAGAGAGAGAGAGAGAAGGCACACCATTGTGCAGACAGACATTGGTTATTGTTTACCCCACTAACCTTTTATGCTTTCTCAGGAACAGGATTCTAGCAGAATCCTAGAGGACTGGTTCCCAGAGCTTATACAAAGAAATATGCCTGAGAATCCTAAAACTATTCTGGAAGACAGAATATGCTACCAAGCCAAAACTCAAAAAAATTAATGGGTAGTAGCCAGTGGCAAAGAACTATCAACTCTGTCTAGAAATTGTCCTCATTTGAATAAATATGTCATACTCAAGGTCAGAAATATGATCTTAACTGGCTGAAAAGGGCACTGTTGACCAAGCTCTGGCCACTCCACAGGGCCATCTCTTGGATCTCACTTGGCTGAGCTTTTTCTTGACACCTAGCCCCAGTAAACCTTCTGATTCTGGTCTGATCTCCTCCCTTACCTTTATGCTTGCACAGGCTTTTATTTTATGAGAATATCTCATACGATTCCTACTTGGCTGGTCTCCATCTAAGAGTCTGTTCTAGGGGAGCTAACCAATACCACTTACAAGCATATTCCTGTACCCCGCAAAGTTCCTCTGCAGGTCTGAAGTGATGTGAAGCCCTATGATAGTCATTGCAATAAGTTCTCTGGGTAGCTCTGGCTCAGGTCATTCCTTGAGCACACATGGGAACATTAGCTTACAAAGACTCTTTAATCTCCTATTTACCTCTTTGGTGAGAAGTTACTCCCCTCTCCTGAACAAGCTGGCTACCCCAGATACACAGCACTCTGCAGATGAAATCAAGCAGTATTTTACTAAACACATAGCCCTCGAGAGGAAATCTCAGGTACGTGAGGACAGAATGATCAAACAGGGGCTGGGGTTCGACAGCTCCTTAGTGTGGGAAAATGGGGCTGATGAAGTTGGACAACTTCACACGCTTACAGGGAGGAGAAACACATTGAGCTGAGAACTGGGTGGAATAGGATTGGTCTGATTCCTATGTGACCTATCCGTGAGTGGAGCTGTTACCAGTGAGAGGGGTGTGGGCATATCTGGTGAGATCAAGGGAGCTCATGTTTAGAACTCTGGGGTCATGTGAGGTTCAAAGGCACAACCTAGGACGTTAGGCCTTTTAATGGAAAGACTTATAGCACTCCAGAAATCTGAAGAATTATTGCTTATTATACTACACAAAGTATGCAATGCCTTACCACTCCTCTAAGGCCTAGATCCATGTCCACTTCCACCTGTCACTAGGACACTATGCCTATGCTTTCTATGCATGCATTTAAAACAATTAAGGTGGTAGATCTCATGTTAATTCCTCCTACCACAATTAATCATTTAGAAATATCAATCAATAAAAATGAAACACCTCTCTTAAAAGTCGCTGTTAAATTTTGTCCAGTATTTTGTTCTTAGTGAAGTTTTGTAGCCCCTGTAGTGAACGCGGATACCCACACTGGCTGTTATTGCAGAGGATAGGTTTCCTTTATTCCAATAGGTTTGCTCTGTGTTCAATCCTGATCCCTGCCCCAGGGATTTTATAACACTTCCAGCCATCCTTGCTCACTTGAACCAATTTTGACATCTCCTTCCCACACAGTTTATGAGTTTTACGGATCATTGACCAGGTTCCTAGTTTTTCCTTAGCTGTGACTTCAGAACACTTTATGTGCTTCAAACTGTATAATATTTTTTCACTTATAGTTGCTTCTCATGCTTTTCCATGATTTTTGGTGACCCAATAAGTAGTCCTGGACTTTTATTGATTCTTAGTCCTTTGTAGAATCACAGGTCCATATAGAATACTGGATCAGCAGGACATGCAGACGTATAGAAAGGCACACACAGAGAGAAGACAGCACATGCAAGCCCAAAGGACTTAAAACAGATACTTCCGTTCTGTTCTCACAAGGAATTGATTGCCAACACCTTGCCTTAGACTTTTAACTTTGGAAAGGTGACACCATAAAAATTTCTTATAAAATTTAATTAAATTTATTTATTTATTTTGGGATTTTGAAACAGGATTTCTACACGGAACTCACTCTATAGACCAGACTGGCTTTGAACTCAGAGATCCGTCTGCCTCTGCCTTCTGAGTGCTGGGATTAAAGGTGTGCACCTCCATACCAGGAAACACCATACTACATTCTGTTGTTCAGGCCACTTTGCTACATCATCAGCTTCAGCAAGTTAAAAGAGAGTGCAGTGGAATCTGTGCATTGTTCGTATTTAATTCCCATTATTCCTCCAGCGCACAGAAATTTCCTCTCCTTGGAGGCACATGCCATCTGGGATTATGTCTCCTTACTTTTCTTTTGTGTTAGTCAGCTTTTAATTTACTATTTTATTCACTAGACCCACTCAAGTTTTCAAATCTTCCTTATTGATTTAAGTGTTGTTACAGCCTTTTAAGGCATCATTGGCCACACAGATGGTCCTGAACTATAGTTGACAGTCCCTCGGCAATCCTTAGTTTTCTTTCACTTCAGCTCCTGCACTCTTTTTCTGTGGTCTTGTGCTCACTACTAATTTTTCCAACTGTGAAATCCTAATCTTATTCAACTCCCTTATTAATCATAACTTTTGAACACAAAGTAGCATCCCTTGCTAATTCCAGTTGAAAACCACCACAAGGACTTAAACGACAACTTTCTTAGACTCCCAAGGTCTTTACTCATTCTAGGTCTGTTGAGGCTTCAGGGACTGGGAAAAGGCAATCCAGGGCATTGTGGAGTTTTTCTAGTCTCCTTTGGCTATAATTACAAAGACTGTTCTAGTCCGAAAATAGCACTTGAATGTTGTTTAACTGTTTTCTGTTTTATTTGAATTTTTTGTTCATTTTGAATATCAACCACAGTTCTCCTTCCCATTCCTCCTCCTGTCCCCCCCCACACCTTCTCCTAACCACTTCTCATCCACTCCTCTGAATGGGTAAGGCCTCCCTTAGGGAGTCAACAAAGCCTGGCACATGAAGTTGAGGCAGGACCAAGCCTCTCACCCCCTGCATCAAGGCAGAGCGAGGCATCCCACATAGGGAATGGGCTTCATAGAACCAGTTCCTGCATCACAGGTAGATCCTGAACCTACTGCCAGGGGCCCGTCAAACATACCAAGTTATACAACTGTTGCCCCCATGTATAGAGCTTAGTTAGGTCCCATAAAGGTTCCCCAATTGTTGGTCTAGAGTTCATGAGCTCCCACGAGCTTGGTTCAGCCATCCCTGTACATTTTCCCATCATAATCTTGATTCTCCTTTCTAGTAAAATCTCACCTCGCTCTCTTAGACTGGGCTCCCAGAACTCAGCCCGGTGCTTGGCTGTGGATCTCTGTATCTACTTCCATCAGTTACTGGATGAAAATTCTATGATGACAGAGTAGTCACCAATCTGATTACAGGGGATGGCCGATCCAGGTACTCTCTCCATTATTGCTAAGATTCTTAGCTGCGGTCATTCTTATGGATTCCTGGGATTTTTTTCTAGCACCTGGTTTCTCTCTAACCCCACAAGGAATCCCTCTATCAAGATATCTCTTTCATTGTTCTTTCACTCTGTCCCTCCCACAACTTGAGCACCCCATTCCCTCATGTTCTCATCCTCCACCATCTCCCCTCTACACCTCCCTGCCCTCCATTGTACCCAGGAGCTCTCATCTATTTCCTTTTTCCAGGGTGATCCATGTGTCCCTCTTAGGGTCCTTCTTGTTACCTAGCTTCTCTGGAGATGTGGATTGTAGTCTGGTTATCTTTTGGTTTACATCTAATATCCACTTATAAATTAGTGTATACCATGCTTGTCTTTCTGAGTCTGGGTTACCTCACTCAGGATGATTTTTCTAGTTCCGTCCATTTGCCTGAAATTTTCATGATGTGATGTCATTGTTTTTTTTTTCTGCTGAGTAGTACTCCATTGTGTAAATGTACCAAATTTTCATTATCCATTCTTCTGTTGAAGAGCATCTAGGTTGCTTCCATGTTCTGGCTATTATAAATAATGCAGCTATGAACATAGTCGTACAGGTATCTTTGTGGCATGATTGAATATTCTTTGGGTGTATGTCCCAGAGTGACAATGCTGGGTCTTGAGATAGATTGATTTTCAATTTTCTGAGAAATCACCATACTGATTTCCAAAGTGACTGTACAAGTTTGCACTCCCACGAATAGTGGAGGAGTGTTCCCCTTACTCCACATCCTCTACAATAAAACTGTCCTCAGTGTTTTTGATCTTAGCCAATCTGACAGATATAATATCTCAGAGTTATTTTGATTTGCATTTCCTTGATGAGTAAGGACATTCAGCAATTCCTTTAATGTCTTTTGGGCATTTGGGATTCTTTTGTTGAGAATTCTCTGTACCCTGTTTATTTATTTATTTATTTATTTATTTTGAGACAAGGTTTCTCAGTGTAGTCTGGCTATGTTGTAACTCACTTTGTAGACCAGGCTAGCCTCAAACTCACAGAGGTTTGCTTGCTTCTGCCTCCCAAGTGCTGGGATTAAAGGCATGCACCACTATGCCCCATTTCTTAATTGGATTATTTGGAATTTCGATGTCTAGTTTCTTGAGTTCTTAATATATTATAGAGATCATCCCTATGTCAGATGTGGGGTTGGTGAAGATCTTTTCCCATTCTGTGGGCTGTCATTTTGTCTTGTTTACCCTGTCTTTTTCCTTACAGAAGCGTTTCAGTTTCAGGAGGTCCCATTTATTGATTATTTGATGTAGGAGAGTCTTCTAAATCTATCTGTTGCTTTCATTGGTTAATTAATAAAGAAAACTGCTTGGCCTGATAGGTCAGAACATAGGTAGATGGGAAAGACAGAACAGAATTGTGGGAGAAAGACAGCCAAGACAGGCAGTCGCCATGATTCTCCGACCCGAGAATGACGCAGGTTAGGATCTCTCCCGGTAAGCCACGACCTTGTAGTGGCATACAGATTATTAGATATGGGTTAGTCAAGATGTGAGAGTTAGCCAGTAAGAGGCTGAAGCCAGGCACTGTTTAAATGAATACAGTTTCCCTGCAATTATTTCGGGTAAAGCTAGCCGGGCGGCGGGAATGTAGCCCATCGTTCCTTTTACAGAGTGGCACCCAACGTGGTAACTAACTCCACGTAAAATCTAAGAGGGCTTAAAAAGAAATTCTAGACACAAATATAGAGTTTAACACAGCTTTTTGCTGTTTGTTGGCAGTGTGCCACAGAGAAATGTTCCTGACTCAGCAGCCCTAGCAGAAAAAAAGCTGCATCATTTTAAAACGTGGCTTCCTGGGCTGTGCCATTGGTGCAAACTCCAGTTATGGAACATTTCTGGGTCTGGACGTTTGTGTGCCCACTCAGGGTCAGGAACCAAGTAGCTGAGAACATGCCCATAGATTGGCTCTTCCTGCCTGAGTAAGCAGTGGGATTAGGTCTACTAGAAAGTGACAGTTTTGAAATACCAGTGCCCATGTTCCCAAATATTGTTTATAAATGTTCTTTTACATTTAAAGGGGGATATGATATAGATATGAATAATTTACATTGGTATGGATTTTAAGGTCAATTTTTTATATATATGTATTTCTGATCTTGGTTAAGGTATTGTGATTGTATAGTTCATTTAAAAATGTAATGTATAATTAGGAAATATAGGTTGTTAATGGATAATCATCATTAACAGTCAAGCTTGTAGTCATGTTAGTTGGATTTTCTGGATATATAGAGATATGTTTCAGTTAGATAGGCATTCTTCATATCTTTCAAAGACTACAGAATATGGCATTTAATGTTTTAATAACTTAGGGTTTTTCATGACAATGAGACACGTCTACTCCTGGCAGCACCAATCTACTTCAAGAGGAAGATGGGCATCAAAGAGACGCCTTATGGAGTTTGATAGCCATTTGGGCAAGAAACTGCTCTTGCCTGGACTGTTACATAAACTGGACACAGAGAACTCACAGAGAGAGAACTGCTGAACTTGCCTAAAGGTGAGATGGTCTTTCGGGGTTCCTAAATCATGAAAGAGTCTACGAGACATTCTGCAGGACACAGCAGATAGTGACTGAACTGCCTTTGAAATTTCCTGCTTCATGAAAATGTCTGCTGGATACTATGAGCTTGAAGGCTGAAGATGGATGTCCCAATGGTACAAAAAAACTTTGGTTGACTGTCCAGACAGTGAGATATCTCTGTCATTTCTAGAGTTTTGAAAGTTGCTTATTTTTTGTTTAATTAGGTAATATTATATCCTTCTGGAGTCTTTGATGGAGTTGAAAAATAAATAGATAGCTATAGTTTTCCTTAGTTATGATAAAAGATAAAGTAAATATAAATATTGTAACTGTAATTCTTGCGTAATAGCTGTTTTGTTATATGTAATTTTACTATGTTAAAATTAAAACCTTTCTTTTTTGTTTAAATAGAAAAAGGGGAAATGATGTAGGAGGGTTTTCTATCTATCTGTTGCTTTCATTGGTTAATTAATAAAGAAAACTGCTTGGCCTGATAGGTCAGAACATAGGTAGGCGGGAAAGACAGAACAGAATTGTGGGAGAAAGAAAGCCAAGGCAGGCTGTCGCCATGATTCTCCGACCCGAGAATGACGCAGGTTAGGATCTTTCCCGGTAAGCCACGACCTTGTAGTGGCATACAGATTATTAGATATAGGTTGGTCAAGATGTGAGAGTTAGCCAGTAAGAGGCTGGAGATAATGGGCCAGACAGTGTTTAAATGAATACAGTTTCCGTGTAATTATTTCGGGTAAAGGTAGCCAGGCAGTGGGAGTACAACCCACCGTCGCTCCTTCTACAATTATTTCTCTCAGTGTCTTTGCTACTGGGCTTATATTTAGGAAGTGGTCTCCTATGCCCATGCGTTCAAGACTGCTTCCCTCTTTTTCATCTATCACGTTCAGTATAACTGAATCTATGTTGAGGTCTTTGAAACACTTGGACTTAAATTTTGAGCATGGCCATAGATAAGGATCTATTTGCAATCTTCTAAATGTTAACATCCAGTTATGTTAGTACCACTTGTTAAAGATGCTTTCTGTTTTCCATTGTAAAATTTTGGCTTCTTTGTCAAAAATCAGGCATTCATAGGTGCATGAATTAATGTCAGGGTCTTCAATTAGATCCCATTGGTCAGCCTGTTTGTTTTTATGCCAATACCATGCTGTTTTCATTACTGTAGCTCTGTACTAGAGCTTCATGTCAGGGGTGGTGATGCCTCCAGAAGTTCCTTTACTGTACTGGATTTTTTGTTTTTTTCATATGAAGTTGAGTATTATTCTTTCAAAGTCTGTGAAGGATTGTGTTGTGATTGCATTAAATCTGTAGATTGCTTTTGGCAGGATTACTGTTTTTATTATGTTGATCCTACCTATCTAAGAACATGGGAGATCTTTTCATTTTCTGATCTTTTTCCTAATTTCTCTCTTCAAAGACTTAAAATTCTTGTCATACAGATCTTTCACTTGTTTGGTTAGAGTTACCTCCAAACTTACGTTTTATCAGAGAGATGGTCTTACTACCTTCTATGTGGTATATACAAATATGTTGACCACAGTCTCAGACCCCTGCCAGCTAACCTAAGCTATCAGCTGTGAATCTTACCTATGTGTTGACAGAGCAGTTTAGACACAGGGAATGGTTCAGGAATGACTTCATCATAATTCTGCTTGAGAGCTTTCTGAGAGAGCTGGCAGGAAAAATTTCCTTTTACTTCCAGGTTGCTGGACTGAAGTCAGGACAGCCATCTTTACTTCTATGCGAAGAAAGATTCTTTGAAGAATAGAGTTTGTGCCAAGAAAAGGAAAAAAAAGGACAAATAGATGCAGCTAGAGACATAGAGAACCTGGGCCTCACAGCCTGGCTTGCTCAGCACAGTTCTTTGTTCTTGAGAAGGTGGGAAAATGAAATTCAGAGTCACACAACCATAAGTACCATGAGTGATAGAGAAGTCTTGTTCTTTGTTGTAGTCCTGAGTAGAGAGAACCAGTGTTCCAAATCCAGTATCTATGGAACATCATTCAATGGAAAAATCTGTGACCATGAAAGTACAAAAGGAGGGGATGCATGAAAGGATTTAGATGGAGGAAAGGGAAGGGGGAAATGATTTAATTATATCAACAACCACAATGGCAGAAACAACAAAGGAAATGATTCAGAAAATGAGCAAAATGAAGTTCCAGACAGAGAAGACTTGTAGAGAAAGGGGAAATTTAAAATGGAAGTATGATTATAGATGGGCAGTTACAAATAATATGGGAAAGGAACCAAATAAAAGGAGAGAATGGTACATAGAAATGCCTCTGTCGGTCAAGTCAATTACAGATCAGATGGGGAATATACTCTCACTTCAAGAGAATCTCCTGGGTTTCAGAGCAGAAGATTCAGTTCATTACGTGGAGTTAAGGAAGTTTGACTGCATCAGAGACAAATCATCTCTTCACAACATTTATTATAAACAACAGGAAGATACTGCAGCTGGTTTATGTGGGGGAATGGTTTATGGGAAAGGGGTTAGGAATCAATGCAATGCTGGTAAACCAAGTTGGGACAAGATCCAAGTAAAGCCCAGTGGTCAGAATTTTATCCAACATTAGACTGAAATGCAGATTCTAGTCAGGTTGTAACTCCCCTGCTGTCCAATGCACGGAAGAGTGGGGAACTCTGTTTATGGCCAGTCAAGGCTAAAAGTGACAGGGAATGCTTGTGATAGGTAACCAATTGTTATTTGCTCAACTACCCAAGTATATACCCAACGTACTCCAGGAAACAGATGGGTAACGTGGTGTTATTCGTCTGTTGGACATCGGGGCTATTCTTCCTGCCAATGCATTGGTTTCTAAAATACCCATGCTCCTCTGTATTATTCCAGAATTTGAAAACTTTTGATTTGTTTAGCAAAGGTCCCAAGTTTATGATTTCGTTTCCTGGTAGGAAGCATATTTCTTTTTGTATTCTTAGGTTTTAAAACTGGGAGATTCCCCAAACATAGAAATTGAATGAAAATTGTGGATGCTCAGATGTCCCGTGCTTGGCCACAGAGAGATTCTTCTTCACTTATGGTGGCAAAGCATTCTTATAAAATCCTGAGAAGTTAAAAGCATCTTAAGTTGAAGGTGAACATAATAGACCCGATCTACTGGGCAGCACATCATACCTTAGCTTACTCTATTTATAGTGCACTTTAAAAACTGGCAGTATTAGCTAACGTAAAGCCTTCTTTATAACAAAGCACTGAGTATCTCATGTGGTTTCTAGAATATCTATGTTAAATGTGCTGTCATCACTGTATGCGGTAGAGGGTTTTGTGTTTCCTTTATCAATGCGGTGACAGACTGGGACCAGCAACTACACTCAGTGTCATGAGAAATTATTGTGCTGCGTATCACTATCCTGGAAAAGGATTGAACATCAAAATTTTAAGTACAAGAACTGGGCATAGTGGTTAGGGATACATAGCTGCAATTCTAGCATTTGTGAGGCTGAGTCAGGAGTAGAGCCATGAGTTCAGGGGCAGCCTAGGCTATATAGTGAGTTCCAGGCTAACCTGAGCTTCAAGGGAGACTGTCTCAAACAAACAAATAAAAACACTGAAATGTTTACAACCACTTATACCATCACACTATAATAAATCATTAAATAAAGTCAGAAATTGTATACAGTAAAGTACAAAATTATGACTTATTAGCCTTATAAAGTCAAAGATGATAGTAGCTATATAAGGTCAAGGGGATGTGGATGGTGGGACCATTCACTCTGTGGGGTTCCTCGAGCTGGTGATTGGCATCATTCACAGACAGGTGTCTATCCTTTTTACCCATGGGAGCAGACTTAGGCTAACCTGAGCCAGGAAATTGAATTGTTTCCCAAGCACCACAGTAGCCATATCCATTCTTTCTGTAACTGGTGGACCACATATGGTTTGGTGTAATTTGAGAAGTAGAATGAGCCTGGGTTAAGGACCGAAGTACCCTGTTCTTTTGGATCAGGGTTGATCGTAACAATATCGTATGCACTGGATGGCAGGTTTACGTGGCATAATGCACTATCCATCATTTCAAATATGTGACATAGTACATGATCTTGCGCTCTTATACACTGTTTGCTTTGGCTGTGACATCACATTAATCCCAAGCAGACCAAAACCTATGTGGGTATTTCTAATAAGAATTACAAGCTAGTACAATATAGAAAACAAGTTAAAGAATGAGGCTTACTGTCAGGCATCTGAATTCAGAAGATGAGATTTTCCTCTACCCTTTGGAAGCTATGTTTCCTTGGAATCAGTATCTGTTGTCTCTGATCACCATTTTGAAAATGTAAAATTGTGTTTTTACGGGTTTAGTAAAAGGGATCATCATACAGTCTAGCATGTGGCACATGAGGAACAAAAGTGAACAGCTGCTACAAGTAATGGCACTTTTCTGACCTATTAAGTGTAAATAACTTCCTTTCCACTTCCTCCTGTAAAAACCATGCCTTCTGTGTTTCTGTAAATAGTTGAGGCTGCTTAAAGTAGCAAGGATGGGTTGGCCATGCTGCTTTTGATTTTTCTTTCTTTTTCAGCCCTCAGCAGTACAGACTGCCCCTCCCCACACAACTGAGGGAAAGTGGGTGACACCTGCTCCCAAGGGCTGCTTTCCTGGCTCATTGCTGTGCTCACCAGGCCAGGGATTAAAAGACAGCTGCCAGCTTATCCTTGTTGCTATGGCGACGAGAGTTCCTGTGGAATTTGTTGTTCATGGAAAATGTCCAAATCTTTCTCACAGGGGCTAAGGCCAGTGGGCAGCCAGTGGTTCAGTGACTGGAGCGAAGTCCTGGGGATCAGGCTCAGGCCCGGAGCAGGGGGAGTCAGTGCTATAACATCCACGGGCAAAAGCATGCAAGTGGCGCAGCAGAAAGCAGGGGAAAGGCTAAATTGGCAGCAGAGGAGGGAGGGCTTACTTAGTAGGAGTGTCAACAATAATCAGTGGACAGGGGCAAAGACTGGCTTAAAGTCGAAGAAAGTCTCAAGACGCAGGATTTCCTAGCACTGTGCCTTATACACACGTTTCTGAGCCCACTTCTAAACCTTGTGATCCTTCAGGGTAAAGATCTGACTTTCTTTGCTCTGATCTGCTTCATGCCTGGCACGTATCAGGAGTGTAGTGATTAGGATATGAATCTTGTCGACAGACAGGGTTCAAAGTCCAGCTCTTCTGCTAAAGAGCTCTGTGAACTAACATGGGTCCTTTAGTCTGCTTCTCTTGTCTCATGTGTAAAATGAGGCTAAAAATATTATCAATTTCAGATGAGTATTTGGACTTTAACATACATAATGCATTAGAACAGTGCCCACCACATTAAAAAAAACCCACGGGAGGATTTTCTATCATTTTTATGATTTTCGACTTCACAATTTATAGTATTGCACTAGGGATCTTCAGGATGCGTTTCTTTACCTACCTCTCCAGATCACACACTCCATTTAAATCATAGTCTCCCTCCATGTGCTGTGATGTTTACAGATCCTGGAGAACCCTGGCCACTGTATGACCCTGTATGACTCTGCTGTCTCTGCCTAGAATGTGTTATTCAATTCAACTTCTAAAACTCCTTAAAAGACATTTCCTTTAACATGTTAGTTAACTTCTTTGTGTTGTTGCCTGTATGGATAGCTGTCACCATACCTGGGGTATTATTTTGCTTGTTTTTCATACATCTCTGTCTCTCTGCTAAAATATGATCCACTCAAGGACTAGGTCATAATTCATATTCAACACAAAGGGCCATGCTCAATGTAACACATTTTTGTCACGCAAATTCATGAATGAACACCCAAGTGAAGAATGGAATATGTGTGGTAAATGGGGTAGAATATGCCTCTGACATGACTCAGGAAATAGTTAGGATAACTACTAAACAAAAATCTCAATGGACTTGATCATTCATGGGAATGTTTTTCTGTCCTGCACAAAGAGTTTTCCTTTAAGAGGATCAGGAGGGAGAGGTCCTCAGCATCCTTTTTGATGGTGCCACAGTATCGGAGAGATTTTCAGGCCTCTAGCATTTTCTGGGCTTGGTGAGGCCTCAAAGTGCCCTGTATCACCATCAGAACAACTCATGCAGCTGCTAGAGCTTTGAAGGCACTGTCTGCCACCAACACATCTAAACACCATCACTCCTGATATGGATTAAATGTAAAAATGACAGGCACGTGACTCTTGGCGTCATTAGCACCGGCATTTGGTTTGGGTTTTGTTCAGTGGCATTTATTTTCCCTGCTCAGTTAGATTTTGTTGTTATTGTTTCCTGCAGACAAACTGAAATTTATTTAACATTTACTATAAACTAAGAAATAATCTATATTTGGAATTTGTAGGGTCCTCAGAGGATAAACGCAAAGTGATAGGAATATTTTCACACTGTAGATTTGTACCCTATGCCATTTGAAGATCGAATAAACTGGGACACAAAGGACACGCTGGGGGAGTTTAGTGGAGAACTACTGAGTAAGTGGACGTGTTTTAGGGTTTATAGTAAGGGTCAAGGAACCATCATAGACTGTGGATGGCACCAGAACTCTTTACTTGTGAGGAGCCATTCGTATCTGAAGCCTCTTTAAAGGGCCAGCTGGAGAAGGTGGTACTACTACAATCTGAAGAGAGCTCGGAGGCAAGAACTAGCAGCTGGAGAATTGGATTTGTGGCTAGTGATTACCAGTGTCTTTGCTAGAACCATGAATGGATTGGATAAATGGTTGTCTCTTTCCCTTTCCCAATTTATATCTTATTCTATTACTTCCCATTGAGCAGATGCAAACCAAAACCAGACAGCAAGGGATAGTAACTTGTGAGCAACCTCCAGGACATAACTCTAGGTCTCAAAATGGAGATTTATAGGGAAAGGAATTGGAGTAGGTTTCCCAGATTTAAAATTAAAAATACAAGGTGTATAGTTAAGTTTGAGTTTTAGATATCAATGAGAACTGTTTAGCATAAACATATTCCCAATAAGATTTTGAAGCACAATTAATATAAACTCAGAGATAGAAATTGGGGTTCAACCTGAATACCAGAAAAGCAAAGCAGCCAGCCACTGACTTAAGAGTCAACCTCAGTTTGAAAATGGTGATCCTGCCTCCAGTAATCTCAGAATGAGACTGTGTCTGTAAGATGTCTCCTCCCATTTTATAATCCTCTCTAGGACTGGGATTAAAGGCATGTACCACTGGGATTAAAGGAATGAACTGTCTGGTTTCTATGGCAAACTAGTGTGGCTACTGGCATTAAAGGTGTGTGTTACAGCCTAGTCTATAAGACTGACCAGTGGGGTTGTTTTACTCTCTGATCTTCAGGCAAGCTTTATTTATTAAAATACAAATGAAATGCTACTATAAAATTTAGTATACAACTACACCAAAAAATACATTCTTTATATGTTCAAATATCACTCAGGATTGTGTATTTTAATGTGGTAGCTCAAATAGAGAATAGCAAGAAAAGATGTTTTATTCACTGTGCAGTTATTGCTATGAATGCCTGTATATATATCTCACCAAGAGTGGAGTTCTAGTTTTCTATGAAATCGAACAAATACTTTTTCATCTTCTTTCCAAGAAAAACATCTCTCTGGATTCATTGGGATGTATGACAGGGTCTCAGAAGGAACTTACTAGATTTCAGTTAGTAATGGGAAAACTGCCACATAAGTGGCATTACATCCCAGTAGCAAATAGGTGGCAGTCTTGATTAATTTATCAAAGAAAATAACCCCTTTTCTTTCAGAAAACAAGCCAGTATCAGTGAAGAAAATATAATGATAGTTGAATATAAAGAAGACATTTGGATTAATTTTGTGTAATTCATGTTCGACTATAGTTCTATAATGAGGTGTTTTTTGTGCCTTTATGAGTTGTTTTTTCTTTCAATGAACTATTTCTAAAATTAAAAATACTTTGCTATTGCCATTCTAAATATTCATGCTTAAAATTGAAGACTAGTAGTGAGGTATGAGTCTTAGCTATGCATAAAGAGTTTCAACTATGTGTGCATATTTAGCCCAGTGTAGAAGCTTTACACTGGCTTTGCATTAGGGTAGAATGAGAGAGGAACTTAAGCCTGGCTATTCTCACTTTATTCAATAAATAGAAATGTTAGCCAGAAATAGGGCTTGAACCAGAGACCTGGAATGCACAGGTAAATCTGTCTCACTTAATTTCCCCAAGGGGCTTGCAATGACTGTTATACAGGAAAGTAGCATGCATAAAACTAGCCAACCATTGCATCCATGTGTGCACACACACATGCAAGTCTGTTGGCTGTAAGTCAACCCCAGGCAGTATCCTTCATGTTTTACAGAGAGTTTCTCACTGGCCTAGACCTTGCCAAGTGGGCTAGGCTGGCTGGCCAGCAGGCCGTCAAGGACTCACGTGTCTCTGCCTTCCCAGTGCTGGGATCACAAGTGTATACCATTATACTATGACACTTTGTTGCTTGGATTATAGGGATCAAATTCAGGTCCTTGTGATTTCACGGCAAGTACTTTCGAGCTATGTCTCCGGATCCCCACAGCAGCTTTATGTATATTATTTTGCTTCATCTTTACAACAACTTTCCCCTGCTAGTAGATTGATGTGGGAGAATTGTCTGTATTCTGTCAATCATATTTTAATAAAACGCTGATTGGCCAGGCAGGCAGTATAGGCGGGAAAACCAGACAGGAAGTAGAGGTGATGCAATGAGAACAGGAGAATTCTGGGAAGCAGGGAGATTCCTCGGCCACTCCTGCACAGACCACCGAAGAGGCAGCATGTAACTTGCCCAGCTGAAAAAGGTACCAAGCCATTTGGCTATTGTAGATAAGGATAATAGGGTAATATGTGTCATAAGAACTAATAAGTAGCCTGACCTAATGGGCCAATCAGCTTTTTAATCTTATGGAGTCCTGTGTGTGATTTTCCTTGGGGTATGCCAGCAGTGGGGTACCAGGTGGGACAGAAACCCCAACAAGCCGGCCCTCATGTTACAGTAGATGCTATGATTGTCCTGCTTTTCAAATGAACCAGCTGACATGAAGACAGATTAAATGACTTACGTAAGTTCACAGAGTGTAGTAAGTGGCAGGATCAGCTTATGAACTGCAGACAAATATCAACACAGTGCTTTCACCACCATGTAGAACACCTACCAAAACATCTTGGCTATGGTTTCAGAGGTTCTCGGTATTGTGGAAAGATGTGGCAGAGCAAAGGTGTCCAACTAGTAGCAGCCAGAAGCAGAGCAAGGTTAGAAAGGAGACAGGACAAAGACACACCCCTGTGGCCTACTTCTGTCAACCAGTTCCCCATTTCAGGCCTCCATCATCACCTATTCAAATGTTAAATGCAACGATATGGCAAACACTCATAATTTTTCTCTGGAATCTCCTTCACAGAAATACCTGGAAGTATGCTTGAACTAGTCTCCTAGACATGTCTTTATCCAATCAAGAAGACAATGAAAATTTCTCACAGATGTGCTAGTACAAGTAGTGTTCTTACTCATACTGTGTACCTTCCGATCCAATGAGAGAGAGAGAGAGAGAGAGAGAGAGAGAGAGAGAGAGAGAGAGAGAGATCCCTTCCATTAGAGATGACCAGGAAAGGATTTGCTAAAGAAGTATTTCAACTGAGTCTTCTTGGGCAAGGACCAGGTTTAACATGACCATAGAGACAATGAGATCCACAGAGTAGATATTCTCAGACTAGTTAGATTATAACACAGCAAGCATGAAAATAGGGAGAACGAAGGACTCTAGAGAAAATTAGCATGATGAGTCACAGCCATGCTCAAATGGGCTTTGAATGCTACAGAGACAATTATTTTAAGTACGTAATTTTTTAAAAGCAAACTACTGTAAATCTGAGAAGGATAATAGCGTGTTGGACTGATGCCTTAGGAATCATGGAGGAGGCGGATCTGCTATGAATCTGGAAGTAATGGATTAGGGACATTGCATATATTCCTGGAGGCTTTGTTAATATGTATTTTTCATCTTATTGGCTTTCGCTTGATTTTTGTTTATGTATGTGTGTGGGAAAGAGACATACAGACAAAGAGACACAGAGAGAGGCATGCAGAGACAGAGACACAGAGAAAATGAAGATGAACCTGGATAGGTAGGGTCATGGAGGAGTTGTGGGAAGGAAAAGAATATAATCAAAATATATTGTAAGAAAAATTTCAAGAAACCTAAACAAAAGGAATAGTAGATGAGGTTAATCTATACAGTATATACGCTAAGATAAATGCAAAAATGAAAACAATTCTGATTCATAGGTATTATGAAGCAGAGAACATCTAGGTAAAAATTATCCTGCATAAAAATACCATGATGGGTTGTCTGTGAGACCCAAGTTGAAAACATTGTTTTAGTTCTCATTTTTCTCTTCTAGCAGCATTTCCCAATAGGAACTTTTGTCATGTACTGATCAAAGACCTAATAATTCTTGTTCTGTGATCTAGATATTCTGCTCCTGATGTTGTATCTGAAGTGGACATGTGAAAAAAGATATCTGCACTGCACATTCATTTGCAACATTACCCACAATACCCACAATTTGAAGCAACCTAAGTGCTTGTCAGTGACTGAATGGAGAAAGAAAATGTATACATGTGTGTGTGTGTGTGTATGTATATGTTTGTGTGCATGCTCCTGTGTGCACCTGTGTGCACAAGACATTTAGCACTGTTCAACACACACACACACACACACACACACACACACACACACAGTTGAATACTACTAAAGCTTCAAAACAGGGAAATTTTGTCATTTGCAACAACATGAATTAACCTAAAGTATTTCATGCTAACTGAAATAAGCCAGGAAAGAATGGTAGATAATAATCTGACTCACAGGATGAATCTCCAAGGTGGAACTCATACAAAGATGAAGCAGAAGAGTGGATATTGGGGTCTTGTGTTTGGAGGAAAGGTGAGATGTTGCCAAACGTACACGAAGTTTCAGCTGGATAAGAGGAAGAAATTCAGATCTACTGGGCATCATGGTAGCAACAGATAATAGTAATGTGTCTCTGCTTAGACATTTCTTTTGAACTTTAAAGATACATTTTCAAATTACTTTTGGTTACGTGTATGTGTCTGAATGTGCACATAAATGCAGTGCTCACAGAGGACTGAAGCGGTAGATTGTTCTGAAACTGGAGCTCCACACAATTGTAGCCTGCTTGATAGGAGTGCCGGGAACCTAAGTGGGGTCTCTGCAAGGGCAGTGTCCACACTTCTCCACGGAGCCAGCTCTTCAGCTCCCACTTCAGCATTTCCAAAGGAACAGAGTGCATCTCATGAAAATGCCAAGTACTATCTGGAAAGTGCTAGCTATTAGAGTTTTATAGAACAATTTCACTCAGTACATGTGTATCAAAATCACACCCTATACCATAAGTGTATGCACATTTAATCTGTCATTTACGAATCCCAGCGTAATAAAAAACTAAAAAATTAGGGGCTGGAGTCAAATAAGCATGAAAATTCTGCATGCTCTCGCCCTTCTTGGGGAGCTGCAGGCTACCCCTGTCTGCAGAGGCTCTGTCCCTTGACCACAGCTCGAACGATTTAATTCCAGAACTGCTTACAGATGGTGAAATCTACTAACAGAGGTAGAAACGTTTTGTGAGATTCAGGCAAGCATTATCTCCACAGTTTACCCTGCATTCCCTCTGGTAGACACTAGAGAGCAGTCCTTTCTTTCAAGTGTAGTAAAGACACACTGGATTCCTAAGGTTCGCTGGATACCTGCCAGAAAAATATTCTGCTGCAGTAAATATTCATACTGATGGAAGCAGCTGGTGTAGAATACAATTTGGGAGAAAAGCGAGGATGATGGCAAACGCAGGCAAAGGTAGCTGTAGGTCAGCAGCCTGGGAGCGCAGCTCCAGATGTTGTCAATTCCCTTGTTAACGTTATTCTTATCACTTGTTTATTCATCTGAACAAACTTTCATGGCTTCCTGATTGTTCTCTTGACCCCAGGAGCTTTAGTGATGGCCCTGAAATTGTGTCTTAGTGATTTTGAAGTTCCCTTAGTAATGAAAACCCCCAAATCTAGTTAATAATTTCATAACCGTCTTCCGAAAAAAAATCCTCCCCTGATTCCCACGGACTGAGAAGCAAAGATTGGAATTATGTGCATGACTCCCATGATGCTCTGTGGCATGATCTCAGCACACACCTCTATTTGTTATTTACAGTAATGAGGCTTGCTCTTTATTGCTTCTTGTGATCAGCCTGGTCTCTGTGACTTAAATGACCCTTTCCTTGTCTATCAAAAATTTATAAATTGGCCCTAGGTACGTATTAAGCCTTCTCTTAGTAGATTTTCCAGATGCCTCCAATGGGAGTTATTCCCAGTTGGACCCTTTAAAAAAACTGACATAAAATTGTATACATGCATGAGGTATCATGTGGTATTTCAATATATGTATGTATTGCATGGTATTTAACACAAATATGTACCATTTCTTTATGGCAAAAGCATTCAACGTTCTTTGGGCTTTTAAAAACTTACAGTGATTCTTGTTAGCTAAAGGCTCTCCTGTGTCACAACACACTACAACTTCTATCTAATTGTAGCCAATATCCATGGGTCAACCTGTCGCAACTGCTCTTTTCTACCTAGTATCCTCAACCTTCAGTCATTGCTGTTCTATTTTCGTGTTCTATAAGAGCATCTCCTTTACATGTTAAGCAGGGAATCCTTTTTGTTTTTCCCATACTCTGTATTGAAGTTTATTCTGGGGGTAGACTAGGCTTAAATGAATCAGTGTTTCTCCTGGTACCTTGAGGAATGTTTTGCTAACCTCTTTAACCCCTGTGATCAATCAATCCGTCAACAAATATTTGAAGGCCTACTCTGAACCAGGCACCAAAGCTTACACACAGTAGGGGCTCTAGTGATGTTTATAGACTTGGCATAACTCCTGGAAGTGGAAATTGGTTCTCTGATGTAAATCCTCAGGAGGTGATTCATGTCAACATTAGCATGACTGATGAGACCTGAGGTTGGATATTGTTATGACCATCCTAGCTGTGACTTTCTCTGAGACACTCAAGACAAATCAGCAAGTCTGGGAATGTGGTTCCTGCCTGAAGGAAGCAAAGACATGCAGGACATTTATAATGATTTTTCCAAGTCTCTGGCTTAAGGCAACCAGTATTAAGCTCCAACAGGAAGTATCTGGTCTTATTTCTGTATTTCAATTGTTATTATCTGTATATTGACACCATCTCAGTGAAGGAACAAGGGAATTCACATTTTGGATTTGGTCCTTCCTTTTCTCTCATGTGTGCAATTCTTAACCCTCATATGATATTAACCACCATGATACATGAGCATTTAGCATCTGTTTGAGTACTTTCAGAGCACCCCACTATTTTGCTATGGCTATTATTTATTTTGTAGTTTAAGAGATTGCAGCTCATGGAATCAAAGTGTTCTGCTAAGTGCCTTCGTGAAAACTGGACGCATTTGTGAACCTGTCACTTGTATCTAGATGCAGTGAATCTCTTCACTCTTATCTCGCCATTAAGTAGTTACTAAAACAGTGATTATGTGGAGTACATACTGTATTCTAGGTTACCTTGTAACTATTCTTCCATTGAAGCCTGGTAAATCCTTAGATGTCCCCTGCATATTGAAGATGGGGGAAATTAGGTTCGGGGGTTAGTAGTCATCCCAGGTCCCATAATAGGAAAAGATGGCTAAGATACAAATTCAAGTTTTCCTGACTCTGTATTTCTACTCAGCCACTATATTTCATCAGCTTCTCTAATACAGTGGAGGGCCCGAGATCTGTTGTGTGGAGGGTTTAACCACAAGTAGGAAATGCACAGAACACTCAAAATGAGAATTTACCTGAAAATCTCAGAGTGTGTGGTCTTTCCTCTCTAAGTGGCAGAACTTCAAAGCTCAGATAGTAGAGCGTGCAAGCTGGACAACCAGGCTCATGACCTGGAAGTAGTTTTATCCTCTGAATGCTGGCACTGCCACCTTTGGCTGTCTTATGGCACCTCCAGGAAGTAAGAGACTTTGGCTTGGCCTAGTCAGTGAAAAGGGAGCGATTGTCCTTTTCTTTTTCTTTCTTTCTGTATTTAGTATACTCACCAAAGATCAAGTTAGCAACTTCAAAGAACACCTTGGCAATGACAAACAGTGACTCTAATGCAAACTCTGACATCTCTCGAGTACATTCCAAACTAAAACAAAAGCTTCAGGCCCAGAAGGGGGTCCTTCAAAGCCTAATGAATGAATGCTTCCCTGGCAGATAGCAAAATCCAGAGAGGGAGGAAAGGGGTGAGGAGTTGGGGATGAAAATATTTATTTGGAATTTGATTGTTCACACAGACCCCATTACCCCTATGGTCTTGAGCTTGCTTTGAAAACACAAGCGGGCTAAAAGGTCAGGGTTTGATGGGAACTTTCACACTTGGACATTTGCTCAGCTCTTCAGAGAAGTGCTGAAATCAGTGGGAGAGTTGGTTCTCATCACCTTTGATTGCAATCACCACAGTGGTACTGTACAAAACGATGCTCATGACAGTCCTCTCGAGCCTCTGTTTGGGGACAATCTTTTGAAAAACATCTCCAAGCTCAACTATTTATACCTGATTAGTTTAGGCCCAAGGAACTCAGCTATTCAGGCCCATACGAGCATACCAAGGTCATGGCTATATAGAAATCAAAGTGACCTGGGAAATATTGAAATCTCTTTGAATTTTTTATGAGACGTGTTTGCCTAAGGTTTTTTATATGGGAAGAAGCTGCTGTTCCTTCTTGAAGGAGTGGAGAGAAGCAAATAGTAATTAAAAGTCTACGTTCTTATCTCCATGTTTTTATATGCTGAAATAAAAATAACACAGAATGATGTTGAATTCGGAGGGCTTTTAGCAGATTTTCTCATTTATCCTTCTCATTTTACAGCTAGGGAAATCCACTCCACTGACACACAACTCTGACAATGAATGAGTGAGATAATCAAATATAGATCCCAGGTCTTCTGATTCTTGTCCTGGAGTCTCCTGGACATATCTGTATATAGAACATGTGTGAAAAGCCACCTTGGATAGGTAGTATCTAAATGTCCCACCGATACAGCTGGGGTTTGTGTTGCTCACACCTCCAGAAGAATTTTGGGATTGGATTAGCTTAACAACTGCCCTCTTTGTCTAGCTCTCTCTTTCCCAGGCTCTTTAGCAAATACGCAAAGGTGTTTCATACCCATCACCCACACTGAATTTCTACTTCTCAGCTTACTGAGAAGTTCAGTTCTTTCTTCTTAACCCAAGAGCTTAAATACCGCTGCTGTCATCATCTCGGCTCTGGGCCACTTCTCTCCTTTGCATGCATATTTTAGACTAGATGTAGCACATGCTCTATTTTCTTAAGGTCAGCAATATTGATTGCTTTTTAATATTATTACAATATTCTCAGGACAATAGCTTTCCCTCATTTTATCTTGTGATTTTTTTAAATGTTCGACTTTAAAGATTCAATGATAAGGAAACCAATAAATGAAAAAATAACCAACAAAATATAGAGCTTTTAGCTATTACCAGGAACATGTAAAAAAAATCCAACCCCTTGAAATACACAAACAACACTCCTTTGTCTAAAAAGCTAGAACAAATGAAACAAAATAGAATGATATATTATGAGGTCTAAGAATGAGTTCCAAAAATAAAGTACATCAAATATAGATCAATAGAAAACAAACAAGACTTCATCAAGGGAACGCCTCTGTCCCTGTGGGTATTGTTTAACTAAAAATAACTACCTCAGAAGAAGAAAAAAATCATAAAGAAATCACAATGAACCACCAAACACTCCATCAAGCCATATTATATTGTGACCTAACTTACTTAAGAAAATATATCTGTCAAAGCTGTATAGAACTGAAAATAATTAGCATCACTGAGCGTATTCTGTGTTCCAGGTTCTTTATAATCTTTATAGCACTTCCTCATTTGAGTAACTCTAAACTATATGTGATGTTCTCCCTGTCTCATATAATGAAAATTTGAGGATCTCATTGGAAGGGTGAATGGCTTGTTTGCTTTCACACAGCAAGTAAGAACAGGGCAGAGACGGAAGTGCTTATGCATGGGACAACAGTTCTTTCTAAGCACAGGTCAGGGAAATTGCTAATGTTTCACAGAGTGATTTCTGTGATGACAAAAACATGAAAAAGTTCAAGGCATTTGTTTGTCTGTTTGTTTATGGGCTTACCTTGTAGCACACACTGGCCTCTGACTCCTGTTGCCTCACCCTGCAATTATAGATGTGACCCAGGATGCTGGGGGGGGGGGGAGAGGATTTGATTTAAAGTGGCAAGCAAATCAGCATCCTCTCTTATCAGTACATACAAAACCATGTCCTAAAGGCTCAGCTGAGAATGGAACACTGCTGAAGCTCATTTCAGGGCTGAATTTGAGAAAGCGATGTCCACAGCAAATGAGTAATGGCCTTTCAGATCATACCACTTTCCTGAAGCAGTCAACCTGCTAGTATTCGACACCCAGTTAGTTCTGTACTGTGCACATGTCTGGGTGAACTTTGACCTCATGTTTGCTTGCTACCTAAACTTCAAAATCAAGACCAGATAATACGAATACTGCTCAGGAGCTCAGTTGCACACAGAGTAACAGAAAAGAGGTTGGCATCAATATTTAATGTTTCCCTATTGATTTTTTTAAACTGGAGAATGCTATCATAACCACTTTCAAACCACATGTGGTCAAATGGAGTATTTCTACAGAACAGCTCAGGCTGCTCCAACAAACACCTCTTTGAGAACTGTTTGGATATGGCAAAAGAGCAGGCAGGAAATCAAACTTCAACAGTAGCATGGCTGTCACCAAGGAAAGACGGAAACAGCTCCCTCAGAGGTAATAGTTGCTATAGACCCTAAAGTCCTTGTGTGCATGGGGAAAAGTTAAGGGTTAGATCAGGGAACACCCACCCACAGATTCATTATTTTACATAGCTCACTTCTTTTGACAGAATCAAAAGATGGATAAATCCTTGGATCCTTGCATCATGTTTAGGTCAGATATGAGATTTGTTTTTAATTAATTAATATTTATTCATTAGTGATAAGGTCTCATCCTAGTTGGTTGAGAACTTACCGTATAGCCCAGAGTAGCCTTGAACTCACGGCAGTCTTCCTGTCTCAATATCTCAGTGCTAGCATACCAAGATGTCATCCATTTTTTACAGGCATGGTCTTATACAACTCAGACTGGCTTTGATCTTGCTGTGCAGTCAAGGGTGACTTTGACCCTTTTACTACCACTTCTCTAGTTCTGAGATTACAGACACGTACCACACTCGGTTTATGCGGCATGTGAATGCAGGCTTTGTATATGCCAGGCAAGAACACTGACAACAGGGCTATATCTCCAGCCCAGATGCATTCTTTAACTGCTCTTCAAGAGTATAGATGGTTGAGCTTCCATTTCCAGCCCATATTATTTAAGTGTTCCAAATGCCATATATTTGCTGCTGGGGTGGGGCAGAATCTAGTGGACTTCATGATCAGAGGTCAGCGTGTCCAGACATGATCAGTATCAGTAGGCTAGTAAGTCTTCCAGGAGTGATACGGTGAAGTAGCCTAGAAGTTAGAGTCTAATTGTCCACTGACAACTTCTGTTGCTTCTTTCCTGTAGCTGCTATTGGCTAATTACATGCACACACACCCGTACACTTTTCTTCTGCTCCCATTCTTCTCTTTCAGTTGAAGCTACCAGAGCCCCAACTGGTGTCCTGCCATTTTACTTTTCAGCCACCGAAACATGCATTTTTGTTGTCTAAAATTGTTACCTCCCCACTTAGTCTTTCCAAGTTCATATTAAGCAAATTTTCTGAATTTTTTCTGACTCTTCAAGTTTCAAGGTTTTGGCTTCATCATCAGTCCATGTGAATCCATTCAGACAAAGGTTAGTCAGAAGGGATCATCAGCAGGTAAGTTACATCTGCTGATATTTAGGCCTCTTCTTTAGAAGGGCTGCATAATAACCGTAGCTATTCCAAGAGTTGGCAATAAACTTTCCATCACTGGGGACCTTTAAACCAAAGGAAGTGATTCCCACATGGAATGTGAAACTGATCACAGGAATATTAAAATCGTTTTCTGTGTTTTACTTTCAGGATTTTTCCCCTTTGGAGACACACTAAAATTGCTTGCCTTTGAGCACTTGGGAATTGGGAGGACAGTGGGGAAGTGGGAGTGATAGAATTCTCGTGCACTTGCAGCATCTGTTTGCACAACTGCCTTCAGGGAAGGATTATAAGTCCTTTTTTCATTTTTTATTTTTTGTTTCTCTATTTTCTTTTATTAGATTTAAAAAAAAATACCAATCCAAGTTCCCACTCCCTCTCTTCCTCTCATTCCCTCCACACACCCTCCCACCCCAGCCCCATGCAATCCTCAGAGAGGGTAAGGCACATTGCCTTGTGGAAGGACCAAGGCCATCCCTACTATATACATCCAAAGAGAATAGGTTCCCAAAAAGCCAGTACATGCAGTAGGGATAAATCCTGGTGCCACTGCCAGTGGCCCCTCGATCTTCCCCAGCCATGCAACTGTCACCCACATTCAGAAGAACTAGTTTGGTCCTATGCTTGTTCCTTCCCAGTCCGGCTGGAGTTGGTAAGCTCCCATTAGATCAGGTAAACTGTGTCAGTGGGTGAACCCTTCATGGTCTTGATTTCCTTGCTCATATTCTCATTCCTTCTACTCTTCAACTGGACTTTGGGAGCTCAGTCCAATGCTCAATGTGGATCTCTCCCTCTGTTTCCATCAGTTGCTGGATGAAGGTTCTGTGATGATATTTAAGATATTTATCAGTCTGACTACAGAGCAAGTCAAGATCGGGCCCCCTCTCCTCCATTGCTTAAGATCTTAGCTGGAGTCAGCCTTGTGGATTCCTGGGAATTTCTCTAGAGTCACATTTCTGCAAAACCTATAATGGCTCCCTCAATCAAGGTATCCCTTTATTTGCTTCTGCTAATGACTTCACTTTCTTCATAATTTGCATCCCTGTGATGAAATCAAAACTAGCACTTGTTGAGTTCTTTGTATAAACCAAGCATCTTATTGGGCACTTCACAATTATTTTATTTTGTGCTCCCTAAAATTTAGAACCATGATGTGAGTGAGGAAATAAACAGTTAATAAGTATATCCTTAAAAATAGCAGAGTTGAAAGTACGCCAGGTCTAACACCTGACGTACGCTATTTCTTCAGCTACCCTTCCTTTTCATAGGTAAGATGATCAAAGTGGAGTAAAGCTGAGCACTCCACATGGAAACATCCATGGGCAGCAATACTTAAACTAGTCCTTCTCCATTCTTTCCTTCTTCATGGATAGTCCCATATGAGCTATGGGAAGAAAGCAGCACATCAGAGTCACAGCTGGCTTTGCCCGGATTGTAATATTGACTTGGCTGAGACTGTCAGATTCCATATAATACGGTGCCAGGAAGTATGCTAGGGCCAGAACGGATAGGAACACATAGTTACTATCCTTTGATGATTCTCAATCTAGTAGGCAAGGCAGATGCTCACAAAACTGTTAGGGAAAATGATTACAGTATTTCTACTAGTCAAAGAGCTGCAGTGAACGTATGTAAGTTACCTTTCTGTGCGTCACTGTGATAAAACACTGTGATTAAAAGCAACTAATTGAAGAGTTTATTTTGGCTTATGGTTCTGGAGAGGAAAGAATCCATCATGGCAGGAAGGTGTGAAAACAAGCAGCAGATAAGGCAATAGGAGTGGGAAGCTTAGTGGTCACATCTTGAACGACAAGTCAGAAGCAATGGGAGACTGGAAATTGCATGAGGTTTTTGACTTTCAGAGCTCTCTCTTGGTGACATATTTCCTCCAGCAAGCCCATTCCTCCTTAACCTACCCAAACAACACCATCAAATCAACTGGGACTAAGTATTCCAATGTCTGAGACCGTGGGAGATATTTCACATCTAAACTACTACAAAGAGTAATCACCCATGGAGAAATCTGACCAATGATGAGTATCTATAAGGAAGTGATGAGGCAACAGAGACCTAAGATGATGTCAGCCAAAGAAAGGAATACGGAGAAGTATCGATGCCGTGAAGCAGAGGGCATCATGTGTGATGATGGTGAGGAATGTCTTAGAAAAAAACATGCATTTAGGGGCTGGAGAGATGGCTCACAGGTTAAGAGCACAAGCTGCTCTTCTAGAGGACCTGAGTTCAATACTGAGCAACCACATGGTGACTCACAACCATCTGTAATGAGACCTAGTACCCTTTTCTGGAATGCAGGCATACATGCAGGCAGAACATGGTATACATAATCAATCAATCTTTTATTAAAGCACACTTTTAAGGAGATGTAGACCAATGGTAAGGTTCTATTTAGCCTAGTATGTGGGGACATGTATTTGATCCATGGGATTATGAAAACATGCCAATAAAATATAAAAATAATTTTTAATTTTTTTAAATAGAAAGCTTAATTTAAACTTTAATAGTTCTCTTTTGTCCTCAGTGATATATAATAACACTGTGAATGGGTACCTGAAACACAAATATTATCAAATCCTGTGTTTTTTTTCCTGTACATATATACCTATGACAACACCTACTAAGGTAGTAAGAAATAAACATTAACTAGTTGTATTAAGATAATAACAATTTAGTATAATATAGTTGAAAGGGTCACTACCTTGGCATTATGGGTCCACTGTCAGGCAACAGAAGGGTTACTTGCACACAAGAACTGCAATAGCACAGCAGTTGATCTCATAATGTAGATGGGTAGGAAGTAAGTGACTAACTTGCAGGCAGCACCATGAGTATGCGTAAGCCAAAGGAATGATTATCAGCCTAAGTGGGATGACATGAGATTTTTTTTTTCTTCTAAAAAATCAGGCTACGGAGAATGGTGTGCAGTTTAAAGTTTCTGAATTATTTATTTCTGAAATTTTCCATGTAATATTTTCAGACCAAGTTGACCACACATAATAAAGATGGTGAAAATGAAACTGCAGATAAGATGAGAATACCTACCAAATAGGCAAATCAGAGCTGTTGCAGCTAAAGCTGAAGTGAGGTCTTGGGTCTGCATCTTCTTTGTTTACCCTGCCTACCATTTCCCTAACCCCTGTGGTAACGCCCTAGAACATATTTGATTTGATTTTATATGTGGTACTGAGGGTAAAGTCCATGATCTGGCACATTCTAAGAAAGTACTATATCACTACACTACATCCCAGGTCTACCTGGAACACATTTTAAATATGCAGACAGAGGATGGTATGAGTTTTGAGAGTTAGAACCACTGGGTTCAAATCTTAGCCTATAAACCATATGATATTCAGTAATTTGAATAATCTTGATATTCTCATGTGTAAAAGAGAAATAATAATATCTATCTCACAACATAGTTTTGAGCATTAAATAGAATTTGTTTAGATATTTGTTAAAATTCAATTAAGTTCCAAACAAAGACTCTTTTTGATAAATTTCTTACCTTTCCAGGCACATCTTCTCTCTCTGTCCTTAGTCCTTGCTTCTCTCCATTTTCTCCAACAGAATTCTCAATCACAAGCAAAGGAAACGATTATACTTTCTTTGATTATTCAGAAAGTAACTCAGGAAGTTTGAGGTTAAGTACAAAGGTCACAAAGATCAGAGAGTACCACAGAAGCAAATTTTGACTTCTATATTAAGGAATAGTGACTAAAATGTAACTGTTGAAAGTGATCAAGTAAGAATACTGTTACAATGACCATTGAGCGGGTTGGAGATTGTCACTCTTTTCTTTGGAAGTTGAGCTGCTTGTTTCTGTCATGATCTCCAGGGATAGTAATTCCTCTTTGCTCCATAACTTGAAGATGAAAGTATTTAATATGGATGTACAAATAACCTTCTCACAGCAAAGCTCCAAGGGAAGCTGGTATTAAAAGTAAGAGATGGCAATGTTTTTGCTTTTGTTTTTTAAATCAAGACTGATAAGGAGGTGAAATTTCCTAAAATAGAGATTGGCATCATAATTTTTATACTATAGATGTGTGATATGCTGTACAGACCTATCAGAAATCATTCATTTGACAATGTCTCCCACTGCCATGCCAACCACTATTGCATGATTCTATGAATTTATTGCCTCATGTAATTCATATAAGTAGAGTCAAACAATATTTGTTTTCTGTTTGGTGTGTTTCACTTAGTGTAGGTCTTTAAGGTCCAGCTGTATTCTGACATGTATCAGTACTTCATCATTATTATTAATTTTGGTGGGGTGGGTTTTGAGACACAGTTTCTTCATGTAGCCTTGGCTGTTTTGGAACTCATTCTATAGACCAGGCTGACTTTGAACTCAGAGGTCCATCTGCCTCTGATTCATGAGTGCTGGGATTTAAGACATGTGCTACCACCACCTGTGTTGGAGGAGGGCACTAGTTAGTTCCCAGCAGTTTAGCCCCAAAATAATCACTCAGAAACTGTATTATTTAAATCATTGCTTGGCCCCTTAGCTCTAGTTTCTTATTGACTAACTCTTACATATTAATTTAACCCATTTCTATTAATCTGTGTGTTGCCACATGGCAGTGGCTTACCGGCAAAGTTTTGGCATGTCTGACTCTGGTGGCGGCTCTGTGGCTTCTCTCTGACTCCTCCCTTCTTTCTCCCAGCATTCAACCTAGCTTTCTCAGCCTACCTAAGTTTTGCCTTGCTATAGGTCCAAAGCAGTTCTTTATTCATTAACCAATAAAAGCAACACATAGACAGAAGGGCCTCCCACGCCACACCTAGAATGTCATTATTTTTTTAAGATTGAATAATATTCCATTGAGTACATATTCTATATGACACTTAGCTGTTTCCATCACATGTATTGATTCAAGCTTTTTACTGTTGTCATTAATGCTGTTATGAACATTAATGTAGAAATATGTATGTAAGACTGATTTCAATTCTACATACTCTGTATTAATAACCAATGATTGTCTTTGGGATTCTAATTAATGTGCTTACGTATAAAAATCTTATTTGGATAATCATCAATATAATTTTAGTACTATTCAAAACTTTTGTTATCACTCTATCTTCTCCCTATCTTTTGGGCTGTTATGGATATACAGGTCACATATTTATACACATGTGACATAAAAGTATTTTTAGCTTATTTCCTTCTGCAATAATTTTTTAAAACATATAAAAGGTAATATAATATCTTGCATAACACAATATACATGTATAATGTAACTATATAACTGTGGGAAACATTTTGTTATCTTCTAAGTTACCAGCCTAAGAACTGATTATTCTGATTTATTAACCTTCTGATATTACTAGCAGTCCCTTTTTGTGACTAACTGCTAAAAACATCTGTTTCCTTGCAATTAGCGACATTAGCTATAATCTTCTCTAAAACATTTTTCATGATAGCTGCCTATTTACCCACTGAAGTGAGAACCCACTTCCTGTATACCATTGCTCTACATCTACCCTGTTTATTTCCCTAATAAACAAGACTTGATCAGAATCCTGTCTTGTCTTCATCTTTTGTGTCTCTTGTCCCTTTTAATTCTCACCGCCCCCCCCCCCAGGGTCTCTGTTGACTAACCCGTAGGTCAGGGCATATAACTACTTAGTTGGTACTCATTATTTCTTATTTTCTCTGGTTCTTTTTTTTATTATCATTGTGGTACTAAAGATGAAACCAAAGGCCTTGTGCATACAGTAATCTGGCACTGAGCTATAATACAACCTAGTCAAACTGACAATAACTGAATTGAAATTTCTATGCAGTGTTCACTAATTCCAGCCTAAAGAGTATTAATCTTTAGTGCTTTTCTTGGGGTATATCTGCTAACAGTAAAATTAGTTTTTGTTCATCTAGAAATATTTTAATTTATCATTAATCCTCTAAGGATGAGTTTGCAAAATACAGGTTTTGTTGTTACTTTTGTTCTTGTTGGTTGGCTTTCTCCTTTTTCTTTGGAAATGGAACCCAGGGCCTCACATCTACTAAGCAAATTCTCTGAGCTTCAGCCGAAGGCAATTGGGTATTATCTCCCAGCACTTTAAATATGCTGAATCCATGTCTCCTAGGGCCCTTGGCTTATGATGAACAATCAACTATTAACATCATTCAGAATCCCTGGAGTGGTGAGTTGTTTCTCTAGCTGTTTTCAAAGATTTTTTTATTTTGCCTTGGGTATTAACAGTTTGATAATGATGCTTTTCAGTTACAGATTTCTTTTGTAACTCCCTTTCTGTTTGACTCCCTTAGAGTTTGTTGAAGTTCTTGGATGAATACATTATTTTAAATTAAATATGGAACTATTTTGAATATTATTTGTGTATTATTTCTCCTTTCTTCCTTGCCTCTCTTTTAGAACCTCCATTGTGATCATACTAGGATGCTCAGGTTTACAGTGTCTGAGTCACCTTTTAAATAAATGATATCTTTATAGGCATGCTTATAATTTATTAAAATTTATTTATTTATAAAATGAATATAAAAGAAATTATTTATAAAAATAAAAATGTTTACATAACGAATAAAAATATATTTCTCAGATTAGATCATTTCAATTGAGCTATGTTCAATTTCATTCCTGCTTTCTTTTGTTATTTCAAATACAATGAACCCTTTTTTAATTTCATTCACTGTACTTTACTACTCCCAAATTTCTGTATAATTACTTTTACAGTATTTTCTTTGTCTTCATTGATAGTACAGATTTGGAGAGCCATCATTTTCCTACTTTCTTTAAGCTTTTTAGCTGCTCATTGAATTGACTTAAAAGAGTTAACATAAGTTGAACACCTTGACTTTCTAAGGGTCAACTCTGATTCTCTGCTCTTAGTCACATGTGGGATGCAATTACTTGCTTTTATTTTTCTATTCTATGGAAAACGACATTTAAAAGTGACAGTGTGACAACTCTTAATATTCCATCTCCCCAAAGTTTGAGGTTGTTGAATTTTCTGCTCCTGAATCCCTAAGCTCTGTGCTCATCACATGTTTAACTTAATGTGTTAACGTGTGTTTCATGTATTGGTTGTCTAAAAATTCTTTAGTGATTTCCTTAATGTGGAATACAGAAAACATTGTTTTGTTGTGAGACTTTGGCTGTGTGTTGGACCATAACTTTTAAAACACTGACACATAGAATTTACAAATCTGCCTTCTTTTTACTTCTGGGTTGCAAAGAACATTGTTTGTTTAGACTAAGAATTTAGAATATTCTGAAGTAAAGGCTGAGAAAATTACATAACCATGGACATGAGAAGAACGTTCTTAAGTTCAAAGATTTTTAAAGCTCCTAATGGTGGTTCCATTTCCAAACTTCTCCTTATGCACTAATGCAGTTTGATTTTGCCCCTGTCATCCTTTACTTTCTGTGAGTTATTTGTATATTCTATGGCACCAGAAGCAGCCAGAAAGTAGACTAGCCATTTACATGTGTGCTTTCCACAGAACTAGGAGAGCACATGGTCCAGAGTATATTCCAGGAAGCATTCATTGAGTTGATTTTTATAGATTCACATGGTCTGAAATAAATAGCAATAGAGCAGCATTTGCTGGAACAGTCTTCCCAAAGATAACGAGTACATAATCCAAGGAAACTATATAAATCTATTTGAAAATACTAATGCTTGACTAAAAATAGGCAGTTATTATGTAGAAGAGATAGCATCAGAGAACTATAATGGCATGATGTAGCCCTTCATCTGGTAGCAGGACTTGTTGACTCTATAGGGACCAAAGTCTCAGGTAGAGTAAAAGTCACAGTATACCTGTTAAAGAATGAAAACAGTGCTCAGAAAATTTTTTATTCATTCTGTAGAAAAGTAGAGAATAAATACTTTAGAACATATATTATCTTGTGTGTGTATAAATCCCTCAGAAATATTTCTAAAATGCTACCATTTCATGCATTTTATTAAAAAAAACATGCTTTGCATTAAATTTGGCCCCGTATCCTTAACCCAATGTCTCCTCAATTAAAGAACAGAGGTTGAACTACTTGGAATAACCAAAAAGCAAGGGAGGGACTGAGAAATGAGCCAGACATGGGTAACCAAAATCTGAGTGAGTCGTGAAAGTACACACGTGCAAGGAACATTCCAGATAATCCCAGTAAATTAGGAGTAGTCGGAGATGTCTAACTATAACCCGTTGCAAAGTGTCAAGAATCTTCCATTAGAATTCATCCAAATAAATTGTTTGTAAAAATAAGAAAGACAGTGTTACTTAAGAGAATGTGGTAGTTTAAAAAAAATGTCTCCCAAAGTGGCACTATTAGGAGGAGTGGGTGTGACCTTGCTGGAGTAAGTGTGTCACTGTGGAGGCAATCTTTGAGGTCTTATATATCTCAAGTCATACCCAGTGTCTTAGTTCATGTCTTATTTCCTGAGGAATCAGGACTAGGATTCTCAGCTCCAGCACCATGTCTCTCTGCACTCTGCCATGCTTCCCACCATGTTGATAATGGACTAAACCTTTGAAACTGTAAACCACTTCATTAAAAGTTTTCTTTTATAAGAGTTGCCATTGTCATGGTATCTCTTCACAACAACAAAACCTAACTAAGACAGAGAACATCATGGAATTCATGACATCTATAATGTATCTACAAATCATTAATTAGAAGGAATTAAAGCTATGAAGTAAGAACGTTTTACTGGTACTTGTAACAGAAGTTAAGCTGTATAGAAAAAGCATGGCCTACCTAGATGTTGCTATTAGGAGACAGAGCTTTGACAGCAACTATACAGGTTCAAAAACCTAAAGGGAAACATCTCCACAGCACATATAAATAAATACATACATAAAACCTAGGTAGAAAAACAAAACCAAGTGGAAATTCATTTTTCTATTGGGCAAATTTCATCATTAACAATTTCATATGTATATATAGTGTGTTCTGTTTACTCTCAACCCTCATGTTCTTTTATCTTTAACCACTTTAATCCATCTATCCTCCACATTTAACACATATATCCCCATATTTATGCCTTTTGCTTTATTTTTCATCCCTCTGGCTTTAACCAGGATGGTCTGTATGGCAGCAGGTTTGCAACTATCCATTGATGCCTACTGGGAGGACATTTTTGTACAATACACAGCTGAAGGCAATGTCTGTCTTTTCCCCAGAATCTTCCTGTGTACTAAAGTTCAGCCAGTAGGAGAAGGATTCCATGAGCCTTCTTTGATACATGATTAGCTACTGATAGTACCAGCCTATGTAGGCCACGTATATGTAACTACAGCTGCTGTAAGATCATGTTTTCAATGGTTGTGCCAAGACTTAGAACATAGCATTTCACATTTCTTCTTCTGTCTTCTGTCTCCTACATTCTTTCAGATCTCTCTTCCATAAAATTTAGAAAATAAAATACCTTAGATAAGTGGAGTGTCATGTGCCTGTAATCTTAGCCCTAGGGAGCAGAGGCAAAAAAATTGCCAAAATTTTGGGGCTAGTTTTGTATACAAAGCATATTTCAAGATAGCCAAGGTTACGTAGTAAGAACCTACCAAAACAAAACAAAAACAAGCAAACAAGCAGACAAACAGACCCCCAAAAGCCAAAAAGAAAAAAAGATGAAAAAAGGAAAAAAATAAAATTTCTTGGATAAAAATTTTACTGGGTGACATTAGCAAAAGACTAGCAGTAATAGGTGAAGAATCAATTCACTTAAAGTAAAATGACGGAACTGAAAGACAAAGAGAGTCAAACTAGGATACTTAAATAGACCCTGCCATCGACTTAGGCACCAAGAGCATGAAATATAGAACAGGTAAGTTTTTATATGGGAAAAGAAAGGGAAGATTTATAGCATAAAATTACCTTGGTTGTGAGAACTACAAGGTGTTAGTTCCCCAGTCAAAGCCAAGGTTCTCTTTGTTCAGTAAGAAAGGACTAAGTGAACCAACGATGGGGATAAAATACACATTTGAAGGCATTATCACTAGTGAAGTCAAAGGCAGAAAGCACAGGAGACTGGAGTTCATGCTAAGTATCTCATAGACTTGGGAAACTCAAAGTCAAAAGTTGCAAAATTCAGGGTTTTGTAGAACTCTGGAATCTATTTGAAAATTTACAACAACCAAAAGGAATGTTTGGTGAGAGAGTGTGCTGCAACGGTGTGGTGAGAAACCACTGTGCCCTCTGCAGTTGTCTTTCAGCGATTCTCTGTATCCCGGATCTACACCTACACACACAGAATTCCACATTCCTGCTTGGTAGTACAAAGGAGCTATGTGGTTCTTATTCCAGAAGAACTGTGGTTGGGCATTTGGATCTGCCTGGCAGAATCCACAAGGTCCTGTGTGAAGACTTGCTTTTGCTTTAAACTTTGTTCTCCGGTAGCTTATGTCAAATGAATGTCCTTATCTTCAAGGGAGTTTAGTCAAGCAGAAGGACCATAGCCACCGAAGTCAGAATACTTAAGTTAAATTCTTGCCTTTGCTTATGCCAACTGCATGATTTTAGGCACATCAACGCAAGTCTTGGAGCCTTGTGTTCTCTTCTATAACCTAGACATAATAATAATTCTTACTTTTGGACTTGGAACTCTTGTTTTGAGGATTTGATGAAAAGATCCATCTTGGATACAGACAGACCCATGTGTTGTTCCTTTGATGATTCAATCAATGGCTCTGGGAAGTGGGAATAGACATCTTTTTGGAGGCAGAGAAAGGTTGGTTCTGGGGAGAGGCAAAGTTGTGCTTTTTAAGAGATCACACACAGTTGGGGAGGTAACTCACTGGCTAAAGTGTTTGCCACTCAAGCATGGGTACCTGAATTTGACTCTCCAGCACCCACGTAAAAGCTGAGTGCAGCAGCATATTTGTAAACCCAGACTGGGGGTGGGGGTCAGAGACAGGAGAATCCTTGGGGATCCCTGTCCTGCCATTGTAGCCAAATAAGCAGGTTCGGGGCCACCGAGAGGCACTCTTCTGTAAAACAAGATGCACAACATTTGCTAAAGTCAAACAACATCAATCCTGGTGTCTACATATACATGCACACACATGTGCACACACACATGCATGCTCACAGATAAATACAAGGCAAACTAGGAGGTCCTTGCTTTTTGAAATCTCCAAAAAGATTCTTGGGACTATCCACTGATTTGCCTTCTTAGGTCTAATTGCATTCAGGTCCTAGGATGCTGCTGCACGCTGAGAGTCTTCTGCCTAGGGTGCAGCTGGGCTCAGGAGGAATTCTGCTGTGATAAGCCTGTAAGCCCTGTGGACTCTCTTTGCATACTGCTTTCCCACATGAAATGTCTGTGCTTGAGTGAATCCCTCCCTGGTCATTCTAGAGCATGTTGCTATTTCTATTCAGGGAAGCTCTCATGTCCTCCACATTAACAATTACAGAAGTAAATGAATCGACTATTGAGTACCTGGAACCTTGTACATAATAATTTCTCTGCCTTTTTTGCTTTGTAATTATTATTGTTGTTGATTAGTATTCTTTTATCCCGCAGCGCTCAGAATGATTCGAGAAGAATAAAGGTCTCGGCTGAAATCAAGTGAATCTGCAGAGAGTGAAGCTTCATTTGCATAGCAGCTCCTTCTCCCTGCAGGGACAGCACACCCTGAGGTTGCTGGTGTCTTCACAAACACAGAAGCCACCAGCAGCAGACAAGACAAATGAAGCAGAGGGTGACTTTTAATGGCATGTATTTTTTCTAGTTTTTTTTTCTTTTTAGCAGCTTTAACCCATTTCGCTCCCCAAATCTCTTTAAAGATTTTATGTCATCCCTTGCATTAAAAATGTACTTAAAACCAAATGGTTGAGTAAACATTCCCACTGTGACAATGCTTCACTAGTTTCTGAATAACTTGGCTGGCTATTTTTTCTGCTTCTGCAGAATCAAAAGATTAAAGTCTCTTTTATTTATTTATTTATTTTTTTGGTCTTCGAAGACTGATTTCCTTGGGTGAATGCTTCTTTCACCTTTACTGAGGTGAATGACACCCTAAATTTCCACTGTAGCATGACCTATATAGGCATTGTGTAAAAGAACTAATTTGTGCCTGAATAAATGGGAGCTTTAATAGAAATATAGTGACAATCAAAATTGAGGAGACTTAGAAATACATTTTTACTGACTTTATGTATCCTATGTCTGTACCATTTCACTACAGACCTGCTATATTACAAGTTCATAAATCACATATTTATCTTAGGAGATCTGAAACATTGCTAAGCTTATGTTTCACTAAGTTTCGCTTAGTTCAGCTGTCCCCTCTTACAGTCTAATCTGTTGACTCAGGTAGTCTTTCCAATTGATTCCTTATCTGTTCATACCAGAGTTGTAAACACCCTATGTGTGTGTTGGAAAGCAAAGCCAGGACCTCTACAAGAACAATGTGTGTCCTTAAGTACTGTGACAACTTTCCAGAGACAGGCATCCTTTTCTTAAGGGTAGCCAGAGCTTGGAGTAAGCCAGGTACATAAGAGCTATTCCAATATTCCAATTGTCATGTTTGTAACATGAAGCGCTGGCTTGTTGGGATATCTGTTCCCGCCCGGTACCCCATAGCCGGCAAGTCCCAAAGAAAATCTCACAGAGTCTACATTAGGTTATAAACTGATTAGCCCATTAGCTCTGGCTTCTTACTAACTAATTCTTACATCTTACAGTAACCCATTATTCTCATCTATGTTAGCCATATGGCTTGGTACCTTTTTCAGCTGTCAGCTCACATGTTGCTTCTTTGGTGATCTGGGTAGGAATGGCAGAGGAAGCTTCCTGCTTCCCAGAATATTCCTGTTCTCATCACCCTGCCTCTACTTCCTGTCTGGTTGACCCACCTATACTTCCTGCCTGGCCAATCAGCGTTTTATTAAAATACATGATTGACAGAATACAGATAATTCTCCCGCACCACTTCCCCGTCTTTTTTTTTTTTTAAAAAAAAAAAAACAACAAAGGAAAATATCCATAGTCCATTTTTTGGGAATGTGCTGGTTGGGGGCACTGATAATCTTTTGGGGACCTAAAGAAAATTTTAGAGTTATAATCAAGTTCTAACTGGAGTATCCTATGAGTCTTGATCAACTCAGGCAGCAGTCTTGAACTTGTTCTGAATGTAGAGCTCAGACATTTGGGCCATCTGTTCCTACCGGAGATTTCTCAGGTGGTCTCCCTTGGTCAAACTGGATTTTTCTTAACTCAGAATGAATCCACAGACTCTCATTTTCTGTGGAAACAAAAGCAAAATCTCTTCTCCAAAGAAACATACCTTTTGACTTCAGTTTTGAAGCCAAGGTATTTTCAAAATACCTATCTTGGGTTAGTTCAGCAGCATTTATAAACAAAAGTCTTTTAGCAGCTGTTGCTCCTTCCTCAGCATTTAAACAATTCAAAGAGAGCATAATAGCATACAGTATCAAGATTCTCTGTGTATTTTCCATCTTTATGTGGCTTTATTTTAACCTCTATTTCTTTTATTTTTACTTTTAACTTTTGGCTTTTAGAGACAGGTTCTCTGTATATCTTTGTCCTGGAATAACTCTGTAGACCAGGCTGTCCTTGAACTCACAGAGATCCCTCTGTCTTTGCCTCCCCAGTGCTAGGATTACAGGTGTGTGCTACCACACCTTGAACTCAGAGATCTGTCTGACTCTGCCTCCCAGGCATTGGGATTAAAGGCACGTGCTACCACACCTTGAAGTAACAGAGGTCAATCTACCTCTGCCCCTTGAAGTCACAGAGGTCAATCTACCTCTGCCTCCCAGGCATTGGGATTAAAGGTGTGTACCACCATACCCTACTTCTCTCTTTCTTTCTTTTTTTTATTTTTAATGACTTTAAACTTTAGCCTGTATGTATTTTTCACACTGTAAACCATTTAGAGGTTTTTTTTCCTCTTTGAATCTCTCTTTACTGTATCTCTCTCTCTTTTTCTGAACACATGAGCCTTTAATTTACTAAGCAATATGGAGAGCCATGGCTCTGACATCTAGATCAAGCCCATTCCTTAGCTTTCCAACCTCATGGCAGAAGACTGCTGAAGCCATTTTTATTGCTACAACTCTATGGCGGTTCAAGGTCCCTGACAGCAAGCAAGCTGCAGCAGTCTACTCACAGACCACACTCAGTCAGACTGCCTGCCTAAAGGAGTCAGAGTTTGCCCTGGCAGGACAGCCCAGAAAGCCGGTATTTTAAAATGGCGCAGCTTTTTCCTGCTATGGCTGAAAACCCAAAAAGAATGCGTTCGGCTTTTCATCAACATCTGTTAAGTGTTTCGTGACAGGACCTCTTAAAAGAGCTGCAGAGTTTTGCAGCTAAATCTGAGTCAGGAAATCTCTCTTAGATGCTTGACTTGACTCTAGCAAGCAGAGCAGACCCGAGAAATTGCTGCTACCAAGAAAACATGCTTTACTCTATTCTTTCCCAAGCTTTCTCAAGCTTTCTGTGGATTCAGTATTCCATGTGGGTAGCAAATGTAACATGAAGGGGGCCTGCTTGTTGGGGTTTCTGCCCCACCCATTTCCCTCTCTTCTTTTTTTAAACAGGGTACCATATGTAACATGAGGGATCAGTTTGTTTGTTGGGGATTTCTGTCCCCGCCTGGTACCCCACAGCCAGCAAGCCCCAGAGAAAATCAACCACACAGAGATCTCTCTAAGTTATAAGCTGATTGGCCCATTAGCTCAGGCTTCTTGTTAACTCTTATAGCTTATATTAACACATTATTCTGATCTACGTTAGCCACTTCCTCCCCTCCTCCCAATACCCTGCCACTTCCCCGACTCCCTCTCCAGTTCTAAGAGCAGTCAGGGTTTCCTGCCCTGTGGGAAGTTTAAGTTCCTCCCCCCTACCTCCAGGTCTAGGAAGGTGAGCATCCAAACAGACTAGGATCACAAAAAGCCAGTACATGCAGAAGAAACAAGTCCCAGTGCCATTATCAATGACTTCTCAGACAGCCCCCATGTCAGCCACATTCATAGAATCTGGTTTGATCACATGCTCGTTCAGTCCAAGTACAGCTGTCCTTGGTGAGCTCTCATTAGGTCAGTCCCCTTGTATCAGTGGGTGAATGCACCCCTCGCAGTGCTGACTTCCTTGTTCATGGTCTCCCTCCTTCTGTTCCTCATTTGGACCTTGGGGGCTCAGTCCAGTGCTCCAATGTGGGTCTCTCTCTCTCAATCTCCATCCATCGTAGGATGAAGGTTCCCTCATTTGGACCTACAAAGTTAAGTCCTGTGTTCCAATGTGGATCTCTGTCTCTATCTCCATCCATCGCTAGATGAAAGTTCTATGGTGATATGCACAATATTCATCAGTATGGTTATGGGCCAAGGCCAGTTCAGGTACCCTCTCTTCTGCTGCCCAGGGAACAATCTGGGGAACTCTTCTTGGACCTGGGAACCCCTCCAGAGTCAAGTCTCTTGCAAACCCTAAAATGGCTCACTTAGTTAAGATATATACTTCCCTGTTCCCATATCCATCCTTCCTCCCTCCCCCATCCCATTCCCCCAAGCTATCCCCCATCCTCCCCTTCTCTCTAACCATCTCCCCTAACTTCCTCCCCTCACCCCCATACACCCAAGTTTGCTTGCAATCTTGGCTACTTCCAATATCCAGGAGGATAACTATATGATTTTCTTCAGGTTCACCTTCTAATTTAGCTTCCTAGGATCACGAATTATAGGCCCAAAGACCTTTAATTATGGCTAGAATCCACTTATGAGTGAGTACATACCATATTCCTCATTTGTGTCTGGGTTACCTCACTCAGTAAAGCGTTTTCTATTTCCATCCATTTGCATGCAAAATTCAAGATGTCATTGTTTTTTATCGCTGAGTAAAACTCTAATGTGTATATGTTCCACACCTTTTTTAACCATTCTTCTATTGAGGGGCACCTAGGTTGTTTCCATGTTCTGGCTATTACAAATAGTGCTGCTATGAACATAGTTGAACAAATGCTTTTGTAGTATGATAGGGCATCTCTTGGGTATATTCCCAACAGTGGAATTGCTGGGTCCTGAGGGAGGTTAACTCCTGGTTTCCTGAGAAACTGCCACACTGATTTCCACAGTGGCTGCATAAGTTTGCATTCCCACTAACAATGGATGAGTGTTTCCCTCACTCCACATCCTCTCCAGCATAGGCTATCATTAGTGTTTTTGAGTTTAGCTATTCTGACAGGTGTAAGATGGTATCTCAAAGTTGTTTTGATTTGCATTTCCCTGATCGCTAAGGAGGTTGTGCCTGACCTTAAGTGTCTTTTGGCCATTCGAAGTTCTTCTGTTGATAATTCTCTGTTCAGATCAGTACCCCATTTTTAATTGGGTTAATTAAAGTTTTAGTGTCTAGTTTCTTGAGTTCTTTGTATATTTTGGTGATCAGACCTTTGTCTGATGAGGGGTTGGTGAAGATCTTCTCCCCATCGGAAGGTAGCCTTTTTTTGTCTTACTGACAGTGTCCTTTGATTTACAGAAGCTTCTCAGTTTCAGGAGGTCCCATTTATTCATTGATTCTCTTATTGTCTGTGCTACTGGGATTCTACCTACGAAGTGGTCTCCTGTGCCTATGTCTTGTAGACTACTTCCCACTTTCTCTTCTATCAGGTTCAAAGTGGTCAGATTAACGTTGATGTCTTTAATCCATTTGGACTTGAGTTTTGTGCATGGTGATAGATATGGATCTACTTTCATTCTTCTACAGGTTGACATCATGTCATGCCAGCACCATTTGTTAAAGTTGCTATCCTTCTTCCGTTGTATACCTTTAGCTCCCTTGTCGAAAATCAGGTGTTCATAGGTTTGTGGGTTAATATCCGGGTCTTCTATTCGATTCCATAGGTCGACTTCTCTGTTCTTATGTCAATACCAAGCTGTTTTCAATACTGAGCTGTGTAATAGAGTTTGAAGTCAGGGATGGTAATGCCTCCAGAAGTTCCTTTATTGTATAAGATTGTTTTGGCTATCCTGGGTTTTTTGTTTTTCCATATAAAGTTGATTATTGTTTTCTCAAGGTCTGTGAAGAATTTTGATGGGGATTGCATTGAATCTATAGATTGCTTTTGGTAGAATTGCCATTTTTACTATGTTGATTCTCCCAATCCAAGAGCAAGGGAGATCTTTCCATTTTCTGGTATCCTCCTCAATTTCTTTCTTCAAAGACTTAAAGTTCTTGTCAAATGTTCTCTCACTTCCTTGGTTAGAGTTATCCCAAGATATTTTATGCTATTTGTGGCTATCGTGAAAGGTGAAGTTTCTCTGATTTCCCTCCCTGCTTCTTTATCCTTTGTGTATAGGAGGGCCACTGATTTTTTGGAGTTGATCTTGTACCCTGCCACATTACTAAAGGTGTTTATCAGCTGTAGGAGTTCTTTGGTAGAGTTTTTGAGGTTGCTTATGTACGTTATCATATCATCTGCAAATAACGAGAGCTTAACTTCTTTCCAATTCGAATCCCCTTGATCTCCTTATGCTGTCTTATTGCTATTGCTAGAACTTCAAGCACTATATTGAAGAGGTATGGGGAGAGTGGACAGCCTTGTCGTGTTCCTGATTTTAGTGGAAAGGCTTTGAGTTTCTCTCCATTCAATTTGATGTTAGCTGTCGACTTGCTGTAAATAGCTTTTATTATATTTAGGTATGATCCTTGTATCCCCAATCTCTCCAACACCTTTATCATAAAGGGTTGTTGAATTTTGTCAAATGCTTTTTCAGCATCTAATGAAATGATCATATGATTTTTTTCTTTCAGTTTATTTATATGATGGATTACATTGATTTGCATATGTTGAACCAGCCCCGCATCACTGGGATGAAGCCTATTTGATTATAATAGATAATTTTTCTAATGTGTTCTTGGATTCAGTTTGCTAGTATTTTATTGAGAATTTTTGCATCGATATTCATGAGTGAGATTGGCCTGTAATTCTCTTTCTTGGTTGTGTCTTTGTGTGGTTTTGGTATCAGGGTAACTCTAGCTTCATTAAAAGAATTTGGCAATGACTCTTCTGTTTCTATATTGTGAAATACATTAAGGAGTATAGGTATTAGCTTTTCTTGGAAGTTCTGATAGAATTTTGCATTGAAACCATCTGGTCCTGGCCTTTTTTTGGTAGGGAGGTTTTTGATAACAGCTTCTATTTCTTCGCTACTAACAGGTGTATTTAGATTGTTCACATGTTCTTGATTTAACTTTGGTAAATGGTACTTATCTAAAAACAAGTCCATTTCTTGTACATTTTCCAACTTTGTGGCATATAGGCTTTTGTAGTAAGATCTAATGATTCTCTAAATTTCCTCTGTGTCTGTGGTTATGTCCCCCTTTTCATTTCTGATCTTATTAATTTGCGTGTTCTCTCTCCGCCGTTTGATTAGTTTGGCTAAGGGTTTGTCAATCTTGTTGATTTTCTCCAGGAACCAGCTTTTTGTTTCATTGATTCTTTGGGTTGTTTTCTGTGTTTCTATTTTGTTGATTTCAGCCCTCAGTTTGATTATTTCCAGTCTTCTACTCCTCCTGGGTGAGTCTGCTTCTTTTTTTCCCAGAGCTTTCAGGTGTGCTGTTAAGTTTCCTATGTGTGCTTTCTCTGTTTTCTTTCATTGGGCACTTAGTGCTATGAACTTTCCTCTTAGCACTGCTTTCATAGTGTCCCATAGGTTTGAGTATGTTGTGTCTTTATTTTCATTAAATTCAAGGAAGAGTTTAATTTCTTTCTTTATTTCTTCCTTGATCCAGGGGTGATTCTGTAGTTGACTGTTCAGCTTCCATGAGTTTGTAGGCTTTTTGGGGTTAGAATTGTTGTTGAATTCTAACTTTATTCCATGGTTATCCGACAAGACACAGGTGGTTACTAATTTTTTTTGTATCTGTGGAAGTTTGCTTTGTTACTGAGTATGTGGTCAATTTTCAAGAAGGTTCCATGAGCTGCAGAGAAGAAGGTATATTCTTTCCTATTGGGTGGAATGTTCTATAGATATCTGCTAAGTCCATTTGATTCATTACCTCTATTAATTTCCTTATTTCTCTGTTAGGTTTCTGTCTGATTTATCCTGTCCATTGGTGAGAGAGGTATGTTGAAGTCTCTTACTATTAGTTTGTGTGGTTTGATGACTGCCTTGAGTTCTAGAAGTTTTTCTTTTACATAAGTGGGTACTTTTATATTAGGGGCATAGATATTCAGGATTGAGACTTCCTCCTGATGAATTGCTCCTGTTATGAGTATAAAATGTCTGTCTCCATCTCTTCTGATTGACTTTAGTTTGAAGTCAATTTTGTTGGAAATTAGAATGGCCACACCCGCTTGTTTCCTAGGTCCGTTTGCTTGAGAAACCTTTCCCCAACCCTTTACCCTGAGTAGATGTCTGTCTTTGTGGTTGAGGTGTGTTTCTTGTAAACAGCAGAATGTTGGATCCTGTTTTCGTATCCAATCTCTTAGTCTGTGCCTTTTTATAGGTGAGTTGAGTCCATTAATATTAAGTGATATTAATGACCAGTGGTTGTTCACTCCGGTTATTTTTTTATTTTTATTTTTTGTGTATTAGAGTTTGTGTGTTTCTCTTCTTTGAATTGTGCTTGTGAAGGATTGCTAGATGTCTGAGTTACTGTAGGCAGTGTTGGCAATGTTAGATTCCTTGGGTTGCGATTTTCCTTCTATTACTTTCTGTAAGGCTGGATTTGTGTCTATGTGTTGATTAAATTTGTTTTTATCCTGGAATATTTTGTTTTCTCCATTGATAGTGAACAATAGCTTGTCTGGGTATAGTAGTCTGGGTTTGCATCCATGGTCTCTTAGTTTCTGCAGTATCTCTATCCAGGATCTTCTGGCTTTCATGGTTTTCATAGAGAAGTGCGGTGTAAGTCTGTTAGGTTTACCTTTATAAATTACTTGACCTTTTTTCTTTGAAGCTCTTAATATTCTTTCTTTAATCTGTATGTTTTGTGTTTTGATTATTATATGGCGGGGGGATGTGTTTTTTTTTTTTGATCCAGTCTATTTGGTGTTCTGTATGCTTCTTGAACCTTCATAGGAATATCGTTCTTTAGGTTGGGAAAGTTTCCTTCTATAATTTTGTTGAATATATTTTCTGGGCCTTTGATCCGCAATTCTTCTCCTTCTTCTACTCCTATTATTCTTAGGTTTGGTCTTTTCATTATGTCCCAGATTTCTTGAATGTTTTGTGATGAGAATTTGTTGGATTTACTGTTTTCATTGATCAGAGCGTTTATTTTCTCTATGGCATCTTCAGAATCTGAGATTCGTTCTTCTATCTCATGTATTCTATTGGTTATGTTTGATTCTGTAGTCTCTGTTCGTTTACCTAGATTTTCCATATCCAGCCGGCCCTCGGTTTGTATTTTCTTCATTGCCTCCATTTCAGTTTTCAATTCTTGAATTGTTTCCATTACCTGTTTGATTGTTTTTTTTCTTGTTTTCCTAGGGTATCATTTATGGATTTACTCATTTCTTCAAACTTTTTTTATACTTCTCTTCCATTTCTTTACTCATTTCTTCAAACTTTTTGTTATTCTTCTCATCCATTTCTTTAAGGGAGTTATTCATATCCTGTTTAAGGGACTTTATTGCTTTCATAATGGCACTTTTTCCCACTTCTTCTGGATTAGGGTGTTCAAGTCCTTCTGTTTTAGGGTCGCTGGGATCTGGTGTTTTCATGTTGTTTTTCAGATTGTTGGAGGAGGTCCTGCCTTGGCGTCTGCCCATCTCTTCCTTCAGATGTTCTCTAATGGATCTTCTGGTACTGGGTCAGGTTCCTCTGCTGGGCAGGGACCTCAGTGACAGAAGGCCTACCTTTTCTCGGGCAGCCTATTGAAACACAGGAACTCCCTCCTGCTGGGTTGCACTTACAGCCCAGCCCCAGCCTCCAAGCTGGCTGAGCTGGGGGATTTTATGGCTCCGAGAAGGAAGGAAGGAATAGAGGAAGGGGTTCCTGGGTGAAAGCTGGGATGGGATAGGAGGCAAGAGGGCTTATCAGTGTGGAGCAGCCCCTGCAGAGTGACCTGGGAGTCAAGGGGGATGGGGAATGTCTGAGCTCCTCCTTGCCGGGCTTCTGCCGCGGGTCAGGTGCAAACTCACCCCTCTGATGGATCTTCTGCTAGAGAATCAGTACCCCTTGCAGGCCAGGAATCTCACTGAGCTGACACAGGGCCTACCTTTCTGCAGGCAGGCTATTGAAACACAAAAAATCCCTCCTGCCGGGTTGCCCTTACAGTCCAGTCCCAACGCAAGCCAGCTGAGCTGGGGGATTTTATGGCCCCGAGGAGGAAGGGAGGAATAAAGGAAGGGGTTCCTGGGTGAAAGCTGAGCTGGGATAGGAGGCTAGAGAGCTTAGTCCCTGCAGAGTGACCAGAGAGTCAAGGGGGTCGGGGAATGTCTGAGTTCCTCCTTGCCGGGCTTCTGCCGTGGGTCAGGAGCAAACTCACCCCTCTGATGAATCTTCTGCTAGAGGTTCAGTCAAGAATTTTCTTTTATTGAAAATAGATTTTTTGATATAATATGTTCTGGTTAAATTTTCCCCTCCTCCAACTCCTCCTCCATGTTCTCCACCTCTCCTCTTATCTGAATCCATACCCTTTCTGTCTATCTTTCAAAAATAATTACCAAGCTTTTTAACTCATTTTTTGGCTTTTATTTCTTTTTGTTTGCTTTTTAAGAGAAGGATTTCTCTGTGTAACAGCCCTGGTTGTCCTGGGTCTCTTTTTGTAGACCAGGCAGACCTGGAACTTATAGAGATCTGCCTGCCTCTACCTCCTGAATGCTGGGATTAAAAGTATAAGTCACCATGCCCAGCTTTATTTTATTTCTTAAAGCTGTCTCTAGGATGTCAAAAGGTGATTGATTTAATTAATCATATGAAATCTTATTGGACATAATAAAGGCATTAAAGACATAATATAAAGATTTAGCATGGTGTAATGGTTGCAATTTTAGCATCTAGTGACCATTTCTGACCTCCAGAGTGTGAACCAACTAAAATCCAAAATCCCCTGACTAACAGCATTACACCAAGGGCATTGACATATCTTGGAGAATCTCTCATTCTGTCTCTCATTCTGAAAATTAACCAGAAGTTTGCTTCACTCTAGGAAGTGCATAGTCCTAAAACTGGCTGAAGCAGTCAGAATAGTAGTTTTGTGGTACTTTAACTTGCCTCTTTTCATTTCTCCTTGCCAAACTCTAAGGAGATTTTGAAAACAAATCCTGAGGAATCGGGGTGAAAAGCAGCAGGGTTTTGGCAGTGGAGGGAGGAGAATGAATTCATAGCTCAAAGAAGAATTCCCAGAGAACTGGTGACATTTGACCAGTATTTCCTCTTCACCATGCCATTTTGGATCTGGAGCTCCTATTTCTCCATTTTATAACTACTCTTCTTATCTGATTCTGTTTTTTTTTTTAAAATACACAATTAACAGTTATAACAGCCATAATAGCTAGTGGTAGCTCATGGTGGCTAATTCTATTTCAGTGGCACTTGGAAAGGACATTCTCCAATCCCTTTAACTGCCTGCAGGCGGTGCCCTGTGCTCCAGGCTCCCAGCATTGTAAGCTCTCACCCAGGCTGGTGTGGACTTTGGTGGCGCAGCTGTCTTTGAGTCATTTCTGATCCTTGAAGTAACCTCTCACTACGTTGCTGTAAATGCCTCCCCCAAGATCTCATTGGTTCACCAAGCTGAACTTCGGTCATATTTGTACTTTGATCTGCCTTGGGCTCCCTCAGGTGTAAGCATTGCATTTCCCCACGAAAAATATTGCCACGCAACTCTCAGTCACCTCTAGGTTTATTGCAGTTGATTCAATTTTCTTCAGTAGGTGGGTTTTGTTTTCTTGCTAGAACTGCACATGGATATTTCAGACTTTTCAAAGTCCAAATATTTTTGTCCTACGTTAAGGGGTTTTACTCTGTCTTTTTTTTCAAAAGAAAATCTTCATAAAGAAAAATCTAGAGTAACTTTAATTCTAGAGATAGTTTCACTGTCAATGCATGACTTATTAACTCTTTTTCTACTGAATGTCTCTGTGATCAGCAAAGAATGTTCACTGAAAGGCAAAGTATTAGCTCAGGACTCCAAGACCAAGTTCTCAATACAAAGGGGATTTCTTAACCCCAGAGGGACAAAGGGTAGAGGAAAAGACAAACACAGAAGATAAAGAATGATGGAGAAGAAGGGTACAAAGGAAAGGGGTCGGGGATATTTGTCTTAGAGGGACAAAGGACTGCTCTAGATAGAGAAGAAACAGATGTGGCCCATAGGGAAATGACAGTTTATAAAGATACAAGGGGAAACCTATGTTAGAATGAGGTGTTTAATATGAATTGGGCAGTAATTAGGAGAGGACTTTTGATTGCTGTACTTCAGTAATTTGATAACTGGACCATGGTAGTCAGCCTCAGAAGGAGGAAGTGGCGAAATAAGAGAATAGACCTTAGTAGCTAGCTTTAGGGATGCAATCTTAGTAGCATTTTTTTTAGCAAGACAGAGGGAATAGAAGGGCAAGGCCTGCCAGAGATACATGCTCAAGTGGGCTAGCGTCCCTTCATCTCCTTTACCTTATGACGCTTAGGAATGTAATAAGTGAATCCTGTTAACAGATCAACTCACATGTTTTTATTGTACTTAATTTGTCCTCAAAAAGTTTCATTCTATCCTGTAAATATTTTTATTAAACTAATAGTGAAGGGAACCTCTGGTGAAACTTTCTGAAGTTCTTTATTTTTGTGTAGCTAACTTCTAAACTCTGTTCTGATACTCACAATTACTCTGGCCATCTGAACTCCAGTTTGATTTTCCCAACTTACCAAGTCGGCTGCGTTCTATTGTTGACTGCTCTCCTATTCTGTGATTCAGAATATTTCATCAGCAAAAAATTGAGGGAGGTTGTAGAACTCAGCTCATTTGTTTTCCTTCCCTCACATACTACAGTTCTCAGCTCAATATCACAGTCTCTTGCTCAAAATCTAAAAGAATCTATTTCATGAATTTTTCCCCAGTTGTTAGTTTTAATATTGGGATAATAATTGTGTTTCCTGAAGTCTATAATATCCAGACGTGAAACTCTTGTTTTTTTTTTTTTTTTTTAGATTTTATTAGATAGATCTAGAACGTCCTTTACTCTTGTAATATTTTGATCTACTGCTGTAGATTGAAGTTTCTGTGATCATTACCCAAAACGTGGTGTTTAAGAAAACCTCTTCACTCTATCAAAAGAGTGATGCCTACTCAGCAAGAGCCTCAGGCTGCTCCCCATGAGTGATCCAGAAGGAGGCCTTGTCATGACAGGGTCTGACTGCCCCATGTGTGTTTCTATCTGAAAACTTTCTCGTGTAAGGAAATGTAGAGTTTGACTTACTTCATTCAATATGGTCATCTATAATTCCATTAATTTTTTTCTGAAAGTGTCATATATTTATTCTACTATACTTTATGGCTGAGTAAAACTCATTGTGCATATCTATCACATTTACTTTTGTATTCATCTCTTGACAAACGCTTATGTTGGTTCCATAATCTGGCAATAGTGAATAGTGAAATAGTGTTTACTTTATAATTAAATGTGGTCAAGATGCAATTTATGACTATTATTATGAGAATAAAATTAGGATTAACTTTTAAAAGAATTTTTTTTCTGAGTAGTTAGTGAAAAATCCCACATTGCTTTGCTCTAATTGAAATTCATCCTCAGAACAATGGTCAGAACATCATCTAGTCACTGTGTCTACATAGAAGTAATGCTCAGGGGGCTTCCCAATTTAATTCATTTGAAAATATGCCTAGAAAACAAAACAAAAACCCCAAGCATGTATCTAGACAGATAAAATATTTTAAGGAGAGCAAGAGGAAAAAAAGCAGTTGAGTTCGGTAAAAATTAAGCTTTAAACCTTTCAAGATTTTTGTGGTCTTAATGTTACTTTTGATGAAGATATACTCACTAAGCAAGTAAAACAGATGCAACTAATTAGAATTAAAGTTTTGCCTTGAACATTTGGAAGCCCGTGCTGAAATTTTCTATTCCTGTACAGTAGCTATTTTCTATTTTCTAGTACAATCAACTAACAGTTTAAACTGTGTATTTTAAGATATATACTTATAATACAAATATTATTTACATTTTAATTAAGTTGCTAAATGACAATAGCTAATAATACAGATAGTAAGTTAGAAGGTAGAGAAAATAGGGCATTGTTGTGAAAGGAAAGAAACAATCGAATACATCACCTTCTATTCAGGTTTTTATACTCTTCCTTCTATAGCTGCCAGATATTCAACAGCTCATTAAAAACTTTGGAGCCCATAATTTCACTGAAGATGCTCTACACAAAATGTCCACTGCATATTATCTTGCAATATCCAATAGCTACATTGAGACCATGTTTTACTTGATCTTTCTTCAGTGCTCAAATCTATTGATCATCCATTTGAAACTCTGCTTCCTTGGTTCTAAACTGTTGCTTTCTCTTGCTTGCACTGGTTTAAAGCTTCAAGCTCCTCCTTTGACGTCTCCTTTTTCATGTCCTAATTGGCTAATGAAGTTAGTGCTAGCTGCTGTATCACTATGTCAATGTTTCAGCTTTCATCTTTGGCTCCCAGTTGTTCCACATGCACTTTCTAACTAAATGCGTTCATACCGTATCATTGTACACCTGTATGCAAACATTCCCCAAAGTGTACAGTGACAAATTCATTTCCTGAGCTCGAGGACTATATGTGATAACACACAAATGTGATAGTTTCCAGACTTTCTCATTCACCAGCTCTCCAAAGAGAACTCTGGAACCCAATCTCTTGCCTTACCATATCCTCAAAACAAACAACTATTTCTGCCTGAAAGAGACATCATTTATCTATATAATAAAATTCTGAGAGTAGAGAATATAGATAATGTGGACCACTGAAAAGGCCAAGAGAACTGCTTTCCTACATTGGAATTTGCAAGAGTTAGAATCTTTGGAGCCTTGCAGTGTCTGGATAATTGATTAGGGAGGAGACAAGGTTTTTAATGGGATTGCTAGAGATTTCAATTTGAGACATCCTCTGAAGTCTTTTAAGGAAAGTGAATAAATTAGATTTAGTTAGTAAATAATGATCACTTAATTTCCACTTCATGCAGAGATCAAGCCACACATGTCTCCATATGGAAATCTATCATAATCAAACATTAGAATATATAATCGGTAATGAATTTCTCCATGGGCATCTCAGATACAATGTATTCAAGATGGACTCTTTGCAGAACTTACTTTGTCTACAGCTGAACTTAGAGCAGGCGTAGTGGCTAAAAGGATAGAGTCCAGAAATGATCACAGAATTTGGAACCTACCTATATCAAATAATATACAGATAAACTAAGGGGTATTCCTGAATATATAAATTCTACTTGTTAAAGAGAATTTTGAAGTGTTAAAACAAGTGTATGAGTTAATATTTGTAAAGCACTTAAGCATTATTTGATAACTAATAAATACTACATGCATTAAATAACTCAAACAAAAATCTTCACCCTTAGTTCCTCCCTCACTCTTAGCATATATTTCTGACTGTCATCTCAGTGATGATAAGCCTCTGAGTACCTACACCAGAAAACTGGGAAACTACCCTTGACCTCCCTTCATTCTTCACCTCCAGTCACCTGCCGTGTCTGTCTTGTTATGTGCTGTCTTGTTAATGCATTGTTCATCATATGTCTTCAGTCTTGTCTCCTACCCCTTGAAAATGTCATATTGCTTCCTCATTTCTGTCCTAAATAGTAGGAATACAGCAATCAACAGAAAAGCAAGAAAATTTTTTGTGAAATCATAATTTAAGAGTAGAAGACAGACATTGTCTAACTGTGAGGTTTTTTTGTTTGTTTTTATTCTTTCAAGACAGAGTTTTTCTGTGTAGCCCTGTCTGTCCTGGAACTTGCTTTGTAGACCAGGCTAGCCTCGAACTCACAGAGATCTGCCTGCCTCTGCCTCCTGAGTGCTGGAATTAAAGTCACATGCCTTTAAACTTTTTTATTGATTTTTATTGAGCTCTACATTTTTCTCTGCTTTCCTCTCTGCCTCTCAAACCTCCCCCAAGGTTCACATGCTCCCAACTTACTCAGGAGATCCTGCCTTTTTCTAATTCCCATGTAGATTAGATCTATGTAAGTTTCTCTTAGTGTCCTCATTGTTGACTAAGTTCTCTGGGATTGTGGTTTGTAGGCTGGTTTTCTTTGCTTTATGTTTAAAAAGCAACTATGAACACAGGAGACCACTTCCTAAATGTAACCCCAGCAGCACAGACACTGAGAGAAACAATTAATAAATAGGACCTCCTAAAACTGAAAAGCTTCTGTAAAGCAAAGGACACGTTCAACAAGACAAAACGACAGACTACATAATGGGAAAAGATCTTCACTAACCCCACATCAGATAGAGGTCTGATCTCCAAAATAGACAAAGAACTTAAGAAATTGGTCACCAAAAGAACATATAATCCAATTAAAAAATGGAGTACAGATCTAAACAGAGAACTCTCGACAGAGGAATCTAAAATGGCTGAAAGACACTTAAGGAAATGTTCAACATCCTTAGCCATCAGAGAAATGAAAATCAAAACAACTCTGAGATTCCATCTTACATGTGTAAGAATGGCCAAGATCAAAAACACTGATGACAATTTATGCTGGAGAGGTTGTGGGGAAAAGGGAACACTTCTGCATTGCTGGTGGGAATGCAAGCTGGTACAACCTCTTTTGGATGTCAGTGTGGTGATTTCTCAGAAAATTAGGAAACAACCTATTTCAATACCAGGTAATACCACTTTTGGGTATATATCCAAAGGATGCTCAATTGTGCCACAAGGACATGTGCTCAATTATGTTCACAGCAGCTTTGTTTGTCATAGCAGCACCTGGAAACAACCTAAATTACCCTTGGCTGAAGAATTGATAAGGAAAATGTGGAACATTTACACCATGGAGTACTATACAGCAGAAAAAAGTGATATCTTGAATTTTGCACGAAAGTGGAGAGAGTTAGAAAACATTATTTTGAGTTAGGTAACCTAGACACAGAAAGGCAATTATCACATGTACTCACTCATAGGTGTATTTTAAACATAAAGCAAAGAAAACCAGCCTACAAATCACAATCCCAGAGAACTTAGATAACAATGAGGACACTATGAGAAACATAGATCTAATCTACATGGGAAGTAGAAAGTAGAGAAAAACAAAATGTCCTGAGTAAATTGGGAGCATGGGGACCTTGGGGGAGAGCTGTAGGTGGAGTGGAGAGGCAGGGAGGGGAGCAGAGAAAAATGTAAAGCTCAATAAAAATCAATAAAAAAAATTAAAAAATAGGGCTGGAGAGATGGCTCAGCGGTTAAGAGCATTGCCTGCTCTTCCAAAGGTCCTGAGTTCAATTCCCAGCAACCACATGGTGGCTCACAACCATCTGTAATGAGGTCTGGTGCCCTCTTCTGGCCTTCAGCCATACATGAGACAGAATGTTGTATATATTATATAATAAATAAATGTGTGTATTTAAAAAAAATCTTTAAAAAAATTAAAAAATAAATTTAAAAAACCACCTTTGAATGAGTACATGTGATAATTGTCTTTCTGTGTCTGGTATTTTTCCAGCTTCTTTGTGTAAGCATTTAGTCCTTTGAACTTTCCTCTTAACACTGCTTTTATTCTGTCCCATAAATTTGGGTATATTTTGTGGATAATTTTTGTTGAATTTTAGGAAGACTTTAATTTCTTCTCTTATTTCTTCCTTGACCTTTGGTGATTCAGGTGAGCATTGTTTAATTTTCATGAGTTTGTGAACTTTCTGAAATTAGTGTTGCTGTTAAATTCTAATTTTAATCCATGCTGATTTAATAAGATACATGGTGTTATTCCAATTTTTTGTATCTGTTGAGGTTTGCTTTGTTACCTAGTATGTGGTCAGTTTTGAGAAGTTTCCTTAAGGTGCTGAAATATTTGGATGAAATGTTCTACAGATGTCTGTTAAGTCCATTTGAGTCATAAAATTTGTTAGTTCCCTCATTTCTCTATTAGTATGTGGGGTTTAATGTGTGATTTAAGTTTTGGTAGTGTTTCTTTTACATATGAGGGTGCCCTCGTATTTGGGGCATAGATGTTCACTGTTGAGATTTCCTCTCGATGGATTTTTCCTGTGACTAATATGTAATGTGCTTCTTTGTTCTTTTTTGATTGATTTTAATTTGAAGTCTGTTTTGTTAAATATTAGGATAACTATGCCAACTTGTCTCTTGTCTTTCTTCCCAATCTTACTCTGAGGTAATGCCTGTTTTTTGAAGTGGAGGTGTGTTTCTTGAATGCAGCAGAAGGATGGACTCTGTTTTCATATCCAATCTGTTATTCTGTGTCTTTTTATAAGTAAATTGAGTCCATTTATATTAAGAGATATTAATGAACACTGATTGGTAGTTTCTGTTATTTTAGCTTTCGTTGTTGGTGATGTTATTCTGTGCATTTTCTCCTTCTTTAGGATTTGCTGCTGTGAGATCATCTATTGTCTGTTTTTGTGGATGTAGCCAGCTTCCTTGGGTTGGAGTTCTTTATGGTGGTACATGCAGATTAGGGCTTCGGGAGGCAGAAGGGAACAGGTCTAAGAAAGACCAATCCATTCCAGGGCTCAAGTCACACAGATACACACCCCAGAAATGACTGCCTGCTTACTTCTCCGAGGCTCCACCCCCCCATCAGTTAAATCAATAACGATGTTGTTTTAGTTCTTCTTTTTGGCCACTGAACATAAAATCCACCCTGATGGGAGTTCAGCACAACAGTCTTTGCAGCCATGTGATCGATATGATGTCCAGACTCTTGTTGAGAAACATTTGTTCCTTTTGTCTCTTTTGCAAGAATGAAAGAGAAATTATGATCTGTTGAGATATATATATATATATATATATATATATATATAACACATCAACAAGAAACCATTATGTGTTATTTCCCTGAAATGTTTCTCATGATCAGCCCTCACCCCTCTAATACACAGAGGGGTTATATGTGTAGAAACAAAGAATAAGACACTTTTGAGTAATGAAACTCTCATAAGTGGCGGGGACTCCAGGGGCAAAGGGGAGGTGTCAGGCTGACTCAGGAGTCGGGTGTAACCTTCTAAAAAAGCCTCAAGGAGACAGAAGCACCACGGAGCAGATATCCTGCTAGGTGAGACCTATAGCCTCGTGGATGCCCCAACTGCAGGGGCCACAAGCACCTGCATTTTGAATTTTTATGTCTCATGGCCCTGCCCCTCTGATCCTCCACATACACCATGAAGCCAGATGATCTCTGCCTAGAACAGGCTAGAACAAAGGACCAGAACTCACACTGGGAAAGACTTTTGAGGCCCTGCTAGGCTGCTTCAGGCAAGAGGTTCAAACCAAGGCAACCATCCAGGCAGCCCAGGAACAGGAGGGGGAAGGGCAGAAAAGCCTCTTCCAAGCTTGGGGAAAACAGCAAAAGTGATTGTGAACCTGGCTGGCTTCATGAGGAAGACCGGCTCCCTCAGCCACCTTATCCACCTGCTGGGGACACACTGAGGTAAGTTTTCAAAACAGAAGTGGCCTTAATTACTCCAAATCCCCTCTACATTAATATATGGAAATACGGGTAGATAGATTTATTATTTTTAACTAAAATAAATGTGAAGGACTCAGTCCATTCCCCTTTACTGAGAGCTGCTCAGTCCTCTGCTCTTAGGTGGTTCATGCCTTCAGGTGGACAGCCAGGCTCACCTCCTGAGGGAAAGTGGTCCAGGGACATGAAAGGCGAGCACACACACACACACACACACACACACACACACACACACACACACACACACACACACCAGGTGATCAGGAAGCCTTCCTCAGTCCTCAGTGAGACTTCTGTTTCTGACCCTGAGAACCTAAAGAATTCCGAAGGAGTTGGAGAGGGAGCTGGGGTTAATAGTCACCGGGCTTTTTATTGCAGCTGAACCAAACTGGGACTGGATCAGCCCTCGCCACAGGAGCACTCAGCACGGAAGCCCTGTCTGCAAGCTCAGCAGTGGGGCTTGGAGAGCTTGAGAGAGCTGGGAGAGAGCTGAGAGAGAAAGAGCTGGGGGAGAGAGCTGGGGGAGAGAGAGAGCCGGGGGAGAGAGCTGGGGGAGAGAGCTGGGGGAGAGAGCTGGGGGAGAGAGAACTGGGGGAGAGAGAGCTAGGGGAGAGAGCTGGGGGAGAGAGAGCTGGGGGAGAGAGCTGGAGGAGAGAGTTGAGAGAGAGAGCTGAGAGAGAGAGAGCTGAGAGAGAGAGAGCTGGGGGAGAGCTGGGGGAGAGAGAGCTGGGGGAGAGAGAGCTGGGGGAGAGAGCTGGGGGAGAGAGCTGGGGGAGAGAGCTGGGGGAGAGAGCTGGGGGAGAGAGCTGAAGGAGAGAGCTGGGAGCCTGGGAGAGCTGGGGGAGCTTGGCAGTTGTGGCAGTGCAGGATCTCATGGTCAGGCACCCAGTAGGCCGACCTGGCAGCATCTTTCTCCAGGCCTGGTGCTATATGCTTATTTATTTTTTTTAATAATTTTAACTTGTATATGTTTAAGGGAAATAACAGTATTTCAATAAGTTTAGAATACTGAAGTGGCTATTATGAGCAAAAAGTACAATATATACATTATCTCAAATACTTGTGATCTTTGTGATGAGCCCTAAAATCTGCTATTTTATAGCAAAATTCAGAATAACCTTTAAGTTATAAGTCCCTACTATTAAACACTCCTGGGTTATGTCCCTAAGAAGTCACTACAAAATCATTCAAGCCCTCTCCTTCTAGCCCTGTATTTAGATAATGTTGGTCTTTGTGAATAGCTCCATTGAGGCATAACGAAGTTGATCACTATAGTTCCAGAGTTGTAAACCTTCAACATAACCAAATTTCAGAGTTTTTCATTACCCCCTAAAGAACCCTCATACCCTTTAATAGTCTCCAGTGTCTACCCACCTTCCAGCCCTAGGCAATGCAAATCTTCAAGATTTTCTTGAGAGTTTATTTCTCTTAAGTTGGCTAACTTCTATTTGCCTTTCAGGCCAACTCCAAATGTCATTCCTTGAGGGAATATTTCCCTTCCCTGTCTGGCCAGTGTCAAATATCCCTATTGTAGTATCTGGTAACAGCCTGGACGTACAGTGTACATTACAATTATAATTTAATAATTACTGATTTGACTTTCAAATTAAAATAGATTTGCTTTATTAGGATATACGTTTCATGAATATTCTTATTTTGCCTGTTGCAAAGATTCATGATCAGGGCAGAGTTCATATTCCACCAAGTTTTTATATTATAAGTGACTGAATGCTATAGCTATTGAATGGATGGATGGATAAATGAATATACAGATAAAAGGAGTGAATGGTGTTTAAAAAGTCATCCTGAATATACTATATATACTTCCTCCAAGCTCATTCTGGCCTGATCTAAGTGGTGAAAATATTTCTTTATTATAAGCTCCCTTCCAAAGAAGCTCAGGAAATCTTTCATCCTGTACACACTATTTTATTTCTCCCATTTCTGGCAAACAAACAAGAAAGTGTCCAGTTTTGAGTTTCTCCAGATGAAATCTTATTCCAGACTTTGTTTCCTCATTTTTCTTCAGACTGAATATCCTGTGTAAATACCATGGGAAAGAAAAGTTTTGAGGGACACCTTTTTCATGTGGTACCCCTAGAGACATTTACTTAAACATGCCTCCACACAAATAAAATAATCCACAAGCAGTAATCATCTGTCTTGCTCTTGGAACCATGTTCCTTTATTCATATTTATGGTGGCTATACCCCAAACAGTGCATTTTCAGTGTAGTGGGAACTCAGAGAATGCTTTATAACTTGTCTTGACCCTTGCTACCTGTCTAATCTCACAAAACCTCACATTTCATCCTATGCCAACATTTCCTCTTATACATTCCTGGTCTACTAAGTGGCAGTTTTCAAAAAGAAAAACAATCCATTCTTCTGCTGATGTTAAGAGGGGAAGGGTTGATGCTGTGGGAAGGGGAAAATGGCTGAAATTGCAGGAGAGAAAATTTACGATAAGCACCACACAAAGCTTCCTGGCAGTGAGGTCTATTAGCTGTGGAATTGGAAAATGGTGGATGCACTTTCCCTCGAGATAGTGGCTGAGGTCTGAGAATGAAAAACAAGATGAGAGTAAGGCTCAAAACAAACCCATTTAGATAGCCATTAACCCATTTGCTGCATGAGGCATTTTGATGTCAGATGGATGAATATTCTATAACACCATCAAAAAATTGAGCACAGTGCTGAGAGCTCAAGTGATCCATCTTGCCTAGAGTACACATGTTGCACCAAAAGTAAATTGTATATTAATACTTCTCTGAAGAGCCCCAAGGATTTGGAAACATTACAACCAACCAAAATGAGCTATCTAAGAATGTCAGCTGTCACTGCATAGTTATGGCATAGAGCATGGAAAAATCAAGCTAGTACTCACTGAAACCTCACCCCTACTGGCTAGCAGGCATAGTTCTAGAAAGTGTTATACACAATATGGAATGAGAGACCACTTCCTAAATATAACCCCAGCAGCACAGACACTGAGAAAAACAATTAATAAACGGGATCTCCTGAAACTGTAAAGCTGTAAAGCAAAGGACACGGTCAACAAGACAAAACGACAGACTACAGAATGGGAAAAGATCTTCACCAACCCCACATCAGACAAAGGGCTGATCTCCAAAATATACAAAAAACTCAAGAAATCGGTCAACAAAAGAACAAATAATCCAATAAAAATGGGGAACAGACCTAAGCAGAGAAATTTCCATAGAGGAATCTAAAATGGCTGAAAGACACTTAAGGAAATGCTCAACATCCTTAGCCATCAGAGAAATGAAAATCAAAACAATTCTGAGATTCCATCTTATACCTGTAAGAATGGCTAAGATCAAAAACACTTATGACAGCTTATGCAGGAGAGGATTTGGAGGAAAGGAAACACTTCACCATTTCTGGTGGGAATGCAAACTGGTACAGCTGCTTTGGATTTCAGTATGATGATTTCTCAGAAAACTGGAAAACAACCTATTTCAAGACCCAGCAATACCACTTTTGGGTATATACCCAAAGGACGCTCAATTGTACCACAAGGACATGTGCCCAACTATGTTCATAGCAGCATTTTTTTGTCACAACAAGTACCTGGAAACAACCTAAATGCCCCTTGACTGAAGAATGGATAAGGAAAATGTGGAGCATTTACACAATGGAGTACTACACAGCACAGTACAAAAAATAATGACATCTTGAAATTTGTGAGCAAATGGATGGATCTAGAAAACATCATATTGAGTGAGGTAACCCAGACCCAGAAAGACAATTATCACATGTACTCATTCATAAGTGGCTTTTAGACATAAAGCAAAGAAAAATCAGCCTACAATTTGCATTCACAGAGAACCTAGACAATAAAGAGGACCCTAAGAGTGACATACAAGGATCTAATCTACATGAGAAGTAGAAAAAGACAAGTTATCCTGAGTAAATTGGGAGCATGGGCATCATGGGAGAGGGTAGAAGTGGGGAGAGGAAGGGACAGGAGCAGAGAAAAATATATAGTTCAATAAAAACAATAAAAAACATATAAGAAACAATATAGAATGAGAACAGTAATCAATGCCGCTAGGCTGCAAATCCTTAAAGCTATAATAACAACTTCCCTGCAAGTTATGTCCAGAAAGGCAATAGTGATACGGACGCTAGGGGAGGAGTCAACCACATTTAGTTAAATTTAAGGCCCATTCAATGAAATGGAACACATACCTGATATTGTTTATGAGGCCAAGAACCTGAAACTAGATAGGTCATGGGCCTAGAGGAAAATGGTGTTACTAAAAGTCTGCTAAATGAAAATAACAATGGCATGAAATGACTCCTCATGACTTATTGCAATATCATAGATCGGTGCATTGTTCAGCCTTCAGTAGAGAAGCTTCTTGCAGCAGATGATAATTATCACAGGTATCCAGAACTGAACAATATCAGTGAGAGAGAGTGAGAGGCTTTATAGTGCTTAGCCTTGACTGGGCTTTATCACACTGCTCCACTTAAGACTCAGGGATCTAGATCATGCAGAAGAAGGGGCAGAAAGACTGTAGGGACCAGAGGTGGTGGGTTGCTTTAAGGAAACAGCATCTTCCAGACATAACAGCGCAAATGCACATATGAACTCACAGAGACTGACAGCATACATCAACATACATAAAACCTGTGTAAGCTCAAGATGTAGAAAATCCCAGCACAGAGAAGGGGAGGTTGGCTCAGAGTCCCACCTCTAGTACAGAAGCTATTTGCAAATGCTATCTGTTCAGAGAAGGAAAATCATTTTCCTTCAGTGGCTTAATACTGGTCATATCAACCACACTCCAGGGCTGGACTCATGTTGAGGAGCAGTTGGCCCACACAAATCTGAATCTAGAGTTTTAAGTGATTTTTTTTAAGAGAGAGGAAAAGCCATGAAGTTAACTGAGTAGTTGGGTTATAGTGAGGTAACCCAGACCAAAAAAGAGGAATATGGTATGCACTCACTCATAAGTGGATTCTAGCCATAATTAAAGGTCTTTGAGCCTAAAATTCGTGATCCTAGAGAGGCTAAATAAGAAGGTGCACCTGAAGAAAATCATATAGTTATCCTCCTGGATATTGGAAGTAGTCAAGATTGCCAGGCAAACTTGGGTGCACAGGGGGTGGAGGTGGATGTAAGGGGAGATGGTTGGAGAGAAGGGAGAGGGGGAGGATTGGGGATGGCTTGGGGAAATGGGATGAGGGGAGGGAGGAAGGATGGATATGGGAGCAGGCAAGTATATATCTCAACTAAGGGAGCCATTTTAGGGTTTGCAAGAGACTTGTTTCTAGAGGGGTTCCCAGGACCAAGCAGAGGTCCCCAGATTGTTCCCTGGGCAGCAGAAGAGAGGGTTCCTGAACTGGCCTTGTCCCATAACCATACTGATAAATATTTTGCATATCATCATAGAACCTTCATCTAGTGAAGAATGGAGATAGCGACAGAGACCCACATTGGAACACTGGACTTAACTTCCTAGGTCCAAATGAGAAGCAGAAGGAGGGAGAACGTGAGCAAGGAAGTCAGGATCAAAGGGAACCTTCATCTGACGATGGATGGAGATAGAGACAGAGACCCACATTGGAGCACTGGACTGAGCCCCCAAGGTCCAAATGAGGAGCAGAAGGAGGGAGACCATGAACAAGGAAGTCAGGACCGCGAGGGGTACATTCATCCACTGATACAAAGGGACTGATCTAATGAGAGCTCACCAAGGCCAGCTAAACTGGGACTGAATGAGCATGTGATCAAACCAGATTCTCTGAATGTGGCTGGCATGGGGGCTGACTGAGAAGCCATTGGTAATGGCACTGGGACTTGTTTCTTCTGCATGTACTGGTTTTTTGGGATCCTAGTCTGTTTGGATGCTCAGCTTCCTAGACCTGGAGGGAGGGGGGAGGAACTTGGATTTCCCACAGGGCAGGAAACCCTGACTGCTCTTAGGTCTGGAGAGGGAGGAGGAGAAGGAATGGGGGGAGTGGGAGGGTATTGGGAGGAGGGGAGGAAGTGGAAATTTTTATAAATAAATAAATGAAGAAAAAAAGAGAGAGAGGAAAAGCCATGAAGTTAACTGAGTAGTTGGGTAGGATCTGGGAGGTGGGGGATGAGAAATAATATGATAAAAATATACTGTATGAAATTCGAAAATAATTAAAATAACAAAGTCAAGTCTACTCCTTGTCATTTCTTAGATGGGGAAACTGAGGCCAAGGAAAGGAAAGAAACACAGTGGAAAAGATACAAATATCAGAACCAAACCTTGGACCTTGTACTCTGATATCCTTTCCTTTTTTTTAAAATAAGGTTTATTTATTATTTATTTATTTATTAATTTATTTGTTTGTTTATAAAAATTTCCACTTCCTCCCCTTCTCCCCATACCCTCCTATTCCCCCCACCCCCACTCCTCCCCCCCCACTCCCTCTCCTCCTCCCTCTCCAGTCCAAAGAGCAGTCAGGGTTTCCTGCCCTGTGGGAAGTTCAAGTTCCTCCCCCCTCCCTCCAGGTCTAGGAAGGTGAGCATCCAAACAGACTAGGATTCCAAACAGCCAGTACATGCAGACGAAACAAGACCCAGTGCCATTACCAATGGCTTCTCAGTCAGCCCCCATGTCAGCCAGATTCATACAATCCGGTTTGATCACATGCTCATTCAGTCCCAGCCCAGCTTGCCTTGGTGAGCTCTCATTCGATCAGTCCCCTTGTATCAGTGGGTGAACGCACCCCTCGCGGTCCTGATTTCCTTTTTCATGTTCTCCCTCCTTCTGCTCTTCATTTGGACATTGGGGGGTTCAGTCCAGTGCTCTAATGTGGGTCTCTGTCTCTATCGCCATCCATCGTCAGATGAAGGTTCCCTCTGGTCCTGCCTTCTTTGCTCACGTTTTCCCTCCTTCTGCTTCTCATTTGGATGTATGGAGTTAAGTCCAGTGTTCCAATATGTGTCTCTGTCGCTATCTCCATCCTTCACTAGATGAAGGTTCTATGATGATATGCAAAATATTCATCAGTATGGTTATGGGACAAGGCCAGTTCAGGCACCCTCTCCTCTGCTGCCCAGGGAAAAATCTTGGGACCTCTCCTTGGCCTGAGAATCCCTCCAGAAACAAGTCTCTTGCCAACCCTAAAATGGCTCCCTTAGTTGAAATATAAACTTCCCTGTTCCCATATCCATCCTTCCCCCCCATCTCATTTCCCCAAGCCATCCCCAATCCTCCCCCTCTCCCTTCTCTCCAACCATCTCCCCTTACTTCCACCCCCCCCACCCCCAGTGCACCCAAGTTTGCCTTACAATCTTGACTACTTCCAATATCCAGAAGGATAACTATATGATTTTCTTCAGGTTCACCTTCTTATTTAGCTTCTCTAGGATCACAAATTATAGGCTCAAAGACCTTTAACTATGGCTAGAATCCACTTATGAGTGAGTGCATACCATATTCCTCTTTTTGGGTCTGGGTTACCTCACTCAGTAAAGCGTTTTCTATTTCCATCCATTTGCATGCAAAATTCAAGATGTCATTGTTTTTTACCGCTGAGTAAAACTCTAGTGTATATATGTTCCACACCTATTTTAACCATTCTTCTATTGAGGGGCACCTAGGTTGTTTCCAGGTTCTGGCTATTACAAATAGTGCTGCTATGAACATAGTTGAACAAATGCTTTTGTAGTATGATAGGGCATCTCTTAGGCATGTTCCCAACAGTGGAATTGCTGGGTCCTGAGGGAGGTTGACTCCCAGTTTCCTGAGAAACCGCCACAGTGATTTCCACAGTGGCTGCACAAGTTTGCATTCCCAACAGTGCTCGGCCTGAATATCTGTCTGCGCACCAGAAGAGGGCAGCAGATCTCATTACAAAAGTACAGTAATACAATTTAATGATGAGGATTATTTGTTAGATTTAGAGAAACTAAAGCTAGCTCTGAATTCTTTTTCTCTATTAGATACCAAATAGTACTCACTTCATTTCAAGGCCCTGTTGACAAATCCTGGGTGTTTTTTCTTTTTTAAATCCCTCTGTCTTGTTTTGCTTTATTTTGTTCTTGATTGCTTTTCTCTCTCCCTCTCCAGCAACCACTTCGTAACTGCTGCCACTTTGTAAGCTTCCCTGCTGCTGTAAGACTGTCATTGATTAATTGATTAATTTCTTTAGCACAGTGGTGCCCTTAGGAAAGAGTAATTCGCTGTTTCTTTCACTTTGCGATCTGCAGTCCTCCTGGCAGATGGAATGACTGCAGCAAGAGAAGCAGCTTAGATGCCAGATGGAGAGAGAAGTAACGCGAGACTTTGGGCTTGTATTTCTTTAAGCAGAGTGTTCCAGACTTTCTGGGTCTTTGAGGGACTCAGTGAAGGTGTTCATCTACACAATTAGCCTCTGATTGCTTTGCTATTGCTTTTCTTATGGTGACACCTGAGAAAATGGCTTCCCATTGATCATTTGCCAAAGAAAGAGGAGAAAGAAAGGGCACTGATGTTTACTTAACATTCACTATGTGCCAGACACGATCCTAGTAGACATTTTCATTAAATTAAGTACCAGCCTAACAATGATAAATCCTTCACTCTCAGGCAAGCTTTTTAACTAGGATGTGTGATTCCCTAAAATCATTTGGATGTTTCAATCCCTGAATCCTACCCAGACAAGTTAAGCTCAATTAGAGATGAGCAAGGGAAGTAAGACAAAAACCTGCTAGGAATGAAGACAGTAACCCAGCGGCCATCCCTGAATAAAATGAATGTAGGGGCTATAAATTATGATTACTTACTGAAAAATTGTATACTTTCTAATAATATGGAATAGCAGAAATGCTGTGGGAAAAATATCTGGTTTCAAGCTACAACTTTGTCACCCACAAACTAGTTGTGAGTCACCAGGGCTCTTCTCTGGGACTTAGTTTCTCGATATGAACATAAACCGTGCTTTGTTTACCTCTTCGTTGAGTAAATAGAAGAGGTGACAAAGTCTTACCAGACACGTTCCTGTGAAGATAGTAGTGGTTTGAGCCTCCAACCTCAATCAAAGTCTGTTGTTTGTATTGTTTGATAGTGGGCAATAGGCAAGATAATTTAGATAAAAAACATTCCAGTTGAAGAACGACTATTTTGTCAGACAAGTTTCAGGATATTTAATTAAATGAGATATAAATTCTGTCCTAAGTCTGAGTTCTGTGAGTCTCTGGACTTTGGAAATTTGATTGCAAGTTTCTGGTCTGAAAAAACAAAACAAAACAAAAAATAAACATACAAACAAAACTAAGATATCTTTTTTTCTGAAGATACAATGCAAGTATAATTGCCTTGCTACTGTGTATTTTATCAATGTATTCCTTCAAAAATATTGTTTGTGCCCACGTCTTGTAGACTACTTCCCCCTTTCTCTTCTATCAAGTTCAATGTGGTCAAATTAATATTGAGGTCTTTAATTCATTTGGACTTGAGTTTTGTGCATGGTGATAGATATGGATCTACTTTCATTCTTCTACAGGTTGACATCCAGTTATGCCAGCACCATTTGTTGAAGATGCTTTCCTTCTTCCATTGTATACTTTTAGCTCCCTTGTCGAAAATCAGGTGTTCAATGGTTTGTGGGTTAATATCCGGGTCTTCTATTCGATTCCATAGGTCGACTTCTCTGTTCTTATGCCAATACCAAGCTGTTTTCAATACTGTAGCTCTGTAATAGAGTTTGAAGTCAGGGATGGTAATGCCTCCAGAAGTTCCCTTATTGTATAAGATTGTTTTGGCTATCCTGGGTTTTTTGTTTTTCCATATAAAGTTGATTATTGTTCTCTCAAGATCTGTGAAGAATTTTGATGGGGTTTTGATGGGGATTGCATTGAATCTATAGATTGCTTTTGGTAGAATTGTCATTTTTACTATGTTGATCTACCCAATCCAAGAGCAAGGGAGATCTTTCCATTTTCTGGTATCCTCTTCAATTTCTTTCTTCAAAGACTTAATGTTCTTGTCAAATAGGTATTTCACTTTCTTGGTTAGAGTTACCTTAAAATATTTTGTGCTATTTGTGGCTATTGTGAAAGGTGATGCTTCTCTGATTTCCCTCCCTGCTTCTTTATCCTTTGTGTATAGGAGGGCAACTGATTTTTTGGAGTTGATCTTGTACCCTGCCACATTACTAAAGGTGTTTATCAGCTGTTGGAGTTCTTTGGTAGAGTTTTTTGGGTCGCTTATGTACACTATCATATCATCTGCAAATAACGAAAGTTTAACTTCTTCCTTTCCAATTCGAATCCCCTTGATCCCCTTATGTTGTCTTATTGCTATTGCTAAAACTTCAAGCACTATATTGAAGAGGTATGGGGAGAGTGGACAGCCCTGTCGTGTTCCTGATTTTAGTGGAATGGCTTTGAGTTTCTCTCCGTTCACTTTGATGTTAGCTGTCGGCTTGCTGTAAATAGCTTTTATTATATTTAGGTATGATCCTTGTATCCCTAATCTCTCCAACACCTTTATCATAAAGGGGTGTTGAATTTTGTCAAATGCTTTTTCAGCATCCAATGAAATGATCATATGGTTTTTTTCTTTTAGTTTATTTATATGATGGGTTACATTGATAGATTTGCGTATGTTGAACCAGCCCTGCATCTCTGGAATGAAGCCTACTTGATCATAATGGATAATTTTTCTAATGTGTTCTTGGATTCAGTTTGCCAGTATTTTATTGAGAATTTTTGCATCGATGTTCATGAGTTTGTTTGGATATCTCCCCGCTGGGAGAGAGGTAAAAGAAAGCTTGGTCTCTGATGGAAAATCAAATTGTTTGCAGAAAATACACTCTCTTCATTAGAGATACAAAATAAATTCAACCATTGATAAAACTGGAGGAGAAGTAACAGTTTTGCCAGACAGTCAACCTCTGTGTAAGGGGTATGGACTGTGAGGTAAACATTCACACAGGTGAATTCACGTGGTAGACACATTCACCAGGTGCCTACCAGCATAGGGCCTCCTTGACCATTCATTTTATTATATGAAACCCAGGTAACTGTGTTAATTAGTTAGGGTTCTCTGTAGGAACAGAATGTGTGTGTGTGTGTGTGTGTGTGTGTGTGTGTGTACTATTTGAGTTTTAATTAATTCCAGATGTAGACAAGATGACAACGTAAAATAGCCATCACACCCTTGAAATTATTCTTCATATTTTGCTGTAGAAGAGGTCAGTTGGTATTAATTACTATCATTCAAAATTGGCTACAAAATAAAATATAGATGTAGGGTATGCTTGCTCCATATTCTTTTAGCAACCATAGATTCCGAGGGCTTCAGTCAGGCTGCCATTTTCTCTAGACACGAACAGCTCCTCTGCTGCTTGGCAAACCCATTGAGAACTGCTGATGTTTCTTCATGAAAACCAAGTACAGAGTTTTAAGAGAAAGAATTGCTTTTTCAGAACTTCCGTCATGATGCCATTTTTTCCAACCTTAAAGAGATGGGATACGTATAAAAAGAGGTTCTTGGCCTGAAAAGTTGGTTTAGTTGATAGTGTTTGTTGTGCCAATATAAATCTCTGAGAATGAATCCTCAGCACCTGTGTAAAGGTTAGGCATGAAAGCTTACACTCAAGTTAATTAGCTCCATTAAATCACCAAATGTAGGATGTTATAGGAGGCTGCTTGTTTCTTTTCGGCTGCTCAGCTCAGAAATAACCATACAGAAACTATATTATTTGCAATACTTTTTGGCCAATAGCTTAAGTGTATTTTTGGCTAACTCATATGTTAAATGAACCCATCTCCATTAATTTGTGTATTGCCACATGGCTGTGGCTTACTGGCACAGTTCCACGGTTCTGGCATATCTATTCCCGGAGGTGGCTACATGGTGTCTCCTGACTTTGCCTCCTTTCTCTCAGCATTTAGTTTAGTTTTCCCCACCTAACTCTAATCTGTGCTTCACAGGCCTGAAACAGTCCTTTACTAACCAATGGTATTCACAGCATACAGAGGGAAATCCCACATCAACAGGATTCTTGGGACTCTCTGCCCAGATAGTCTAGCTGACTGCTGAATTCTGGATTCAAGAAGAGACCTTGTCCTCAAAAGCAAGGTAGAGAAGTTACCAATGACAATACCAGATGTTCACATTAAGCCTTAATATGCGTGCATGTGCCCACTCATACACATGTATGCACACACACATCTACACACATATGCAAACAAACATATACACACATAACACAAGTGCACATGCATAGGCACACAGAGACACAGACATGGTTCTTTTCTATTTCTGTAGCTATCTAACAAATCTGAATGTTTTAGAAACAGATTATTGTTCATTAAAAAAGCTTAAACAGAAATATTTCAGTACAGTTCTCTCAAGCCACCAACCCTTTTTTAAAAACAATCTTTTGATTCTTTCAGAATTTCACATCATGCACCTCAATCTCACCCATTTCCTAGTCTCCCTGTATCCATCCTTCACTCTTGTCGGATCCTCCCACCAAGGAAAACTTAAAAGAAAATATAAAAATGAAATAAAAATAAGAATTAAAAAATAAAATAGGAATAATGATATTAATTAAAAAAGAAAATTAAAGAAAAAAGCAAAAATAAAAAGCAAACAAAAACCCCACTTTGCTTATCTTTCCCACCTTTCCATCAACCCTTCTTTCATCTCGGTGGCATTGGGAACTGCTGTGTATTGCTTAGTATTCCCTATTGTCCAAACAGCTGTACTGGCAAATGTTCATTGTGTAATGTGTTGTTGGTCAGGATTGAAACCCCTGGTTTCTAGAACACCAATAATCTTGGACCCTCACCAAAACTCCTGTTGGATATCCTGCTGTTGCCCTGAGTCATGGAGATCCTGCATCCCTTCACGCATTCCAGCAGGTCATAGATGGGGTAGATGTTGGGGAGTACCAACTCAAATGCCTGGATGTGTGCCTGGGTGGTAGCTGATAGCTGAGTCAGTCTAGGCTGTGGGGACCACCAGCCTCAGGTGAGGAGGGGTGGGTTGACTTTCCAACGTGCTGGGGCCAACTCTCCTCCGAAGGGCAGGGTTTGCTCTTTGGTGAGTAAGGTTGCTCTTTTTGAGCCAGAGAAGGGTAGGACCAATTTAAAATGGCCTTCATACTGCTGCCACTTGGGGCCATGTTATTGTCCATGCCCAGGCTGCTGCCAAGGGCTATATCTGTGTCTATGGTCCTACCGCAGCCAGTGTCTGTGTAGATGTTCATGGCTCATGTTACCACTGAAAGCTGTGCAGATGCCTGGTGCCTGAGCTGACACCTGAGGCCGTGTTGGTGCCCAAGGGTCATGCTGCCACCAGGGCCAAACAGAACGGGGTTGCCTGCGCTTGCCATCCAGATCCATATTGGATCCAGCCAGAGCTGTGTCTGTGTCCGTGGCCCTATCACAACCAGAGTCTATTGTTGTTGATGGCTTTTATTAACCATCAAAGGCCGTGTGACTACCTGGAGTATTGGCCACCACTTGGGGCCCTGTTGGAGTCCAGGGACCATGCTGCTGCTAGGTCCATCCCGGAGACCTGCGCTTGCCAACAAGGGTCATGGTGATATCCGGGTCCAAGCTGCTGCTGCTGGCCCTGTCTGGGCTCATGGCCCTGCTGCATCTGGGTTCTATGTTGATGTCCGTTGCCACAGGGGTCAATATGAACCATGTGTTGAAACATGTGTTGAAGTATGAGGGCCACCAAACCTTTTAAAAATACTTTTGCTATTTAATCTGTTTTAAGAAACATTAATCTTCCTTATAAAGTAATAGTGCCAAGGCTAAATGTCTTGAGCAAGGGGAAAATGTTATTTATCCTTCCTTTTTCATAGACCCATTATCATTTTGTACATTGTCTTTCAATAAATATGAACAAACATTTTTTACAGACTTTTAAAGACTGGGTATGGATGTGACCATTTCTTACTATTATGTTTGCTCCCCATTTTGTCATGACAATTTTTAGCTTCTCCGTGTAGACTTCCAATAAGGATCATTTGTACAATTTGATGAATTTGGCAAGATTTATAACCTCATGAAAACATGACTATCATCAAGGCCCTAGACAAACACTATCATTCAAATCATTATCCTTTCCAGTTTCTTCCTGTTCGCTGATGGGCATTTGGGTGTTTTCATCGCTTGTTCGCTGTGAAAAACGCTGCAATGAGTAGAGGACAACAGTATTTTGGGGAGACTCTGAATTCAGTTGTTTGGGGACAGCATCTAGAAGTAAGAATGATGGATTAATGTGAGCTGTATTTTAAGATTTTGTGGGTCCTCCAAACTGCTCTCTCCAGTGGCTGTACCAATTTACATGCACACCATTGTAGCCAAGCTTCCCTTTCTCTGTATCCTGTTCAATTATTCTGTTATTTTTAAATAACATTTTGCTAAATATTTGAGAATTTCATACTGTTTCCTTAGATCGTAGTTATCCCACAACTCTTCCAATATTAACTTTCGCTTTCTACCCTCTAAACCTTGAATTTTCTTTTTTTCTCAAACTCACTGAGTCAAGTTTGTATTGTCAACTACTCTAGAGAGCGGGGCCTGCCCTGGAGTGTGACCCACCTAGCAGGTATCACAGCACTAAAAATAACTCACTCTCCCTCTTTTAGAATCTAAAAAATGTTAATAGCCCCTCAGCTAGTCAGCAAGTTGTGGGATTTCACATCCATCTGTCTTCCTTCATGCTGGAATTGTTTCTGGATTGAGCTCGCAGCGGTCTTGGGTATATAATTCCTGTTCTTATATGGAACTTCCCCATTGTATCCAAGAAAAAAAAATACGTTTCCTTCAAGTTATACACTACCTGTGCCACTTCCAATATTTCTGTCCCCTCTTCTCCCTGAGACTTGAGGGGGTGTGTGATAAGCGCACCCTGTTTAGGATTGAGAAGTCCACAGTCTTGTATTCTCTTCGCATTGACAAGTTGAGGGTCTACAGAGTAACTGCCATCTGCTGCAGGCAGAAGCTTCTCTGATGAGAGTGGATGAGAACCGTTATATGGACATAGCAACAGGGCATCAGGAGGCATTTTAATACTATGTCTATCAAGCGGAATACTAGTAGTAGGTGCTCCCATTGGGACTGTGGCTCATTCATTCTCAGGTCCTTGACTTCTTTAACAGTGCTGTGCATGGATTCCAGCCCATGGGCCAGGCCCTATATTCAATCACGGAGTAGTCTGTTATTGCCATATTGGTGCCACAGTTGCCCCCACGGAGCACATCCTGCCAGGCTTGTCATTATTGTAGCTCACATGGTTTGCACACGGATGAAACTGATGATTCCTTTCCTCCGCTGGTGGCACATGTAGCAGTTTTCAGCACCATGGAAATGGAAATTAGTCAATAGGGATTCAACTGCTCTTCCTGACCCCTCCATGCCTTCAAAACCGGGATCAAACTGGGGGATTCTTCTTCTTCTTCTTTTTTTTTTTTTACAAATTACCTTTTCTTTTTTTATTTATAAAAGTTTATTAATTTATAAAAGTTTCCATTTCTGCCCCTCCTCCCAACACCCTCCCACTCTCCCCACTCCCTTTCCTTCTGCTTCTTGTTTGGACCTAGGGAGTTAAGTCCAGTGTTCCAATGTGGGTCTCTGTCTCTATCTCCATCCATCGCCAGATGCAGGTTCTATGATGATATGCAAAATCACCAGTATGGTTATGGGCCAAGGCCGGTTCAGGCACCTCTCCTCTGTCCAGAGAACAATCTGGGTATCTCTCCTTGGACCTGGGATCCCCTTTATAATCAAGTCTCTTGTAAACCCTAAAATGATTCCCTTAGTTGAGATATATACTTTCCTGATCCCATATCCATCCTTCCTCCCTCCTCCCATCCCAATCCCCCGAGCTTTCCCCATTCCTCCCATACTCCCTTCTCTCTAACCCTCTCCCCTTCCAGCAACCCCGCCACAGCCCCCCAAGCACCCGAGGTTGCCTGACACTCTTGTCTACTTCCAATCTCCAGGAGGATAACTACATGATTTTCTTCAGGTTCACCTTCTTATTTAGCTTCTCTAGGATCACGAATAATAGGCTTAAAGACCTTTAATTATGGCTAGAATCCACTTATGAGTGAATACATGCCATATTCCTCTTTTTGGGTCTGGGTTAACTCACTCAGTAAAGCATTTTCTATGTCCATCCATTTACATGCAAAATTCAAGATGTCATTGTTTTTTAACGCTGTGTAAAACTCTAAAGTATATATGTTCCACACCTTTTTTAACCATTCTTCTATTGAGGGGCACCTAGGTTGTTTCCAGGTTCTGGCTATTACAAATAGTGCTGCTATGAATATAGTTGAACAAATGCTTTTGTGGTATGATAGGGCATCTCTTGGGTATATTCTCAAGAGTGGAATTACTGGGTCTTGCGGGAGGTTGACTCCCAGTTTCCTGAGAAACCGCCACAGTGATTTCCACAGTGGCTGCACAAGTTTGCATTCCCACCAACAATGGATGAGAGTTCCAACCTGGGGGATTCTTACACATCGCCAAGTTCAGCTGCCAGGGCACAGTACAGCCTTGACCCTCTCTAGATTACTTTATGCTGACCCTGAGGAAATACTTCCCAGAAGACTTTGCCTCAATGATTCTTGCCCCTTCTTAATCACAGCTGGGTTTTTTTTTTTTTGACCCTAAATGACCAATATTGATTGTCTCAGTAAAGCAAAGTTTTCACTTTACGGCTTCTTAATTTAAAATATCGATGGCCCAAAAAGTCTTTAAGGGACTTTCAAACTTTCTCTCTGAAATTTCACAAGCGAGCCATCACAATCTACCCTGCTCTCAACATGCTTATCTTTCAATCTCTGGCAGAAAACCCCACTCCGAGAATTCAGTGGATTTTCCAGCTCAAAGTTCAGATGACGTGACAATCCTTAGCAAAGGGCACAGTTAGGTTGGCCACAGAAGTATTCCATTCCTTGTACCTGTTTCAGTTCTAGCTGGGGTTTCTGTTGCTGTGATAAAACACCACGACCATAAATGACACGGAGAGGAAAAACCATTTCACCTTGAGTTCATAGTACATCATCCAGGGAATTCAGAGCAGGAACTCAAAAAACAAACCTGAAGGCAGGAGCTGAAGCAGAGGCCATGAAGGAGTACTGTTTACTCTGGTTTGCTCCTCATGGCTTGCTCAGGCTGCTTCAGTACCCAAGACCACAAGCACAGGGGTGACTCCACCTGCAATGGGCTGGGTCCTCTTACATCCATCAGCACTCATGAAAATGCTCCACAGACCTGCCTACAGGCCAATCCTATGGAGGCATTTTCTCAACTAAGATTCTGTCTTCCCAGTTGATGAGAGCTTGTGTCAAGTTGACATAAAAACAAGCCAGTGCATTAATGACATTCAACGTTTTTATCATATACCTGTTGGCTGCTTGGATGTCTTCTTTAGAGGAATAGCTTTTTAGGTAATTGGCTCATTATTTCATAAGATTATTTGGCTATTTTTTGGAATTGAGTTTTTTTTTAAATTTTGTGCATCAACCCATCACTAGATATATTGTTTTGATTTGTTTCTTTTATTCAGTAGCTCATTTTCTAATTTTGTTGATTATGTTCTCTTTAGTGAAGAAGATTTGCAACTTTACTTAATCCTACTTGCTCATTTTTCTTTTGTTTTCATAGTTTGTGCTTTTTTTGTTTGTGAAAACCAATGCCAACACTTTTCCCTCTAGATTTTCTACAAGTTTCATGTATTCAAGTTAACTATTTCATTCTTTACTTCATTGGGAATTAATTTTTGTATTTGTTATAAGATAAGGCTCAATCTCATGGTTTTACCTACTTTTCATTAATTGTCTTTATTTTCTTTTCCTCATCTTCTGGGAGTCATATTATCTATATATCAGGCTTCTGAGGTACACACACTCACTGATACATATTTTCATTTTGAAATCCTGTATGTTTCATTTTGCTTAGTTGTATTGCCATGTGTTTGAATTTGCTATTTTTTTCTGTTATTAATCTCACCCAGTATATTTTTGTCTGAAATATTGCCATTTTTATCACCAGGAATTATATGTTAGTCTGTTTCAAGTTGTTTCATGTTTGTACTTAAATGTTTGAATATGTGGGATACAATTAAATATGTCCTAATTGCCATATTTACAATTTTTGCTGAAACATATTTGCTGTACATACTAATGAGATTTTTGTGTTTTTTCTGTGCATACATGCTTTACACATTTTTCACTTACAGCCACCCAATTTCCTCCCTACGCTCTTCCTAATCACAAGTCATTACCATTCTACTTTCGGGTTGACATTTTTAGTTCGTGTATATGGGAGAGAATGTGGTGCATCATTTGGTGCATGTCTGTATTATTTTACTCTGTTTCTCTTCAGATGACAAATTTATTTTTTTATGATTGATAAAATGCCATTATATATATATATTATATATAAACCACATTTTTATTATTTACATGTTATTGTGCACGTAGTCTGATTCCATATCTTTGTTATCATGAATATTGTTACAGTGAACACAGGCACAGGTGTCTTTTTGATATGCTGTCTTCATTTCCTTTGGGTATACATCCAGGGTTTATACAAAAGTGAATCCTATGGCAGTTCTATTTTTAGGTATTTAAGGAACCTCTACTGTTCTCAGTGGTGGACACATTCATTTATATTCCCAGTGCAATGTGTAATAGTGGCCTTTCTGTACATTCTCACCAGTATCAATCATTTATTGCTATTATTTTTGAGATTGTAATGTAATTACCTCATCCCCATCTTTCTCCCTACAATGCTCCCCTGATCTCTTTAAAATTAATTGCCATTTTTTCACTAATTGTTGTTACATACATAAATGATGCTTCAAATGACCTCACATTTGAGAGCAACCTTTCAGATTCAGGTTTTCATATTTCTCTCTAAATTCTTCCACAACACAATTGTTAACTCTTCCCAACACGTGATAAAGCGTTCTGCACATTTCTGCTTCTTTGTCCCAGCTGCTCTGACTGTCTCTGTGGAAAGCCTTACTTACTCTTCAGATTAGTACTCAAATGAAAGGAAGTCTTCCCTCAGTCATGTCTCAAAGAAGAATCCACGATTTTTAAATTATTTTCAACAATATTATTATAATTAATAAGAATTTCAGTAGCTACCACTTATTAGTGCTGTTACATATTGACCCCTATTCCTCATTAAAAGTCTCTAAAACATAAATACTAACTCAATATTAAATTATTAGCATATGGAGAACTTTCTGACTAAATGAAGAAAAATAACTTGCATAAAGTCAACATAGCTAACACAGCTGAGCTGGAAATTGAACTTAGATTGCTCTGGTTCCTATTTTTGTCCCTAGGTCTGAGGGCTGAATCCAGGGACCTGTACTTGCTAGGATTTCAATCCCTTGGTCTGATTCTTAAGTATATGCCATTATTAATATTGATATCACTCTCCTGTCTAATATAAAGGTGCATGACTATGCTTGCACTTACTGCTTTGAAAACAATACCCTATTCACTGAAGTGAGTTCAGTATCTATCCCATTATCTGACACATAGTAGGTAGGCTGGCAGTCTGCACATTGTTTGACTATGTAAGTGAATGAATGTATAGAGCAGACAGAGGTGTGAAATGGTGAAGATGTGAGTATTGGCTGAGGTGGATCGCAGAGGACTAGCCTATGTGGAAAGGTGCAGAACGAATCCCATCAGGCCCCACTCCACTCAAGACTAAAATCCAGTCAATGTCATGAAGCTTGCTACAATAATGCACGTGCTTCCAGAAGTTTTCCTTAGCACTTCAAGTTGAAAGAAAATGTCTAGTCTTTCAGACATTTGGGGAAGATCCATTTCATATTTCAAATCTGTCTGAGGGCTTATGTGATTTAAGAGATATGTGACCTCAGAGCTAATCCTTATGCACTTGGCTTAGAATTTCAAGTCAAGTTAAATTTGAAATGCCTTGATAAATTCCATGGAGGCCAGAAAGCCTGAGAAACATTCTGTTTTCACCATCTAAATGTTGACAGTGTTATCCTTATGAAGTTAACTTTTGGGATGAATTTAGTACCTGTGAAGCCGCAAGATTAGGAGGCCGGGGAGCAGCACTGATGCTCTGCATTTGGACAGAGAAGGAGAAGTTGGCAGAATAAAAGAACGTGCTTTGGGACCTTTCACACATACACGTGCATGCTTTTCATGCTTCTTTGACCTTGCTTCTGGCCATCAACATATATCCAATGTCATAACGTGCTAGAGATGGGAAGGACCTTATGAATTAGCTAAACTTCTCAGGATCGAATGAAGAACCTAAGACCCACAGAAGGGAACGGCTTTCCCCAAGGTCTCAGGACTAGGAACTTTATCTGATATTTTAGTCCATTGTGTTCTCTTTCTCAGAGTGTCTCCACTGGTCCAGCTAGATGCTGTAGCACTTAGCTCAGTGAGTGGCACCAGCAGTCCCCATGCTTCATTGATTCCAGACCAAATGCCACCTGGAACAAACGAGTTCCTCAACTTATTGTCCAGTGTTCCCTTAAGAGATAAGCTAATCTCAGCTGAATTTTTAATATTCAACGAAAAACACCCTGTCATTTCTTTTACTAATTCCACCAACAATTTTCTCTTCTTGTTATGCACTCTGCCATCCCATTTCTAAGCAAATATAACCTTGTTTTCTTGGTGGGCTGAGTTCTCACACGAGTTCCTTTAGCCTCCTGCTCTTCCCCCTGCTCTCTACTTCCTCTGTCTTCAGTCCTTCTCCCTCTTTCCATTGTCTGTGGAAAATGTATCCTTCTAACCAGGAATATTTCCTGTAAAGGACTGATGGCCCAGTGGTTAGAGCATATACTGCTCTTGCTGAGGAGTGGAGTTTGGTACCCAGCACCATGCCCATCAGTTCATAACAAGTCCAGCTCCTGGAGAATTTGATACCTCTAGCCTCCACGTTCACCTTCACTCAGGTACACATAACCCTCCCCACAGACACAGACAAACATCCATATAATCAAAAATAAAATAAATCTTAAGAAAAGAATGTTTCCTTACCCTAATCTTTGGTCTGCCCTAGAGTCAGATACTCCTATATGATCTCATGTTTATCTCTCTGTCATCCCCTCTAGCCTCACATTTCTCTTTGCTTATATACATATATGTAAATATTCAAATATTTTCCTTGAAAAAACAAGAAAAAACACCTTGAATAAATATCTCCTTGCAATATTCAAGTTATCTTCCCCTATGCTTTTAAGTCTTCTTTTAAAACATAATTGTAATTATTATTATTCATTTAAAATTTTTCTTTTATATTTTTGAAATTAAAATGTGATTATATCATTTTCTCATTACCCTTTTCCCTTCAACCCTTCATACATGCTCCTCCCTCTTGATTTCTCTCAAATTCATGGTTTCTGACACCTTTTTAATGGTTATTTTATGTATATTGATTCATAAATATATATTCATAAATATACATGCATATATAAACCTATACAGTTTATATAATGTTAAACATATATGCATATGATTTCAGGGATGAGTACTTTTTTGAGACAAATGGCACTATTATTTAGCCATGTATAGTTTGGAACTTGCTATGTAGACCAGTTGGGTCTTAAAGTTACAGAGACCTTTCTGCCTCAGCTTCTTGAGTGCTGGGATTAAATGCATGAGCCACTGTACCCGATTCTTTCTAAGACTTCTCCACTTTCTTACTTACCATGCAAATCTCATTGCATCTCTTCACAAAAAGGCTTTGTACCAAATTGTAGATTATCTTCCAGGTGACAGATGCAATCAATAATTGTCCACTTTCAAGTTGTTGGATCTGCTTTCTATTGCTGAAATTATTTTTACTTTAAAATTGTCCCATTTCTTTGACTTGGATAATATTAGATTTGTGATTCTTTCCTCTTCTTTCTAGCCACTATTTTTCTGTCTTATTCGCCAGTTGTATTTTATGAGGCTGAGGTAACAGAAGCCTGGCAGTTGCAACTCTACTTCATGTTCCTTGAACATTGATTTTCCCCCAGGAATCTCTCCTTGGCTCACGTTCTCTCTGGATTGGATTTCCTTGTGTCACATCATTATGTACCATAGTTTTAACTAGGACTTGTGTGGCTGATTGCATATTCAATATATTAAGCAGCTCAGATATCATTGCTGACTCCTAGACCCCAATTCCCACTGACAGTACCCTCCCTGAAGACTGAACTCTTGTCTTATCACTGTGGTTGTATTGGTATAGTATAGGCACCCAACCGTTGTTTGTAAAATATTTCATAACAGCCGCTTGAGCTAGATTTCTCTTGACTATTACTTGACACGGCCCTCTTTGACTAATGCCTCTAGAGCTAATCACCAGCTACCAGATTTTTTTTCAAGACAAGAGTTTCTCTGTGTAACTGCCCTAACTGTCCTGAAACTAGGTCTTGTAAACCATTCTGGCCTCGAACTCACAGAGATCCACCTACGTTTGCCTCCTAAGTGCTGGGATTAAAGGTGTACTCCATCATTGCCTGACCCCAGAATTTTTACAGTATGTTTTTCTCCATCACTGACATTATTGTCAGTCTTGCATTTCTGGACTTTGTAAAATGCCCGTATAATGATAATAACTTGCTAATGGAATTCCTCCCAATATACTTGTCATATTGTAGCTAGATTAACCACTTTTATAATATTAGCCATATTTTTATTTTCCTTATTGCTATTTGCTAGCTTCTTCTTGCACATATAATGAAGAGCAGCCATATTAGCTTGGCTTTCAGTGATTCTGCTTTCCTGCTACTCCATATTTATCTCTTGCTATCCATTTTAACTCATATGTTTATTCTTCATCCACATTAGAGTTGTGCTTAAGTTTTTTAGTTCTGTAAATATATATTTAAGACACTGTGACCTTCACACTATGATTATCTCTGCCTAGAACACCTTTTCTCAATGCTTTTCCCCCATCACTTGGAAAGGATATACTCCTTTCAGTGATTCAAGGCTGATGGAGTCTTTTCATTCCCATAACCACAATTCCTGGCATAGAGCAAGTGCTCGCTTAGTGTTGCTTAGTGAATTAATGCACAAATCTATAAGGGTGATGGTTTTGTTTGTATAGCATATAAATATAAGAGAAGAAATAGCTTAAAGAAATAATAAAGCTGGAGAATTTTATTACTTAATTGAAATTTTACATACCAATTCCAGTTTCCACTCCCCTCCTGCTGCTCTCCTCACCTTACCCCACCCCACTCCCTATCCACTCAGAGAGGGTAAGGCTTAAGGATTGCCCATGGGAATCAACAAAGTCTAGCACATCACTCTGAGGCAGGACCAAGGCCCTCCCTACTATATCTAGGCTGAACAAGGTTTCCCTTCAAAGAGAATGGGTTCCAAAAAGCCATTTCAAGCAGTAGGGATAAATCCTAGTCCCACTGCCAGTGGCCCCTCAAACTGTCTCAGCCATACAACTGTCACCCACACTCAGAGGGTCTAGTTTGGTTCTATGCTGGTTCCTCCACTGTCAGTCTAGAGTCAGTGAGCTCCCATTAGCTCAGGTCAGCTGTTTCAGTGGGTGTCCCCATCATGGTTTTGTCCCCTTTGCTCATATTCTCACTCCTCCCTCTCTTCAGCTGGCCTTTGGGAGCTCAACACAGTGCTTCACTGTGGATCTCTGCATCTGCTTCTGTCAGTTGCTGGATGAAGGTTTTATGGTGATAGTTAAGATATTCATCAGTCTGACTGTAGGGCAAGGTCAGTTCAGGCACCCTCTCCACTATTGCTTATGGTCTTAGCTGTGATCATCCTTGTGGATTCCTGGGAATTTCCCTAGTGCTAAGTTTCTTGCTAGCCCCATAATGGCTCCCTTGATCAAAATATCTCTTTCCTTGTTCTCCCTCTCTGTCCTTCCCCCATCTGAATCATCTCATTCCCTCATGCTTTCTTTCCCCCTCCCCTTAAGAAAACTGGAGTTATCAGGTTTCTGAAATAAGAGAAAACTTTCGGCTTCATGGGAACCAAGGTGAAGTGATAGTCCTCAAATCAGACAAATTATCTGCTTCTCTTAGTTGGACACACTAGGAAATTTTAGTGAAACAACTTTTATGTTCTAATGCCATGCTTCAGTACCACAAACATATTTCTCACGCCCTTCTTCTGCTGTGAGAAGCACCCCTCAGATGGTTAATATAAAGGAACTCAGGAGAACTAGATTTATCAACTTCCTTTTCTAATATTTATTCCGCAAGCTGCACTGAGGAAATAGCAGGGCATAACTGGAGTTCTGAATTGTATATTAGCATAGGAAGTAGACATGGGCAAATCTCAGTGGTCATTAGTCTGGGCAAAGGCTTATAAAGGAACAGAATGGACTGCATGAAAGGAGATAAAGGGGAGCTGGGAGTATAAGAAAAAAAACTCGCAGGCAGACTTACAAACATGTTTCTAAATGGTTCAAATAAAACAAAATGCCTTCCAAAAGTCACAATTTAAACAAAATAGCAAAAACAAAAATCAGAAAACAGATGCCCTCCCCAAAATGCTTAGGTGGTCAAGATATAAATAGTTAAATGTTGAAACAAGCATCATTGTCCTGTATATTTGCTTTCCATTGTTGTTGTAACAAAACACCACAAAAAGCCCCTTAAAATATCAGACATTTATTATTTCTACAGTGTGCAATGTCAGATGTCCAAATGTGTTTCTCTTGGCTAGGCTCTGTTGTCCTTTCAAGCTTTAGGGAAGAATCTGTTTTCTTGTCATTTCTTGGCTTGTGGCCTTTGCTGTCACTTTCAAAGCCAATAGCAGTCAGTCAAGTCCTTTTTGGGCTGACATGTCACAAGTCTCTCTATGCTCTCTGCCTTTCTTCATCTTTAAGGACATGCATACGTCCACTGGGTTGATCTGGAATACTCTCACCTATTAAATACCAAGCTGAATTCATTCTATAAGCTTCATTCCCATTTTCTATATAACCCCAATATTTGCAAGTTCAGGGAGTTAAGACGCAGTCACATCTTTGGGAAGAAAGTCTGTTATTTGATCTACCACACCTGGCCTACTTAAGGTAGCACCAGGATATGAAGATGAGCTATAATTATGGAGAGATAATTGATAGGGTCTATTTCATTTTTCTGAAGGCTGATCATACTTCATAGAGGTGCTTAACATTGTTTGCTCTTGTGCCCAAAATATTTCTTAGGTACTAGATAAAATAAATTACTTGATAGAATACTGTTCCCAGTAATGTCTGTGCTTGCATGGAGTGTAAAGGTGGATGGATTGTGATGATCAGGTAGTTTCATAGTTCTATACTTTCAGAGTAGAGATCTCAAGGATCCCCTGAGGTTCTTTTAGATCATGGCAGGAAAAACCAACTGATCTGTGAAATTTTTTGTGGCTTCTTCACCCGATTATAATATGGAAGGAATTGTTGAGCTAAGTCCAAAAAGAAGACAGAACCCACACAGAAAGATTTAACCAAATGAATTTTACATTCAATAATCATGTATTTTGCAACCCCTAACTACATATAATTGAATTTAAATCGAGTCAAATGTGCTCATTTTGATAGTCATCTTGCTAGTCTTTATAATGAGAAATTCACTGCAACCCCACACAGACACAGAGAGGCGGCAAATTATGTGAAGACAGGATTGTGAAATTACCTGACACATATAAAGGCTTAGGCCAAAAGCACACCCAATGTGTTAGTTCTACTTTCAATTTTCATTGCATTGCAATTTTAATTAGAATCTGAAATGCTAAATGATGCTCAGAAGTGGTCCATTACGGGAACAAAGATGAAAGAAGGTTGCCACAAACAGAACTGACTTTGTTTACCTTCTAAATGTAAGAAAACAAAGTGCAAAGAAAAACAAACTTTTCTATCTCATTATCTGTCAAATAAGATCCCTCATCAGCGAATTCCATGGGAAACATCATGAGTTTAGAAGGCACAGATAGTAGGTATGGTAGAATTCTTACAGACAAAAAAAAAAATAAACCCATACCCAAATAGAATGCCTATTCCACGGTTAACTTGTGCTGACTTTTCCATTACTACAGGTACTTCAATGAGATAAATAGATCACCTGGAAGCTGAAGGATGCCTTTGGGAAATGAAGACATAATAGGAAGCCATGGTTCACTTCTGCCTTTGGTATGTTGTACACTCAGCAGTGACTGTAGTCAGATAAGCTTCTCTGGGCTGAAGTCCACATTATGAAACCATGTATTTCTGCCTCCATTTCTGCAAGGATAACTACAACATTCATATTGGGCAAAGGCAGAGGCACCTGGAGAAACAGACTAACTACATGATTTCTACAAAACAGGTAAATTGTTCACAATGTGATTCCCAATAGGATGCTGAAAAGACTTCAGTATAGCATCTCTATCTGGTCAGCTATGATAAATCAAGAAGTCTAAGTGACCAGGAAGCTTGCTTAGGAAACAAGACCATATGCATAGCCTTGACTAAATCGGAGACATCAAATTTGTCAACTAGATGACTCACTCCAGGCATGGATTAGGCCAAAATAAGGACAAAAATAAAGATCTAAAGACTCACAGAATCTGAAGAATCCCAATGTTTTGTGTTACCACCATCAAAGAATATATTAATTTGCATCATTAATTAGACCACATCTGAAAGAGCAACTGCAATACTATTATAACCTGATTAAGTTTATAATAATCTGATATCATTCAGTTACCTTTCTTTCATTTAGTTTTGCAAAATGCTTGTTCTGGAAGTACTGTGGTTGATAGAAGCAGTTTTAATGGCTAACATTCCTTTTGTTGCTAATGCGATTAGTCATCATCAATAGATGCGTAAAACAAGGTGGAGTATAGACCTGAATTGAACCTCTACTTGTTATGTAAACTGTATAATCCTGAACTGGTGGAGTACAATGGCCTTTTGCTTATCTTAATATTGCAAAGTATATTGTCCAGACTCCAAGGTCTGATTATTCCCTTCTCTTCCACAAAATTTATGTTAGACTATTGCTTATAAATCTAGTGAGGGTTTGAAGTCAGCAGCGCAATCAGAAAGAGAAATTCAATATTGTATGGGGGAAACCACAACTAAATTGGAGACGGTGAAAACAAATTCAAATCCATGTCATGGTTCGTATCATCAAATTCTGCAGGAGAACTGCAAGTTGAAGTCATGCTTTTGAAAAGATTTTTCCCTTAAATTTATGTGTGTTATGTATGCTTGTTTGTCTGTATGTACAGAATATGTGTGCAGATTCCTGTGTGGGGCCAGAATAAGGTGTCGGATCACCTGACACTTGAGTTACAGGTATTGTAAGCCATGTGATGTAGGTGCTGTGAACCTAACCAAGGTTCTCAGCAAGAGCAGCAAGTGCTCTTAACCTCTGTCTTAGTTACCTATTTTTGATTGCTGTGCTAAGTTACCATGACAAAGGCAACTTATGGAAGTAAGAAATTGTTTGGGGGATTGCAGTTTCAGAGGGTGAGTTCAATGTCATTATGGCAGGGGGCATGGAGGCAGGCAGGAAGACATGGTGCTGGAGCGGTATCTGAGAGATCACATCTTGAGACACACGCAGGAGGCAGAGAGAGACAATTGGGAATGGTGCGGGATTCTGAAACTTCAAAACCCACCTAGTGACACACCTCCTCCAACAAAGTCACACCTTCTTTGAATCTTTTCTATGGAGGAGGACTAACTGTCTATGTATTGCTTTCATTGGTTAATAAAGAAACTGCCTTGGCTTTTGATAGGACAGCAGCTTAGATAGGTGGAGTAGACAGAACAGAATGCTGGGAAGAAGGCAATAAGGCAGTCGCCATGACTCTCCTCTCCGAGACAGCTGCAGGTTAGAATCCTCTTGGTAAGCCACCACCTCGTGGTGCTACACAGATTATTAAAAATGGGTTAGATCAATATGTAAGAGTTAGCTAATAAGAGGCTACAGATAATGGGCCAAGCAGTGTTTAAAAGAATACAGTTTCCATGTAACTATTTCGGGTAAAGCTAGCCGGGCGGGCGATGGGAAGCGGCTCACCACTCCTTTTACACTTTTCTAAATAAACAGCTCATTTCAGCAATTGGAGACCAAGTACTCAAATACATGATCCTAGGGGGACCATTCTTATTCAAACAACCACAACAGCTGAGTCATCTCTCCAGGTCTCGATGCCTTTTCTCAGAAGTCAATGAACACATGAAGGTAAAGTTGGCTCACAGTCTAATGGAGATGGAAGTAAAAACTTGCTAGATCTTCGGTCCTCACTGCCTCCCTACACCAACATAGCAAGCCAGCTCAGTGAGAATATGACCGAACTGCAAAAGTACATACCATAATAATAGTGACTACTTCATCTCTGTCTTCTGTGTTTCATGTAAAAGTCTCCTGGAGATGAACTTAGCCTTGAGCCATGTACCAAGCCACCATACAGTATACAAAAAAAATCTGGTATAATCACGCTCCTTGTCAGGCACTAAGTTATTTGTAGTTACATCAATCAAGTTCTGACCTTAAGAATATTCATTCCCAAGGCAGGGGAGGCAGTTATATTATATGCTAAAGTATACTGTGTTCTGACAATATCGTCAGCTATAATTCATAGGAGATACATAACAAGTGAAAATATTTTTGAAAGGCACAATGGAGGAGCTAATTCCTGAGGCAACCATTGAAAACTTAGTAAAGATAAGCAAGTGAAGAAAAGGAGAAAAAGAAAACTCTAATAAGAAAATCTTTAGAATGGACCAGTGCAGCATGCTTGGGAAATGAGTGCCCGCATTAGGAGAATAGAAGAGATAGTAATATTTCCTGATGAAGAATCTGAGTGCCATTTTGGAGAAGCTGGGCTTCATTTTATGAGTATTGAAGTATCATCTCAGGCTGTAAACATCTCAGGTGCAATGGCCAGGAATGGAAGCAATATTGTGATCTAGTTAACACTACAGGTTTGAAACGGTGCAGTGGTGATGGAAAGAATTACCAAAAGGTAGACTTGGGAATGAACAATGCAGAAAGAGGACAAGATTTGAGGTTGGAGTGGTAGAGAATTGATGATCATGTGAAGTTACAGACTCCTGTGCCTCTTCTGTTACTGTTAATGCATGTCATGAACAGCCATGTGTGTGTATATATATATATGCATATATATGCATACATATGTGTATACAAGTATATTTTATGTATATATGTAAATATATATACATATTGGTTTATACCTTAAGAGAGTTGTGGCTGAGATTAATTTTTTTATAATAGGCATGCTGGCAAGAATTCAAATCATAAGAGTGCACAGCATATTACTGTTTATGAACCCTGTGATGAAATTAAGGGGCCTAGCCAGGTGTAGTAGTGCATGTCTATAATCTAAGCATTTAGAAGTCTGAGGAAAGGGGATCACCGCAACTCCAAGGCAGGTATAGTATGTGCAATGACTTCCACATAGATCTGAGCTACATAGACAGACCTTGACTGAATAAATGAATGAATGAATGAGATGTAGGTACAACATTTGACTCTTGACACAAATGTATAAAAGATACACAAAAGCAAGGTACTGAGGAAAACCAGAAGGGAGTGCACAGAAAGATAAATGAAATAAGGAAAGGATGTCCGTTATAGGGGAGATATTCCAGGAAGTCCTTGATTGTGTCGAATGCTTTGCCCTATGAGTAAAATTGTCCATTGGATGCAGTGATATAACATCAAGAACATTGGTATACTTCATGTTATAAGTTTGCCATGTTTTGGCTCTGAGCTTCTTTCTGTAGAGTCGTTGAACGAGAAAGATACACAAAGCTTATATTCATAATAAAAGTAGTGTAATTATCCTTTGTTGAAGGGAATAGTAGGAAGTTATACAGGGACAATGAAGGGAAGACATTGGTGAGAAGTCTACATAAGGAGAGGGAATGTTTCAAAAGAAAGTCAAATATGCAAATAAAGATGTCTTTGGTAGGATTAGAGGAAGAAGAAACCAGAATGGCAGAGGTCAGTGAATAAGAGGGGAATTTTTATGTGTATAACCTACGGGATGTGATGAAATCAGAGAAGGAGGAACGTAGGAATAGTTGGATTTCTATACTATTGTACAATAATTAAGTCAGACATGAAAAATACCAAAGCAAGCACTTAAGTACTTCCTCTTTCTCCATTGAACAAAGATATGATGGTTTTTCTGATCAGAAACAGTTGAAGAAGCTGTAAGGAAAGGGGTAGAGGTTCTGAATTGAGGAGTAATTTGTGTTCTGGGTAAAGGAAGGAAGTCTTTTAAATAAAGTAGAATGGCTAGGTGAGGAAGGCAGGGAACCATACATAGGCAGGGCTAAGGTTGTTTACAAAGAATAAGAAGATGTTGGCACCTGATTAGTATCCAAGCATGACCATCACTGAGAATTGTGCTTTACTGAGAGCTTCTTCAGAGGGTTCCTTTAAAATCACCAAGTTCTTAATGTATGCAAAATACAGGAAATTTCATTTTCATATACCTTTAAAAAGAAGGCCTCTATGAGATAAATCAAGACGAGCATTTGTTTGACTTATTAAATACAAAGAAAGATTTAAACAATAATTATTAATCCCCTTCCCACAACCCATTCCTAAATATGCATAAAAATATAGTCACATTAAATTGTTCCTAAATCAATGAAAAGAGCAATTTTCCTTTCCAAGAAGTATCTACTATATGGCAACTTAGTACAGGTAGAAATTTAAGCACAGACTTTTCATGAACAATTCGCCTTACTTTTGCCTACAGCCACATTCAATCCCCAAAGGATTGTAGTGTGTTTACTTTAGAGAAGACTGATATTTCACAAAAGCTCCTTAAAGTTGATGTTGATGTGAAGGTTCATGCTGTACCACATATTAGAAACAGGTACATCCTTAAGGAAAGGGATCTCATTGTATTACTTACTCAAATAGAATATTTAGACTTGGTGTGTACTATTTTTTAAATTAATCATTTCTCATAAAGTTTATAGATAAACACCCTACTTATGATTCTAGCTCGATACTGACCAGCATTGAATGGCTTATTAGCTAGCACTCTCTATTCAGGCAAAGATTTTAGCTTAAATAAGGGCTGTCTTAGCAATGAAACTATCCGGCACTGTAGTAGCTAAATATGTGAGTTCATTGACAAGGAGGTGGGTGATTTGTTTTACAAGAAGAACTATTTAGAACTGTAAATTTCATACCAAGCAAAACAATCAAATAATAATGGTGTAATTTGTTATCAAAGAAATAAAGTAGCGAGACAACCAATAATGGTATAGATTTATTTTGTAAGAGAACCACAAAGATACACAGATAACTAGATGTGGTGTCTGGTCATAGCACTTAGGAGGCTTACATAGGTGGGGGGATTGCTATAAGTTTGAGACTAGCCTAGGCTATACTGTGAGTTCCGGGACAGTCCGGGCTATAGAATGAAACCATGTCTCAAAAAACAACAAAAAAGGAAATATACAGTTAACTGATTTTGAATAATCAGATTATATAAATAAAATGGAACAATAAAAATATCCTACTTACCTTTCACATAATCAAGACTCCATAAGGGTCATGGGAATATATGAGAGAAGTTGATGAGAAGGCGTTTCAAATGAAGTTTAATTAGTTTAATTAAAATCATTATATAAGTACCACATTCAATGGATTCTGATCATGGACTTACATATTTTTCAATCACCTAGCATGGTTCTTGTAATATACATGTTAAAGGCATTTTAAAAAATGTATAAAATCCAGCAGTCTCTCAGAATGTCTCCATTTCAACTACTGCTTCATCTGATTCCATATCTAACAGCGTACTTTCTTTTGGATTTAGAGAATATAGCACAAATGATTAGCTGTCTCGCCCATGAGAAAATAATGCAGGTTTAAAAACTTGAATTTATCTTCTTTCACATGTTCTTGCTACCTAAGAGACCTAGTGGCATATATACCCATCACTTAGTTCTGCATGTCACCAACATATTCCCTTGAGAAAGAGAGCTCCAAGTTAGTCTTATCAACTAAATTTTCTAAGTAGATTAGAAGAACCGGCTAACATGGCTTCTGATGCACTATTCTGTGATTCTCACTGGCTACAGACACAGTATTTAGTAAGATTTAGATAGCAGGTTCAAGAGCCAGATAACTGTATTATAAAATCCATCTTAGAGTTAGTTTTTAATTGCTAGTAATTCCTTCATGCTGCTTGGAGGTTTCTAAGATTATAATTACAATTGCGTTTTAGAAAGTCACAGAAGAAACAGCTAGTAGCTGTTAGGGAATTCTGTGTCTACTTTAGAACAATGTTGTACCCTTTAGTAAAGCATAGCAGTTCTATGGAGAGTGGAGGGAGGAAAACAATCAAGAAAGAAGGAATACTGTAATCCAGTCTTGGAAGGATGGTTAAAGCAAGAGGAAAGTTAATTTTAGAAGCTCAGTTGTTGGATCCTTATGTATAATGTTAACAACAAGTTTGAGGAAGAAAACAAGACATCTTGAATAGGAGATATCAGCTGAAGAAGCATTGTTTGTTTTCTTTTCTCTTCCACATGCGACCTTAGTCCCATTGCCTGTCCTATTCTCCTTGAATGATTCTATAATAAGCAGATCAAGAACAAACTAAGTAACAATTAGTGCCATGCAGAAATTCACACCTGGGTTTGGGAAGATGTCACAGATGCATTGTCATTTCTTCCTATTGATATCATTCACTGTGGACTTTCTCATCTAGAACTATGATGTTAGCGATATCTCCACCTCCATGTTTGCTGCAGCAATACTCAGAATGTAGAAGCCCTCCAAGTGGTCATTGGTGAATGCATGGGTAGAGAATATTCAGTGTCCTTAAGCACAATCCAAATAATAATTATGTATGTTTAAATTACTTGTGAAAATTCTGTCCTTGGAGTAAATCTTCAGATACTATCAATTTCCCCATGTAAAAGAGTTTTTCTAAAGCCAATGCAATGATATTCTAAAACCAAAACAGCTAACTTCTAGCCAGACTTTATTTAGGCTCTGACTTTTGAAGAGGTGCTGTGGACCAGATGAAGCTAGTTTTCAACTTGTAATGGCATCTTTGATGTACTTCGATAGCATGTTCATTCAATTAATAATGAAACTTATACAAACTTACTCTTATCATGTTTTGCATAATAGTCCTCTGTTAATGACATTCTCCCAATACTGTTAACAGAAATTCCCATTTATGTTAGCTATCACTTAGGAAACACATTTAGAAGTATTTTCTTAAGAAAAGGTACAAGAGATATAGGCACTTGTTCACACCTTTAGCAATCCCACAAAAACACTAAGCTAGAAGCCGTAATGTATGCAAAGGATCTGAAGATAAAAGAGAGCAAAAATTAAAATGTGTATATATATATATGTATATATATATATATATATATAAGAAAAAATCAAAATGAGTTAAAAAAAAGCCCTAACACAAACATCATGAGAAAAGGAACCTCCATAGATGCTATTGAGTTCATTTTCTGTTGGTCTTACCAGTCTGCCTTTAATAGTAGTTAGTTTCTTCAGTGACTATGTTGGAGAAAACTAAATTTTCATGTACAAGTGATCATCAATTGGAGACTGCTTCTGGGTTAGAGATTGGATCCTATGTCCACTTCTCTTTTCAACTGTAGGACCTCCTCTGGTGCAGACATGTGCAGGCCCTTTGCCTGTTGCCTTGGTCTTTTGTACTATTGCAATGTGTTAGTTTTTGTTCTAAGATATATAATATAATATAATAATTCTCTAGAAGCATGTTTGTTTTGTAATGAGATATATAAAGGGAGTAGAATCCAAATGAAAGGAGGCGGGAGAAGAACTGGGAAAAGTAGAAGGAGAGGAAACCATTATCAGGATGTATTATGTGAGAAAAATATTTTCAATAAAAGGAAAAAGTTTAGAAAAGGAATGAAATCATACAAATGTTTCCTAAAAGAAAAAAGGAAGAAGTATTTCCTCTAGGTCTCTTTGGAGTATGGACTTATAAATGGAATGCCTCTGCGATGCTACACGCACACTAAGAAGTCATAGGCTGTGACTCTCTCAACAGAACCTTTGTTATAGTAATTCAGTATCTCTGTGTACAGATTCAAGGTTACCTTACATACTCACATAATCAATCTCTTTGAAGTAAAATAATTTAAAAAAGTTAACACCATGACCTTTCTGCTTGATGCAGTGCTAGACATCATAAGAAGTAGCACAGTGTCTCGATTCCTCTAATCTGACCAAGTACGTGGCTCATTTCTGCATAAGTCCTTTTCTATAGCAGAGATCCACAAAGATCAGAACACGCTGGCTGAAATAAAATCTTTACTTGCATATAGACATGTCCATCCCGTTACATATTGCATATAGATGTTTTTGTGCTTTACTGGCAGAGGAAAGTTGTGGCAGAGTTACAAAATCTAAAATATTTACTATCTTGCCTTTTATAGATGATGTTTGCTGACCTCTGGTCTATAGTCCTATTTGAGAAGAGATCTTAATTATTATTTTAAGAGCAATAAAAGCCATCAGCTTTCTTCGTTAAAAATTAGAAGATACAATGGCGAAATCATATAGTTTCCATTATCAATAAATAATTCTAAAGCTTTGAAGTGAAAGAAAAACATTAGTTTTAGAGGAAACTTCAAAATATCCATCCTCCTGCCTTCGTTTTTTCAGAAGCAGAAATTAATGTTCATAACGGTCACTCAGAAAGGTGTTCATTTGATACTCAGACTACTGATTTGGTACAGTTTTATTTCCATCACACAGTTCATCTCAAAATAGAATATATCCCCCTGAAGATACTTGAGAGCACTCTAAGCATGGTTAAAGCCAATAAAAATACTGAAACTGTGGCTGCAATATAGAGAGCACTAAAAATTAGTTACTAGTCTCAAATTATTGTTTTCATCAGCAGTGGCACTAGTGTTCATTGAGGATTTAGGAAGAAAAGATATCTCAAAATTTAAAACAAATACAAATACTATTGACTAGAATGTGCCTGCACTTAAAGGTTCCTATAGGAGATCTGAGGTAACATGAAAGTTTTCAAAGCTCCCCGGAGATATCGGCTAGGCCGATTGGACTTCCATGCTGCCTTCTGTGTTCTGTGATCTGCTCTGCTGTCCCTCACTTCTCTCTGGCTTTAAGTCTTCTAACTCTAGCATCTCTGTGACTTGGTCCTGCTACAGAGGGCTTCGGGGTTCAGATGCATCTGTGTTCTCTCTGGAGCGTTGAGAGGAAGAGCTCGCTGTCAAAGACAGCTGATTGAAGGATAAAAGACAACTGTTGTTTCTCAAGAAATGTGCCTAATTAAAAACTATCTCGCTTTGAATTGTATACTGAAACTTAGGAATGATACCAAACCATCCCCTTCTTCTTCTGATTGCTCGCTTCCTAATTAGGCACTGCTAGGGGAACATGGGGTGAATAGGAAAGGCCTCTTTGTGCCCATTGTACCAACATGATATTGAGAATGAGGTGCCTCATTATTGCTTGTTCCAAAATTTTTCATTAATCTGATTAATATGGACAGAGCTGTCAACTTTCATTTTCACTAAATAATAAAATGAGTCTAATCTTGTACCTATAAAGCTAACAGCTTGTGAGGCAGATGAGATGAAATTGGGGTCTCATTAAAATTGGGTATACTGTGGTCTTTGTAATTAGGAGCTGAAAATATATTGTATTCATTTGCCCAAGTTTGTTATTTGACTAAGCCACAAATTGATCAGTTTTTAAAAATGTCTAGGCATAGCCTTCACTAATTGGGACAGATTGTATCCAAAATGTTTCTTGACATTCTTGAAAGGATGCGAGGGCAGGAAGATATTGATATTGTAAAAATCTCTTAAAGGGAATATTTCTAGGCAATATTTGGAGAAAGCAACTAGATCACTCATGTTAAATGACTGTTTAGGTATGTATAAAGTAACTTATAAATTCCTAATGACCCAGCAGCTGTTAAATGATATATTCAAAGTTTAGAAAGGTCTAATACTAGGTAGGCAAAAGCTTCATCTTGGCAGAGCTAGTAATGGAATAAAGAAGAGAAATGAGTATGAAAATCTTCAATATAACCTGCTATGTAATAAGATAGAGACTTCCCAGGATTATATAGGAGAATATGAAGGAAATGCACTCAATGAAGAAAAGGGAGAACATTTTTCAATGGGTAAGCAAAGGATGGAGATAGCCCAGTTACTCATAATAATTAAAATATCATATACATGAAATGAAATACATTCATCCTTAAAAAGTAATAAAATTCTAACATATAATATCATTTGAATAAGCCCTGGGAACATAATATTCTTATTCTAAAAAATCCAGACATATAAGTACAGTACATGATTTCATTTATATGAGGTACTTACATGAACAAGATAGGCTGAATGAAATGTATAAGGTAAAGTGAACTTCCTTTTTATGGGTATAAAGTGTCAGTTGGAAGTAGAACAGTTTTGGAGATGGATCATGGTGACAATTACATGACAATATGACTGTGCTTATGGCTATGGAATTGTTAAAAATTAGTTACAACAGTAATTTTTCTGTTATATGTATTTTACCACAGTGAAAGAGCAACGGGTGGAGGCTGCAATGACTTTTCCACTTTTATTTTATTGTTTGGTACTTTCATGTGCACATGTAATTTGTTTGCATCAAATTCATCCCCACTTCCCTCAGTGCCTCCCATACCTCCATGTCTACTTCCCTCTCTTAATTTTATGTACACTTTTTATATATTTTTTAACTCACTGGATTCAGTTAGTGCTAGCAATATGTATATTAGTGGAGAGTCACCCACTGCAGCATGGACAGTCTATATGAGGGTCCCACATCTCTAAAGAAAACTGACTATTCCTCTATAAGCAGTCATCAGTTACCAATAGCTCCTTGTGTATGGGTGGTGCATTGTGAGGTTCTTCCTCATCCATGCTGGATTTCTGTCTTTGAGATGTAATTGTATCAAGCTATTGTAGATGGCTGAGATAAGATGGTCTCTACTGCTATCAGTGGACACTTAACAAAAAGTTAAGTATCACTTAATGAAAACGAGCATGATAGAATGTAGACTATAGTTGTGATCCCGTTTTGGCATTTGAGTCTGATTCTCATTTGACAGAAGCAGCAGCTAGCTGTATAATACATTAGGAAACTGGAATCTATTCCTGTCATTACTTCTTGTGGTGCTTTGGATAAGAATTTGATGTAGGTGGGTCTTCTATTTGTTGCTCTCATTGGTTAATTAATAAAGAAAACTGCTTGGCCTGATAGGTCAGAACATAGGTAGGTGGGGAAGACAGAACAGAATGCTGGGAGGAAGAAGGCAGTGAGGCAGTCGCCATGACTCTCCTTTCCAAGACAGACACAAGTTAGGATCTTTCCCGGTAAGCCATGAGCTCGTCAGGTGACATACAGATTATTAGAAATGGGTTAAATCAATATGTAAGAGTTAGCCAATAAGAGGCTACAGATAATGGGCCAGGCAGTGTTTAAAAGAATACAGTTTCCGTGTAATTATTTTGCGTAAAGCTAGCCGGGTGGCGGGACGCAGCCCGCAGTTCCATATCACTACAGAGTGGCGCTCAGAATGTGGTAACTAAATCCACTTGAAAACCTGAAAGGGCTTAAAAAAAAGGGAAAGAGAGTTTAACACAGCTTTTCGCTGTTTGCTAGGACGTGCCATAGAGAGATTTCCTGTTTCAGCAATAGCAGCAGAAAAAAAAGTTGTGTCATTTTAAAACTCGGCTTCCTGGGCTGTGCCACTGGTGCAAACTCTGGCTTTAAAGCATTTCAATGGCTTTTATGGGCCTGGATGTTTGTGTGCTGGCATGGTCTCAGAGTACTTGCTTCCCACCGCTCCCACCACTACAGAAATTCCAACCAGAGGCTCATATTTTTGAATACTTTGTCATTAGTTGATGGAATGTTTTGGGAAGGATTAGAGGTATGTCACTGGGAGTGGAGTTTGAAGGTTCAGAAGTCCATGCCATTCTCGTTGACTAACTTTCTTTGTCTCATATTTTTGGATAAGATGTAATTTCTCAGCTACTGTTCCAGCTCCATACTTTCCTGGCTGCTGCCATAATTTCTGCCATGATAGTCATGGACTCTAACCCTTTAGAACTGTGAACCCCAATAAATGTTTTATTTTGTAAGTTACTCTAGTCCTGGTGTCTCTCCACCACAATAGAAGAGTAATTAAAATACTTCCCATGCAAATGTAAGTATGTTGTTAATGGGTATTTGATGGAGTAATGAGAAAACAAAGTTCACGACATGAATACAGATGTTAAGGGGGGGATTTCCTTCTCCAAAAGATATAAGGATGTTGCATGCATAGTAGTGAAGCTACTGCATTGATAAGAAGAATACATGGTGATATCTATGATGGCTTTTTAAAACATTTATTTACTGGGGAAGGCATGATGCATATATAGAAGTCAGAGGGCACCGCTTTTCATTGTGAGGATTCTGGGGATCAAATTCAGGTCAGCAGGCTTACCAGCAAGTACCTTTACCCACTAAGCTTCTTCAATCGTCCCCACTGATTTTATATATTTTGGATTCAAAGCTTCTAAGTTGGAGTAATGTTAGTATATTGGTGACAACACTTAGAACTCTTGAGCCTTGATTTTTTGATAACATCTAGTGACATGGTCCAATAGGCCTTTCTAAAGCAAGGACATTCTGGTAGCAGTGGTAATATTCTCCACTGTCAAGAAGACACACACAGTTTCAAATTAGGAGGACAGGTAGGAGCCACCAGAAATGACAGACAGGAATATTCCTGTACAAAGGACCCTGAAGGAGAGAGGTGAAAATTCTTAGAGTGACAGAATGGTATCCCAGAGAAATGTTGATGTTTGAGCTAAAAATATTTGGTCCTAAAAGTACATACTTGTTTGCTAGGAGATAGAAGAAAATGAGATTCTAAGCAAAAGCAACAATTCTATAGGATCTGTAAACACATTTGATTCCCTCAACAATCTCACAACATTTGCAGGTTTGGCCCTGTGGGGACTAGTATCTATTCAAGGGCAAGGAACTGTGTGCAGCTAAACATCTAGTGACTTGGCAGAAAAGGAATTTGAATATGTTGAACTATGATGACTGCTTTCTGATCACCACAGTGTAGACCTTACACACAGAGTGTCTGCTTGATGGACCCAGTAATCAAGTATGTCAGCATTTCATTTTTCATCCAGCAATTTTGACAGTGTGCTGCCATAAACAAAGGCAATTTTGCAATGACGCACCATTTAAGACTGTTAAACAAAGCTTTCATTGTGGTCTTCATATAAGTCCAATGACTGTACCTTCCACATAATCTGTAGAAGACACAGGTATACTCAGGTCACCAACAACTATTTTCTAATAGTGGATAGGAGGTCTATTTCAAAAGTACTCCAGAATTCCGTTTCTGGCATGTAGGTACCATTCATCAAATATTAGGATTGAATGAGAACCAATCCCTGCCTACTAGCAACACATCTATCTATACACAAAAGCATTATTATACTCATGCAGCTTTTTACAATGTCATTCTTAACTAAAACAAAAAGAAAAATAAAAAACAGGCTCTTTGGACTTCAATATGATGTTTATTTTTTTTCCTACAATCAACACTTCTTGTATTCTGGGGTGGGGCTTCCATATTGTGTGTGGGTAGGGGGAAGGGCTAGCTAAACAAATTGAAGAAGGAAGGCTACAAATAGATTAAACAAAGTTAGCCTGAGCCGTTCAGAAGAGTTTTCCGTATGCAGCTCACATAAGGTCCATTTAATTCAGGACAACAGCTGTCTTTGAGGCTGTCAGAGACTTGGCTTTTCCTCTGGATGTTTAACACAGAGAAAAGATTTTCCTTCGTAAAGATAGAGGCCCAAGGTGGCAGCAATGTGACTTAGAATTCCAGTGCAATCTTCCTTTTGATGAGAAACTGTTTCTGCCCAGCATCACCCAGACACTTTGGGAAAATAGTGTGATGCACAGGGCTCTGGCTCTAGCAGCTTCTACTCACTAAGCATTTCATGTAATCTTGCTTCTACAGGCAAGCATTGCAAAGAGGTTTCTGTCTACGAGCCTCGGGTTGGCTATTGCAAAGTCAACTTGAAGATTTATATGTCAAATAAATTAGAGATTCCTATTCAATCGTAATTGCTGAATGGAGATGCTGAGAATCTCATGAGTCACAGAGACATCTCTGTTCTCCTGGTTTCCTTAAGGTGACCCCTTCTCTCTTGTGTGCTAGGGAGAAAATATGTCTGTACACAGTATCATCTTCTAAGGAAAACCTTTTAAGCAAAATCCTGACCACTGAACTATTTTATCTATAACTACTTCTGTGTGCTCTTAAAAATAAGAATATTTTTCATGAGGCATAATCAAACCGCCATCAGCACACTTAAAAGTAATGGTAATTTTTGTGTAACTAAATATCCTTGTGATATTCACATTAGGCTGAATTTGAACCAGACTTTTATCATTTTGAAAATGATATAATTAATTGCATCATTTCCCCTTTTCCTTTTCTCTTTCCAAATGCTCCAATGTATGCCCTTCCCTCGTTCTCTCCAAAATTCATTGCCTCTGGCCTCCTTTTCTTTAGTTGTTGTGATATATAAATATATTTTAAAAAACCTGGTCAGTCCATATATTCATATTTTTATGTATATGATTCCAGGGCTGACCACATGGCATTGGTTAAGCAGTCTGGGGACTGTTCTCTGCATAAGACTATTTCTTCTGCTTTCAGAGTTCCTTAGTTGTTTGTAGTTTTTTAAGTGTTAAGGACTCATGAGATTTTTCCCTTGTAGCGATATTTTATTTATTTGTTTGTTTGTTTGTTTTTAAGAAATAAAGCTTACCTGAAGATCAGAGTTCTGAGCTAAGCCACTAGAGGCAGAGCAGTGTTGGTACATACCTTTTATCCCAGGACTCAGGAGACAGAGGCAATTGGATCTCTATTAGTTCAAGGTCACCCTGGGTTTCATGAAATTGATGCAGTTTGAAAGAGAAACAGAGCTCACATAAAGGTGATCTTAGCACTTGGGAGCCCCATGCCTGTAATCCCAGCCCTAGGGAGGTGGAGACAGGAGCTGGGTAGAGAGAGGAAGATAAGCAGTCTGAGGTACCAACCTGAAGCAGTCAGCCTGAAGCAGTCAGAGGAGGCAGTCTGAGGACAGGTTCGCCCTTTTAGTTTGAGCACTGGTAGAGGTGAGACGTCTAGGGGCTGACTGTTCCGCTTCAGCTTGATTTGTTAAAACACAAACAAAATGTCATCACACCCTCTTCCATGTTAGCATATGTGGTGATGCTGTGCTTGTCCAGGTTTTGCTTAGGCAGCCATGTTATGAGACTCCATGGAGTATCTTCCCTGACATTTCTAGCGGGTGCAGTCCTCACACCAGTAATCCTGGTTCTCTGGCTCTTACAATCTTTCTACCCACCTTCTGATTTGTTCTCTGAGCCTCTGGTGAAGGAATTGGGTTGTAAATGTGTCTCTTGAAGCTGGGCACCACAGGGCCACGTGTTCTCTGCATTTTCATCCGTTCTGGTTTTCTGTAATAGTCTCAGCCTGTTGCAAAGAAGTTTCTTTGTTGCAGAATTTTCTTAATTTCAGTTCTCTTGCACATAGCTTCGGAGATTGGCTCTACCGGATTGGATTTCAATGCCAATGATATCTACTGAGGTGAGAATTTCATTCACCAGAGATTTTGAGTGTGGATTCTATGCTATGAAAAAAATGAGTTAAACATAAATTATCATCTCTACCACTGGGTGAGAGTGGATCCCAGAGGATTTTAGACAATGGGTGACTGTATAATAATATGATGGTGGATCACGTCAGGGGGTCCAGTCCCATAGATTGTGTTCTACAATAGAAGAAGGAAAGGTCATATAAACCGTGAATTTTGAGAGGTAATGATATGGCAAGGCAGGCTCATTCACTGCAAAAAAATGAAACTCTTTGCTAGAGATGTAAATATCAAAGAAGCTTGGACTGATGAGCACGGGATAGATGGGAAAACTGCATTTTTGGCTCAACTTTGCTTGCAAATAAAAATTGTTCTAAAAATAGGCTTTTAAAGGGGAAGCAAGAGAGACCAAGACAGAGACACAGAGAGTCTTTATATGTTTACTTCTACTGAAAACAAAACCAAAACCAAGTAGCCTGGAGCCTTTATGTTTCCTGGTTTGTACATATGTTAGTGGAGATAAACCAGAAGGTAGGCGCACAGTGCTGGGAGTTATTCAGCAGTACAGATATTACACTCACGAGAATAGCACATTAGAACACTGGCACTCCGTTAGATCAAGATTTCAGATAAATGGCAAATAGGATTTCAGTATTTGTCTGAAGTATTGACTGTGATGTGCATGTCCTGTCCCAAATAATCATGTATCTGAAGTGGCAGCTATGCTCTCTACCCTACATTGTAGCTCACACCATTAGATCATGAGTTTGGCACAGGGAAAGAAGAAACTAAATAAAGTCATGAGACTGTGCTATCCTGATATTTCTGGAGGTGGTGTAGTTGCTCAACTATGTTTCTTTGAATTTGTCACCACTTTGAAACTGAATCACAATTATGCACATGATTCTCTTTCCTCTTCAGATCTGGGCTTCTTCAAAATGGCGAGTATAATGACTTCTCCCCCACCCCAGAATTATGGTGGAGAAAGAGAGGTCAAATTCTGATTCTTGCACAGAGGCTCCAAATGATCAAATTCTTTTCAGTTCAGTTTGCATTTTGATTCCCAGGAACAAACTTTGAATATGTGCAAACAATAATTTTAATCTGTTTTCCATACCTTCCATTCAATTCTCTGGGTAAAAGGTAATTAGTTGAAAGGCATCAGGCAAGGACCCCTACCTAATAAATCGGAGGCAGTGCCTTTTACTATATAGGACAGTAAGAGCTATTGGACGAAGCTCTGAAATTCACAAATAATACATACATGTATGTTATATGTTATAAAGTTTGTAAAAATGCTTCTGTATTTAATAACATAATATACATAGTTTCAAAAACCAGAAACAAGTAGAGAAGTGTTCCTTTACATTCCTTTAAGACCTTGATCAGGGATATTAAGGAATACCAGAATGTGATTTCTCTTTTGCTCCAGGAAAATATCCATGCCATTGGATATTTGGTGAAATTTCCTTTAATTCTTTGTAAGGGCTTTTGATAAGGTACATAAAGATACGGAAAAGAGCTGCCTTCTCTAGATAAGTATATTTGATTCCTGCATCTTTCTTACTTCAATTATTCAGAAGACAGCATGGTCAGAAATGTATAAAGTATATTAAATTATTGTGTACACAGTACTGTCTTCCCCGCCTACCTAAGTTCTGCCTTATCAACAGGCCAAGGCAGTTTCTTTATTTATTAACCAATAAAAGCAACACATAGGCAGAAGAACCTCCTACACCACAGTACTTTAAAGTTTATAAGATTCTTAGTTATTGCTTTGTGTATGCAGCTTTCCACGGTTTACAAACTCTTTATACTTTTGATTTGGTATTTAATTTGCTGTCACATGTGTTCAATGGCTTAAGCATAGCACAAATTAAGAAGTTAAAGTACTTGCCTGTACATAAACAGAGTATGGAAAAGGACACCTTTGTTTGGTTCCTCATTTCTGAACATTGGTTCAGGTAAGGGGGAGGGGAAAACCTATTTAATGTACACATTTGACTCAGATTCATTGGGTAATTTAGAAATGTGTTAGATGTAACTTTACTTTTCCCCACTTTTAAAGACCCCTTTACAGCCAATCATTTCCCCAAACTGCATAAACTTGAAAGCCATCATAGGGGATACATTTGCTGTCTTCTTTGCTATTTGTTTTTGGAATATAGTTTCCAGACCTTTACTTCATTATAAAATATCAAGCCAATAGCTGAATGTCATTCCAAATGAAAAGTTCCTCATTTTCCTTGTTATGCTATCTTCTGAATATTTGAAGCAAGAAGGACGCAGGAATCATATACACTTATCTAGAGATTTCACATGTTTTGCATGTTTTAATGTAATTTAACATGAGTCCTTACAAAGAATGCATGTTTTCCTAGAGTGAACATTTCAGTTTAGGTATGGGTTTAGTTTAGCTAGTAAGGAAACGCAATGCCACATAAAATTCTTTTAAGAAAATAGTGAACATTTTTCAAAAGGTGCTGATTTTTTTTTCCTTTAAAATTCTTTCCATATTTGCATTTCAATATGAATTCCCACTGGAGTGTAAAAAGCCAGTGAGTGAGGCTTCCAGCTCACGGCAAGAGGTCTCTCTGGTTCCAAGTATTACAGAGCATCATCTGTTGTTGCCAGGGAAGACAGTTTCCCTGAAGCTAGAACATAAACCTAGGATTAGTGCTTTTTCAGTCCTTATCAAGTGACTCAGAAAAACTCTAGGTAGAGAGCACAGTGCTGCTTGGTATTTAATTCCCAGTCAAAAGAACTGACATAGAATGTACCAACACAAATGCTAACTGACTGAAATTTTTGAAATATAACTGATAGATACAGAAGAAAGTAAGTTTATTGAATAAAGTGTGAGAGTAGTTGTTCATTGTATTCTGATTCATATTCTCTCTTTTCTCTATCTTATTTTTATGCATTCTGTTTTATCTTTTAAGTCAGCAAATACAATTATATATATTGATTGCATAAAATATGTTTTGAACTATATATATATATACACTGTAAAATAGATAAATCTTTCTAATTAACATATGAATTTGGTTTTAGCTTTCATGGTGTGAATCACCGCTTTTTTATTATTTATTTCATTACTTGTTAAGTATGTGTATCATCCTGACATTTTAATATTTGTTTTCCCCCCCTACTTCTCACAAGACCTTTGTCACTATCTTGCCAGTGCCTTTCTTTTTGTTTCCATTACATTATGATTAATTTCAATTGTCAACTTTATGAGACCTAGCATCACTTGGGAAATGGGCCCCAGACCGTGTCTTTGGGAAGGCTCTTGAGCATTCCCTGCACTAGGATCCTGGGATGCACATTAAGGATAAAGTGAGCTGAGCACAAGCTTTGCTTTGCTTCTGGACTATGAACACAACACGACCAGAGACCAGATTGCTTTTCTGCGGCTGGTACTTTCTTACCCACCATGATGGATTATACTCTCCAATTGTGAACCAAAATGAACCCTTATGTACATTTTTTTAGGATATTTTAACATAGGAATGGAAAAAGTAACGGAAACACTCACTCCTTTTTAAAACTTTTTTCTCTTTCATCCTCAGATCTATTTACATGATCTATGGTCGCACACACACACACACACACACACACACACACACACACACACACACAGAGAGAGAGAGAGAGAGAGAGAGAGAGGGAGAGAGAGAGAGAGAGAAATACAAAAAGTCTACGTTCAACATATGAAAGAAAATATAGTATCTGTGACTGAATTCTTATCACAATAGTTTCCAATTCCATTAATTTCCCAAAAAATGTCTTGATCTCATTTTTCTTTGTGGCTGAATAAAACTGCATTATATGCATGGATTTTTTCCCCTTATTTATTTATTTATAAGAATTTCCACTTCCCCCCCTCCTCCCAATACCCTCCCGCTCCCCCCACTCCCTCTCCTCCTCCCTCTCCAGTCCCAAGAGCAGTTAGGGTTTCCTGCCCTGTGGGAAGTCCGAGTTCCTCCCCCCTCCCTCCAGGTCCAGGAAGGTGGGCATCCAAAGAGACCAGGATCCCAAAAAGCCAGTACATGCAGACGAAACAAGACCCAGTGCCATTGTCAATGGCTTCTCAGTTAGCCCCCATGTCAGCCACATTCAGAGAATCCGGTTTGATTACATGCTCGTTCAGTCCCAGTCCACTCATTTGTTAAAATACATCCCGAATGTGAATAAATAATTAACAAAAATTAATAAAGATGGATGAGCAAGTATCTCTTGTAGGAGGTAGAGTCTTTGAGTATTGTCTTAGTTACTTTTCCTGTTGCTGGGATAAATACCTTGACTGAAGCAACTTGAAGAAAGAAGAGTTCATTTTGGCTCATAGTTGGAGAGTACAGTCCATGGTGACAGAGAAGACAAGACATCTAGGACTCTGAAGTAGCTAGGCACATCGCATCTGCAGTTTGTGACAAGAGAACCACGAGTGCCAGTGCTCAGGTATCTTTCTCTTTTTATATGCAGTCAAAACCAGGGATGCATAAGAAGGATGTAGCCCACATTTAGGGTGTCTTTCTCCACCTACATTAACATTTGAAAGTAATCCTTCACAGGCATGCCCAGAGGCTACCCAAATTGAACTATTTTCTCACAGGTGTGCAGGAGGCTTATTTGCAAGCTCCGTTAAGTTGATAACCAACACTAACCATCACAGATTCAGGAGTATTATACCTGGGCCATGTGGTTGTTTTAGTTTTTATGTGAAACCTTCGTACTGACTTTCACAGTTGCTGTGCCAGTTTACACCCCCATCAATAGTGAATAAGGCTTCCTCTTTCCCAGCATCCTTCTCAGAATTTGTTGTCATTTGTTTTCTTGATTAACTGGAGCATGGTGGAATGTCACAGTACTCTAATTTGCATTTCTCTGAGGGCTGACTAAGGATATGAGACATGTTTTGTAGAACTTGCTGGTTGTTTGGTTTTCTTTGAAGCAAGAAGAACTGCCATTCAATTTATTAGCTAAGCTATCAATTGGAAGTTTTATTTATATATTTTTTTTGAGTGTGTGTTTGATTTTGCCATCATTTATTTGCTCTGGATATCAACTACCTGTCTGAAGAGTAGGTGACAATTACTTTATCCCTTTGCCATCATTCATCTGTTCTGGATATCAACACCTGTCTGAAGCAGAGGTTACAATTATTTATCCTATTCCTTAGGGTGTCTCTTCACTCTAGTGACTGTTCCAGTTTTGCACAAAATATTGTTAAAATTTTATATACCATTGTTTTTGTGAGAACCTTATTTTTTTCTTTTTATTGAGCTCTACATTTTTCTCTGCTTCCCTCCCTGCCTCTTCCTGCCCCCTTAAACCCTCCCGCAAGGTCCCCATGCTCCCAATTTACTCAGGAGATCTTGTCTTTTTCTACTTTCTACTTCCCATGTAGATTAGATCTATGTAAGTCTCTCTTAGTGTCCACATTGTTGTCTAAATTCTCTGGGATTGTGGTTTGTAGGCTGGTTTTCTTTGCTTTATGTTTAAAAACCACCTACGAGTGAGTACATGTGATAACTGCCTTTCTGTATCTGGATTACCTCACTAAAAATAATGTTTTCTAGTTCCATCCATTTTTCTGCAAAATTCAAGATGTCGTTATTTTTTTCTGCTATGTAGTAAGTATTTCATTGTGTAAATGTACCACATTATCCTTATCCATTCTTAGGCTGAGGGGAATTGAGGGGAATTTACTTTGTTTCCAGGTTCTGGCTATGAGAAACAAAGCTGCTATGAACATAGTTGAGCACATGTCCTTGTGGCATGATTGAGCATCCTTTGGATATATACCCAAAAGTGGTATTACTGGGTCTTGAGGAAGGTTGTTTCCTAATTTTCTGAGAAATTCCCACACTGACATCCAAAGGGGTTGTACCAGTTTGCATTCCCACCTGCAATGCAGAAGTGTTCCCTTTTCCCCACAACCTCTCCAGCATAAGTTGTCACCAGTATTTTTGATTTTAGCCATTCTTACAGGTGTAAAATGGAATCTCAATGTTGTTTTGATTTGCATTTCTCTGATGACTAAGGATGTTGAACATTTCCTTAAGTGTCGTCAAGCCATTTTAGATTCCTCTGCTGTGAGTTCTCTGTTTAAGTCTGTACTCCATTTTTTTATTGGATGATATGTTCTTTTGGTGACCAGTTATACCAATTTATTAATAAAGAGGGGTCGGGCCATTTCCTGGAACACTGGAGTCTTTTCCAGAAAATCCTTGCCTACAATTATATCTTGAAGTGTTTTCCAATAGCACTTTCTAAGTTTAGGTCTTACATTGTAATTTTTCAATGGCTTTGTCTTAACTTTTTATCATGGTGAGATACAGATACTGTATCATATCCTCTGTATGTGGATATCCAGTTCCCCCAGCTTCATTTGTTGAAGAGGTTATCGTTTCACTTATGTGTGATTTTGGCACCTTTCTCAGAGATTAAATAGCTAAAGTTATATACTTTTTTCTTATTTATTACAATGGCCTTTATATCTGTGGTTTTTGTTTGTTTGTTTTTTGTCCTAGCAACATGAAGTTTTGTTACTATGGCTCTATTGTTTAACTTGAAATTGGGTATTGTAATACCCACACCATTATTTTTTTTTTGTTTGGGGTGGGCAACATTAGTTATCAAGGGTCTTTTGTGCATATTAATTTTAAGATTTTTTTGTTTCAGTGAAGACTGGTATTGGAATTTTGATTGAGAGTGTATTGAATCAATAGATTTCTTTTTGTAAGGTAGCTATTTCTCAATATTTATTCTTCCAAGCCACATGCATGGAAGACTCTCATCTTCAGTTCTTCTTCACTCTCTGTCTTCATAAGAAGACTTGATTTCTACTTCAATCTCGTTTTAAACTTTTAATACCTTATTGGCTTAATTTTAATATGTCATAAGAGTTTCTGAAGTAATCTCAATTTTTGGAAATGTAAATTTTTGGAATAGCCCTGAGACTTACTCTGAACTTCAGGTCTCATTTCATCAGTGTCCTGTGTCTTTCTGGTTAGTTTGACTAGGGACTTGTCAATTCTGTTTATATTTTCAAAGAACCAACTGTTTGAATGAATGTTTGCTAAGGTCTGCTTTGTGGCCTATAAAGTGATCAGTTTTAATGAGGGTTCATGAGATGTTGAAAAGAATATATATCTCATATTTGTTAGGTGGACTTTTCTATAGTTATCCCTTAAATCTCGTTAGTCCATGGTATAATTTAACTCTGAAACTTCCTTGCTGGGTTTCTTATTAATATGATAGTGGAGTATTAGAGTCTCTACCTGACCTTTCATACCTTCCAGGGTTTCTTTTATGAAATTGGAAGCACAAATATTTGACGCACATATATTTTAAAATGTTACATTTTCTTGCTGCATTCCTCTGTTGCACCCTTTATTAGTGTGTATCAGTCTATTAAAAACATCTCTTCTGATTAATTTTGGACTGTATTTTATCAGATAACAGAATAACTATATAGCTGAATTTCAACTATCATCTTCTTAGTCCATTGAATTATATCCTTTGACTTTTGTTTCTGTGACAGCGTCTCACTGTGTAGTCTTTGCTGGCCTGGAATTCACAGAGATTCCTCTGCCTCTGTCTCTGAATGCTGGGGTTAAAGTTATATACCATTACACATGATTGCTGTTTTATATTTTAAGTTAGGTCAATAAACCTGAGTCCTTTAAATGGTTAGTCGACACTATTTGTATGCAAGGTTATGATAAAAAAGGTTTGCTAATTCCTATGATTTCTTAGTTGTTCTGGTTGGGTGGATTGTGGTTGCTTATTTGCTTCCTCCCCTGTTATTATTAGAGTTGCTGATTTATCATATTAGAGATGATGGATTCATTCCCAGCTTTTATTTCTTCATCCTTCTTTCAATTGTCAATTATTTTTTTCTGTTATTTTGTGACTTAGATTCCCTTTCTTCTTCCTCTGTGCACACTCTTCCTTTATTTTCTAAAGTAAAGGCTTGGTTGTTATAAACTGCCTTACTTTATGCTTGTCATGAAGTATTATTACTTCTCTATTTATTTAAAGAATTAAATTTGCTTCATATGTCAATATTAGTTGGTGGTTATTTACTTTCACTTTTTGAACAATAGGATTTCATGGTTTTCTTTTCTTTCTTTTTAACCAAAAGTTATTAAAAACGTCTGATGCTATTCTGATGTATTCACCTTTGTAAGAGAGATTATATATTCTATCTTCTATCATTTAACATTGTTTTTTTTGCTTTGTACTTTTGACATATTTTCTTGATATGTCCTGGAGAAATTATTTTCTGTTTATGTCAATTTGGGATTTTAAACACTTCTGAACTACATGGCTTTAGACTGTATCTTAGTTCATTTTCTAGTGCAGAACTTCTTAGGTTTGATTTGTCAAACATATAGAATATTAGAAAATTTTCCATGATCATTTTATTTATCTATGTCTGGGAGTATTATTGTCTTGACCTTGTCCCCTTCCCATCTTCTGACTGGTCTTGCCTTTTCACAATACCAAAAGGTATGCTTTTGTTTATTTTACTGATTTACTCTTTCATTTCTAGCAGTCCATTTTAACAGTCTAAATATTTTTGCTGACATTTAAAAAAATTCTGGTCTAAGTTTTTAACCATTTCATTCACTTTCCTGACTGCCTTGTCTAGGTCCTGAATTGATATTCTTACTCCATTCATCTGTTTGGGTCTTCCATGTAGGTTTTTTAATCTTTCTAAAAATACTCTAGGCCTCCTGGTTATGTGAGAAGTTACACTCATAAAGTCTCACCAACATAAGCTGAACACGAGCTAAATATGAGCTGAACCAGGACAACAACAATAGACATGCTGAAGTGGACAGGGGAAATCTCTTAACTTCAGTCCTACACAAAGAACTAAAAAGAATGCTGAGAGTGGAAGAAATAACCTTTCCACAGGAAGGACATAGATTGAGCAAATCATATTTAGCAGCATATATGTATATACTTATAACTGTATGCATGTAACAACAGTCCATGAAAAAAAAAAGAGGTCATGAATTTGAAAGAGAGCAAGGGGGAGTATATGAGAGTTTGGAGGAGTAGAGGGAAATGGAAAATGATGTAATTATATTATAATCTTAAAAAAGGTCAATGCCAAAGTTGTTTACTGGTATTTGGGCTATCTGGTTACTTTCTTTCCTGGTGTTAGCACACTGCAAGCTTATCTTTTGATGTTTTTCCGTACTGCTCTGTGCCTCTTCTGGGTTGAATGTCCTCCATGCTATGTGTCCCTCTTTCCCATCCTTGTTGCTTATTTTCTCATATATTTCCCATTGCCTTTTTGGCGTGTGTGGAAGTCTGCTACGGTATTCTATACATGGTGTGATGTCAAGTCCAAGGTCAATCTATAGCAGAAGTCACTGGTGTACGTCACTTGTGTCCTTGCGGATAGCAGTAGTAATACTAGAATGTGAGTTGGGAAAAGGGCCATCAGAAACAAATGGGCGGGGGAGAAAAGAAGGAAGAGAATGTGAATGAGAGGGAATAAATACTGGGTATAGTTCATTGGTTAAAGATGATCTGAGAGATTAGAAGTAGCGAAAAGACACTCAGAGATGCCCATTTAAGTGAGACACTAGTTAAAACAAGGGAAGTACAAAAGTGCAAATAACAACTAACTACAATAAACAGAAGACATTAGAACATTTTTGTGTAGCAGGCGTGGTCGATCGGTAATTAAAAATCAGCCAGACTAGCGTAATACAAAAGGTACAGTTTTAATAAACAGAAGGGAGACTTACACCAGAGTCCCAATGGTCCGTCTGGAATGCAGGGGCCAAGAGAGGGTGGAGAAGCGCACCTGCCAGGTTTATAGGTAAATTTTTGCCTTAGGGCAACACGCCCCATGGACAGAATGTGATTGGCTGAACTCCCCTTTCATTATTGGGTGTTGCTTCCACAGATGAGTTATGCTTTTGCCCACCTTCTAGACTGGTTGTCTTTTGCAGTGACCTGTACAGGTCACATATGAATGGGCCTGGGATGGGAAGTTCTGCTGGTGGAAGTAATTTAAGCAATTTAGGTCTTATATTTTGCCAAGTGAAAAATGATTTTCTGTGGGACACTAAATCCTGCCTGCACTTCCCAGTTTGAGATCCCACTACCACCACCTGCCAGGTGTAACTTCTCTGCTGTTTGGGGATCATCATTTCTAAGCAGGGCTTTCTGAAACTGAAGCGCTGAGATATTAGGGAAGGCCTACCCATGCTTGTGTGGACTTTGCCTTCTTGTATTGTCTGATGAATTTGGGCTTTTTTTTGTTTTCATTTTTAATTTAATCTATTTTTATTTATTCGACTTTAATATATTACATCCAGATCATAGTTTTTCTTTCCTCCTCTCCGGTAGGCTTCCTCTGCCCACTTTCTTTCTTCCTCAGATTCATTCCTCCTCCTTTTTCTTTCACATTTTGGCCTTTTGAACTGTTGTTGTTGGTTTGGTTGTTGTTTTTCCCGCCTGGGAATACTCATGCACATGGGGGAGAGTAGCCCACTTTTTACACTGTTTTCTACCAAGACAGCAATGGGAATGGTTCCTTACTGCTTGATATCTCCAAGGTGCTGGTGAAGAAACTTTCTTTTAGGCTCCTGGATCACCATTCTTACTCCATCTAAACAGCCTGGGTTACTGTTACTCTAGATTTCTTGCCACCCATGGTCTACCTAGCCTAGTCAGTCTCTTTCCATAGCATGGTTTTTATGGCACTGGTGTTCAGGAATGGAGCTCCTCTCTAACAAACCTCTCTAACAAACTGCCTCTTGCTCCAACTCAGTGCAAGTAGTGTGTTATGGATGGAAGCCAGTTAACAACTGCTGATGGCTATTTCCCTACGGAGACAATCTCACCTGGGTTTTGTTTTCTTATCTCTTTCTCTTATAGGAATAGAGTCTACTGGTTTTTCTTTTTTCTTTCCTTTTTTTCCCTGACTCTTCTCTTTCACTGGGTCACATGGGCAACATTTAACTTGCAATTTTACTTGGATATCATGGTAAAATGATTTGAAGCCATGCAAATTTTTGAAGAAAACAATATATATTATTATTAATTATAATGACCACACTTTACTAAAGAACTTTTGAGATTATTCTTCCTCTAATGAAATATAAACCTTTTAACTAACATTAGTTTCACAGTTGGGAAAGGAGAAAGAACACTCTTGAAACTGTATTGTCTGCATAGTCAGTCTTGATTCATGCCATTGGCAGATAAGGAGCCTTTTACTTATTAAACAAACTTGTGTTCATGCATCCAACCTCTGGTCGGGAAAGCTATTCATGTGATCAAATACAAAAACAACTTTTAAAAATCTCTTTCAGCTTGAGAAATAAAAATGAATGTTGATTTATATATTTTGGTAAAATTAGAAATTGTAGTTTTATCAGGCCAAAGTTTAAGTCTATCAAAATTCACCTTAGCAAAACATTTTTATATGCATGGTTCCACATTTAGTTTCTTTTGAAATATTGTTTCTGTGTTAAAGCCTATGCAGCCTGTGTGGATGCTCTTAGTTTCTCATTCACATGTAGGTTTATGTATTCGCATGTGGTTCCAAAGCAGTAATATGTAATATATGTGACAAATATCCTACTGCATCTACTCTTCTCACTTTCTGTTATACTTTTTAAAAATGAGATTTCTTTACAACAGCCACAGGCAAGGATTCTGAGGGAGTCACATTATACACTGTTTTAAATATTGTCCCCCCCCCTCTGTGTGTGTGTGTAAAGAAGCCAGAAAAAGACACTAACTATCCTGGATTTGGAGTTGCATGAGATTGTGAACGCCCAGTATGGGTTCTGGGAACTGCACTTGGGTCCTCTGCAAGAGGAGTACATAGGTTTAGTCACTGAAATAGCTCTTTAGTCCCTATCATGAGATTTGTTTAACACTTTTTTTTGTAACTCACTTATGGGTTAGTGATTGTGAACTTCGTGATTGACAAAACCTTGTCATAACATTACACATCTTTTTTTAACACAAAATTTAGCTTTCATTCTATATGGAAATATTTTTTTTCTTTTGAGGTCTTAGGGTGTTACCAAGGAATGAAACAAAGTGTAACACTCTTCTTGTTAGTGAGAGGATGATACAGATACCTAATGTATCATGAATAGAGAAGGAAATTGGGTTCTATTATTAGTTCGTTGTTAATGACTTAACTTGACAAAAAATCCTCAGTCTTCATTATACCTTCTTGTATATTTATTGTAGGAGCAACACAGAAGTTTTCTGATAAAAAACCAATTATCGTAAATAACACCTTTTAATTTTATAATTCATTGGTCCAACTGAAGTTGAGAATTCATAACCAAAATTGAAAGGGAGCAGTTAATTATAATTGTTTTAGATTAATTAAAATAGTGAATAACTTTGAAATTAGAAATAGAATAAATAAATATCACAACAAGAACAGATGCCCGAGGACTAGGCTACCCGAGCATCCTGTTTTCTGTTTTAAACATTTATTGAGTATTTGCTATTTATAAGGCCCCAAATGTAGCATTTCTCTCTCTCTCTCTCTCTCTCTCTCTCTCTCTCTCTCTCTCTCTCTCTCTCTCTGTGTGTGTGTGTGTGTGTGTGTGTGTGTGTGTGTACATGCATGCACGTGTCTTAAAGTCTGTTTAGCAAACTATTTGAAGGAAGAGAGAAAAGTTTTGGAATTTTGTCCAAAACCAAGGTTACTTGCTAAGCACCAGTTGCATTCACTCAATTAGCTGCCTGCCTGTTTTCAAAATGTGTGAAAACAAGCATTTATTTAAAAGTGCAAGCACTCTGATTGGAGGCAGCTGGCTGCTGTAGATATGGACTACTTGCTTCTGGTGTCCTTGTCCCATCACCTCAAACATTTGTCAGGTATTTATGGTGAGAACATTTTCAATAGTCTCAGCTGTGTTGAAATACATAAGACATTATTAAGTAGAGTTATGTCATTCAATAAAGCATTGGGTTCCCTTCTAATTGTAACTTTGTACATACATGGCCCCTGTCCTCATTTCCCACTGACTTTCTCCTAGCATCTGGTAACCACAGTTACCCTCTTTCCTTCTATGAAATTAACATTTTAGGGTACACCTGTCCTAGTTAGATCTGGAGTTCAACTTACTTAGCCTAGAGCAGGGTCCTCAACCTTCTGAATGCTGCAACCCTTCAGTAGAGCTTCTCATGTTGTGGCGACCCTAACCAAAATATTATTTTGTTGCTACTTCATAACTCTAATTTTTCTACTGTTAAGAATCACAATGTAAATATCTGATATGCAGGATATCTGCTATATGACCCCCATGGGGTTCACAACCCACAGGCTGTGAACTACTGGCCTTAAGTCATCTAAAAAGGAATTCTCAACAGAGGAACTGCCCAAATTTGTTTGGCTTGTGGGCATGTCTGTGGAGGAATGTCTTAGCTGTTAATCAATATAGGAGTACTTAGTGCACTGTATGTGAGAACATTCGGAGCAGGTGTTCCTGACTGCATAAGTAGGCTGGCTAAGTCTGGACCTGAGCACAACCCAACAAGCAGTGCTCTTCTGTGGTTTCTTTTTTAATTATATATTTTTTTAAAATAACATTTACTTTTTATTTATTTTACACACCAACCATAGTTTCGCCTCCTTCCTCTCCTACCACCTCCGCTCTCTGCTTCCCATCTACCTGCCTCCCCATCCACTCCTCCTTCATCTCCATTCAGAATGAGGCAGGCCTCCCATGATCTTTAAGAAAGCAAAGTACATCAAGTTGAGGCAGGACCAGGCTCCTCCACATGTGTCAAGGCTGGGTGAGGTAATCTAGCATGGCAAACTAGTTCCCAAAAGCCAGCTAAGTGTCAGTGACTGGTACTGATGTCTCTGCTAGGAGCCTTAACAAAAGACCAAGCTACACAAATGCCACACATATGTGGTGAAGGCGTAAGTCACAAACAGTCCCACACCAGTTTGGAATTAAGATTAATAGAATGGTTATTTATTCAAAAGGGGAGAAAACTTACAGATTACCGTCCCAGACAACAGCCCCTCTGAGCGAACAGGAAAGGAGTCTAGGAGCCAGAGAGAGAGAGTGGAGGACAGCTGCTGCTTTTTTAAAGAGAGAGAGACCACGCCCCAATGGGCTGGTCTCTCAGCAGCTATTGGTTGAAGGAGCGGAAGGAGCTCCTGCAGCATCTCCCCCTTATGTTTGAGTAAGAGAGTTCTAAGCTTACTACGAAATTATATACAATAAGTACAAACCTACGAAATTATATACAATAAATACAAATGTCCTATTCTAACTAGCTTAAGTCTTGTACAACAAATAACTTGGCCAAGTCATGAGAGGAAAGTAACTACATTTATATAATCTTCAATCCCATCGAAGATCTGAAAAGGGAAATAATGTTACCTGAGTAATTAGGAAGTGCAATCAAACAACTTCCAGAACATGTAACAAATCACAGAGACAACTGGCTACCTGGGCAAACACCCAAAGTCACGTTTGCAGTGTTGAAACAACCAACTTTAGCTAAGGCCTGACGTAACTGACATACCATTTTCAAAGGCAAGAAACTTTTCAAAACCATCTTACCCTGTCTTGGCAGGATATGGCAGTCTTGTTTTATCCATTTACGGATATTCTGTAACTCTGTCAGTAGTTGAGGTATGGGCATTTCTTTACCCAAAGGCCAGTTCTGGCAAGAAGAAAGGCTCCAGGTGGAGTTTCTTTGGTGCTCAACATTCTCTCGGGAATAGATCAGTGTTGCCAGGAGCGATTGTGTCTCACTACCACAGAACTCTGAATTAGATTAAAGGCCATTTTCTACAGCTCTTTGAAAAGGTTGAAGATTATCTATCTATACTGAATATAATCTCTATGTATCTAAAGAACCTGATTAGTCTAATTATAAATGACAAACTTAGATGACTATTGATCTATATAATTCTCAATACCTATCTAACTTAAAAACTGAGACAATAAACAACTGTGCAATAAATGAGGACAATATGACCTCCAAATATAAACAATGTGCAAGTATACATTACAATAGCTAAATATATATATCAATACATAAACAATATATAAGTATCTTAATCAGAGGTAGAAGTGTACAATGCAATATGGTAAATATACATATATCAATACGATATATATATATATCAATACACAAAAATGTTTTAAGCAGAGGTAGAAGCATGCATGCATACAATAGTCAACATAATTTAACTTTGTATCAATATATAAGAATCGATACCAATATATTTGTCTAAAAACAATAACTCACAAGTACAAATCTATTATTCCATAATCCAATTATCCCTCTTTTTTTTTAAAGATTCCTGCGCTTATAAAATTCCTCCCCCAACCCTCAACCATATACTAATTATAACCAACCCCCAAATGATGTCCCTAAACCCAAGGACAAACTTTACTGGGAGAGGGGACGTCATTCTCTAGAATTACTTCCAGCTGTCATGGGGGCGACGTTCTTTCTGGGAGATCCTGTGAAAGTAAAATGATGGTTAAATTTCAAGATCAATGTCTTTTAAAATTGCAAATAGTCTCAGTATTTTGTGGAGGTCTGGCCAGAATGTTGTACAAGATGTGCAACTTTTCAGCTAACCACGTTGGAACCATCTTGTGCAGCTGGTACCCAAAACAGGTCTTGTAGTAGCGCTATCAGTATCATGACATCATATCAACCGGGTGGAGTTGTTGTTATGGGGCCCCATCTTCTTCCTGGAAACTTCAAATGTCACTGCAGGAAAAACTCATTGTTCATTGTGGAAAACTTAAATAGTAATCATATAGACATATACAGACATATATATATATATATATATATATATATTCAATGAAAGGCACGATAGATATTATTTAATGAAAGGTATGATAGATATGAAGAAAAGTAAAGATGTTTTCTAAACCCATATTTCTTTCTGTCCCATATCATGACTCTTGACATGAGACAGAAACTCCAGAAACTCTGGGTTTTTCGTTTAACAACAGGCTTGGAATTGGAGAGGAACTGAGCCAGAGTCCAACTCCAAAACCAGCTCTATAAATTTAGAAATATGATTTAGTATATTTTACTTACAGAACCTATTCAGTTTTCTTGATAGTCCCTATCGGGCCGTTATTTTCCATCTGTCAGTATTCAAATATCCAGGGTCCCTTGAATTTTTCAAAGAGGAGTGTTTTCCTGTGGAGATAAGAACAGAACCCTGCCCCCATTCTATATGTTTTTCTTACCGCCTGTATGAATATCATCATTGTAGATGAGCTGTCATTTCTCCTTTCCAAGAGGTTTCTCCTCTTCAAATCGAACCTTTATTAATTTTGATGGTATCCACAATTTTTCTTCTCCTGTGGAAACAAGAGCAAAACCCCTTCCCCAACGTAGCATATCTCCTGACTTCCATTGAGAGGTCAGCACATCTTTGAAATAAACAGGTTGGGTTAGTTCAGAAGTTTTTTTCCATTATCCAATGCCTCTCTGCTGCTATTGTTCCTTTCTCATTAGCATTAAGAAAATTCAAGGTTAATAAAGCATTATGCAATCTATTTCTGGGGGTATCTTTCATCCCTTTCAGTTTGTTTAGCATATCCTTTATAGTACGATTTGATCTTTCTATAACTGCCTGACCTGTAGGATTATTTGGTATACCTGTAATGTGTTTTATATTATAATAGGCAAAAAAGTTTCATTTTCTTAGATACATATGCTGGACCATTGTCTGTCTTTATTTGTGCAGGTATACCCATGATGGCCATAACTTCACAATAAATGTGTGATTACCAAATCAGCCTTTTCTGAGCTCAGGGCAGTTGTCCATTGAAAATCTGAATACGTGTCTATGGTGTGGTGTACATATTTTAATTTACCAAATTCCATAAAGTGGAACACATCCATCTGCCAAATTTCATTCCTTTGAGTACCCTTTGGGTTACTCCCTGTAGGCAACGGTGTCTGATTATAGAAAGAACAAGTAGGACATCTCTTTATAATGTCCTTAGCTTGTTGCCATGTAATGGAAAACTCTTTCTTTAGGCCTTTACTATTGACATGATGTTTTTTATGAAATTCTGAGGCCTGCAGAATGCTTCCAATCAATAATTGGTCAATTTCAGCGTTACCTTGTGCTAGAGGGCCAGGCAGACCGGTATGGGACCGGATGTGTGTTATGTACATTGGACAAAGCCTATTCCTAATTATGTCCTGCACCTGGATAAACAATGAAGTCAACTCTGTGTCATCTGGTATGCATTCAGTGGTTTCAATATGCAAGATAACTCTTTCTGCATATTGTGAATCTGTAACTATATTAAGAGGTTCTTTAAAATCCCGTAGCACCATAAGAATGGCATATAATTCTGCCTTCTGGACAGAATTATAAGGGCTTTGTTCCACCTTACTCAATTCTTCCAATTTATAACCTGCGTTCCCTGATTTATTTGCATCGGTATAAAATGTCCGGGCTCTAGTTATTGGAGCATCATGTACAATTCTAGGAAGAATCCAAGAAGTTCTCTTTATGAGGTTAAGTCTATCACTTTTGGGATAGTTGCTGCTAATTTCTCCCAAAAAACTAGCACAAGCTCTTTGCCATGGTTCATTATCTTCCCATAACTTTCTTATTTCCTCAGTAGTAAAAGGCACTATAATTTCTGCTGGGTCTAGATCTGCTAGTTGACGAAGTGTCAGTTTACCTTTTATAATTAATTCAGAGACCTTTTCTACATAAGTTTTTAATTTTTTACTTGGTTTATGAGGTATAAATATTCACTCTAAAATAATATCTTCCCTCTGCATTAAAATCCCTGTAGGAGAAATTCTAGAAGGCTGTATGACTAGGATGGAACTAAGATTCGGGTTCACCCTATCCACATGTGCCTCCTGTAATTTTTCCTCAATCATTGTCAGTTCCTTTTCTGCTTCAACTGTCAATTTTCTGGGATTATTCAAATCTTTATCACCATCTAAGGTTTTGTTTAAATGAACTATTAAATCAGGTGTTATCCCAACAGCTGGCTGTAGACTGGAAATATCTCCTAACAATCTTTGGAAGTCATTAAGTGTCTGTAACCGGTCTCTCCTAATTTGTGCCTTTTGCGTTCGAATTTTCTCTAACCCTATTCTGTAACCTAGGTAATTAATAGAATCTCCTCTTTGAATCTTTTCAGGGACAATTTGTAATCCCCACCTAGGCAAGACTTTCTTTACTTCTTCAAACATACTTTCCAAAGTATCTTTATTTGAATCAGATAATAAAATATCATCCATGTAATAATAAATTATGGACTTGGGAAATTGCTTACAAATTATTTCCAATGGCTTATTAACAAAATATTGGCACAATGTGGGACTATTGAGCATCCCCTGTGGGAGGACAGTCCATTGATATCTCCTAGTAGGCTGAGAATTATTATAAGTAGGCACTGTGAAGGCAAATTTTTCTCTATCCTTTTCTTGCAAAGATATAGTGAAAAAACAATCTTTCAAATCAATAACTATAAGAGGTCATCCTCTTGGTAATAGAGAAGGCAAAGGAATTCCAGATAGTAGTGGACCCATAGATTGAATTACCTTGTTGACAGCTGTTAGATCTGTCACCATTCTCCATTTACCAGATTTCTTTTTTACAACAAACACAGGAGAATTCCAAGGGCTGGTTGATTCGTCAATATGGTTAGCATCTAGTTGCTCTTGTACCAGCTGTTCCAAAGCCTGTAATTTATCTTCAGCTAGAGGCCACTGCTTGATCCATATTGGCTTCTCAGTTAGCCATTTTAAAGGTAAGGCTGTTGGTACCTCTAAAGGTTTGTTATTTGCTGTATGTTCTTGTACAGCCTGAATGGCTGGTGACCTTTTTCCATAATACCTCATTATATCCTTCCCAGAATTGTGAGTTCCTGGAGCTACAGGAACATTAATCTGGGTATTCCATTGCTGTAGCAGGTCACGGCCCCATAAATTTATTGCAATATTGGCTATATACGGCCTTAGTCTTCCTATTTGCCCTTCAGGCCCTATGCATTCCACCCATCTTGTGCTTTGTTTTACACGAGATAGGGTTCCAATTCCCAGGAACTAAACATCTACCTCTTGAAGAGGCCAATTCAGATGCCAAGATTCTGGAGTAATGATACTTACATCTGCACCTGTGTCTAATAAGCCTTCAATAAAAACGCCATTTATACAGACTCTTAGCTTTGGTCTTTGATCGTTAATAGAAGTCTGCCAAAATATATGTAATTCATCATTTAGACCAGTATTACTTTTTACAGCAGACATTGGAGTTTTCAATTTTCTTGGTGAGACACATTATCCACTGTAACTGGGAATGACTGGGCCACTTTTGGCTTGGGGGCCTGTGAGAGGCCCCTCAAGGAGTTTCCCAATGGTATTGGGTTGCCTTGTCTGTCTGTTGTTGACCTGTATTCGTTGGACCAATGTCGGCCTTTACCACATCTCCTACCTATACCTGAAGGCTGAGGTCTCCTTCTTTTGTCATTCCCAGAGGAGATATTATTCCTAGAATTTCTTTGCCTGCAATCCCTTTTCAGATGTCCTAATTTACCACAATTAAAACACCTGGTAGTTTGATGTCTCCTCATAGCCTTGGAAATCGCTTCTCCTACACAGGATTCATCATTATAGCTAAACATCTCAACATTTATTGTATGCAGTATCCATTCTTCCATAGGTGCTGATCTAGATCTTAAAGGCCCAATTATCTTTTTACATTCTGTATTTGCATTTTCAAAAGCTCGAGATTCAAGAAGTATTCGTCTAGCTTCTGGGTCTGTTATCCCTATGTCCAGAGCCTTAATTAATCTTTGCCCAAAGTCAGTAAAGGGTTCTCTCTGTCCCTGCCTAACCCTGGTATATGATTCGACCCTTTTTGCTGGATCTTGTATTCTATTCAAAGCATTCAAGGCTGCTTTGTGACATAAGGACAGCATTTCTTCGTCATAAAGAGCTTGGACCTGTGAATGAGCATATGCTCCAACACCAAGAATTTGATCTTGGGAAACCTCCACACCTTTTGCTCTTCCTTGCTCTTCCATATGCTTGGATTCTTCTCTGAAATAAATTCCTAACATCAAGGAAGATCCATCATCTAAAACTGCAGACACTAGCTGAGAGAAATCATGGGGGGTAGCTCTGACATTAGAAGCTATCTAATCCTTCTTATCATTTCCTTAACAAATGCAGAGTGCAAGCCATAATTAACGACAGCTTGCTTAATTTCTTTTAAATCATTCATTGCTATTGGTGTCCATCTAGCTTCTTTAACTCCCTTTGAGCCTTTAGAAGTTGACCCTTTGTCAGAATAAATTACAGGGTATATCGTTAGAACTCTGGGTAAGCCAGTTCTAACAGCTGGTGGTGGCATTGTATCCTGTCCTTGTGCCTTCTTACTCTGTTCACCAGCTCCAATAATTTCTTCAATCATTTCTAATCTTTTTATCATTGTCTCCCTTAAATCCTGAATCTCCTGACCTACCCGTGTTTCTAGGAATTTCCCTAAGGTTTTTTGGTTCCCATTCTGGAGGTACATTCTATCTGTTACCTTATCAAAACTTTGTGGTAACGTCTGAACGTCAAATTCAACAGCCTGAACCCTTTCAGGTAACTTTCTAGTACCCTTGGATATGGAGTCAATTTTGTCTATCATAGTATCCACTTGTTCAGATAACTCCTGATTTTCAATAATTTTAATCCTTTCAACTAGTTGTTCATTATTAGTCCGTAAAAATCGTATCTTTCTTAATGATAAAATATTAAAAAGAAAACTGAAACCTAGTAACAAGTAAATTAGTGTATCCCCATAGTCATATAAACCTTGCATGACATAATCCATTGTATTAATAAAGAAAACAGTAAAACTGGCGTTGGAAACAAAAACTGCCATATTACTTTTTTGTCTAGTAGGCGGTGCTGTTGCCAAGTCGCGACTAGAACCACTGCAAAGGTGATGGAAACGGGGTCCTGTTTCAGTGTCCGCCTTAGTATTTGTTAAAAACTAGGAAATATAAGTTGCTCAACAAAGAAAATGTAATTAAATCAATTCCATACACGGAACCAGAAACCCAGAATCCAGGGGTAGAAAAGAGCAACCTGGAAGCCACGTATGCCTCCACATGACCGAGTTGTTCTGATTCACGCCACTCAAGCGCCGCACTTACAAGGAAAATTTAAAAACAACTCAGAAAAGAGCAAACCAGGCAGGCAGAGACTGTCCCAAGCCTGTGACGCTCGGGAGGTATGGGGTTTAATTGAACTGCTGGCTCCAAACACAGGGCACAGGCCGCAGCTGAGGGAGGGCTCGTGACTAGCTGAGCTGGCAGCAAGCAATTGAGTGGGGGAGGAGGGGGGTTCTACAACCAAATGTGGGGTGCCGGATGAAGGCGTAAGTCACAAACAGTCCCACACCAGTTTGGAATTATGATTAATAGAATGGTTATTTATTCAAAAGGGGAGAAAACTTACAGATTATCGTCCCAGACAACAGCCCCTCTGCATGAACAGGAAAGGAGTCTAGGAGCAGGAAGTGGAGCCGGAAGCCAGAGAGAGTGTGGAGGACAGCCACTGCTTTTTTAAAGAGAGAGAGACCATGCCCCAGTGGGCTGGTCTTTCAGCGGCTATTGGTTGAAGGAGTGGAAGGAGCTCCCGCAGCAATGTGATTTCTTCTATATGTCCCTGGATGTAAATTTTCTTGTTAGAGAGAATACTGCCTAGAATCACAGGCAGGCCCACCCTCAAGATTTTCATTGAGTTCCTATACTGACTTGCATCAGTTATGTATTATAAACTACAACCTTAAATAAACCCATTCCTTCCCTAAGCTGCTTTTGGTCAGAGCATTTTATCACAACAGCAGAAAGGAACCTAGAACAGAAATTGTACTAGGGAAATAAGGTGTTGCTGTGATGTACCTGACCAAGTGTCTTTTAAACCTTGAACTGTTTTTGTATAAGGAACATGGAAACACTTGATATTTTGGGTTAGAGAGTCCTCTTTAGTGCTGAAGGCAGAAATTAATATGATGTTCTAGGAGGAATATGGATGGCATGAGTGTTGAAGAGAAATGTAGACAATAGAGGCCTGGCCTGTGAGGTTTCAGAGGGAAGCAAAAATGATCAGAACTGGGACAGGGATCATTTGTATGATATTTTGGTTAAGAATCTCTGTGTGCTGAACAACTGGGTTAATAATCAACTGTGATAAATAACAAATCATTACCACTGAAGTGATTTTTTTGTGCTTTATTGGGACAATGGAGTGCTGGGTAAACTGGGGCTGAAGAACTAGCAATGATTAATAAGAGTTCAGAAGTATTAATGAGGAGTCTTCTGTTCTTCACTGAGACAATAAGAAAGTTGTTTTCATTATAGTCAACACACAGGTGCTGTAGTGTAAGGGGGTGAAGGGTACAGTATAAGCTGCAAACTGGCCTTGGAAATCTAAGAGTTCTCCCTGTGGTGCTGGTTTATGGGGTATAAAATATGAAAGATGGGGTTATGGGGTGTGTGTGAAGAGGCTTGGTACAGGGTATCAGGGTTGGGGTACTTGCAGAGAGATCCTCAGATGTCATTACTGAAGCTTCAGTTACAAAAGAGATTACAAAATACCACAGTTTCTGGACTATCTGAAGCATGTGTGGAGTATAACACACTTCCTTTGGACTGCCAGCTCCCAAATAATGACACAGAGACTTATTAAGTATGAAGGCTTGGCCTTAGCTCCCAAGTAGCGCTTATAACTTAAATTTACACATTTATAGGAATCTATGTTCTGCCATGTGGCTCATTACCTCTCCTCCATTCTGCATGTCTGACTTCTGCCTTATCTTACTGGCAACCCCCCATCTTGAAAATTCTTCCCTTAAGTTCCTTTGTCTCACAGAAGTCCTGCCTACCCTCTCCTGCCTATCTAGTGGCCATTCAGCTCTTTACTAAACCATCAGAAGGTGCCTTAGGCAGGTGAGGTAAAACTGACATCTTCACACAGTGTGATCAAATGTCCTGCAACAGTGGGGTAGAGCTGGCCTAAGCTTACAAGACAAGCTATTGTCCTGCAGATTACAGACCGGAAGAAGTGAGACTGCCTACGTCTTTTGGAGGCAGAAGAATATACAGTGAATGAATCCAAGAGATGGTGGACATTGAGCTGCAAGATTTGGATTTCTACTGCTGGGTTTTTATTTTCTCTGATCTGGTTGTTCCTATGCCTTGGTTCTCCTTTTTTGGAGTAAGAAGTATTTAAGTTGTTTTCAATATGTAAGAGACCATTGTCAAGACACTTTGTACTTTCAAAGAGGCATTAAACTTTAAAACATTGAAATTTCAAAGAATTTTAGGACTCTTTAAAGTGTGTTTTTTTATGTGTTTATGCTATTAATGCAAGACTTTGAATGACAAAGCATGAAGAGTTATAGCCTAAAGTGATACGTTTTTGTGTCAAGTTAACAAGGCATAGTGTCCTAGTAGCTTTGATTGTTCACTTGACGCATGCTAGAGTCACTTGAGAAGAGGCATATCTGTGGGGGTAGTCTTGATTGTGAATCTATGTAGGGGGGCCTAGACCATGCCTGTGTGTGTGTGTGTATGTGTGTGTGTGTGTGTGGTATCATCCTATGGACAGCTGGTCCTGAGATGTATAAAACAGTGAACCAGGTGTGGGCTTGAGAGTGAGGCAGCAGGAGCATTCCTCCATGGTTTCTGTTTCCTGCCCGAATGCCTGCATAGGCTTCCCTCAATGATGGTCTGTAACTGTAAGGTGAAACGAATGTCTTCTTTTCTCAAGTTGTTTTTGTTCAGAGTGTGTTTGTTTTCTTTTGAGACAGGGCTTCTTTGTAGCTTTGGGGCCTGTCCTGGAACTAGATCTCGTAGACCAGCTGGCCTCGAACTCATAGAGATCTGCCTGCCTCTGCCTCCCGAGTGCTGGGATTAAAGGCATGCACCACCACTGCCCAGCTGTTCAGAGTGTTTTAATTACAGCAACAGAAAGAAAACTAGAATGTTACTTATGCATGAGATAATTAAGATACTTCTTTTTTTTCTGCCTTGTTTGTTTAAACTAATATAGTGGTCTACAGTTCATTCATGTTGCTGTAAATGTTTTTAATCATTGGATCATAGAATGTCATTATGTATATGTATCATTTTTCTTTGGTCATTCATTAGTCAATGGACACTTAGGTTGTCTTCATATATTGGCCAATGAACATCCTCACCAAAGGTTAACATCTTCACTAGAGATTTTCTTTGCACCAGCCATATGTATTCTGGATCTTTCAGTTGTTCTTGTCTATTCCAAACAAAAAATCATCTACTACATGGTAGAAAATCAGAGCCTTAAAGTTTCTTCTGGTGTTTGCTATCTGCAAAATACACACAATACTTACATATTCTGTATTAACAAAGAAATTTATTGGGTCCAGAAATGCTTTATTACATTTTATTTTGTTTACTACAGAATCATTATTTTCTTATCCAAATACTGAAGATTATGTGTGCAGATATTTCCTGAAGCAAAGCAATACTTGTTTGGGTGTCTGTGTGTATGGTATATATCTGAGTGCATGTGTGTATGTGTGTTTGTGGGAAATACGTGTGTATACTAGTGTTTCATGTGAATGCTGGAGATCAATGTTCAGTGTCTTTCTTCCATTACTCTTGACCTATTTTCTGAGATAATTGCTCTTGCTCTCTCTGAACCTGGAGCTCATGGATAAGGCTAGCCTGGTCAGCAAGCTCCAGGAATCCTCCTGCCTCCACCTCTGTCACTGAAGTTAGAGATATAAAATGTCATGACTGACTTTTTATGTGGATATCAGTGATCAAAATAATATTCTCATGCTTGCTTAGCAAGTTATTTTACACACTATCCTCTGAGCTCTAAGGCCTGCTTTTGATTTCACCCATCAAGTTTAATTTTCTTATGTTTTCCAGAGAGTGGAGAGAGATGACATTGTTCTATGTAATAAGGAAAATATATGTAACTAAACATTGAAATATCTTTTAGTTCTTTTTAAAAACAGGGTTTTATGTGTCCAGTGCTGGCCTATAAAGTACTGTGTAGTTGAGGATGAATTTGAATGTTAGATCTCCATGCCTGTGCCTTCAAGGTACTAGGATTATGTTCGTATACCTCTAAGGTTGGTTTAGAAGATGCTGGCCATGTGAACATGAGCTCCATTTGAGAGATATTCCTAGCCCATTTTTTCTTTTTAACAACTCTTAATTATCTTTTGAGAAAGAAGCAAGAAGAAGTCACAAGTGATTGTTCTTACAGGTGCTTCTTATGTACCTTTAGGCAAGAGATCATTAGTCTGGACCCTTTGAGCATGAGAAAAGACCACAAGAGAAATCCAATTGTAAACTATCAGATGATCATTACAATTATCCACAAACCAGCAACAGTCTTGGTGCTTTTCTTGATCACAGAAGGGTAAACCTTCAACCTTCCAGAGTTTTCCAGCTAGGAAGGAAAAAAGAAAATATCTCCTCTGATACAAGTGCTATTTTTCTGGGTAACTGGCTATTACCTTCCTGGAAGGTAAGTAGGTGCTCACTTAGTAACGCAAAACCAAGTGAGTGGCGGCCAGGGGAAAATGAAATGTAACACATCAAGTGCCTCATTTAAAGACAGGATCTTCAAGCTGAGAACCCACATGAATCACCCAGCCTATCCTGTTTATTGCCAATTGACTCTGATGACAAATAGAAAATCAATCATTAATTTTCACATTCTGTCTTTGATAAACATTTTCATTTGAAGGCAATTCCAGTCATAATAACAAAATGACACCTTATCATTTTACTTTTCAAAATCTTTTCCTCTGCCCTCCTTAAAATAGTAAGTCCTCTAAGTTATGAGATAAATGTTTGACTCTTTCGTGAGATCTTAAGGTCTTCCTACGTAGCCTGCAGGCCTGGTCTTCCCTGTGGGGCTCAAACTGGCTTAGAACTTTCAGCCTTCTTCCTACTGCCTTCCAAACGCTGTGCTTACAACTGCGCATCACTACACCTGTCATAAGTATGATATTTTATAATTGATGTAAAATGACAAGGAAAAATCCAAGGAGACACCAAAGCTTCAACTCTACAATGCTTAGCCCAAAGTTACGTTTAAAGCAGTATGGATGATAGTTCTCAGAATCCAGAGTTTTGATGGATTATTTGAAAGGTGATGTTTCTGTCCTGTGAATTGTGATGTAAGAAGCTTCAAGCGACTTGTGGGCCTACTCAGGCTGTGTCAGTACAATGCCAAGCAGCAGCATGGCTACTTTCTGCTTGCTTGTTACAAGCACTAAACTCTGAAGATTGGAGTTTGAGGAAGGCTTCCTCCATGACTTTGAAGAGAAAGGTCATTATCCATAGAAAAAGCAGCCAACGCAAACTGCACGGATGCATGGGGGTTGTTTATCTGGAGGGGATACAAGACTTATTTTTGGTTGAAGGAATTCATTATGGGTATGATACAGGACGTAGAGAGCACAAGACTAACAGCCAATGAGCTTTAGACCCATATTAGTAGATACAGACAGAACCTTCTAGACTGAGTAAGTGAACCTGACTAAAGGGTCACAAAACAGAGTGAGAAGGACTGATTTCTTTTACAGAAAGGTAATTTGGGATACTTGGGGCCATGACCGAGAGGGATCCCACCTCTCCAATTACTGAATTCTAAACCAGGAAATCATCCGTAACTCTTTCTTAATCCCCCAAATCTTATGTTGGAGCATATTGTTGGCTATCCTTTCAACATATTTAAAATGTGACCGAATGCAATAGCTGCGTGTGGCTACACTCTTCCAAGCTTTTGTCATCTCTTATCTGGATTTCTCCAAAGGCTCCTGACTAGTTTCCTTGCCCCCCCAGCTCCTCCTTTGGAGAACATGCTACAGCGCGTCACCTAAAATGATTCATACAAACATAAGCTAGGTGAGTTAGGATGTTGTTTCTAGTTTCCTTGTCACCAAAATGCATGAAGCAAAGGTAAGAACCACAAGAAAAAAAATTCAGTAACTGTCTTTAGATAATGAGCCCAGGATTTTGAGATTTAAGAAATGAGACCTAAGAGATGGAACTAATCTTAGAATTTAAAAACTGTAATATCTGATCTTTTAAAAGTAATTGGTTGAAATGAATAGTTTTGCCTTGACAGTAAAACTTGCAATTCCTAAATGCCTAAGTCCCCTTAATATCTCAGTTTCTATGGCCACGTGCTAGTTAGAGTTCAAGCATGAGACAAACTTCCGGATTGCTTATACAAGAATTACTGAGAACAATGCGTCTAAAGATAATGGTAAAATTACACCGACTTCTCACAGGAGGTCATGAATCAAAAAATATATTATACACAATTGTCACCGTGCTAATTCATGATTAGGTCCAATGGATCCAATTATTTTCTGTAAGAGTATTTAAAATATTTTTTGCATAATCCTATTATTGTTCATCCAAGTTACTCAGAGGGTAGTAATTAAAGATTGTCTGTGAGAGTTCAATAGTCAGGGGAAGAGAATGCTAGAAAAGAGAAGTCAAGGGAGACAAGTTGGAAAAGAGGGACTGTGCTTGGAGCTAGTCCAAATTAAGTCTCCTAGAACCAAAGAATACACTTTTTTCACTTTGTCTTGAATTTTGTTTTCATATTAGTGGATATCTTTTTCACAGAATATCATCGGGATCCTATTTTTCTAGCATAGCAATGATTATTGCTTGAAGAAATATTCTGGTTCTTGTTATTCAAAATCATTATTATATTTATTGATAAATAAAATATTGAATACATGAATCTAAACCAATAAATAAAATTATATGAATCTGAAATGTTCCTGCCAGGAGTGTGGGGTATGTGAAGATTAGAATGTGTGGTGGCAAACGAATGCCACTTTCATTCCATGCGCTTCCAAACTAGGTGTTCAGTTAACAATACACTACCTCCCTGAATATGACTACAAATACTGAAAAGGGCTAAAGTCCAGTTCTTTTTCCCCCCGAAGATTCTAACACTACTTCCCAGCACTGGTACATGTAAGGGCACCACCATTCCCATTTCCTAGACTTTTAGAATCAGTTATAACTTCCTAGTTGACAACTTAGTTGATACTCTTTGGTTGTAATATTGCCTGGTTTCTTGGAAGACCCTTTGGTCTTATTCGTCATATATCACCTTGGAGAAGCAAAGGGAAGGATAGCAGACACTAGCTGCTTCCACTCATAGGTACAAGTCATAAGTAGAAATGATTCAGCTTGGATCCTTGAATTATGTCAACACTTTTATTCCTTCATCTCTACTTTGGCTGCAAATTATCTTGTATACTTCTAACCTCCCGGGGACTGTTCATAAACAAAGTGTCTGCAACTAGGGCATATATCTCTCATAATGTACAACTATCTACCAAGGTACTTGTTTACATATATTTTCAAATGCCAACTCAGAAAATATCTAAGTCATGAAATCTAAAATAGGGAAACTCAGATGTTTAAGTGACTGCTTTAAGCAATATTGATACTATATTTATTCTTTGACAAGTGCAGGTATGTAAATGCTGTCTTTTGATCATATCCACTCCTAATTACCGCCTCTAGTTTCCCCGAGCACTCCAACAAGTCCCCGCCCCCGTTTTTGCCATGAGAATTTTTACTAGACAAGTATTACCGAAAATTTTTGTGCTTCATATATCAATTAACACATAATTATTGAATGAGAGCTGACCTCATACAAATTCTTACTTCTTTGATCAATCAAATGAATCCATAATCATTAAGTTCCTTTCCAAAGGTTATCCAGTGTGATCAGTTGCATACCATGAAAAGCAAAACAATATTTAGGGCAATTAGATCTAGTGTGCAGGAACTGTTTCACACCCCATCCATACGTGTTGTTAAAAATGTATCTGAAAATAACAAAGTTTGGTAAATAATTTCTTATGAACATTCAACCATTTGGGACAAACATGCCATACATTATAGTATACATGATAATTCTTAACATACTCAGATTAGTTTTTGATATTAGTCTTCAATTTTATTTAATATTTTTAATTAACATATTTATTGTACCAAATAGTGATTTTCATTAACTTTCATGCATGTATTTCATACCCTGTCCCCATATAGCTTTGTTATGTTTTTTTAAACCCCCTCCCCCTTCTGTTGGTCTCCATCATCTTCCAGAATAATCCCCTATATTTTAATGAATCTTTATCATGTTAGAGTAGAACAATATTTATCTTTGTGCATCTGACTTACTTAGCTTGATGTGATAATGTATTTCATAAAATGCCATTATTTCTCCTTCTTTTTGGCCAATCAAACCCCATTATGTATCGATAGCATATGTTCTTTATTCATCCATTTGCTAAAAGGCACCTAAACTGATTGCATATCTTGCCTGTTGGAAAGAGCGTCCCCCAAACATGGATATGCTGACTTGAATTCCTTTGTGTCTATATCCAGGAGGGGTATAGTTAGATGATATAGAAGTATAATATTTAGATCTTTTTGAGGAATTTCAGTGTTGACTTACATAATGGCTGTACTAATTTATACTCCCTTCAACAGTGTAGAATGCGTCTCCCCCAGAATCTTTGCCTGTGGTTGTTGTCAAAAATCTTATTTTTAAAAAGTCTAAAAGAAAGTGAGAAGAGTAGATGTGGTAGGATATTCGTCACATGTACGACATATTACTGCTTTGGAACCACATGCGAATACGTAAGCCTATAGGTGAATGAGAAACTAATAGCATCTTCACAGGCTGCATAGACTTTAATACAGAAACAATATTTCAAAAGAAATTAAATGTGGAACCATGCATATAAAAATGTTCTGCTAAGGTGAATTTTGATAGACTTAATTAAAATTTGACCTGATAAAATTACAATTTCTAATTTTACAAAAATATATAAGTCAATATCCATTTTTATTTTTCAAGTTGAAAGAAATTTTATTTTTTATTTTTTGAAATTTTATTTTTTTTAAAGTAATTTTATTAAATTATAAAAGTTTCCATTTCCGCCCCTCTTCCCAACACCCTCCCACTCCCCCCACTCCCTCTCCTCCTCCCTCTTCGTCCCTTAGGGCAGTCAGGGTTTCCTGCCCTGTGGGAAGTTCAAGTTCCTCCCCCCTCCCTCCAGGTCCAGGAAGGTGAGTATCCAAACAGACTGGATCCCCAAAATCCAGTATATGCAGAGGAAACAAGTCCCAGTGTCGTAGTCAATGGCTTTTCAGAAAGACTTCAGGCCAGCCACATTCAGAGAATCCGGCCAAATTCCGAGAATCTGGTTAGATCACGTCCTCGTTCAGTCCCAGACCAACTGGCCTTGGTAAACTCTCATTAGATCCGTTCCCTTGTATCAGTGGGTGATAGCATCCCTCGCAGTCCTGATTTCGTTTTTCATGTTCTTCCTCCTTCTGCTCCTCATTTGGACCTTGGGGGGCTCAGTCCGGTGCTCCAATGTGGGTCTCCATCTGTATCGCCGTCCTTCGCCAGATGAAGGATCTATGGTGATAAGCAAAATATACATCAGTATGGTTATGGGCCAAGGCCGGTTCAGGCACCCTCTCCTCTGTCCAGAGAACAATCTGGGGATCTCTCCTTGGACCTGGGATCCCATATATAATCAAGTCTCCTGTAAACCCTAAAATGACTCCCTTAGTTGAAATATATTCTTCCCTGATCCCATATTCATCCTTCCTCCCTCCCCCCCATCCCGGTCCTCCGAGCTTTTCCCATTCCTCCCCTACTCCCTTCTCTCTAACCCTCTCCCCTTCCAACAACCCTCCCACCCCACCCCCATGCACCCGAGGTTACCTGGGACTCTTGTCTATTTCCTACCTCCTGGCGGATAGCTAAATAATCTTCATCAGGTTCATCTTCTTATTTAGCTTCTCTAGGATCACGAATAATAGGCTCAAAGACCTTTAATTATGGTTAGAATCCACTTATGAGTGAATACATACCGTGTTCCTCTTTTTGGGTCTGGCTTACCTCACTCAGTAAAGCGTTTTCTATGTCCATCCATTTGCATGCAAAATTCAAGATGTCATTGTTTTTTACCGCTGAGTAAAACTCTAATGTGTATATGTTCCACACCTTTTTTAACCATTCTTCTATTGAGGGGCACCTAGGCTGTTTCCAGGTTCTGGCTATTACAAATAGTGCTGCTATGAACATAGTAGAACAAATGCTTTTGTAGTATGTTAGGGAATCTCTAGGGTATATTCCCAAGAGTGGAATTGCTGGGTCCTGAGGGAGGTTGACTCCCAGTTTCCTGAGAAACTGCCACACTGATTTCCACAGTGGCTGCACAAGTTTGCATTCCCACCAACAATGGATGAGTGTTCCTCTCACCCCACATCCTCTCCAGCATAGGCTATCGTTGGTGTTTTTGACTTTAGCTATTCTGACAGGTGTAAGATGGTATCTCAAAGTGGTTTTGATTTGCATTTTAAAAAGTTGTTTTCATCCACTCTATAGTGTTTTAGTGACTAACTCTGCAACTTGTTTTGCTGCCAGCAGAGGGAGCTCAAGGACAAGTTCCCAACTCCTGGCCTTCCAGGAGAAGGAGGACTGTGGATAGGGAGGGAGTTGGACAAAATGTAAATCAAAAGAAAGACAGTAGCAAAAAAATACTTGACCCCCAAAAGAACAAAGATGACATAAATGTAGCCAAGTCTGAGAATCTATTAAAAGGTCATTCTTTTTCAACTCACGCTTTTATCTCTCCCACTTCATTCCATCTGCTGATTAAAATTAATCCAACAAGTTAACCTTAACACTGTTATCCAAATGAATGGAAAGGAAAGGCAATTCTGAAAATGTTCTGTTTGATTTTTGTAATCATTATGCTAAAATGTTCTTTAAATATTTGCTTGTACATGATCTAATTAATTAAGCATAAATTAATGTAACATTGGCTTTGTCACACAATGATTTGTCATTCTTCTTTGGGAGCTCATTTGCCTTTATTTTTAAAGGTATTCTTCCCCCTTCCTCATGGAGCTTGATTTAAACAAATGCCAGGTCTCAGTGTCTAGTGTTTGCTTATAGCTTAGTGTTTGCTATGCTGACTGTGATGTTGACTGGAATCCCAATGCAGTAGTTGTTCCGTTTGTTGTTAACCTTTCAGGGTCATAAGGACTTCACCCTTGTGAATGGGATTAGCATGCTTATTAAACAAAATAATCAGCCCAGAGGAGTTTGTTTGAATAGGATCTACAACCAGTGAGCTCTCCCCAGCAACAACCCAACTGACCATGTTGATCTTCTCGGTCTTTAGGCCTTTAGAATTCTGAAAGATAAGCTGGGGTTTGTAAATGATTCAGTCCAAGAGACTGGTTGTCTTATAACAGGCTTAATGAACAAAGACAGTTACTTTGCGTATTACTTTGTCCAACATACACTGATTGGGGAACTATGATCTATCAGATCCCATAGGGATATACTGGGGGATATGAGAGTCAAACTAACAGGCAATAATAACTAGTCATGGAACTAATTTTAGAGAAAGATTATGAAGAAATTAAGGGGGCATGAAGTATGTCTGACTATAGGAGTTAGACCAGAGACCTGAAAAGGGAGATGACTATGCAACAGATCAGGTTGGGGATTTTTTTTTTTTAAAGTCTGGTGGGTAATATGATAGCAATCTCAGCAGCTCAGGTCTTCCATTAGAAAACGAAAGTAGCCACAGTCAGCAGCAAAGAAAAGGCCATAACTGTAAATAATTAAATCTTATTTACAGAAACAGATCCATACCTGGAGCATCCTCCGGGCAAAAGCAAAGAGCGAAATCCAAAGCCTAGATCAGGGCGAGCTTGGCACTTTATGGGAATACAAGTTCAGTGTGGTTAGAAAAATAGTAAATGAGGAAACAATAATAGCATCAGCTTCTTCTGCATCATCATAACCAAGACACCCATCAGAAACAGCTTGAGAAATGATGGTTTATTTTAGCTTATGGTTTCAGATGCATTTCAGCCCCATGGTATATGATCAGCAAGAAGAGAACTAAGGATAGAACCCAAAGGGGGTTTTACCTCCAAAGACTACTTCCATCAGTTATGCCCACCACCAGAGTGCTCTGTAACCTACAAAACAGTGTTCCAGGACAAACAAGACCGCTCAGGGCGTCAAGTCATTTACTGCCAAGCATGATCAACTGAGTTAAACTCCTAGAACACATGTAAAGCAAGAAGGAGAGAGACTTGACTCTGGCAAGTTGTTTTTCTGACGTTTATATGTTTGCTGTGTCACTGGCATACCCATAGCCATAGACAAATGTAAATAAACAAATAATGAATAAATAGCAACTATAGCTGAGTACCACGTGCTCAAATCATGAGTCCATGGGGGACATTTCAAGTTTAAATTGCAGCAATATGTCGCAAAGATAAATAAATAGTGGTGACATCACTTTATAGGGCGTAGTAAGGCATTTTAACACAGTCTAAGTCTGTAGGGATAGTTCTGATGAATCCTTAGCAAATGAACACATAATTTAATGTGCATTTTCAAAGGTAGACTGTGTCTATTGAGAAAAGTGTGCCATGTGCAGGGAGAAGACTGATTGCTCGATAGTCCAAGTGAGCGATGATGGCAGCTTAGAATAGGCAAGTAGCAGGATTTAGGCAGTAGAGGAGAAATTCAGCTGTGTTTGGGAGGTAGGCTCATTAGGAATGATAGACACAGCAAGGGAATTTGATTCCGGCACCAGTTAGATGATGATGTCTTTCACTGAGATGAGGACAGAGGCAGGATTTGGGTAGGATGGAAACTAAAATATATTTTCATGAAAAATGAAAATTTAGATACTTATTGAAATATGCAAAAAGAAAATTGAAGATATTTAGCACACTTAGTTCCATCTAAAGAGTCAACTTTGTAAGTTATTAAATAATGGATAATGTACTGTCTAAAGCTATAACTCCAAGAATAATTCATACATAGGTGCCATGAGAGCATTTAATTGGATGACCTCATCTATAAAGACCATGTCAGATGGAGAGGAAATGTTAGGGGTAACATCAGATGCCTTGAGGCTTTCAGTATGTAGAAAAGAGGAGGAAAACAACTGGCCCCATTTGGCAGGAAGACTAGGAAACTAGGCATTTTAGAAAGGCAAATGGGAACAGTGAACAGCCAATAGTGGTAATTCTTTTCTGTCTACCGACCAAGTCAGGGCTGAAAACAGATGCCAAGAAATGCTCCCTAAGTTCATAGCATAAACATGAAATTATTACTCCAGTTTTTAAATTATGTAGCACTTAGGAGGCTGTCTTTCTTGTCTAACACACAATGCTCTATTTAGGTAACCTAATTTTAACTTTGTACCATGAGAAAAGAGGATCCTTGATTGGGGTACATCCAGTGCTGTGCTGTTTATTTCCATTCTGGTTCCATCTTACCCAGATTACTCCTTTCTTTTCTGTTCCTATTCATGTCTTAGCTGAAATGACATAAGCATAAGCCATTATTTCAAAACCTCAATGCTGGACCATTTACTGTGTCCTCTTGAATAAGTGAGAGAGGGCAGAGGAGACTACAAGTGGCGTCAGTGCAATCCCCGCAGGAAGGGAACATCATAGTGTATGTGGAGACACAAAAACTGGGGCATCCAAAGAGATGATCACAGCAAAGGTCAAGAGCCGTGGTTGCTTTGGAGAATTCCAATCTCAGTGTCTTTATGGCCACTGTGAGACTCTGATAATTGACATTTGCCATTACTTCTGTGTTAAATGGAGTCACTATGCCTGAAAAAAAAAATCAAGCTGCCTAGTGCCAAAGGAAAATAATAAACTGAAGAAAATAGACAAATGGATGTTTAGTAAAGTTATGTTCCTGAAGGGAGGAAACATGGCAAATAATTTTAAAAGTACCTTGTACTTTATTCATATAAAATTGTTATGCATATGCTTGTTCATGTTTGGGGGTGAATAGCTGTTTATGATTTTCATAGATATGGGGTACTGGAATTGCTGGATCATATGGTAGCTGTGTATTTCAACTTTTGAAGAACTGCCAAAGCATTCCCCACAGTGACTGCTCTGGCATTTGACATTCTCACTAGCAATGCATGACAGTTTCAATTTCTCCACATCCTCCTCGATACCTGTTGTTTTCCATTTATTAGTATTATTATTGCCAGCCTACTGAGATGAGAGAAGAAGCACCACTCTAGAGAGTAACAGGAGAAGCTTTGGATTTTGTGCTCTCGATTTACATTTCCCCGGTGACTAAGGATCGTTGTGTTTTCAGAAATATTTTGTGTTTCTGTTGCATTTACATACACATGTGCACACACACCTATCCTTAGGCAAATTTTTTTCTAACAAGAACACAGTATTTATGACATATTTTTAAATATTTCCAATACTATGATTAGTCATTGGGTATTTCACTTTGAGGATTTTATACATTTTATGCACTGTATGGTGATCATATCTCCCATGTCCTCTTCCAAAGCTCCTTCCAGACCCCCACCAATCTCCTCTCCCTGAACTTCATGCCCTCATTTTCCCCCTTTGTTTTAGTTAGTGCTGCCTCTCTGTGCATGGGTTTAGGGCCATTTACTGAATCATTGGCAACTGACAAGGGTCACATCCCTGAAGAAAACTGACTATCACACTCCCAGAGCCTCATGACTGGAATGACCATGGGCAGGTCACTGCAGCTGCTGGGAATTAATGAGTCTAATCTCACTGTCATGTCCAGAGGACAGGATTTCCCAGCCCTTCTACCCATTCTCCATAACTTACCTTCTGCAGACGTTTTCTTCCACGGTATTCCTTAAGCTGTGGGGGTGGTAGTGGTGGCATGGATGACAAATCTAGGGATGAACACTCCCAATGACTAATTATCTTGAAGTACTTCTATATCAAAAACTACAAAGCATTAAAGAAAAAAATCAAAGAAGATATAAATAATTGGAAACATATTTGATGTTCATAGATTAGAAAATAATATTAATGTGTTCACATCACTCAGAGGGATCTATAGATCTGTCCTGGTCAGTGTTCTATTGCTGTGAAGAGACATTATTGCTATGAAGAGACATCATTACCAACGCAATTCTATTTTTTTAAAGACTTATTTAATAATTATGTATACAGTGTTCTGCCTGCATGTATCCCTGCAGGCCAGAAGAGGGCACCAGATCTTACTGCAGATCCTTGTGAGCCACCATGTGGTTGCTCAGAATTGAACTCAGGTCCTCTGGAAAAACAGTCAGTGCTCTTACCCACTGAGCCATCTCTCCAGCCCACCAACACAATTCTTAAATCAGAAAGCATTTAATTTGGAGCTTACCTATAGTTTCAGAGGTTTAGTATCATCATGGCAGGGAACATGAAGGCACACATGGCACTAGATCAATGTCTGAAAGCTATATCCTGGAATATATATCTACAGGAAGAGAGGTGGGAAAAGGGAGAGACAGACAGAGAGACAGAGACAGAGAGACTGGCCCATGAAATCTCAAAGCCCATCCCTCAGTGACACACTTTCTCCAAGGCCGTACCTCCTAATCCTTCTTATCCTTTCAAGGAGTTTCCTCTCCCTTGTAACTAAGCTTTCAAACATATGAGTCTAGGGTGGAGCATTGTTATTCTAATCACAAGATCCAATACCGAATAAACCCCAGTGGCATTTATTACAAGGATAGAACAATTTAACAATTTACATAGAACCAGAAAACAAATAGCAAAGCTGAAGACATCAAGTTCCTGATTTCAAAGTGTTTTCCAAGGCTTCAGAAATCAAATCATTTTCAATAATGGGAATAACATCAGGAATGTCAACTGTTAATGTCGCAAGTATACTAAGGTGCAGGACATGTAGCAATAAGGACCACAAACACCACCATGTTTACTGAGATTCAGTTATATTTCTTGAATAAATTCTCTGAATTTCTACAAAGCTTTTAGTCGTTTCTAGAGTTTTTTCTTAAATATTATATTTGTTTTTCTTTTTTATGTGTATGCATGTGGGCTGAAGTATATCCAGGTACCATGGGTTAGAAGAGAACATTGGGTCCCTTGGAATGGGAATTAAATTTAGGCAATTGTGATGAGCCTATTGCAGACGCTAGGAACCTCCTCAGAGAACCAAGTGCTCTTGACTGCTGAGCCATCTCTCCTACCTCAGGTATTCTGTGGTATTTTTATTTCTACTTTATCCTTTTAATTTATGCATATAGGTATTTTGCCTGCATGTTTGTCTGTGTACCATATGTGCATGGTACCGGCAAAGATCAGAAGATAGCATTGAATCCCCTGTAACTGGAGTTACAGATGATAGTGAACCACCATCTGGGTGCTGAGAATTGAATCTGGGACCACTGAAAGAGCACCCAGTGCTCTTAACCAATGAGCAATCTCCCTAGTCCTGTTTCCTGAGTTCTTAAACTGTTGATTCTTCCAGTTTTTAATTGCTCTCACAAAGGAGCAGGATTTTTATTAGAATGGTCTAAAATATTGAAGACATAGCTTGCTATATCTTATGAGAACCAGTTAAGATGTCTCTCATAAAAATTCCTGTTGAAAGTTAAGCTCTCCTAGTCAACTTTAGCTAGAGGTATGACTCATTCATATTTTCTTTGCAGAAATAATTCACTGTTCAATAACAGCCTCAAGCCAGTGACTAAGCACTGGTTCTTTTTGCTCAATATGAGACTTTCCTAAGGTATCCATTTCTTTCATGGGGTTCAACCTGGGAAGTAACATAAATAAGATTAGGCTTAGTTTGTTGGAAACAGCAGGTTGTCTTACGTTCAAACAAGAATATAATATAATACTGTATTCTTTGTGGTATGCTGGTTGGCTGTCTCAAGGTATAGTGCACATTGGTCTGACACTCCCCATCTAGAATTCTTTCACCTTCTACTTTGGGCATATTTTTATGGACATCTTTCAGCCAGTGATAACTAGGCAAGAGTATTAGGGCCTAGCCATTTCCCATCATTACTGGATTCCACCATGGAAGAATTTTGCTCAGCACCTCTCTAATGGGTTTAGAGGCCCTTTTGAAATCTCCACAGTATGATGTTTGTTTCCTTTTCCTTTGGTGAGCATCATGGTTGGAAAAGTTTGCTATACAAATTTCTGCTCCTTCATCTATGTACCTTTTGCATGTATTACTTGCAGTAAACATTTGCACTCTGAATTCTTTTTCAGCATCTGCCTCTCTCTTTCTAAGGGAGAGCACAACTCTTATACAACTTAGTTTATTTCTATATTTGGCAAGGAAAAAATCCAGACTTGGTAGCACACACCTTTTATACTCCTACTTAGGGGAGGCAGAGGCAGGGAGATAGCTGTGAGATCAAAGCTAGTTTGGTTTACTTGGTAAATTCTAAGCCATCCAGTATAGTATAGTATAGTAAAGTATAGTAAAACCTTTTCTCCAAAACAAATTTAAAAACATAGAAAGAAAGAATAAGAGGATTTCTGGGGGAAAAAAATCAATCTTTTCAAATTTGTTCTCCACTGGGGGTGGTTGGAATCTGATCTAGTCCCAGTCCAGATGACACTATTAGAGAAACTAAAGGTCAAGTCAATTAAGCTCTAATTAAAAGGGCAAGCGAACAGAAATGTAAACAAGCATTTATCCATGCCAACTTTTTGCTAAGCATCTAGCATCCATATGATTCCTATGTAAATACACTACATACATTTTTCTTGGTGCCAGGTCCAACAAAACACATCAATCCATGAGTGTGCATTCTTCACAATGAGGTCACATGCAACCCAACAGAAAATCTGTCTGCAGAGATGATCTTTGATACATTGCAGAGTGTCAGTTCATTAGAGGATCCACAATTTAGATCAGCTCAAATAAAGAGCTGGTCTCAAGAAATAGTATTTGATTAGGCAATTTCACTGTTATGGTAAACAACAACAATAAAAAACATACTTCTCTCTTGATACTTAAATTTCATTACAATTTTATAAACAAGATATATCAGTGACACCTTTTCCTAGTGCTTTTTTATTTTATTGGTTTTAGTCACACCATTTTCTAGGGCTTTCTAATTTTATTAAGAGCCCAAACTCTAGGAGCTGGTAAATAAGTTGGGTATAATTTTCCAAAGATTTTCATAGCTAGGAGTTCTGGCTCTAAGATGTCAATACTCTGGCAAGATAAGTCAGTTACTAGAAGAGCAACCTATTTATTAAGTTGCATATATATATATATATATATATATGATGACAAATACAATAGAATTGGGCAGAATTGGATCTACTTTCTCCAAAGCACCATGTTTGACAATAATTGTGTCTTGGCAACTTAGTGTCTGGCACTTTTCCCTTAGTCATTATTTAGCTCATGTTCCAACAAGGTATCAGGGAATACAAGGCCATCTGAAGTGCCAAGCTATTGACCAACCTTGGCTGCAGAAAATTTTATGACAAATGAAAAGATTTGTCTTCATTCCTTTGTAGTTTTTACTTGTCACTCCTTTTTGACTGCTGTCTTTGAGAATGGTCCTGTAGTCCAGAGCTGGCTCTGCCTTGAACTGGTAAAAATGGAACAATTTGGGAGAGTGAAACAGGCAGAGATTTGTAATAGTTACAAACAAATTAGAGCTGCAAGAGGCTTGAAGACCTTGCACAGTTTAGTTTTTATCCCCCTTGAATGAATAAATGCCTTTCCCAGAGACGTATAGACTGGCACATACCCTTCTGTTAGTTCCTATGACAGAGTCAGGTTTCAAGTGTTTCAAGGATCGCTTATAAGAGAAGCTATGTTTTATGTTTGTTGTGATAAAGCAATACTCCTGGGACAGACCATGGGATTAAATACTGAATAAAGAAGAAAGAATCCTAGATCTCAACAAATCTGTGGTCTGATAAGAAATTAAAAAAATAAAGCATACCCAAGCGACTAGACACTGTACAGTGATGGGTCTGTGTGAGTGCCTAGAAAGAGAGTCTTACTGGGACATGATAGGCAATGAGAAACTTTTTAGAGGAAATTATATCTAAGCCAAGACTTAAAGAATTGAGATGTAAGAGAGGGCAAGATGTTTGTTCAATGGCAGGAATGTTCTACAGAAAGCACACTGAGAGTTATAAAGCAAAAACCGACTTGCTCGATAAAAGAAATAAAAGAGACCATGCACAGACAGAGCATAGCATGCAACACAGTGAGTGACTACTGAAGACGTGGGGGACCTTAGCCTCATGCAGTGTGTAGGTATATTTAAATATATGTTGCTTGTAAAATTCTCCCCATGTGGAGCTCTGTGCTGGGCACTCTAGTATTACAGATTTGATAAATGGTTGTGTCAAGTGCAGACTGTGATGTAGAATTCCTCTCTCTATGCTATGAATATGTTTTATTACCATAGGTTAATAAGAAAGCTGCTTTGGCCTGTGGCAGGTTAAGCCAGGGAGATGCCATGTAGCTACCCAAGGAACAAGATGAGAGGTAACAAGCCATCAGCCTCATGGTGAAATATAAAATAAGAGAGATTGGTTAAGTTAAGATGTAAAATCTGGCTAGGAATATGCCTGAGCTGTTGTCCAAACAGTGTTGTAATTAATACAGTTTGTGTGATTATTTGGGTCTGGGCGACTGGGAAACGAAGCAGTCTGCCTTTACAATACTGAGCACTAAGCTCTGTGAAGTTAGTAGTACCATTACCTTGTCCCAGTTCTAAATAGGAGAAAACTATTGAAAAGTGAGAGCTGCAGTCAGTAAAGTAATGGATGCCATAGGGTGTGAGTGCTAAGAGGCGACAGCAGATGTTTCTCTGTATACTTGGTGGTTGCGCATGAATCTACTGATAGTTTAATTATCATCTGCCATCCCACGACCCCTTAGTCAGTGACCCCCCCCCCCAGGCCACTCAGGCTGCAGCCTGGTACTGATTAAGTCTTTATCATTCTATTTATACATAAGACTCAGTAATCAAAGTCTGGGGTCAAAACCTGCTAGACACCGGCTAAGTAGCAATTAACTGACCTTGCCTTTTGACTCAAGACACAGCAAAAGACGTGTCTCTTCCCTCATCCCAGAAGCAAGAGAGCTCAAGCTCTAGTCTCCACCCTTTCCATCCTGTGCATCTTCTCTGCCCAAATTACTATGGCTAATTCCGGCCAGCTAGTCTCTGGCTTCACCTTTGCATTCAAGGTATAACTTTATTGGGCAGTCTTGGAAGTGTCATGGTGTGATCAAAATATCCCACAGCTCAGACCAGGGTTGCAAAGAGGAAATCAGAGTCGTGATTTGATAGTACCTATGGGCATCCATATATTCCGTCCCTCATTGAGTGACGATTTAAAGGAAAAGAAGCCAATGATGCAACCTCAGAAGATGCTTGTGGTTATTGGAGTGAAAGTGAGCAAGCACCTCAGAGAGTCACGGGGAGCAGAATTCCCTTTCTCCGACTTGCATCATAGAGTGTGGCACTCCTCTTCCCCCAGTGCAAGCCTAAAGCCCCACTGTCTTCTCTCCTTCCTAGGCTAGCATTGCCCAGAAGCTCTCCTTGTCCCGCACCTGACAGGGGGCCGTGCTACAGAAAGATCAGAAAGAACCTGAACAAACTGGCCCTGCTGGGTTTCTGAGTCGGGGAGAGTGGACCTACAGTACCATGACCTCCAAAATCACAACTTTGTCTTTTCTTCTCATTCATCCCTCAGTGGTACTGTATAATGAAGTAACTATAGATACTTTTCCTGAAATATATGAAAACGGAAAATGCACAAACAATGCATAGTCAGATCTTAAAGACAACTCTCCATAGTCAGATCTCATTCAAAAGTTTATCATTTCTCCAGCTATCAGGTTTTTTAGAGTATTTAGAGTATTTGCAAAACATGAGATTTTGAACATGAACTTGTTTTATTTCCCTAGATCTGCTCTTCTTTAGAAGAGGACTGCAGTCTAATGGCTCAGGCATACAGTGCTACAGTTAAAGCCGACTGTGGAACTGCTGAGCTGCTGGGTAACTACTTCTGCCAGGATCGTGACCAGGAGCTCAGGCTATGTGTTTTTTTCTTCTTCAGGATCTCTCTCTCTCTCTCTTCCTCTCTCTCTCTCTCTCTCTCTCTCTCTCTTATAAGTATGAATATTTTATTTACTGCTCTGTGTGTTTTGTTTTATTAAAAATTTCGGCCTCCTCCCATCCCCCCATTTCCTCCCACTCCCCCCCCACTCCCCCTCCCTCTCCAGTCCTAAGAGCAGTCAGGGTGCCGTGTCCTGTGGGAAGTCCAAGGTCCTCCCCGCTCCATCCAGGTCTAGGAAGGCGAGCATCCAAACAGACTAGGTTCCCACAAAGCCAGTCCATGCAGTAGAATCAAAACCCAGCACCATTGTCCTTGGCTTCTCAGTCAGCCTTCATTGCCAGTCACATTCAGAGAGTCCGGTTTGATCACATGCTTGTTCAGTCCCAGTCCAGCTGGCCTTGGTGGGCACCCATTAGATCAGTCACACCATCTCTGTGGGTGGACGCACCACTCCCAGTCCTGACTTCCTTGCTCATGTTCTTCCCCCTTCTGCTCTTCATCTGGGCCTTGGGAGCTCAATTCAGTGCTCCAATGTGGGTCTCTGTCTCTATCTCCATCCATGGATTTCCCCAGCTAGGTCCTTGGGCAGCAGAGGAGAGGGTGCCTGATCTGGCCTTCTCCCATAGCCACACTGATGAATATCTTGCATATCACCATAGAACCTTCATCTGGCGATGGATGGAGATAGAGACAGGATCTCTCTTGATAGTCTAAATCCGCGATGAATTAACCCTTAACTTGCACTTATTCTCTTGTAAATGTCTGATAGAACATTCGGGCTTTTGAAGACCAGGAAATTTGAGCGGATTATTTCTAACTTATTCAGCTTAGACAAATAATTTTTAATTTAGGCAAATATCTGTGATCTTCTATTCTTAAAACACAGAGGGGAAGACTAAGAATACTTGAACATTTCTTGTGTTAGTTTGATAAGCTATAACTTGCAACTTAAGAAGTAGAAGCATATTTAAAGACATTTATAAAGTTCGATTTGTCAAAACTTCTGCATAACTTAAATGTTCACGCCTCTAAACTTAAGCCTGTCTAAACACTCACAATTTTTGCAGCCATGAAGAAAATATACACCACTATAGCAAGCTGAATTAATGTGATTTTTATTTTTATATACTTATTTTGGGTTTAACATAGACATGGCATCATAAACACATTCTCGGTGAAAGTAATGTTAAATGCAGAATTGATGGAAATAAAGGGGACACTAAAGAACAAACGGAAACAAAATAAGATGAGACATTTTTGTGGTTTGTCTGACCTTCCACTTAGGTGGCCACTGGTAAAGGTCAAGTCTTTTTTTTTTTTTTTTTTTTTTTTTTTTTTTTTTTTTTTTTTTTAGAAGAAAGCAAATCTGACTTAAGTGGCAGTATTGGATATTTTTTTTTTCCCAGATCACTGCAGGATGGCAATCATGCTATTCAAATGATTCATTTCTTTTGTTGACTCCCCTTTGTCTTTTCATCTTTATATAACTGAATGACAGAGGAGTGTTCCTTGAACAATGAGAAGAAACTTCAAACACATGGAGGGACTATTCATTTTCTCTGTCTATCAACCATACCCTCCACAGTGATTCTAGCCAACCACTCCCCCAGTGTTCTAAGAGGTAAAAGGAAGTTTTATGTGGAAGAGAGAAAATTATAGATTTGCTTTCAAGACACTTCTTATTTTATATAGGAAGGATGCAGAGGAGACATTGTTTATGGAGAAGGTATGCAGAGGCGATGCTTAAGGCAAAAAAGGTATAGTTGACAAGTGCTTCATTCTGCCAGCTACACAGTGTTGGCTCCAGGCTGAGTTCTTATGTGGGAGTCATTATCAGACAGAAGTTAGATGTGCTGTTCCAAGGCACGTCACATCTAATGTGGTATATAGAGCCTAGGCACTCCACCTATTTTTCTTCAAGATGACTCAAGTTCATCTTTGTTCTTGAAATTCCACCTGTAGAACCTGTGAAGGACTGCATATGCCAACTCTATCTTAGTAAAATGCATCGCTCACAACTCCCACATCTGTTTATAGTGTTATTAAAGTACTACCCATGAAAACACCTGTTTTCATTTGCCGACACAAAATTTGTTTCTTAGTGATGTTGGTCCAAGAGAGGAGGGAAAAGTACAGACGTAGCTAGACAGCAGAAGAGCTCAATGGGGGTGAATACTTTTTCTGGAATGGTGGTGAAATGCATACTCCTGGTATAGCACATTCGGCCTTGGAGTTGCTAAGACCGTTCCAGCAGAGGCAGTTTCTGATCTATTTATATGTTGCAATTGGGAAAAAAGAAATTGACACCTGACTGTTTAACTGAACTGACTAGTCAATCCAGCATTGGTGATAGCAGCAAACAAAAGTGAATAAAATCAGACTATCAGGGGAAGACATTTGACACATGTTTTGGTAAGCTATTTCCCTAGTAGAGTGATTGCTTAGGTAAAAGGTAAGTTTTTTTTTTTTTTCAGAAAGTCAGGTTATGTATTGGTGTAAGTGCCAAGACAGGACTTATTGATTAATACTTAAATGTACTCTCTCTCTCTCTCTCTCTCTCTCTCTCTCTCTCTCTTTCTCTCTCTCTCTCTCTCTCTCTCTCTCTCTCTCTCTCTCTCACACACACACACGCACACACACACACACACACACACACACACACACACACACACATGAAATTGCCAGAGAGTGTTTTGTGCTTCAGTTTTATAATTTACTTCTGCTTTCTTATATTTTTATTGATTGAGAATTTTCCATAAATGCATATATTTGAATCTTTTCTACTTCCTGATGCCTCCTCTCCAATTCCCCAGTACCACGATTCCTTCCTAGTTTCTTGTGTTCTTTCTTTCTTCTCTTTTCTTTTCTTTCTTCTTCCCTTCATTCCTCCCTTCCTTCATTTTACCTCCCCCTCCCTCCTTTCTGTCTTTCTTTCTTCTCTTTTCTTTCCTTTCTTCTTCCCTTCATTCCTCCCTTCCTTCATTTTACCTCCCCCTCCCTCCTTTCTGTCTTCCTTTCTTTCTTTCTTGACTCATAGAGTCCACTTATGACTGCCAGCATGTACATGGATGTAAGGCCACCTACATCAGCATGGGTATCTCGTTATGGTCTGCATTCATGGAAAAAAGAAGACAGTTCTTTCTCAGCAGCCAATAATTACCAATAGTTCCTCATCCAAGTAGGATTTCTGACATCCTCTCCTCTCCATTTATATTTTTTTCTGGATTGATCTCATGTAGATCTTGTGTATTGAAGTCACCGTTAGTGTTAGTACATATGTGCAAATGTCCTATCATGTCTGGAAAATACTGCTTAGATATAATAATCTACTGCCCCTGGATCTTACAATCTCTCTATCACAGTGATCCCCGATGCTTGGGAAGAAAGGAGTGATATAGTTGTCACATTTATGGATGAGCACTGCACAATCTCTTATTCCCTACACAATGACCAGTTCTGGGTCTCTATGTTAATCACAATCTATCAAAAGCAAATGGTTTTTCTCTGATGAGAATTGAAAGATGCACGAAGTCTTTGTTTAAATCTTTTTATTGTAAATAGATTCTTCTCTCATATAGTACATTCCAACCACAGTTTCTTCTCCCTCTACTCCTCTCAGCTTCTCCACCACCTCCCCTCTCCTTCAGGTCCACCCCACCTCCATTTTCCCTTCAGAAAGGAGCAGGCCTCCAAGAGACAACAGTCAAGCACAACAAAACTTGCAATAAGGCAAGGCAAGACCCTTCTAATGGGGTTGGACAAGACAACCCAAGGCAAGAGTCAGAGATACATCCAATCCCACTGTTAGGAGCCCCACAAAAACACCAAGCTAATAGCCATAACAAATAAGCTGAGGACCTGATGTAGACTCATGCAGGCCCTGTGCTTGCAGTTTCAGTCTCTGTGAGCCCATATGAGCCCTGCTTAGGTGATTCAGTGGGACATGTTCTACTGGTGTCTTCCATCCCATCTAACTCCTACAACCTTTCCTCCGCCTCTTCCATGGGATTCCTTGAACTCCAAAGGAAGACTTGATGGAGGCCTGCAATTTAAATTCTCTCTGAATAATGGCTGGCTGTAGGTCTCTGCACTGGCTCTCATCTGCTGCTGGAGGAAGCCTCTATGATGATGATGATGATGATGATGATGGGACAAAGCACTGATCATATTTTTCTTTCTGAGTGTTACCTCACTCAGGATGATTCCTTCTAGTTCCACCCATTTGCCTGTAAATTTCATGATGTTATTTTTAAACAGATGAATAATACTGTATAGTGTAAATGTGCTACAGTTTCTTTATCTATTCCTTGGTTGAGGGACATCTAGGTTGTTTCCAGTTTCTGGATAATATGAATAAAGCCTGCTATGAACATGGTTGAGCAAGTGTCCTTGTGGTAAGGTGGAATGTCCTTTGGGTATATGCCCAAAAAGTGGTATAACTGGGTCTGTCTTCAGGTAGATCAATTCTCAATTTTCTGAGGGATCAGCATATCAGTTTCCATAGTGGCTGGACAAATTTGCACTCAGACTAGTAATGGAGGAGTGGTCCCATTGCTACATATCCTTGCAAGCATAAATTATCACTTGTGTATTACACTGTGAATTTCATTTTAGCTATTCTGACAGGTATGAGATATAATCTCAAACTAATTTGATTTGTATTTCCCTTTTGATGAGGATGTTGAACACTTTTGTGCTTCTCAGCCATTTGAGTTTCCTCTATAGAGAATTCTGTTTGGATCTGTACCAGAGATAGACATGCTGAAACTTTGCTGGTAGGCCATGACCTTGTGGTGATATACAGATTAATACAAATGGGTTAAATTAAGATGTAAGAGTTAACCAATACGAAGTGAGAGCTAATGGGCCAAGCAGTGGTTTGATTAATACAGTTTCTGTGTGATATTTTGGTTCTGGGAAGCCGGGGCAGACAAGCAGCTCCCTCATTGCAACAAAAACAGCATGGTACTGGCACAGAAGCAGACTCATTACACAATGGAATAGAATCAGTGGCCGATATGTAAGCCAACACTCCTACATTCTACTGATTTTTGACAAAGAGGCCATCAGTTCATGATGGAGAAAGGATGGCTTCTTCGAGAAATGGTGTTTATCACATTGGATGGCTTCCTGTAGAATAATTAAACTGGATCCTTATTTCCCAACCTGAAGAGATAGTAACTCCATGCTAGTGAAGTGGATCAAGCACCTATGCATAAAACCTGGTATCATAATCTGATAGAAAAGAAAGTCTTGGATATGCTTGAGCTTATAGGCACAGGAAAGGATTTTTTAAATATGACTCCAATAACACAGGCAGTAAGACTGACAGTTAGCAAATGGGATTTCCTGAAACTAGAAAGCTTCTGTCTAATAAAAGACACCAAAGCAGCCTTTGAGTGGGAAAAATCTTTACCAGCTATTTATCTAAGTGAGATCTATTGTCTAGAACATACAGGTAACAACAACAAACAATCATAAACACCAAGCAAACAGCAATCCAATTGAAAATTGTTGTTTATTACTACACAGAAAGTCTCAAGAGAAGAAGTAAAAATGTTAAGAAATACTTATGAAATGTTCAACATACTTAGCATTCAGGGAAACACAAATTAAAAGTACTTTGAGATTTCCTCTTGTCCCAATCAGAATGGCTAAGATAAACAGCAAAAGAAAAACAAATGACAACGAATCTTGACATGAATTTAGGAAAAGGTGGGCATTTATTCACTGCTGGTAGGAGTGCAGACTGGTGCAGCCACTATGGAAATCAGTGTAATGTTTTTCAAAAATATGGTACTGCTATAGGAATAAAGGACTCTGCATCCTTCCACAAAGATACCTGCTCATCCATGTTCACGTCAGCTCTACTCACAATAGATAGCCAGCAAATGGAAATCACCTAGATGTCAATCAACTGATGAATAGAAAAAGAAAATAGATAATAAATAAATAACCAATAGATAAAGAAAATGTAGTATGTTTGCAACATGGAATATTATTCAGTTGTCAAAAATAAAATTGGTTATATATAAAACAGGGTCTTTTGACAAGTTCAGTAAGTTCTCATGCCTCACAAAGTTGCTTTCTAACAAAGTCACTGTGATCAGGAGTTGTGACACATAACTGTGGTCCTTGGCACTTGAAACGCTGTGAGGTGGGTGGGTTGCCTATGTCTGGATGTTTGAGGCCAGCCTGGGCAACATAGAAGCTCAGTTTCCTTAAATACCATTCTATAGGCCGATCAAAAGTAATCCTAGTATGCTCTCCGAAATGGTTCATTCAAAATGGCGGTTCATTTAGGAAATCCCTATTGTCACCCATAGACTCCATGCTTTGTAATCCCAAACACATCACACAAACTTTTGTTATTAAGTATCTTCTTCCATTTCTGTGTTTAAGCAGAGAGAAATGAGCTGGTTAGAGCTCCCATTGGATGTGAGGCAGTCAATGGAAGGCCAGGAAACTTGTAAAGCTCCTCCACAGAGTTGGAGACAGTTGGTGCTCTCCCCATTCCGAGAAGCTTTATTTTGAGACACAAGGACTTACAAAGTGCAAGCATTCTAGATACCTTACTCCAGGCTTAGAGAGCCAAAAAAAACCTCCAAGCTACAGACTGGATACTACTAGAGTCACCAGGCCTCGTAGCTTGTGTTTTATACAATCTCTTAATTAAATTTCTGTTTAGCTATTTTGTTCAATCATTAAAAGGTCACATCCAATTCTGAACCTTCAGAGATCTCAGAATTAATTTTCTGTCAATCAGTTTTATCCAAAACCTTAGCATAAGTTTTAAATTGTTTAGCTAGAAGTAAAAATTAAAAGGAATTTCCAAGAATGCTGAGTCAGCTCAACAGGTTAAAGTGTCTGTGTCCAAACGGCATGATGAATTCAGTTCCTGGGGCCCACATGGTGGAAGGACAGAACTGCCCCCAGAAAGCTTTCATCTGACTTCTTCATGATGTATGTACACATATGCTCATGATGTATGTGCATTTATGGTCACATGCACGCAGGCACACAAAGTAAAAATAAGCTTTAAAAAGGTCAACTATCTACAAGATAGCTGGTATCAGCAAAGTCACAAAAAACTCCCAATTTATTTCATAATCTACATTTGTAATCCACAATATCCTAGAAGTTTGAGACTCTTTATTCAAGCACCATAGCTGACACCTGATGTGTGAATCCTGTCAATAAAGCTATTGTTTTGCATGTAGAATTAAATGTGTTATATAAATTCCAACTAAAACCCACTTGCTTCATAACTGGAAAAAGAATGTCATGTCATCCATCAGATTCAACATATACTTTGTATTGACTTGAAAACCATGTGGGCCTGACCTAACCGGACAGTGATGGAATAGATCATCAGTGCTTATTGGCAGCACTGGTGAAACATAGTAACATGCCTCATGAGTTCCCAACTAATACATAGAATGCATTCGTTTTCCAATAAGATGATCTTATCGAAAAATAGCAGAGAGGCCTTGCACAGTACAAAGTCAAGGCTTGTAGCAGACTTTCTTGGAACTGCCAGCCCCCAATTCATGATACAGAGACTTATTATTATTAATTATGAAAGCGTGGCCTTAGCTTAGTCTTATTTCTCACTAGCTCTTATAACTTAAATTAACTTTTTTCTATTCACCTATGTGCTGCCTGCCACATGGCTCACGGCTTATATCTCTCCTCCATGTCTTGCTTCCTCTCCAACTTTTCTGGCATCTCTCTTATGCCTGGATTCATCTTCTTCCCCCCACCTCCTGCTTGGAAGTACTGCCTAACCTCTTCATGCCAGCTATTGGCCATTCAGCTCTTCAATAAATCAATCAGAAGGCTGCTTGGCAAAGATACGTCTTCACAGTGCACAAGAAGATAATTCTACAACAAAGGCTTCTCTTTAAGCTGTCTCACAGGGATTCTACAAATCTCACCCTGAGTCTGAAACTTAAAATCTTGTTTTTATTTTAAATATCACTTTATTTTGGTGGAAGTAGGGAGAGAGAATGTGCCATTGCACTAATGTGATGAAATGTTCATTATTCTCTTTTGAAGAATGACTGTGGAATACTTAGAGATTTTGGGAGAACTTTCTGGGCTATATTGAATACACGTCTTTTCATTTTTTACATTTATTTGTATATTTAATGTCTCTATGTGTGTGTTTGCATATGTGAAGCCATGTGGAGGTCAGAGGAAAACTTTGAAGAACTGGTTTTCTTCTTCTACTGCATAGGTTCTGGACACTGAAGCCAGGTTGTCAGATTTGGAATCATGCACCTATACTTGCTGAGCTGCTACAACAGCCCCACTGATGACCTGGCTAAAGAGATAAAACCTGGACAGATTTAAAATAGAACAGTACTTTTTCTTCCTGTGACTACCTTTTCCTTCCTACGTCAGATACCAATGGTCCGGAAATACCTCCAAAACTTTGTTCAAAGACCAGTGTAGTCAGATGACATTTCGGAAGTCACTTGACGTTAATGCTATGTCTGATTAATGGTTTTGTTCCTAAGCAGAGGTGGAGCAGATTACTTTGGGTTGTTTTATAAGCAGTGCCTCTGTTGATGTTTTAGCTGTTTTGGATATCATCCCAATTATTTAGTTTCTATGACTTTTGTAATATGTAAATTTAGGATGACTTACAGCTAACAGAACTGTGCTCACGGAAGATTGAAATACTTCAAAATCCAAAGTATCCACATGTTATAAAAATGGAAAATTCCACACTTGACTTGATATAATGAATTAAGGTCACAAAGCAGGTGAATTAAAATTTTATATAAACTTATGTTTAGTTTTTATTGTAAAGTATTCATAAAAACATAAATGTCATGTTTAGACCTGAGCTGCAACCCCAAGATATCTCATTACACAACAGCAAATATGTCAAAATCTAGTAAAAGATCCCAGCTTCCATCCAGAGGGCCTTCGGAGTGGTGAGTTGAATCGGGCCCGCGACAGGGGCCTGGCGAGGGGGAGCTAGGACTCTCCCCGACTCCATAGACTCCCAGGTGAGCCTGCTCTGCTGGCTCCACCCTGCTAGCTTCCCCGCCAGCCATCCCAGCTTCCATCCAGAGGGCCTTCGGAGTCGTGAGTTGAATCGGGCCCGCGACAGGGGCCCGGCTAGGGGAAGCTAGGACTCTCCCCGACCCCATAGACTCCCAGGTGAGCCTGCTCTGCTGGCTCCACCCTGCTAGCTTCCCCGCCAGCCATCCCAGCTTCCATCCAGAGGGCCTTCGGAGTCGTGAGTTGAATCGGGCCCGGGACAGGGGCCCGGCGAGGGGAAGCTAGGACTCTCCCCGACCCCATAGACTCCCAGGTGAGCCTGCTCTGCTGGCTCCACCCTGCTAGCTTCCCCGCCAGCCATCCCAGCTTCCATCCAGAGGGCCTTCGGAGTGGTGAGTTGATTCGGGCCCCCGCGGGCCCGGCGAGGGGGAGCTAGGACTCTCCCCGACCCCATAGACTCCCAGGTGAGCCTGCTCTGCTGGCTCCACCCTGCTAGCTTCCCCGCCAGCCATCCCAGCTTCTATCCAGAGGGCCTTCGGAGTGGTGAGTTGATTCGGGTCCCCGCGGGCCCAGCGAGGGGAAGCTAGGACTCTCCCCGACCCCATAGACTCCCAGGTGAGCCTGCTCTGCTGGCTCCACCCTGCTAGCTTCCCCGCCAGCCATCCCAGCTTCCATCCAGTGGGCCTTCGGAGTGGTGAATTGATTCGGGCCCACGACAGGGGCCTGGCGAGGGGGAGCTAGGACTCTCCCCGACCCCATAGACTCCCAGGTCAGCCTGCAGTGCTGTTTCCACCCTGCTAGGCTCTCCCACCTGCCATCCCAGCTTCCATCCAGGTACAAATTTCTATATTTCTCCCCTCCCACTGAGCCCAAAAAATTTCCCCAGCTCAGCTGCCTTGCACACTGGGCCTGCTCTATAGGGGCATCCCGGAAAGAGACAGTGCCTGTGGTTCAATACCCTGCTTGGGGAAAGGTAGGCATTCTATCAGTGAACTCCCTGCCCAACAAGGGAACCTGACCCGATACCAGAAGTTCCAATAGAGAGCATTTGATCGAAGAGATGGGCAGACGCCAAGGCAAGACCTCCTCCAACAATCTGAAAAACAACATGAAAATATCAGATCCCAATGACCCTACAACAGAAGGATTTGAACACTCTAACCCAGATGAAGTGGAAAAAAGTGCCATTATGAAAGCAATAGAGTCCCTTAAACAGGATATGAATAACTCCCTTAAGGAACTGGTCGAGAAGTATAACAAAAAGTTTGAAGAAATGAGTATAGAAATGGATGAGAAATATAACAAAAAGTTTGAAGAAATAAGTAAATCCGTGATTGAGACCCTGAGAAACCAAGAAAAAACAATCAAACAAGTAAAGGAAACAGTGCAAGAATTGAAAACTGAAATGGAGGCAATGAAGAAAACACAAAACGAGAACCGGCTGGATATGGAAAACCTAGGTAAACGATCGGAGACTACAGAATCAAGCATAACCAATAGAATACAAGAGATAGAAGAACGAATCTCAGATTCTGAAGATACCATAGAGAAAATAAATGCTCTGGTCAGAGAAAACGGCAAATCCAACAAATTCTCTTCACAAAACATTCAGGAAATCTGGGACACAATAAAAAAACCAAATCTAAGAATAATAGGGATTGAAGAAGGAGAAGAACTGCAGATCAAAGGCCCAGAAAATATATTCAACAAAATTATAGAAGAAAACTTTCCCAACCTAAAGAACGATATTCCTATGAAGGTTCAAGAAGCATACAGAACACCGAATAGACTGGATCAGAAAAAAAGCATCCCCGCGCCATATAATAATCAAAACACAAAACATAAATATTAAAGAAAAAATTTTAAGAGCTGCAAAGGAAAAAGGTCAAGTAACTTATAAAGGTAAACCTATCAGGCTTACACCGGATTTCTCTATGGAAACCATGAAAGCCAGAAGGTCCTGGATAGAGGTACTGCAGAAACTAAGAGACCATGGATGCAAACCCAGACTACTATACCCAGCCAAGCTATTGTTCACTATCAACGGAGAAAACAAAATATTCCAGGATAAAAACAAATTTAAACAATACGTAGCTACTAATCCAGCCTTACAGAGAATATTAGAAGGAAAATCACTACCGAAGGAATCCAACATTCCCAACACGATCTACAATAACTCGAACATCTAGCGACCATTCACAAGGACAAATCAAAGAAGAAAAACACATACACTCTACTACTTAAAAAAAAAAAATGACCGGAGTCAACAACCACTGGTCATTAATATCACTTAATATCAATGGACTCAATTCACCTATAAAGAGGCACAGACTTAGAGATTGGATACGAAAACAGGATCCAACATTCTGCTGTTTACAAGAAACACACCTCAACCACAAAGACAGACACTTACTCAGAGTAAAGGGTTGGGAAAAGGTTTTCCAAGCAAATGGACCTAAGAAACAAGCGGGCGTGGCCATTCTAATATCTAACAAAATCGACTTCAAACTAAAATCAATCAGAAGAAATGGAGATGGACATTTCATACTCATAACCGGAACAATTCATCAGGAGGAAGTCTCAATCCTGAATATCTATGCTCCTAATATAAAGGCACCCACATATGTAAAAGAAACTCTTCTAGAACTCAAGGCGGTCATCAAACCACACACACTAATAGTAGGAGACTTCAACACTCCTCTCTCACCAATGGACAGGTCAATCAGACAGAAACCAAACAGAGAATTGAGAGACCTATTGGAGGTATTGAATCAAATGGACTTAACAGACATCTATAGAACACTCCACCCAAATAAAAAAGAATATACCTTTTTCTCTGCAGCTCATGGAACCTTCTCGAAAATTGACCACATACTCGGTAACAAAGCAAACTTCCACAGATACAAAAAAATATTAGTAACTACCTGTGTCTTGTCAGATCACCATGGACTAAAATTAGAATTCAACAACAATGCTCCCCCCAGGAAGCCAACAAACTCATGGAAACTGAACAGTCAACTACTAAATCACCCCTGGGTCAAGGAAGAAATAAAGAAAGAAATTAATCTCTTCCTTGAATTTAATGAAAACAAAGACACAACATACTCAAACCTATGGGACACTATGAAAGCAGTGCTAAGAGGAAAGTTCATAGCACTAAGTGCCCAATTAAAGAAAGCGGAGAAAGCACACATTGGAGACTTAACAGCACACTTGAAAGATCTAGAAAAAAAAGAAGCTGATTCACCCAGGAGGTCTAGAAGACTGGAAATAATCAAACTGAGGGCTGAAATCAACAAAATAGAAACAGAGAAAACAATCCAAAGAATCAATGAATCAAAAAGCTGGTTCTTGGAGAAAATCAACAAGATTGACAAACCCCTAGCCAAGTTAATCAAACGGCAGAGAGAGAACATGCAAATTAATAAGATCTGAAATGAAAAGGGGGACATAACCACAGACACAGAGGAAATTCAGAGAATCATTAGATCTTACTATGAAAGTTTATATGCCACAAAGTTGGAAAATGTAAAAGAAATGGACATTTTTTTAGATAAATACCATATACCAAAGTTGAACCAAGAACATGTGAACAATCTAAATAGACCTGTTAGTCGCGAAGAGTTAGAAGCTGTTATCAAAAATCTCCCTACCAAAAAAAGCCCAGGACCAGATGGTTTCAATGCAGAATTCTACCAGAACTTCCAGGAAGAGCTAATACCTATACTCCTTAACGTATTCCACAATATAGAAACAGAAGAGTCACTGCCTAACTCCTTTTATGAAGCTACAGTTACCCTAATACCAAAACCACACAAAGACACAACCAAGAAAGAGAATTACAGGCCAATCTCACTCATGAACATCGACGCGAAAATTCTCAATAAAATACTGGCAAACCGAATCCAAGAGCACATTAGAAAAATTATCCATTATGATCAAGTCGGCTTCATTCCAGAGATGCAGGGCTGGTTCAACATACGCAAATCTATCAATGTAATCCATCATATAAATAAACTGAAAGAAAAAAACCATATGATCATCTCACTAGATGCTGAAAAAGCATTTGACAAAATTCAACACCCATTTATGATAAAGGTGTTGGAGAGACTGGGGATACAAGGATCATACCTAAATATAATAAAAGCAATATACACCAAGCCGACAGCTAACATCAAACTGAATGGAGAGAAACTCAAAGCCTTTCCACTAAAATCAGGAACGCGACAAGGCTGTCCACTCTCTCCATACCTCTTCAATATAGTGCTTGAAGTTCTAGCAATAGCAATAAGACAACATAAGGAGATCACGGGGATTCGAATTGGAAAGGATGAAGTTAAACTTTCGTTATTTGCTGACGATATGATAGTGTACATAAGCGACCCCAAAAACTCTACCAAAGAACTCCTACAGCTGATAAACACCTTTAGTAACGTGGCAGGATACAAGATCAACTCCAAAAAATCAGTGGCCTTCCTATACACAAAGGATAAAGAAGCAGAGAGGGAAATCAGAGAAGCATCACCTTTCATGATAGCCACAAATAGCATAAAATATCTTGGGGTTACTCTAACCAAGGAAGTGAAAGACCTATTTGACAAAAACTTTAAGTCGTTGAAGAAAGAAATTGAGGAGGATACCAGAAAATGGAAAGACCTCCCCTGCTCTTGGATTGGGAGATTCAACATAGTAAAAATGGCAATTCTACCAAAAGCAACCTATAGATTCAATGCAATCCCCATCAAAATCCCATCAAACTTCTTCACAGACCTTGAGAGAACAATAATCAAGTTTATATGGCAAAACAAAAAACCCAGGATAGCCAAAACAATCTTATACAATAAAAGAACTTCTGGAGGCATTACCATCCCTGACTTCAAACTCTATTACAGAGCTACAGTATTGAAAACAGCTTGGTATTGGCATAAGAACAGAGAAGTCGACATATGGAATCGAATAGAAGACCCAGATATTAACCCACAAACTTATGAACACCTAATTTTCGACAAGGGAGCTAAAGGTATACAATGGAAGAAGGAAAGCATCTTCAACAAATGGTGTTGGCATAATTGGATGTCAACCTGTAAAAAAATGAAAGTAGATCCATATCTATCACCATGCACAAAAATCAAGTCCAAATGGATTAAAGACATCAACATTAATCCGTCCACTTTGAACCTGATAGAAGAGAAAGTGGGAAGTAGTCTACAAGATTTAGGCACAGGAGGCCTCTTCCTAAGTAGGACCCCAGCAGCACAGACAATAAGAGAAACGATGAATAAATGGGATCTACTGAAACTGGGAAGCTTCTGTAAAGCAAAGGACACTGTCAGTAGGACAAAAAGGCTGCCTTCTGACTGGGAGAAGATCTTCACCAACCCCTCATCAGACAAAGGTCTGATCTCCAAAATATACAAAGAACTCAAGAAACTAGGCACTAAAACTCTAATTAACCCAATTAAAAAATGGGGTACTGAACTTAACAGAGAATTCACAACAGATGAACTTCGAATGGCCAGAAGACACTTAAGGTCATGCTCAACCTCCTTAGCGATCAGGGAAATGCAAATCAAAACCACTTTGAGATACCATCTTACACCTGTCAGAATAGCTAAAGTCAAAAACACCAACGATAGCCTATGCTGGAGAGGATGTGGGGTGAGGGGAACACTCATCCATTGTTGGTGGGAATGCAAACTCGTGCAGCCACTGTGGAAATCAGTGTGGTGGTTTCTCAGGAAACTGGGAGTCAACCTCCCTCAGGACCCAGCAATACCACTCTTGGGAATATACCCTAAAGATTCCCTAACATACTACAAAAGCATTTGTTCAACTATGTTCATAGCTGCACTATTTGTAATAGCCAGAACATGGAAACAACCTAGGTGCCCCTCAATAGAAGAATGGTTAAAAAAGGTGTGGAACATATATACATTAGAGTTTTACTCGGCGGTTAAAAACAATGACATCTTGAATTTTGCATGCAAATGGATGGAAATAGAAAACGCTTTACTGAGTGAGGTAAGCCAGACCCAAAAAGAGGAACACGGTATGTATTCACTCATAAGTGGATTCTAACCATAATTAAAGGTCTTTGAGCCTATTATTCGTGATCCTAGAGAAGCTAAATAAGATGAACCTGATGAAGATTATTTAGCTATCCACCAGGAGGTAGGAAATAGACAAGAGTCCCAGGTAACCTCGGGTGCATGGGGGGGTGGGAGGGTCGATGGAGGGGGAGAGGGCTAGAGAGAAGGGAGTAGGGGAGGAACGGGGAAAGCTTGCTGACCGGGGATGGGGGGGAGGGAGGTAGGATGAATATGGGATCAGGGAACAATATATTTCAACTAAGGGAGCCATTTTAGGGTTTACAGGAGACTTGATTATATATGGGATCCCAGGTCCAAGGAGAAATCACCCAGATTGCTCTCTGGACAGAGGAGAGGGTGCCTGAATCGGCCGTGGCCCATGACCATACTGATGTATATTTTGCTTATCACCATAGATCCTTTGTCTGGAGAAGGATGGCTATGCAGTCGGAGGCCCACATTGGAGCAACGGATTGAGCCCCCCGAGGTCCGGAGGGGGAGCGGAAGGAGGAGGAACATGAAAGACGAAATCAGTACTGCGAGGGATGCTATCACCCACTGATACAAGGGAACGGATCTGATGAGAATTTACCAGGGCCAGTCGGACTGGGACTGAACGAGGACGTGATCTAGCCAGATTCTCGGAATTTGGCCGGATTCTCTGACTGTGGCTGGCCCGGGGTCTTTCTGAAAAGCCATTGACTATGACACTGGGACCTGTTTCCTCTGCATATGCTGGATTTTGGGGATCCAGTCTGTTTGGACGCTCGCCTTCCTGGACTTGGAGGGAGGGGGAGGGAGGTGGAGCTTCCCACAGGGCAGGAAACCCTGACTGCCCTGGGGGACGGAGGGGAAGGAGGGGGGAGTGGGGGGAGTGGGAGGGTGTTGGGAGGGGGGGCGGAAATGGAAACTTTTATAATTTAATAAAATTTACTAAAAAAAAAAAAACAAAATCTAGTAAAAGAAATTTAAAACACTTCCGGTCCTAAGAACTTCAGGGGCTAGTTATCCTTTATGAAATTTTCTAACTTGCAATATGGTAGGTCCTGATGTATGGGGAATGAGTGAGGTGCTCTGCTATTGAAAACTTTCTAGGTATTAGACACATACTTTATTATGTGGTTTCATTTGGACTTTAGAACTTCTCTAAAGAATATATTCCAGAGTTTTCCACATTTGAAAGAAGAAGAAATTGATGCTTAAAAGAAATGAAAAATTTAAAGGAGTGGGGGATGGCCCAAACTGTAAGTGCTTGCTGAGTAGGCATGAACTAAAGTCAATGTTCGTACCTGAGTTTAGTTCCCCAACAACCCACATAAAAAGCCAGGACTAGAGAGGTGGGCACAGAGGTATCTTTAGGAGTTACTACCTAGGAGTCCAGCCAAATCTTTGTTGTCCAGATTCAGTGGAATACTTTAGTTTCAAAAAGCAAGGAAGAGAAGAAAAACTTGATAAAGACACCCAAACTTAATCTTTGGCTTCTCCGTGCATATTCCTGCACACTTGTGATGATATATCCCCACACACAAATAAGTGAGAAGTTTCAAATAGTGATCAGTCCAAAGAGCCCTAGGAGTCCAAAGGTACCTCTGACTCTTGGTGAAAGAGTGAATAGTTTCATCAATGTAGTATTTTGAATGAGAATTTCCCCCCCCCCATAGGTTTTAGATGTTTGAATCCTTGTTCTCCATTTGATGGTGCTGTCTGGGAAGGTTTATAAAGTATGAACTTGCTGGAAGAAGTGTGTCATTGGAGGCAGGCTCTAAGGTTTCAAAAACTCAACTACTCCAAATTCACTCTCTCTGCCTAGTGTTTGTGGATTAATATGTGAGCTCCCAGCTTGCTGGTTTGGTCACACTAAAATGCAAGTCAGGTTATGACATGAGGGATTGCCAGGTATGGAATGGCTCTGTAACACCAAGGGAGTTGTTTGGGTAAAGGCACAGTAGTGAGATGCTACTTCTGTACACTAGAGGAAAGTCACATTGGTATAGTGTGCAAGTAGGAATATCAGAGGAAAGGATTGTAAAGATAGACTCAGAACCATGCTTATAGTGTGAAGACATAACAAGTAAGTCTCTTTTCACATAACTTTGATTGTAGTGATACCTTTGCGAGATGCCGTGTGTAACATTAGTCAGAACTGGTGACGAAATTAATTCACAAGTTGTGATATGTGACATCATATTTGTTTATTTATTAAGAAAAGAATAGGATGCTCTGAGACCATAATGTAACTTCTGTTGCTTTTCTGCCAAGGATGTGCAACCTAATTCTTACAATGATAAAGCATATGATTGTCCAAACTGAGGGATAGTTTCTAAAGCAACTGCACTTGCCTAAATTATTCAAAAGGGTAGATATTTTTGAAAGTCAAATAAATTTTTGAAAGTCATACACAAAGGCAACCTTGCCAGTAAGTATAGCACATAGTTCTAAGCTGGTCCCTTTTATTATAAAGGACATTGTTGAGACAGTTTCTGAAGTTTGGATGCTATCTAAGGATTAGAATGCAGTTACATATCAGTGTGCTTTTCTTGATACTGATGATTTATTGTGATTATATAAAGAGTACTTTTGTTTGTCGGAAATGTTCTATAGACACTAAGGCATCAAGATGATGACTGACTCTGAGTGATTCAAGAGAACATTGAAAATCTAACTTGCATTATATTTGAAATCTTTATTTGACTTTGAGATGATACACATATATAAACATAAGACATATATGTACATATATACATACGAATAAGTATGCATAGTAACTACCCAAATAATATTAAAACAAAGGTAAAGCAACATTATCTTTTAAAAATGTTAAACATTTTCTTAAGTGTCTTTCAGTCATTTTAGATTTCTCTGTTGAGAGTTCTCTGTTTAGGTCTCTATTACATTTTGATTGGATTATGTGAACTTTTGGTGACCAATTTCTTGAATTCTTTGTCTGTTTTGGAGATCAGACCTCTGTCTGATGTGGGGTTAGTGAAGATCTTTTCCCATTCTGTAGGCTGTCATTTTGTCTTGTTGACTGTGTTCTTTGCTTTACAGAAGCTTTTCAGTGTCAGGAGGTCCCATTTATTAATTGTTTCTCTCAATGTCTGTGCTACTGGGGTTATATTTAGGAAATGGTCTCCTGTGCCAATGTGTTCAAGTGTACTTCCCACTTTTTCTTCTATAAGGTTCAATGTGACTGACTGGCTTTATGTTTTCCCGAGGAGACCATAAGGTTGTTAGTGGTCACTGTACAAGATGAAGCTCCATGTACTTGGTTCAGAGGCTGCTGTGTTTTTGATGTTGTGGTAGATTTTGTTCTTTTGATACAGTCACACTTTGTAATTCAGGTTGTATTGAGGCCCAGGCTAGCCTCAAGCCAACACTGATCCTCCTGCCTCATTCTCTCAAGCATTGAGGGTATAGGCCTGAGCCATCAATGTCAGCTTTGTTGTGCTTTCTGAGGGACTATGTCACAAGGAAGGAGCATCATCAGAAGTACTCTACTGGTTCAGTCCTACATTGAAAATTTTTATCTCTTCCCCTCTCCTTGATTTAAGAGGGGTAGAAAGAAATAAAACTGTACTGCAGTGATAATGCACTAAGTACAAAGCTACTTTTTCTTTGCTTGGAAGACACAGTAGGAAATGGATTTGTGTTCTATTGCCTGTTTTGCTAAATCCTATCCTAGGACATAATTGGTCTTGTTTCTTTACTACAAGAGAATCAGAAATAAGCTCTAGATCAATAGTCAAAATTTGAAAGATCACCTGCTTTAAGGTTTCAGTAAGTTAATTACTCCTTTGGTAATATTAGAAATTGTTCATCTGTTCTAAATCTGTCATAATGAAAATAAAGTTTAGGAATATAAAACACATCCCAAAGCTGAGTCACTGCATTGTTGATATTGACACTAGCAAATCCACTATGCCCTAACTCCCAAAATGGGGTGGCATCTTTTTAACTTTAGCACATATTTCATCAATTCTTTGAGAGTATTTTATATTCTTTTGGTCATATTAACCCCACCTATACCTCCTCAAAGATATCCCATTCTTTATCACCCAACTCTATGTTGTCATTTGTAATGATGATGATAATGATAATAATAATATAAATGCATCCAGTCCAATTAGAAACAGTTATGTACTTTTGGGTATAAGTGTAACCACTGGAGCATATTTCACCTTTTAGTGAAATATGAAAAACACCTGAAAACAAAAAATAAACACAAAAAACCCTCACTCTCCTTTTTCCACCAGCCATTTATTCCAAGTAGCATTTCAGATAGTAGGACTTTGTGACCATACCCCCCTCCAGATGGGTATTTGGTCTGGTTTGAACGTGTACAGGTCTTATGCATGCTGCCACAAATTCTGAGTTCATATATGCAGCAACCCTGTTGTTTCTGGAAAACACTTTTTTATTGCCATCCACTGCCTCTGGCTCTTATGATCTTTCTTCCCCATCTTCCACAGCGATTTCAGAGCCTTGAAAGGAGTGAGCATGATATAGCTGTCCTATTTAGGACTGATCACTCCACACTCTCTTATTCGCGGAACATTGACCATGTAAGGGTCTCTGTGGTAACCAACTACTGAAAAAGAAGCTTCTCTGATGAGGGTTGAGAGATGAGTTGATCAATGGGTATGATGATTATTCATTAGTAGTTAATTTAATTCTACATTTATTTGGCACAATAATAGCAGTAGATTCTTCTTCCAGCATATATGGTTTGTCTAGACATAGGTTTTGGCATGATAATGGTACAAGTTATGTATTTCATCTTGTGGAGTAGACTTTAAGTCTCATCAGAAAGTGGTTGCTTGCTCCTGTGATGTTTATGCCACTATTGTACCACTGGACTACCTTTCCAAGCATGTCAATACTGTAACTAACAAGAATTGCATCTGGGGAAGAATGATGATTACCTTTATTTTCTGGTAGCTTGCAGAGCACCTTTCAGCATTATAAAAACAAGCTAGAAGAGATGAAGATTTCAGGTCCATGCCAACTTGATTTTATCTTGTTCTATGGTTTAAACATGTGTCTTCAGCAGTAGGGGCTTACCTTCAAGTTGTGGAACATAACCAAGAACAATGGCAAAAATCTGTGATATTTGGCCGCCTACAGGACCCTATTGGACAACTCAGAAAGAAGTAGCTTATTCCTGAAATTTGCTTTCTTATTTGTTAGCCATTAGTAGGGACATCATTGCCCTGTTATAGGATGTTGACTGAGTTTTCTGTCCTGCGCATTTCCCACAGTCGCTAATTCCTAAAGAAATCACACAGAGGTCTATATCAATTATAAACTGATTGGCTTAGTAGATTAGGCTTCTTTATTAATTATTTTTTATATCTTAAGCTAGCCCATTATTTTTGTCTACATTAGTCATGGGCTTGGTAATTTTTTGGCAAGGCAGTCACATCTTGCTTCCTCTGTGGCTGGATCACGACTGTGGACTGCAGAATCCTCTTCCCAGAATTCTCCTGTTCTTATTGTCCCGCCTATACTTTCTGCCTGGCTACCAGCCAATCAGAATTTTATTAAACAAGTACAAAAAACAAATGTTTACAGGGTAAAACCATTGTCCCGCAACAATAGGGTAACATTATCTTTTTTTTTTTGAAAGTAAATTTTATTAAATTATAAAAGTTTCCATTTCCGCCCCTCTTCCCAACACCCTCCCACTCCCCCCACTCCCTCTCCTCCTCCCTCTTCGTCCCTTAGGGCAGTCAGGGTTTCCTGCCCTGTGGGAAGTTCAAGTTCCTCCCCCCTCCCTCCAGGTCCAGGAAGGTGAGTATCCAAACAGACTGGATCCCCAAAATCCAGTATATGCAGAGGAAACAAGTCCCAGTATCATAGTCAATGGCTTTTCAGAAAGACTTCAGGCCAGCCACATTCAGAGAATCCGGCCAAATTCCGAGAATCTGGTTAGATCACGTCCTCGTTCAGTCCCAGACCAACTGGCCTTGGTAAACTCTCATTAGATCCGTTCCCTTGTATCAGTGGGTGATAGCATCCCTCGCAGTCCTGATTTCCTTTTTCATGTTCTTCCTCCTTCTGCTCCTCATTTGGACCTTGAGGGGCTCAGTCCGATGCTCCAATGTGGGTCTCCGTCTGTATCGCCGTCCTTCGCCAGATGAAGGATCTATGGTGATAAGCAAAATATACATCAGTATGGTTATGGGTCAAGGCCGGTTCAGGCACCCTCTCCTCTGTCCAGAGAACAATCTGGGGGATCTCTCCTTGGACCTGGGATCCCATATATAATCAAGTCTCCTGTAAACCCTAAAATGACTCCCTTAGTTGAAATATATTCTTCCCTGATCCCATATTCATCCTTCCTCCCTCCCCCCCATCCCGGTCCTCCGAGCTTTTCCCATTCCTCCCCTACTCCCTTCTCTCTAACCCTCTCCCCTTCCAACAACCCTCCCACCCCCCCCATGCACCCGAGGTTACCTGGGACTCTTGTCTATTTCCTACCTCCTGGCGGATAGCTAAATAATCTTCATCAGGTTCATCTTCTTATTTAGCTTCTCTAGGATCACGAATAATAGGCTCAAAGACCTTTAATTATGGTTAGAATCCACTTATGAGTGAATACATACCGTGTTCCTCTTTTTGGGTCTGGCTTACCTTACTCAGTAAAGCGTTTTCTATTTTCATCCATTTGCATGCAAAATTCAAGATGTCATTGTTTTTTACCGCTGAGTAAAACTCTAATGTGTATATGTTCCACACCTTTTTTAACCATTCTCTATTGAGGGGCACCTAGGCTGTTTCCAGGTTCTGGCTATTACAAATAGTGCTGCTATGAACATAGTAGAACAAATGCTTTTGTAGTATGCTAGGGAATCTCTAGGGTTTATTCCCAAGAGTGGAATTGCTGGGTCCTGAGGGAGGTTGACTCCCAGTTTCCTGAGAAACTGCCACACTGATTTCCACAGTGGCTGCACGAGTTTGCATTCCCACCAACAATGGATGAGTGTTCCCCTCACCCCACATCCTCTCCAGCATAGGCTATCGTTGGTGTTTTTGACTTTAGCTATTCTGACAGGTGTAAGATGGTATCTCAAAGTGGTTTTGATTTGCATTTCCCTGATCGCTAAGGAGGTTGAGCATGACCTTAAGTGTCTTCTGGCCATTCGAAGTTCATCTGTTGTGAATTCTCTGTTAAGTTCAGTACCCCAACAATAGGGTAACATTATCTTAAAAACAAAAACAAAACGTGTGCTACTTCTTGTTATGCTGTATGTGCTATTACAGCTCTCAGGAAATTGTCTGTTTAACACATGTAATTCACAACAAAATACTAAAAAGTTTGTGTCTTTTGATTTTAGGCCACGTACTGTATTGTGTTCTTTACCTGTATTTATTTGATTGCCATAAATCCTATTGTATGGTTGGCACTTATCGTACAAGTGAGGATAGAGATTTGGCAAAAGAAATTTACTTGGGTAATGTCTTGCATCTCTTGAGCTGGAGATCTGAGATAGGAAAATGTATTAGTTTGGCTCCTACATTAAGCTATTCACCACTCTGTTGTTTCCCAAGCCATTTCATCTTATCAACTAAATTATATATAGGTCCAGACTGCTTAGTCTATCTTTAACTTTAGAGTCAGACTGTCACATCCTAATGAGATTAACAATAAATTACTTCAATTTCCTTATCCTTAATGTCCTTGTCTGTAAAATGGGGATAGCAATGCCTAATTCATGGATGGTGGTAGATGAGATGAATTTATGTATGAAAAACTTTTAGCATAGCACCTAGCATGTGATAAATCCTAAGAACATGAGGAGTACTAATGTTACATGAATTTGAATGTACAGTAGAGAATACTTCACCTTTTGAAATGGTACCCAGCTTATAATACTTATCATACCATGATTATTCCATTATACAGAAATTATCTCTTGTTCTCAGGGCCAGAACAATAAACTTACTAGTTACATAATCATGGATAGTATCCCACACAACTTGAACAACTCATTTTTTTTTGGTGAATCTATAGACTTTATGGATAAGATGCTATCTGTTTTAGCATTATACTAAAAATGAGAACATTAAATAAACAAACAAAAAACTATGAAACAATCACCTTTCATTCAAGAAGACAAGTGCTCAGTCAAGAAAAATATCAATGGTAAGAACTGAGCAGCACATAATTGAATATTCAGTACTATACTATATACCTGAAGAAGCATAGAGCTAGGCAGATATACAAGAAGTAAATTAGAATTCACATCTGAGCCAATTGATTATAATATATATTCTTAAAGCATGGAATAGAGTTGACTACTTGAATGTTAGTGGAAGTAAGAATAAGCATAGCCTGGTAAGCGTTGGGAAAAAATGTCACCTAGCATGTCCCTCATGCTTCTCACATTGCTTTACAGCGTTGTTTCCTAGTCAGTTCCTCTCAGCATTTTGTCTCTGTACTCACTTTCTTTTTCTTTTTACTCCAACAGTTCTTATCTTTTCTTGAATTGAATTCCTGTTTCCTTGCGAGTCCCAATTTTGTATCTTCTCAGTTTCTACCACTGTTCCTAAAATTGTCCTCCATGATGGTAAATTTATTGTCTTAGTGTCTTGGTCTACAACACTACCCCAAAAACTGCATACAACCCACAGATGCTGAGCATTTGACAAAGCAATCTATCTATGCCACAGTACTTTTCTTCTTTGTTTTAAGACCAGGAGTGCCTTAGTGTTGAGGCACTGATGAACCAATGATAGCAATGATTGTTATTGACTGAACCATGCTATAGACCAGACTGTATAACGTGCACACAATCACCATGTGACGTACAGTATTCTTGTCTTACTAAAACAGTAATCAAGTATACAGACAGAGTGTAATTTCTTAGGCTCTCATTCATATACAGGAACTAGCAGGAATAATGTTTGAATATATACCTTAACACCCTGTGTCTTTGTTGATGTGTTAGGCCAACTTGTAGTGATGGGACATATACCAAATCTGAGTCACAGGAGTAGATCCTTGAAGGGCTGGAGATGACAAAAATATGGAAGAGATAAATGATGAGAAGGTGATATATACTGAATTGTGCACCTCCCTCAAATTCATGTGTTAATATCCTAACCCCAGAAATTGGCCTCATGTAAATAGTTACATATATGACTAGTGAAGGTAAGATTTTGCTGAAATAAAGTGAGGCCTAAATCTGGTATGATTTCCTTATATAGAAGGACTGATGTCAACATAAATATGAATTTATGTGCAAGTGAATATAATGATTGCAATCACAACCTCTAAAATGCCAGGTTCTTGGAGACAAGTCTGGAGCAGATTTATCCCTATAGGTGCTCAGAAGCTATCAATGCTAAGACTTTGAGCTTGATATTTAACACCCAGAACTAGCAGGTAACACATGCCCATTGTTTAAATCACCCATTGAGGTAGTTTGCTACTGAAGCACCAGGAAATTGGCATTACAGTAGGGAAAGCAGAGCATTAGAGTTCCTAGGAGACATTTCTATTGGTATCTTATTCTAGTCTCCTCCCCCTATATCCAAAGCTCATCTTTCAGACAAAATACAGTTATAATGTTTAACTAATGCTATTCCTGAACTTGACAGGGGGACACAAGATGCCAGTTAGGTATTAAAATACCACTTGTATATATATATATATATATATATATATATATATATATACATATATATATATATGTATATATATATATATATATATATATATATATATATATATATATATATATATATATAAGTGCTCCTGGAACAGAATAACATTTGAATCTGTGAACTGAGTAAAGCAGGTGGTCATTGCCAATGCTGGAGGATATCATCTAACCCATTGAGAGTCCTGAATAGAACAAAGAGGAAGAAGAGACAATTTACTCAGTTTAAACTGAGACATTTGGCTTCTAGTGAGTTTAGCCACCTGAACTTTTGGTTTTTTGACTTTCAGACCTATAGTAGGACTTACACCATGAATTTCCCATGCCCTGTTCCTAAATTCTTGAATTATTGGACTCAGAATGAGTTGTATTGCTATTTATTCTTGAACCTCAACTTTGCAGATGACAAATTATGAGAGTTCTCAGCATCTATAACCATGTTAAATAATTCCTTCAATAAATGAATCTCTCCATAAATCTAAGTTAAATATACATATATCTGCCTTTGATTCTGCTTCTATGGTTAGCCATTATCAATACAGGAGTTATCAGACATTTCTAAGGCATCAGTGAATTCTTAGAAGAAGACAGTAGACTCTTTTATTTTATTTTATTTAAAAAGAAAGTCTATCTTTTTATTATACATACCCAATCCAAATTCCCACTCCCTCCCCTCCTCCAATTCCCTCCACCTACCCCCAACCCCCATCCACTCCTTAAAGAGGGTAAGACACATTGCTTTGGGGAAGTTCCAAGGCCCTCCCTACTATATCTAGGCTGGGCAAGGTATCCATCCAAAGAGAATAGGTTCCCCAAAAGCCAGGAGGGATAAACCCTGGTGCCACTGACAGTGGCCCCTCAGTCTACCCCAGTCATGCAACTGTCAACCACATTTAGAGGGACTAGTTTGGACTTATTCTTTTTCCTTTCCTGTCAAGTTAGAGTTGGTGAGCTCCCATTAGCTCAGGTAGACTGATTCAGTGGGTGTCTTCATCATGGTCTTGACTTCTTTGATCATATTCTCACTTCTCTCACTCTTCACCTGTACTTTGGGAGCTCAGTCCAGTGCTCCACTGTAGGTCTCTGCCCCTGTCTTCACAAGTTGCTGGATGAAGGTTCTATGGTGATATTTAAGATATTCATCGGTCTGACTACAGGGCAAGGCCAGTTAAGGCCCCCTCTCCTCTATTGCTTAGGGTCTTAGCTGGGGTCAACCTTGTAAATTCCTGGGAATTTCTCTAGAGCCAAGTTTTTTGTTAGCACCATAAAGGCTCCCTCAATCAAGATATCTCTTTCCTTGCTCTCATCTCTGTCCTTCCTCCATCTTGACTATCCAATTCCCTCAAGTTCTCCTCACTTCTCCCCTTTTCCCCTCCTATTCTGCTTCTCCCCATTCTTCTCCCCCAATCCCCATGATCCCAGTTTTGTCAGGCTATCTTGTCTAGACACTTAAGGAAATATTCAACATCTGTAGCAAGCAGGAAAATGCAAATCAAAACAACTCTAAGATACCATCTTACACCAGTCAGAATGCCTAAGACCCAAAACACCAATGATGGCTTATGCTGGAGAGGATGTAGAATAAGGGGAACACTCATCTATTGCTGGTGGGAATGCAAATTTGTACAAACACTTTGGAAATAAGTATAGTTGTTTCTCAGAAAATTGGGAATCAACCTATGGTGCAGGAGAATTATCTGTATTCTGTCAATCATATTTTAATAAAACGCTGATTGGCCAGGCAGGTAGTATAGGCAGGAAAACCAGACAGGAAGTAGAGGTGATGCAATGAGAACAGGAGAATTCTGGGAAGCAGGGAGGTTCCTCTGCCATTCCTGCGCAGACCACCGAAGAGGCAAAATGTAAGCTGTCACACTGAGAAAGGTACTGAGCCCATGTGGCTAATGTAGATAAGGATAATGGGGTAACATAAGTTATAAGAGCTAATAAGAAGCCTGACCTAATGGACCAATCAGTTTATAACCTAACATAGACTCTGTGCTATTTTCTTTGGGAATTGCTGGCTGTGGGGTACTGGGCAGGACAGAAACCCCAACAAGCCAGCCCCTCATGTTACAAACCTACCTCAGAACCGAGCATTAACACTCTTAAGCATATACCCAAAAGATGCGCAATCATACTACAAAAATTTGTTCAACTATGTTCATACCAGCATTATTTGTAATAACAATAACATGAAAAAACCTAGATGCCCCTCAACCAAAAAATAGATAAAGAAAATATGGAACATCTACACAATAGAGTACTACTCAGTGCTAAAAAAAACAATGACATCTTGAATTTTGCATGGAAATGGAGAGAACTAGAAAACACTATCCTGAGTGAGATAACCCAGACCTGAAAAGATGAATATGGTATTTACTCACTCGTAAGTATAAACAAAGGACAAAGGACATTGAGCTTATAGTTCATGATCCTAGAAAAGCTAAGTAACAAGGTGAACCATATATATGTTCCACCTGGAAAGTCAAAATAGTCACAAAATAGACAGTAGACACTTAATTCTTCTTTTTAACTATGATAGATAGATAGATAGATAGATAGATAGATAGATAGATAGATAGATAGATATGCTGACTACTTGAATTATTGTGTAGGGAATAGCTACTTGGAGGCCACTGCTCCCAAACTATCTTGTATGTTTGTACATAACCATACCTCATAAAATACCACAAAGATAGATCCACATCATCTGTTGGTAGTTTCCATTGAAAGAATAAGATAGGGGCCGGAGATTTAGAGGCAAGACACATTCCTAATTGCTGAAGTAAAAATAATGAAGGTAAAAGAAAAATTTCCTAAAGAATAACAAGGCAAGAAATGTGTTTATTCTAACTCCAGGTCTTGTCTGCCCATACCTGGACTTACTTGGAGACTTTCAACAGTGTGTAGTCTTCTTTTCGGTTCTAGCAATTTGTGTTCTGAATGTGACTCTTGCATCATAAAAGAATGAACCTTTCCTAATTAGGGAAGCTGAGAAGTAAATATTTTAGTTTCTGTTATTTATGCCATTAATGTGCAAAAGTGACTGTACATTATACATTAATAGTTATCCATACTTGTGCCAATGAAAATTTGTTTGCTTTTCTTTCTTTATTGAAATGGATTTTTTCATATAAATATGTCCCAATTATGGATTCACCATAATGGTGATGGATCACCATTTGTAGAGTGCTGGTATGCAGCATAAAAAGGCTGATATTGGCTGCCTTGCCTTTGAAGACATCTTCCTCATTTCAAAGCTTTGCTGTCCAGATTTTTCCTGGGAAATGTCATTTTAGGGCCCACATTCTTTCTCACTGCATCATCAAACAGAAGAGAGAAATGAATAAATCTGTCCAATGATTCTTTTTAGAGCTCCATATTGCCAACACTAGACTAAATTAATGCCAACCTGTGACCCTTTCATTGCTTCTCTTAGAATATATCAGCTCATAAATTTCATCATGAAGAACAAAGAAGAGATTGCCACAGAGTTTCTCCTTCAGTGATGAAATGGTGTTGAAAGAACAGGAGTAAACCGTCTCTGGCATCCTTGCTTCTCATCCCCGTCTCTGCCCTTCACAGGCTCAGCATTCACTCACAGCCATTTCACCTTTCTGGTTTGAGACTCCTTCTGTACCTACTTTATGTGCTGTGATAAGAAACTAGAAAGATCATGATGAGAAACATGAAGGCATTTGACCAAAACTTGAATTAAAGCTAAATTCAGCTTTATGGAAGAGGAGTCATTATTGTTGTTACATATCTCTTTTCTTCTAAGGAAGGTAGGAATGAGAGAGGGATAGATTCTGCATAGCTGGAGACGTTACAACTGGCACAGGACAGAGAATCTTCTTGATGTTGAAGAAGCAGGGCAAGAGAGGGCAATGAACTCCAGAGAAAGCTGGGGCGGTTCCGAGAATTCCCCTTAGACAGACTGGTGGTTGTGCCATTTCTATCTGAATTGATTTCTTTCCCTCTTAGTTGTTTCCTGGCAAGTTTATTGGAAATAGCAGGTGCTCATTATTGAATTCTCTTTGTTTATTTTCTCGTAGAGCTATTAAGTCAGTACCAAGCAGCCAGAATTCTTGGACACTAAAGTAAGTGATTCATTTCTCTATAGTTATCTATTGCATTTCATGTGATAGGCTTCATCTTTATGTGTTAAAATTCCTGTGAAATTTAAAAGCTTTATTTTTACTGTAAAAAATGAAAAGAAGCAACTACTCAGAGAAACTGGGATGTGACAGAAAGAGAACAATTATCTGATTGAAAAGTCAAAAAGACAGTGCTTTTAAAAAAACACACAGAAACATACAGAGTCAGCCTTTGGACTAAGGGGCTAGACTTCCTAACACCTCATAGGGAAATCTTTGGGTTTGAGCCTGGAGTATGAGGTCTATTTTGTTCAGAAGTAGGTGCAGTGTAGTGATGTGTTAGGCCTGATTTGGTTATAGAATTTGCCAACAAGTTGTTGGATAATGCTAGTTAAGGTAATTGTTTACTCTTGCATTTTGTCTTCTCTTGAAAATAAAGTGATATTTAACATGGTATGCTCTAAGTATTCTCGCCGACTCACTTTATACAAAATGAGAATTTAGTGACCTGGCACAGAAACAGCAGAATCTACTGTGGAGCTCAGCACTCATCTGCATAGACAACACATACTTGGGTGTTGCAATGAGTTAGGAGCTAGGAGAGAAACGTAGACAAACAAAATTTTTAGGCATTGACATCTTGTATTTCACAACATGTGCACAATTTCTGTCTTCTGGGGTTGGGGCTTTAGCTCTATGGTAGAATACTTGCATACCAAGCACAAGGACCTGGGTTCAGTCCTCAGCTCCAGAAAAAAAAAATGTGAACTGGCACAGTTTCTCTCTTTCATCCCTGGAATTAGAGCAAAGGGGGATTCAGTACCATTTCTGTTCAATTTCTATTTCAACTCAATCATTTGAATTATCATATCTTACAAAAATATTGACTTGGCCTAGAAACAAATTTTGCCATGGTAGGGAGCATAAAATTGAAGAACGCATATAGATGATAGCTTTTACTCAAAGATTGCTGGAGGTAATCTTTAAACCAGTCCCACCTAACCTTGGAGTCTAATTAGAGACTTAAGTCCAGATTGGCTCTGCTTATAGGCTGAATCTGGAAAGACAGAGTTGCCAGTCAATTTGACTGAAAAGGACTTGTGCAGGCTCTTTAGAAAAAGAGAAAAAAGCCTGGGATCCAGAAAACACACAACGTAAAAGGAATGTGTACAATATCACAGAAGTGTTCAAAAGGCGTGGGTGGCTGGGATAAATTGCTGGGGGATGGGAAAATGAGATTTAGGGACAAGGTTATCATAATAGATATGCAGGGCTACTATAACGTTGTGAACTGTGAGCATCTCTTTACATAAGTGTCTAATTTGCACCAATTATTTTGTTTAGATTCTGGAGGTACAGAGAAGATTTAGATCTGGCCTTCACTCTTCAGAGTTTATAGTTCAGTGTGAACATGCCATTTACACAAGTGGCTAATTAGAAAAGCTGAGTCATCCGTATTGGCCACATCTACAATCCCAGCACTGTGGAGGCTGATATAGGAGCATCATGAATTTTGTGGCTAGCCTGTTATAAACAGTGAGTCTGAGGCCAAATTGGGCTATACAGTGGGAACTTACAGGACCACAATTAAGTCATGGTTGAAGATAGTGTTCTAGTCTCTTAACCCAGTGTAGAATGTGACCTGAGACAAAAAGCTTTTGTTGTAGCCTAGAAGAAGGCTGAAAGTGTTTCAGGGAACGAAAGGGAATGATGGGATATTAAGGATGACTACTAGAACATGGATGAGAGGATACAGGGAAGAATAGGGATGCCATTCAGACTTTTGATTGGGAAGCTATGTGAATGATGATGTCATTCATAGAGTGGGACAACCCAGGAATATTAACTGAGTATGGAAAACATTGAGTAAGGTCTGGAGCTGGGAGGATACAACATGGTGTGCACCTCTAGAAATAGCCAATGGAGCTGTTTGTGGCACTGATTCTTCTGTCTTCAACTTCATTTTTGCTCCTTCAATAGGTTGTTTCTCATACATATCTTAAAGGGAAAGAATGTAATTCTTTTGGGGGAAATGGTCTATAGTCTGACATCCTGAATGCTAAATAAGATCAGTGTATACTAATTACAGTCTAGTTTCTCCATCCTTAGGAATTGCAATGCTTGTCTAACACACTTAGGGATCTGAAGTAGTAACACCAAAAAAAAAAAAAAAAAACCAAAATTGATGAGGGAAGAGTTCAACTAAAGTCAACCCATGTCTATAAAGTTTTGTTTCATTCATGCCTACTTGAAAATCTAAGATTGTCATTCTCTTAAGGAGTCCTTTTGAACACCATTGTGGCAATTAAATTTAGACAGAATGAGGCCACATCTCCAAACATTTTATCAGACATCAAGATGGAAAGTGACAAGTACTTTTGTCTAGAATCTTGTCTTCATGGTTTCTTTAGGGCTGGAAGTTTGAGACTTTATTATGATGGGAGAAGTACAGAAGGAGGGCTGGATTAGGAGTCAGCAGACACCTATTTTAATTTTCTCTTTACTGTTTAGTTGCCAGTTGACTCCAAATAGAACAACCTCCCTAGCTGTAAAGTGATAACTTGGGGTAATATTAATTCCATTTTTGTCAGTACCACAGTTCTAGAAAAAAAATACATACAGGGAAGAATTCCTCTGTTATAACTGCTATGAACTACACTGGAATGGGCTGAAAGTAAACATCGACTGGTCAACAGCTGCCGTGCAGAGTTCTTTGAAGAGGCAGTAACTGGTAGATGAAAGGATAATTATAACAGATTATTTTCATTAATCATGTGTCTGTCCTAGAAATTAGTTCAGTGCTTTTGTCACCCAAAGGAACTAAACTAAGGGGCAGAGTTGCTGTTCCAAGATGCAGATAGAGAGAAACTCTATGTTCTTTTAAGAAAAAACCAATTGGCCTTAGGTTAGCACAAGAGTGCTGGTTTAGAGGACTCTGCTAAACAAAGAAGGTCGCTGTAGACCAAGATATAAGTAATCAAAACTTGCTAAGTAGAGAGTTAAGTGAGATCTGTGGAAATCCATATTACCATCTCATCTTTCCCATTTGCTGCAAATAAAGAGAAATATACCCATAAAGCCTCGGAGCACTGGGGCTACTTCTCAAACAGCAAGAACAGGCTTTTCAGTTTCATAAAAGAAGAAGCTGACATAGGCAACGCCTCTGCAGTTTGGCTAGGCAGTGTGGAAATTAATTGCCTCCACTAAGACCGTGGTGAGAGTTCATCTCTACACTCCGAGCATCTCTGTCATGGCCAAACAAGTGCAAAAGAATAATAACACAGTCAAATACAAAGATATCTAAGTAGGATGGTAAAATATAAAGTGAGCAATGAAGGATTCCAGATGTGTGAGTTACACTCCAAAATTTCCCCCTTTTAGCACTTTTTTTCAGAGTGGACCTGTTTCATGACAATGTTATTCATGGCTTGTAGTGACTATAGCCATTGAGTGTTAGGACATGAGTGTTCTGGGTACTGTTTTTTCTTGAGTTCCAGGACCCACAAACTTTTCTAGAAAAATCCAAAGAAGGGACCTTAAGAAATCTGCTGGAGACACATTAGATCTTGGGCCTGGGATATATTTCAGGCTACAATATATTAGTGGCAACAGTTAGCCACAGCTCATTTCCTTATGAATACTTCTCAACTGATGATAACACTACTCTCTTTCTCAGCCCTCTGACCTCTACACATAGAGGGGGCATTGGGAAATGTGCAAAACTTTTTTAACCTGTCAAGATCCCTCAGGTGTTGCTGGCATTATTACTCACGGGGCTTCATTGCAGCGGACAGTAGTGTGCTTAGAAAATGACAACACCCATCACTTAGGGCCTTTCAGATCCACACCAGGCTGTGTCCATTTAGAAACCTATGTCGTTGGACTTCATCTCATCCTGTCCTTTTCCACGAGAAAGCAGGAGGGCAGGGAAGGAAGATGACAGTTCTTAGATCTGGCATTGCATTCTTGTATGATGTTATATAAACTGGCTCACTTGTCCTCAAGTTACTGAGTCAGTGAAAGGGCAGTTAAGCCGCGGTGCTTGTTAGATACTAAGCCAATTAAACATTGTGAGTCCCGTTCTTTCATGTCATTGGAGTACCTGGTCAGCAGCTCATTAAAAACGGTTTCTGAACCCTGGCACAGATCTTCTAAGTCAGAGTTTAGGACAAAACAGGCCAGTCTGTGCTCATTATCCCAGTCAGAATAACTGGGATCTGTGTTCATGGCCGACCCCACACCCTCACAATGATTCTGGGGCACAAAATATCAACCTTGGTTTGAATATTCCAAATGGGTGAACTGTAAGGAAGTGGTTTCTACTTTAATTTCAGAACTAAACAAGCATTTATATAATAGGAGGCCTCTCCCCAGGGATGCCCTGGCACTGACTGCAAGGTCCCGTGCCGGGCATCAGGTCAGATTGCTCAGGCTTATGTACACACAGGGGCCAGAATCTGCTGAGGGAGGGTTTGGTGATGCTGGACTTAGAGGGTCTTAGAGGTAGCCATGTGACTTTTCAAAATTTCAAGTCTTCTCTGGTTACTTAGAAGGGTCAGGCTGCTCTTATTATAGTTGTCCTCTCAGGCAGCTGCCTGTCTCAGAGCTGTAAGCATAGGCCACATGTTCCAGTCACTGTTAAACAGACAGTCACTTTATTCCATTTAGCCTCTGCAGTCTGTGTCCATCCTCAGTACCACTCCAATATCCACCTCTTCATTCCACAACGATGGATAGAGGTGGCATGTTGTATGCAATCCACATAGAAAGAATTGATAGCTCCCCTGGGTTTGGCTCATAGACTTCTTAGCTGTTCTCCCCACCAAGCACAAGTTGAAGGCATCCATCAATATTCAAAGCCCCAAAGGCAGACACTAGTTCACCTTAGGCTAGATTGAAGAAGGTAGCTCATTTGGCTTAGAAATAAATGAATAAATAAAGTGTCAACCAGATCGCTTTTATTCTTGTGGGAGACATGCAAGTGTGTGTTCCGGGGAAGCTTTGGAGATTTATTAGCTGGCATTGTAGATGACCTTCCAGCAGACAGGCCATCAGTAATCACCCTTTTTAAATAATGCAAAGCATGTTGACCCCACTTTCTTCAGGGAATCACAGGCTCTCTGGTGCCCTGGGGAGAATAAATGGAAGAAATCAACTGCTGAGCACAAGGTAGTTTGCCAGTCTGGAGTATAGCTCCTCCCCAGTGGAATACAGGGAGAGGGACTTCTACGTAAAATTAAAATTATCAACATGTCTCTCCTATCGCACTAAAAAAAAAGAGTAACAATGTGTATTCCTTTCCGCGGCTTTCATCTGGCAGAGAAGACATTAGCGATGAAGTCATGTTTCTAGTCTGGGGCTGAGGGCCTCAGTTTCTGCTCAGAATAAATGCTGGAGTCCGCATATGTCCACCATCCAGCAGTTTGATGTGAAGATTTAATTACTGGTAATTAATTTATTGAGCACTTTAAAAAGATCAAAATAAAGGCCAGCAGACAATGTGCCGTCAATAAGGAGGGGCCATTTTACACCCGTTAGAAAACTTGCTGCTTATTAATCTGCCCTGACAGGAAGAAAACAGTTTTGTACCTGACAGAGTTGATAAATGTGACAAACGTAGGCCCCACATTTTAAAATCAATATGGAATGTTTTGCAGAGCAAACCAGGATCAAGCTAGCATACCAAGCCGAATGGCTAACAAGGAGCATGGAGACTAATTGTTTAAATGACTTCCAAGGGGCAAATAACAATTGCAGGAGGGGAGATAGAGGGAGGCAATGCTGACCAAAGGAAAATGGCTTTAGCTTGCTTTAGAATCACTTTTATTTGATAAAAAGGATCTTTGGGATGCGAAAGGGGTCTGTTAGAGCAGAGCACCCATAAAATCCAGACAAGGATGGTCGGGTATTCATTGGGCTCTCTGTATGGCTGGTGTGCAGTTTGTACATTAGAATGATACACAGCCAAAGAAGACCGAGAACATGGCAGGATCTTTTAGGGGTAGACACTTCCAGCCATACCTTCTGTGTTGCTTGGATCCATCCATTTATCCCTCATTTACCCAGAATTCCAGAGGGTCAGAACACTGTCTCTGCTGTCAGTGCTGGAGATGGGAAACCGCTGCCACGTGTCATGAGTATATTGACAGAGAGAAGCGCCTGTGAGGTGAGGAACAGAACAGGTGCATCAATTCAGACCTGGACTCTGGAAAACAGGGGCCTCTCTTACCTTCTTGGAGGGGGGCAGAATCATGGAAGAAATCTGAACGGGGTTCTGGAATCCATACTAAGTTCATAGCCAGGTTTGGGCTGTCACTATTCTGAGTGACATCAGGAAGGGCAGGTTACTAAGGTCCCTGTACCTTGGTTTTCTTATTTGCAAAATGGAAACAATAATAGCACCTCCAACCTTAGGATACACAGAGTAAATGAATAATGAGAGATCAGATGAGATTTGGCGTGTTCAGGGCGGCACAGTGGTAGGCATATATTTTGGGAACAGTAATACTGTCATATATTTTATTAAATGATTTTTCAAGTTCTGAAAATTTAAAATATTGTCCATATTTTACCGACAAACAGTGAGGTACAGATTCTGTAATTTGGCTAAAATCACAAAATGAGCCTTTGTATTTCCCCTTCCTCAGACTGAGTCAAGAAACCTCCTCAAACATCCAGTCTTCAAAGAAAAAAAATGTTATTGGTTGCTTAGAATTGTTTCCTGTGGTTTCTGCTTTAGCTTGTATCAGCATCTGGCCATAGTCTGAATTCACCTCAAAGGGTATGGTGGACAAATACAGACATATATATCAGGCTGCTGATTGCAAATAGAGCCATTAACTCGACACTGTACTTCAGTTCACAAAAGTTCTTGCCTCTCCATATGCATCCCTCTAATTTCAAAGGCTGTTCTGCATAGTAAAGACAGACCCCAGCAAACTCCATTTTTCTTCAGTGATGAAAACTTCAATATGGAAAAGGATTTCACCACAGGATTCTAGCAAGCACAGCAGGATCCTGGAGCACAGAGAGGGGGAGCATAGCACATTAGATAAATAGCTGCATTAGTCTCAGATTCTCTGAAAGATGATACATTTGTCATATATTTATTAAGAACATAGCATTATATACTATACAGCATTGTGCCAGGCGTGGAAAATATAAAGACAGGATGAGGATCTCAGAATTTAGTTTGGATTGCAACATGACAGTGGGCTCTTTTATGGATGAGACAAATATTTGTTGACAACTAGTCACCAGGCTTATAGGAAGTTCTGGATACAAGAGTAGTAAATAAATCCATGCCCTCTATGCTCCCAACCCTAAAAAGGCTCCCAGTCTACTGACCCACCATACCTGCTTTCAAAATTGTGATGATAGAGTGAAGCTAGGGAGATGACTGAGAAGTTAAAAGCAGTTGCTGCTTTTGCGGAAGACCTGGGTTCGATTCCCAGCAGCAAAATGGTGGCTTCAAATGATCTGTAATTGTAGTTCTAGGAGACTCGAGCTTCTCTCCTAGCCTCTGTGAGCATTTCAGGCATGTGGTTCATAGACATCCATACAGGTAGAGCACCCATATACCTAAAATAAAGAACTTTAAAACTTGCCAGGATAAGGAAAGAGAGGAAGGGCCATCTTACCATCACCGGTCTCCTCGAATTTTCCCTTTTTACATCAATGGATTGTGGTTCTTTTTTGGATTCTGAATTTACTTCCTCTCTTAGGGACATAACATTGTGACTGGGAAAAGATTGTTGTATTTTCAATTATTCGAAGTCTATTGCTTTGAGGAAAAAAATATTCAGACATGCAATCTCATCAGCCAGGAAGCAAAGCAGCCAGAGGATGCAGTGATGGCCATTCGTCTTCCCTAGCCCAACCCAATAACAAACAATCTTCTCTGAATATTAAAGACACGGGAACAATTTAGAGAGAGTCTGCACTTGCTTTCTCCCATCCTCTTCCCTGAAATGCATTTCTGATGTTCAGAGAGGTTCTGACTAAGGAGATAATACAGCCACATTTTTTTCCAAGGGCTTTCCATGGCCTTTTATCTCCACAGCATCAAAGTGAGTATGAAAAACACAGCCTCATTCAGCTGTTCTTCTGCTTAGTGAGTCAGAGACTAAGAAAATCATCCATGGGGTTCAAAGTTTAAACTGGGACTTGTCTTCCGGCTGTCTCCTTCCACTCCTGTAGGACTGATCATCCACTATATTCAGAAGCAGTATATAAGAAGTGGCACTGTTTGGGGGCTTTGGGCACACCTGTGAACTGTTGCTGACCTTAGGAAGTCACTTCTTTTTCTGAACCTTAATTTCCGGATCTTGATGCTAGGGTTAACTATCCCTTACTGAATGGATTATGAGTATTTTATGGGATCATATTTATCAGATATCTGCTCTATGGTAGATACTCACTTGATGGGTATCCATACCCACTGTGTCGTCTGTCTGTCTTAAAGACGACCAATAGGTCTGACCTCAGAATACTTCTCAGAAATTGTACCTCTGTTTTTACCTAGTCTCCTTTTTGCTCGAGCCCTTTAATGTAATTAAAATATTCCAAAATTCCTCTTGACCTTCCTCTGGGTATTTACTGCTCTTTTTGGTCTTCATTTTACTGCCAATTAGGAGATTAGGCATCCACGCACTATTAGTACAACCAGATCAAAATGAGCACATTCTGTCATCATTGAGAATCTGTATAATTTAACTGATGCAAATCCTCTGATAATGAGAGAGTTTCATGTTCCATATGAAAACAAATCTGTGGTAATTAGCATCCTCTTGTCATCAGTGTGTTCTGGCAGGTTGGCTGAACTGCTTGGGTCAGAGATTGGCAGCACTCCAAAGCCTCAGTCTTTGGGGAGTTCAGGCCTCTTTCTAGGCTGAAGGAAATGATTTAGAAAAGAAGGAAAATCCTCAGCACTTCTATCATTCATGGTAGTGGCCTTGCTCTTCTACCCTCTAGGCCTGTGGCCCCCAAACATTTTCCTGTCACTGTATCTCTCTAGTTTACTTTTTTGGTCCATCTATTAAAGTGGCCTATCTGGAGATGATTTAGCATGTGACTTAAAAAAAGTTTATTTTGTTTCCTTCATCTCAATCTTCTAAAAAGAGCCAATTAGAACTGTTGAATCTACTGGATTTGAATTTTATGATAGTTTTCACCCCCACATACCACCAGCAACACACACACACACACACACACACACACACACACACACATCCCTTTTCTAGGTAACTTAACAGCAACAATGAATTTTCTTGGTTGAGCTCAAGTGGGCTTGGAGATTTGATGAGAGGCTAGAGAATTCAGCTACGAAATAGGCAGGAGCTGGAAAAAAAACTTCCTGGGATTCTGAATGCAGCTGATGGCATCCATAAATCCCTGCCAGGTATGCCCTCCTTACATTGCTCTCCTATGACTGAAGAATAGAAATTTAGACTCCAACTATATGCACCTCTGATACCTGGGGCATTTGCAGGTAGACTAGGACAGAAGCATCCTCTGGAAGTGCAGTGAGAAAGTAGTAGGCCTCCTTAACAGTCCCTGCAACTTCAATTAGCATGCTCAAACTCTTTGACCTACTGCTTCATTAACAGACCCCAAATCTCTTGGTCGCTAGTATTCAGGCATCTATACCAGCCTGCCCTTGGGGTCACGACAGGATACGCCCTCAGCTGCAGCCACTAAAAGCATCTCATATGTACATTTGCTACGTTCCCTTTTAAAAGGGCCCTGCTCATCTCCCATCCCTCTCCTTCTCTCTCTCTCTCTCTCTCTCTCTCTCTCTCTCTCTCTCTCTCTCTCTCTTTCTCTCTCTCTCCTCTGTGTTTGTTTCTCTTTCTTTTTCTCTCTGTCTCTCCCTCTCTCTCTTTCTCTTTTGCCTCTCTTACCTGAGGGACCAGTCTCTGACCCCCTCTTTGCTTCCTTCTCTGCCGCTGCTCTCCTCTTCCAATAAACCTCCCATGTGAGCCTTGTTGCACGATATGCGATATGACTTCTCTTCACGGTGCTTTTTTTTAATTACAACATTGTTTATCTCATTTGTTGCCTAAGATGACTTCCAACCTTCCTTCCATCTTCTTTCACCGAGGTCAGCTTGGCTTGTTCCTTCTTATATTGTCAAGGTATATAAAGTTTCTGTTTTTTTCTGTACCCATGCTTAAGTTTTCAATGTTTTTTTTCCTAGCAATTGATTTTTAAATGTTATTATTTAACTTTCTGGAAAAGGTTTACCATTTCTAAAAGGCTTTGTTTATATGTTGATACAGTGGGTAATTCTCTAACAGATGTCCCAAAAAAGTACTCATAAAAATAATAGCTACTGATTATCGATAGCATGTTGAGAGCTCTCTGGGTCCTTTGATGTCTGAATTTTACTTTTTCTATTGTACAAATTCTAATTGGTCTTAATAATTAAAACCCAGAGTCAGATATTAAGGGGTGAAAGCTGAAAGATCAGAGAAGCAGAGCAGCCAGTCACTAGTTGCTGTAGGAATTCCTACAACCAGTAGTCTTTAAGTTACCCGCCCACTTGGGCGTGGCCTCATACTATTTATGCCAATGGAAAGCATCGTGTAAAGCATCATGTAAAGCTTGTGACCGGCCTCTTTTCTGGCTCCAGGATTCGGTTGCTGTTCCCCGTTCCAGCAGAGGATTGTGATCTGTGTGTCTAACCCTAAATGAATGACCCTCTATTCTGAGCTAGTGTGGATTTTTTTTTAAGTGCCCTTCTTCATCTAGTTCTTACCTCTACAAAATCCTTAGATCGAACGGGGTATCATGTCTCTACAAGTCCCCTATCGGAATGCCTTGAACTCTTGTCTCCTCCCACCTTATATTCCTCTCTCTGCCCAGCCATGTCCCTTCCTGTTTCTACCTCCCTAGTGCTGCGATAAAAGGCTTGTGACTCCCAAGATAAAAGGTGTGAGCCACCACCTGGCTCTGTTTCTCTTTTAGATTGGATCAATCTAGTGTAGCTCAGGGTGGCCTTGCAATCACAGAGATCCATCTGCCTCTGCCTTCCCAGTCCTGGGATTAAAAGTGTGTGACACCACTACCTGGACCCTATGGCTAATTAGTGGCTAACTTTGTGCTCTGATCTTCTTGGAAGCTTTATTTGATAAAACACAAACAAAACATCACATTTTCCTAAAGAATAAAAGCAAAGCAGCTGAATGTTACCAGTATGGAGCAATATAATTTTAAAGCAACCTTAGCATTTTGAAATTATTATTGAAATCCGAAGTTATGGCAGACACCATGGTATTCATCTGCAATCTCAACTCTTCAGAAGACTCAGGCAGGAAGATTGCTGTGAATCTAAGTTCAGCCTGCGCTGCACAATAGGGTCCAGGCCAGGCTGAAATACATAGCAAGCCCATATATCTAAAGAGAGAAGTAAATAAAAATAGCTATGGAGAGTTTTATAGCTTGTTTTGGTTTCTTATGATTTTGTGTGAGATTTGGCCTTAATAAACTGCATTTGTTCATTTTTATTAAATTAATGTTTATGGTGTTTAGTGCAGTGCCCCTGTTGTCTTTCTTCTGCTCAACACAGAGTCATTTACCATGAATGTATTTTCAGACTGAGACTTAAATGAAGCCCGGGAGTATGTGTTTGGGACTAAACTGTTCTTTTGTCCTTCCAGTTCTTTTCCTTTTTCTGTGTACAGCTTTCCCTTTACCTACGCTAACTCAGTCTTCAAAGTTGGGAGAGCTCAGGGTTGTTACTCTAGGAATCTGCTTGTCAAGTTTTAAAAACTGTGACAAATACTTTAACAGCATTTCAACAAGGGAAGCTTCTTTTGGTCCATGCTTCCAGAGGTTTGGCTGCATGGTGGCTTGTTTTGGGCTGCTGGTGGCATATAGGATTATGGGAACATGTGACAGACGACACTGCTCCCCTGGTGGCAGCCAATGATCAGAAAGAGATGGGACCATGGTCAGCATCTCCTTCAGGAGTGCATTCTAACTTTCTTCCACTACTACTTGGCAGCACCTCAGCTAGGGACCAAGCCTTCATCACATGGTCATTCTAGATACAAAGCCATATCAAGAGAGATCCACGTTTGCCTTTCTCATGATTTATTCTCTTGTTTAAACAGATTATAACCATGAAAATATCCTAAGGAAAGGATTTAGAAAAGTAAGCTTTCTGAGTTCTTGCAGGTCTGGAAACTGTCCTTATTCAAATATGAAGTTTGAATATTAATGTCAGTGAGATGAAAAGCCAGCTTTTCTTGGAATTTCATGTGTCTTCATTATACTCCAGTTTCCAATGGTGTTGATGGGAAGGCTGATGGCGTTCCAGTTTTTACATCCTTTTATAAGGAATAATTTTATATTTCTGGAAACATTTTGCATTTCCTCTTTCTCTTTGATATTTTGAAATTTGCAATATTATATGTATATGAAAGAGTGAGTGGATTTTTAATTCCTTTTGAACACAAAATAGGCCCATTTCTTCTGAATATTTATGCTCTTTAATTATAGAAAATAATCCTTTATTGTACCCAGAGCCAATCTCCTTCCCATGCTTCATTTTTTTCCTGGCACTGTATTTTGTGTTAGTTAACTTTGTTCTTTGACATACTTGTATATAATATAGACTGATTACCGCCATCCTCTACTACCTCTGAACACACACCCACCCTCCTCTCTCACCACAAATCTCTTTCTCATACTGTTTGTTTTATTTTGCGACCCACTGAGTTTAACAGTGATTTATCTGTATAGACGTGGTTCCTGAAGTGACCATTGGAGCCTGATGGTTACTGCAGTGGGTGCTCAGCTGCACCCTTCTTTCAATTTGTCAACATCCAATAGTTAAGCAGTAAGTTGTAGGGTTACATAAGCCCTTACCCCATCCACGACTGATTGTTGATAGGGCCAGTCATGTATAGGATCAGTATTATGACTTTGCAATTGCCCAGTGGACAGTATTTTCAAGCCCTCTTCCTATCTTTCAACTATTATATTATTTTAACCCCTCTTTCACAATGTTTTCTGGCCTTAGAGAGGCCAATAAACATGTCTTGTCATTTAATCTCTTAGTCTTGGGCAACCATGAGTTTCTACATTCATGACTGTGAACTGCATAGGCAGGCTTTGTTGATTAAAGTGTAGAATACTTTTATCTTTATATATAAGCACAGATATTCATAAGACAGATTGTATGTCCATTTAATGAAACAACAGTACTGAGTTCCACCTAGAAACTCTGATTTGAACATGGGTCCTGGATTGGCTCTAGAGTATCAGGCATGGATTCCCTGCCATAGAACAAGCCTCTATCCAATCGAAAGCACTTGTTTGCCTTCATAACAGTTCATGCCATGACGACACAGTTGGTCCCATCTTGCTGGACAGATTGTTTCTGTATCTCATAATGATCATAGATACATAAGACTGTGAGAGCCTTTTGTCCCCAAGATGACTGTGTTATATTCCCTGACATTTTGAAAGTTAGTTGGCATGAAAGAAGTTTTCAGTTCAGCTTACTTTTTCTCTATCTTGCCACAGAAGTGTGTAGTGAGTGTCTTCACAATAGGGTCTTATCCTATCCTTCTAATGGACAGCCAAGAGGGCTGAAAGGAGCATGCCTTGAGGGCTTCTGGGGCCTCTCTGAATAACAGCTCCTGTGTTGGTATCCCATGCCAGGCACTGGGGACTGATTACCCTGTTGTTACTAGGAGTAACATGATCTAACCTCACAGGGTAACTCTTCCTAGTCTCCTTTTCAGTTTCAATTTTGAATTGGATTACAAGGTTGTAATTTTCCACATGGCTTTTCCTTTTATCTTTCATTTTGATTAATACTTCCCTCCAGTCTTCCACTCCCATCCCTGCTTAAACCTTTCTATTTCAAGTGTTTCTTCTTCTCTACTTTCGTTTTACATGTTATAATATCTCCCTTCCATTAACTCCCCCCTCCCCCAACAGTCCTATCCTAGTTTCCTGGCTTCCAGTAATATTGGAATTTAAAGAACAAAACTAAAGAATAATGAGAGAGAACGTTAAGTGTTTTTATTTCTTTACATCTGAATGACATTCTATTGTGTATATGGTGTCATATATTCATTTTTCATCCATTAGTTGATAGGTATGAAAACCCTTCCCATTATTTTAGCTATTGTGAACAATGAACATAGATGTAGAAATATCTCTGTAGCATTATAGAATCTTTTGTGTGTTTGCGCAGGCATGGCATACCTTGAACACATGGCAGTTTTATTTCTCATATTTTGCAAAATAACTGGACTGAATTTCACCATGGTTCCACTACTTTCCATCCCCAATGACGTGATATATGGGTTCCTCTTTCCCTGCATCCACGCTGGCATTTGTTGTCTTTTTGATTCTTGATGATGACCATTGTAACTTAGCTGAGATGGGATCCTTTGTTTTTTCAAGACAAGGTTTCTCTATGTAGCCTTGGGTATCCTGGAACTTTCTTTGTAGATCAGGCTGGCCTAAAACTCAGAGATGTACTTGCCTCTGCTCCTGAGTGCTGGGATTAAAGGCGTTCCCCACCACCACCTCACAGCCATGCTGTAAAATGGAATCTTAATCTTTTCATCTGCAATTCTCCGATAGCTAATGATCTCACACATTTTCTTTTTAAATGTTTCTAGCCATTCATATCACTTGTTTTGAGAACTTGCTGGTTCTGTATCCTACTTTTTACTTAGTTTGCTTACTTAGTGTTTAGTTCTTTGAGTTCTTTGTTATTCTAAACATTAATCCTTTGTTGGGTGAATAGTTGACAAAGACTTTCTCCCATCCTGTGGATTGCCATCAATTTGCCAGCCAGTTTCCTTTGCTGTAACACATGTTTCAGTTTTGTAAAAACCCACTCGTTTTATTTATATATTTATTTTGAAGAAAACAAACTATCCTTTTTCAAAATACATACCCAATCCAAATTCCCACTTCCTCGCCTCCTCCCATCCCCTTCACCCCCACAACCCACCGCCCTCAGAGAGGGTAAAGCACATTGCCTTGTGGAAGGTCCAAGGTTCTCTCTACTATATCTAGGCTGAGCAAGGTATCCATCCAAAGAGAATAGGTTCCCAAAAAGGCAGTACAAGCAGTAGGGATAAATTTTGGTGCTACTGCCAGTGGCTCCTCAGTCTGCCCCAGCCATGCAACTGTCACCCATATTCAGAGGTTCTAGTTTGGTCCTATGCTTGTTCCTTCTCTGTCTGGCTGGAGTTAGTGAGCTCCCATTAGCTCAGGTAGACAGTTTCAGGGGGTGAACCCATCATGGTCTTGATCACTATGCTCATATTCTCACTCCTCCCACTCTTCAACTGGAACTTGGGAGCTCAGTCCAGTGCTCGATGTGGTTATCTGCCTTTGTTTCTATCAGTTGCTGGATGAAGGTTCTATGGTGATATTTAAGATAATCATCAGTCTGACTACAGGGTAAGGTCAATTCGGGCACCCTCTTCTCTATAGTTAGGGTCTTAGCTGGGGTCATCCTTGTGGATTCCTGGGAGTTTCTTTAGAGCCAGGGTTCCCTCAATCAAGCTAACTCTTTCCTTGCTCTCATCTTTGTCCTTCCTCCATCCAAACTATCTCATTCCCTCAAATTTTCCTCAACCCTCCTCATTTCCCCTCCTCTTCCTCTTCTGCCCTTCCTTCTCCCCAACACCCATGCTTCCAATTTTGTCAGGGGATCTTGTCTATTTTGACTTCTCAGGTGGATCTATATGTGTTTTTCTTAGGGTTCACCTAGTTACTTAGCTTCTCTAGGATCATGAATTATAGACTCAATATCCTTTGTTTATAGCTAATATCCACCAATGAGTGACTAAACACCATATTCATCTTTTTGGGTCTCGGTTACCTCAGTCAGGGTGATGTTTTCTAATTCCATCCATTAGCATGTAAAATTCAAGGTGTCATTGCTTTTTACTCCTGAGTAGTACTCTAACATGTAAATGTGCCACATTTATCTTTATCCATTCTTTGGTTGAGGGACATCTTGGTAGTTTCCAGGCTCTGGCTATTACCAATAATGCTGCTATGAACATAGTTGAACAAATGTCTTTGTAGTATGATTGAACATCTTTTGGGTATATTCCCAGAGTGTTATTGCTGGGTCATGAGGTAGGTTGATTCCCAATCTTCTGAGAAACCATCATACTGATTTCCAACATGATTGTACAAGTTTGCATTACCACCAGCAATGGGTGAGTATTCCCCTTGCTCCACATCCTTTCCAGCATAAGCTATCATTGGTGTTTTTGATCTTAGCCGTTCTGACAGGTGTAAGATGGTATCTCAGAGTTGAAAACCCCACTTATTATTGTTGCTCTTATTTTCTGTGCTACTAGAGACCAATTCAGAAAGTCTTCCTGTTCCTCTGTGTTAAAGCATACTCTGTACCATGTCCTTTAGCAGGTTGAAAAACCATTCTTTGTATTGGAAGACAGACCATTCTCACTCACACTGAAGTCACTTGTACACAAATCCTAAAATCTTATTTTCTCTACTCTACATCAATACCTGCTGTTATCATAATTCTTTAAGTTAGAGGCTGCGGTCTAAGTCTAGGCTGTCTTACTATCCACAGTAGGTCAATTAAAAAAACATGTGGAAAATGGTGAAAGATTAATTCAATGGTGGAACAAGAAAAGAAGTCTGTGATTGCCTCCTGTTCAAATTCAACTTCCATGGCCAGATTTGAATGATAGGCTCAAATTTAAGACATAAATTTGATAATTCCTGGTCAAGTTGGGAACCTACCTATTTTTTTCCTCTTTGAGAGAATTGTTATATTTGAATTCCCAATACCCCAGGACAAATATGCTTCTCTCCAGTCTTATTAACATTCCAGAAAAGAAGCAATGCATATTGATTAGTTCCATGAATGGGTGATGTTATGGAGTTCTGAGATATGCGAAGCTGTGAAAAGTCAGAGATGGCAAAAGAGAATAAATCTTTCTATTGGTCCATTTTTGTACAATAGCTGAGTTGTAAAAATCTCTTCTGCGATTCCATCTTATACCTGTAAGAATGGCCAAGATCAAAAACACTGATGACAACTTATGCTGGAGAGGTTGTGGGGTAGAGGGAACACTTTTGCATTGCTGGTGAAAATGCAAGCTGGTACAACCCCTTTGGATGTCAGTGTGGCGATTTTTCAGAAAATTAGGAAACAACCTTCCTCAAGACCCAGCAATAATACTTTTGGGTATATATCCAAAGGATGCTCAATTGTTCCACAAAGACATGTGCTCAACTATGTTCATAGCAGCATTGTTTGTTATAACTAGAACCTGGAAACAACCTAAATACCCCTCAACCGAAAAATGAATAAGGAAAATGTGGTATATTTACACAATGGAGTCAGAAAATATAACAACATCTTGAAATTTACAGGGAAACAGATGGAGCTAGAAAACATCATATTGAGTGAGGTAACCCAGACCCGAAAAGACAATTATCATATGTACTCACACATAAGTGGTCTTTAAACATAAAGCAAAGAAATCCAGCCTACAAATCACAGTCCCAGAGAAACTAGACAACAATGATAACCCTAAGAAAGACGTACATGGATCTAGTCTACCTGGGAAATAGAAAAGGACAAGATCTCCTGAGTAAATTGGGAGCATGGGGAACATGGGAGAGGGTTGAAGGGGAGGGGAGAGGCAGGGAGGGGAGCAGAGAAAAAAGTGGAGCTCAATAAAAATCAATAAAAAGCATAAAATAAGAAATCTCTCATGCTAAATTCAGGTAATGCACAATTTTAGTTATTAAATTTTATTTCTAATTGACTCAGGTCTACATGATTTATAGGGTAGAATGTAACAGGGCAACTAAGCTAGTAATTTTTTCTGTAGGAGACAAAAGCCAGTGTCTTTTGCTTTTGTTTTTGTTCCATTCATCCTTGGTACATCATTGCCTCAGTTTCCGTCACTATTGCAGGGTGACCTGACAAGGTCTCAGAACTGTGTGGATTCTTCCTGGACATCTTCCTGGCTCCAGGCTTTTCCTTCTTTTATCATGGTGTTCCTAGGGAGAAAGTCTAATATCTTAGAAACTATTGTTTCAATAATCTTATAACCAAACCTGCTTCTCTTTAGATTGTGTTTGCTTTTTCCAGGAGGGCTATGCCACTGCTTTCCTAGCCTATCTGTTATCTACTTTTTAGAATGTGTTGCTGATTCTCTCACCCAGGGGTGATGGTCCTTTTGATAGCCCCCTTGTTGAATATTCATACATATTTCACGTTTTAGTAATATTTTCATGAGATTTCCAGATGGCTAGCTTACTGAATTCAACCAAAGTCTCTCCTCTAGCCTAATCCCTCTTAACATATGGTCTCGATTTTTCCTTCCCTGAATAAGGAGAGAATTTCTGTTTTTATGTGCTTGATTTCCTCTCCTACTTCTACATTTTCATCCCCACCCCTGTTCACCACTTCTCTTAAAGGGCAACTATTTCTTATTTGTCTAACAGTAGTCTTCTACCTCCCATAACTTACTGTTTTATTTATGAGAATGTTAGTGCTGGATAACTCTTTCCCTTAGAATATCTACCCAACAGAAAAAAGAAACATGCTAAGAACAAAAAAAAAAGGCACAAAAGTTAAGAGAACTGCATGCTCACTTAAAGACACAATTTTTAACAGATCAACTATAAGTGTCTCTGAGGGAAACAGCTCCATTCTGACAGTGTTCTTGCCTTTTCTCTGCGATTTCAAGTCTTTTCATGGGCTAAGTAGAATGGGAGGAGAAATCTTTGGCGAATTGTTTAGGATTTATTAAGGTTTAAGGAAACAATCAACAAAATAGAGTTGATGCCTGTGAATGATGGGTTTGTATACTTCCAGGTTCAGTCATATACAAAGTCCACTGTGATATGCCCATGCTTAAAATTAATTAATCATTAAAAGCAAGTATTAAATATCAAAAGTCAAAAAATACCAACTAGAAGCAAAACCCTTCTGCTGCAGTTTTGACCATTTGTCTCAGACTTGCAGCTTCTTCTCATGACTATACTTTGCATCTCTCATCCCCACCTCACTTCCTTAAAATGTAGAAATCTTTACATCTAACATTTAAAATAGTAGAACAGATCAAGATGCAAGGGGGGAGATTTTTCTCAGGAAACACTGGTAGTTGATGAGTCCTGAATCATTCAGAGACTGGTGTTGTGGTACCAAGGAAAATTAACATTGAATTTGGAGCTATGAATCTCAGAGAAAATTGTTTCCAGTTTCTTCAATGAAGAAGGCTAGGTTACAGTGCCATACATGAAGCCAACAACAGAGAAACAGGAAAATATAAGCAGGGGAAATAAGACAGAAATGGAAGGAGGGCATGTTCAAAAATGCTACCTCCAAAGTGGGGCTGGTGTAGTCTTAAGAACATGGAATAAAACTTAACAGAGAGAGGAACCATATAACAAAGAGTATTAGGAAGACTGAAGAAGATAAAAAACATCTCTTTCTAGCTCTTCGATTTGATTCCATTGATCCTTATACATGTTTTTATTCTAATACCAGGCTGTTTTCAGTACTGTAACTCTGTAGTAGAGTTTGAAGGAAGGGATTATGATGCCTCCAGAAGTTCCTTTATTGGTTCTCCTGGGTCTTTTTCCTTTTCCATATGAAGTTGAGTATTGTTATTTTGAGGTCTATGAAGAATTTTGTTGAGATTTTGCTGGGCATTGCATTGAATATATAGATTGCTTTTGGTTAGATTTCCATTTTTACTATGTTATTTCTACCTACCTAAGAACATGGGAGATCTTTCCATTTTCTGGTGTCTTCAACTTCTTTCTTCAAAGATTTAAAGTTCTTGTCATACAGGTCTTCCACTTGTTTGGTTAGAGTTACTCTCTGAGATATTTTATTCTATTTGTGGCTATTGTGAAGGGTGATATTTCTCTGATTTCTTTCTCAGCCCATTTATCATCTGTGTAAAGGAGGGCTACTGATTTTCTTTTGAGTTAATCTTGTATTCTGCTACACTACTGAAGGTGTCTATGAGTTGTAGAATTTCCATGGGAGAATTATTGGGGTCCCTTATATAAACTATCATATTATCAGCAAATAGTGAGAGTTTAACTTTATATTTTTTTGATTTGTATGCACTTGATCTCCTTCTGTTTTCTTGTTGCTCTAGCTAGGACCTCAAGAACTATTTTGAATAGATATGGAGAGAGGGGACAACTTTGTCTTGTGCCTGATTTCAGTGGGATTGCTGTGAGTTTCTCTCCATTTAGTTTGATATAGGCTGTTGGCTTGCTGTATGTTGCCTTTATCATGCTTAGGTATGCTCCTTGTATTCCTGCTCTCTCCAAGACCTTTATCATGAAGGAATGTTGTATTTTGTTGAAGGATTTTTCAGCTTCTAGTGAGATGATCATGCGTTTCTATTCAGTTTGTTTATATGGTGGATTACATTGATAGATTTTCATATGTTGAACCATCCCTGCATCACTCTGATGAAGCTGACTTGATCATGGTGGATGATTTTTCTGGTGTGTTCTTTGATTTGGTTTGCCAGTATTTTATTGCATATTTTTAAATCAATGTTCATGAGTGAGATTGGTCTCTAATTCTCTTTCTTAGTAATGCCTTTGTGTGGATTGGGTATCAGGGTAATTTTAGCCTCATAAAAAGAGTTCGACAATGTTCCTTCTGTTTCTAATGTGTAGGACAGTTTAAGCAATATTGGTGTTAGTTCTTCTGTGAAAATCTTGTAGAATTCTGCTCTGAAACCATCTGGTCCTGGACTTCTTTTGTTTGGGAGACTTTTGATGACTGTTTCTATTTCTTTAGCAGTTATAGGTCTAGGTCTATTTAATTTGCTTATCTGGGCTTGATTTAATTTTGGTAAGTGATATTTATCCAAAAAATCATCCATTTCCTTTAAGTTTTAAGTTTCAATTCTTTGGAGTACAGGTTTTCGAAATATGATCCCATGGTTCTCTGGATTTCCTCCATATCTGTTGTTATGTCCCACTTTTCATTTCTGAGTTTGTTCATTTGGAGATTCTTTCTTTGCCTTTTGGTTAATTTGGATAATGTTTGTCTATTTTGTTGATTTTCTCGAGAACCAACTCTTTGTCTCATTGATTCTATGTATTGTTTTATTTGTTTCTATTTTGTTGATTTCAGCTCTCAATTTGATTATTTCCTGCTGTCTAGTCTTCCTGGATGATTTTGTTCTTTTGGTTCTAGAGTTTCCAAATGTTCTGCTAACTCACTAGTGTGGGATTTTTTTTTCAGTTTCTTTATGTAGGCATTTAGTGCTATGAACTTTCCTCTTAACACTGCTTTCACTGTGTCCCATAAATTTGGATATGATGTATGGTCATTTTCATTGAATTTTTGGAAGTATTTAATATCTTGCTTTATGTCCTGACCCACTGAATATTCATTCAAGTGAGCATTGTTTAATTTCCATGTGTTTATGAGCTTTCTGAAATTACTGTTGCTGTTGAATTCTAAGTTTAAGCCATGGTGATCTGATAAGATACATCCTAGTCCCAAATGATGCTATGTTAATGGGGGTCATGGGAGTAATGTAAGATTGATCTCTTTCCACAATGTAGGGGAACAATTTTCAGTTATCTGTCTATTATCTGGATAAGGACCCATAACAGAACTTGATCAACTGGCTCCCTATTCTCAGACTTCCAGCCCCCTAGACTTGTGAAATGAAGGCAGAGAATACTGAAAGAGACTACTGGAAAGGGGGACATTTCAGGGTCAGGTAAATACCTGGTGCAAGGGAACCTCCTAAGAATTCACATGGATGACTCCAGCTAAAAATCCTGGCAATATCAGATATATAACCTGAACTGGCCATCTCCTGTGACCAGGCAAGACGTCAAGTGGAGGGAGTAGGAAACCAACCCAGCCACATAACCTTTTATCTATAGTCTGTCCTACCTATGGGTTGTTCTGGGGTACAGGTGGCCTAGAGATTGAGAGTGGCCAACCAATGACTGGTCTAGTCTAAAACTCATGCCAGGAGAGTAATCTCACCCCTGACGTCACCTGGAAATATCCTTTAATAGTCACACAGTGAATAGACTACTCATGGACATGTCTAAAGCACAGAGCTCTAGAATTTCAAACCAGGGCATTGACTCCTGGTCAACCTAACTACTTGTCCTGTAGTTTCTATAGATTCTTGACTTGCAGTATAGATATACTGCTGTTTTCCACAACCCAAATTATTAATAAGTTCCCCAATGGCAGGTGATATTTATCATACATTTCTCTGAATTTTCTATAACCTAACCTATTACTTGTAAAGAACAGACACTAAGAAAATAAACATTGGTTAAATAAGAGATGATCTATCATAACCAAACATAAAACATCAGTTTCCACTGTCTTGTTATAGTATTCCATCAATTAAGAGGCCTTTGATCTCTAAACATTTACAATAACAAATCACTCTATTCTCACACAGGCACATAAACTTGAAGCCTTAATATAAACAAAACCCCCAACATTTTATTGCCATTGAAGGCACAGGGCATTCACCCTACCATCTCCTGTTTTTAGTAATGGGAAAATTGAGATTGACAGTGTCATAAAATATGCAGAGTATATGAATGGTAGTCAAAATCATGTCTTCAAATTTCTGAACCAGTGCTTTCTGAGATTCAAAGAAACAGGCACCCTTGAGCAGATGGAGTTTACAGTCAGTGTGACCTGGCTCTGCCACTTGAATAAACTAATTAACCTTAGCAAGGCTCACCTTTTTCATTCTATGTAATGTGCTTGTTTGGGGAGCCATAAGGCCATCCAAAAAAGTGGCATCCTCTATAGGCTATGGTGTTGCCTAGATCATGTTATTTGTTGGCACATCCTGCACTGAATGGAAAAGTTAATCACTAGCTTAGGCCCATAGCCTGAAGTCCCTAAGAAGCACTGGCCTAGCACACTCATAGCTGTGCCTCTGATTTTCCGCATAGACTTGGGGTCAAGCAGAGTATTCCTGTGATTCTGCAACATAAACACAAGGCCAACCTGGAAGATTATTTATATATTGTAATATACCAAGCAGTAGATTCTGAAATGATAGGAAGCAACCCTTGGAAGTGTCACTTCTCCATGAGAAGCCCATTGTGGAATTACGGAAGGAAAAGTCACTGTGTGGAGGAGGATAGCCTGTCTCCAAGGCATGCAACACTCACAGAATGCTACAAGAGAATCCAGAGGGATTTTCAAGACTTACTTAGTGTAGTCATCCAGAGCAGGAAACAAGAAGGTTAAACAATAGTCTTTAAATCACTTAAATAGCTATTCCTAATGGGGCAGGACTTCTTGTGAGATGGTGTAGCCTCTAGGTAAATGATTTAGCACTAAAGATACCAGAGAAACCCAAGAAGCTAGAAGAGGCAATGTCTGGTTGTAAATATGGGAAATAATAATTAATAAATTCATATAAAAAATCCATAACCAATAAGTATCAAATTAAAAGCCATAGATTCAATATCCAAATAAATGGTAGAGGTCAGTTATTGACTACATGAATTATCACAAACCAATGGCTTTCAAATCATGACCAAACAATTTCTCTCAGTTCTGCATGTTCTAAGTTTGGGAATCCTTAGATGAGTCCTTTTATCAGGGTCTGATAGGCAATAATCAGGAAATCACCAGGACTGAGGTCTCATCTGAAACTTGGAGTCATTCAAGTTCATGTGGTTGTTGCCAGAATTCATTTCCTTGGAACTTGCTTTTTTAAGATTATCAGGAGACAGACTTATAATTCTGATGTCTAAAGAGTCTCCTTGAAAAGGCTCATTTGATTAGATTAAACCCACCTAGAACATTCTTCCTTTCATTCAATTCAAAGTCACACTGATTATATCTACACTCACCTTGTCATTACCATATGACATAATCTAATCCTAGCTGTTATATTTCTGTCCAAATGCAAATGGGAGGGATTCTATACAAGGAAGTAAGAATTTTAGAGACCATTTTAAGATTTTAATACCTCACTATGCCCTCTGTTTTCCAATTACTTGCATTCCTCTTCAGTGCAAAATATATTCCCAAGAGTCTCATTTCATCGTAGCATCAGTTCAAATACTCTTCATCTAAATCGATTTTTTTGTCAGCTCATGGCAACTAAATCTCATAAACCAAATGAAGAAAATTTTTATCCCTTGATATTCTTACATAAAATATTATATTTAATTCACATGATTATCCTGTAGAACTTCATTGGCATCATATTCATTTTATATGTGGGGGACTGAAACACTGGAAAGTTATTTGTCTATCGTAGGTTGCAGACCATATTTCGTAGTGCAAACTTGAATTGAAGTATGTGGAAAGTTGTTCACTAGACCCACTGTCACCAAAGAATCACCTTCTAATTCTTTCTTAACAAGTAAAGGACCCCACATTATCAGCCACATCCATAGTAGCCAAACTTTGGAATTAATATTTTTACCCTGGAATGCTGAGAAATAATATCAAATTATCTTTGAGTGGATGAATTTGATAGTTATATTCCAGGGGCAGAAGTGAGAAATAAATTAGAGAAATAGTGTAAACTAATGAAAAAATGCAATAACTGCAGTTCACATTAATTAAATGAAACGAGAAGAAGAAAAGGAGAGGGGGATGTAAGTACTGATGACAGTTCTGCTACAACTGATATGTGAATGGGGTAAACACCTTTTTGGAAGATTTTACTTTGAGTTCTTTCTTTAAAAATGAAGACAAAATGTTTAATTGCTTCATGATCCCTAGGACATTTTCAAAACTTGTAATTCTAACAAGAGAACCAACCAACAGGAAGGCACATGTCATGATTTGGCATTTTTGTAGAGAGAAGAGATACAGTTGTTTGAATTCCATTATTTTCATCTTAAACAAAATATTCTCACACATACTGACATAGCTTTGACACCAGAATATATGACAGAGCCCTAGAAAACATTGCAGGAGAAAAGTTCAGGACATTTGAGAAACAAAGGGAGCAGAGGAAGGCATTGATAACCATCACTTGAGCAACTGTATTTCTGAAGAATTGTATTCTGAGGAGTGAAGGGAGAAATGAATGAGGCCTGAGAATTGGATATTTTCTGGAACATTCAAAGTGGGGAAATGCTGGGGACCAGCCTCAGCAGAGAAGAGGGTCTCTAATCGGGGGTATCTGGAAGGTGAAATGAATACACAAACACAGGGTTCTGATGCAAGCTGACAGACTATCAGGTGCAGGGCAAGTTCTTTTCTTCTACACTGAGCTTCAAACTTCAGTCTTTTATTATAAATTTTACACAAGGAAAATGATTCTTTTTCTTGGCACAGGTTAATCATTACCTGGGTAAAGCAGTTCACAAGAAGTACAAAGATTCTTTGAAATCAGAACATCATCATTAATTATGACATTTACCCAGTTCCCAAGCCCCATGCCCGCCACTATATTCTTAATTCTTAGCTGAGTTAATCATAAAACAACTTCTGAGGCTTTCACTTCAGAGGCTAACTACTTGCAGTTACAGAAGCACAGTTCAGTGGATTTCACTCCATTGTCGTACCTTTCCCATTGTTGGTCCTCACAGTTCCAGTTTTGATTTATAAGGCCATAGTCAGTCAGCCCTAAAGCCCTAGGTTCTTCAGAAATTGTATTCATCATAGCCAAGTTCTTTTCTGTTTCTTTTGCCAAGGTTTATAATCAGGCAAAGAACAATTTCTGCACTTTTCCCAAATTTCCCCAATTCTTTCATTAGTCAGGTCCCCCCCCCCCCCGCCCCCAGACCAGCTTTACAGCTTCAGTGCCTGCCCGCTCTATCAGATCAGGAAGATTCATATCATCATACAACACATCCATATTCTCAGAAGCCACTGGTGTGGAAGGAGAAAAAGAACATGAAGAACAAGTACACTAGTAGAACTGCTATTAACCAGAATCATCTGTAACATTGCCAAATGCGGATGCAGATGCCGTAGAAACGGTCTTCAGGGCACGTAGTTGTTTTCTCCTTGGCCCTCAAGTAACATGCTCATTTAGCTGCCACTGGGTTGCCTGGAGGGAATTGCTTCTTGCATCTCAGAAACTGCATGTGGAGGGGGGCTATGCTTTGCCATCTCCAGCAGGGAAGCCCAAAGGACCCCGTGAATGCCTTGGACATGAAAAGGTGTTGCGCATACCAGAATGTCTCCCTGTCATTACTTTGCCTACTCTAAGTACCAATTTACATCCTACGTTTTCCTGTCCTATACCCATAAAGTCCTAGAACATGCTTTTACTCTGTATAAATAACGCTTATAAAACTACCATGTGTTGCACAAAACTCAAGTCCAAATGGATCAAAGACCTCAACATAAAGCCAGCCACACTGAACCTTGTAGAAGAGAAAGTGGGAAGTACATTTGAACACATTGGCACAGGAGATCTGTTCCTAAATATAACCCCAATAACACAGACACTGAGAGAAATAATTAATGAATGGGACCTTCTGAAACTGAAAAGCTTTTGTAAAGCAAAGGACATGGTCAACAAGACAAAACGACAGCCTACAAAATGGAAAAATATCTTCACCAACCGCATGTCAGACAGAGGTTTGATCTCCAAAATATATAAAGAACCCAAGAAATTGGCCATCAAAAGAACAAATAATCCAGTAAAAAGGTGGAGTACAGACCTAAACAGAGAACACTCAACAGAGGAATCTAAAATGACTGAAAGACACTTAAGGAAATGCTCACCATCCTTAGTCATCAGAGAAATGCAAATCAAAACAACTCTTAGATTCCATCTTACATCTCTAAGAATAACCAAGACCAAAAACACAGATGACAACTTATGCTGGAGAGGTTGTGGGGTAAAGGGAACACTCCTGCATTGCTGGTGGGAGTGCAAGCTAGTAGAGCCCCTTTGAATATTAGTATGGGGATTTCGAAGAAAATTAGGAAACAACCTTCCTCAAGACCCACTAATTCCACTTTTGGGGATATATCCAAAGGATGCTCAATCGTGCCACAAGGACATATGCTCAACTATGTTCATAGCAGCATTGTTTGTCATAGCCAGAACTTGGAAACAACTTAAATGCCCCTCAACAGAAGAATGGATAAGGAAAATGTGATATAGTTACACAATGGAGTACTACACAGCAGAAAAAAATAACAACGTATTGAAATTTGCAGGCAAATGGATGAAGCTGGAAAGCATCACATCGAGTGAGGTAACTCAGACCCAGAAAGACAGTTATCATATGTACTCTCTCATAAGTTGTTTTTAAACACAAAGCAAAGAAAACCAGCCTACAAAACACAATCCCAGAGAACCTAGACAACAATGAAGACTGTAAGAGAACCATACATGCATTTAATCTACATGGGAAGTAGAAAAAGACAAGCTATCCTGAGTAAATTGGGATCATGGGTACCATGGGAGAGGGTTGAAGGGGAATGGAGGGGAAAGGAGAGAAAAATGTAGAGCTCAATAAAATCAATAAATACTATCATGTGTCAGGCATCCACTGTACAGTATAAAATATGTAAGATATAGTCATTCCCACCCTTCATAATTTCTCCCTTAGACTCTCTGCAGCTCACTGTCTTATGCTTCATATAGTTTGAACGCCTGAGCATTTTTGTGTCTTTCTGTAGTCTGTGAGAAACTTGAGAACCAGAGTGTTGTGCTTATGACTCAGGTAGGTGCTCAAGGTGGAAAGTCTTCCCAAGGCTGTCCCTAGTGGCATAACTCAGACACAAAATCACTCTCATTACTGCCGCTGTTACAGTGCTAAGCACTATGAGTGTTGTTCTACTTCAATTTCACAGTCAGTCTCTAGTCCGAGTTGGACTTTATCACAACTACCTGATTCTCAAAACTGTTAGGAAGACATCATGCTAATCTACCACTGGAACATCCATTAATGGCCTACTCTCCTTCTATGGTTCCTATAAATGTCCTTGCAGCTTGAAGTTACTTCTTCCCAGCTTCATTCTGTTCCAGCCATTAGTGGAGGAATTTAAATGAATTTGTATTATTTAAATCCATGTCAACTGCTGGCTTGGGGATGGAAGTGGGAGGGAAGGAGAAATCACCCCCAAAGTGTGTTATAACAGAGTAGCTATATAGGTAAAAATGATCCTTCAGAGTTTCCAGAAAGTCATTGGGATCTGACAAAAGAAATCAAATCTTGAGGTGAGGGATGAAACTCAACCAGAGAAAAGCCATTACAGTTGGCCCGACCACAGACTTGGGCTTGCCAAGATTTTCATGGAAGCAAAGGGAAAATGCTTCCCCAATATGCTCAGTTTCCTTGACTACAAAGAGGAGACCAAAACTGTTCAGTTCCCTGAACCCAGCCAAATGTACCCCTGTTAACTCCAGCAGGGTCTTTTGAAAAGCAGCCCCAGTTCATCCATGGAGAGGGCACGTCAGTGCCCCGTGACACACAGGTGAATTGGGCTACTATGTATAGATAATTGCTTTTAGTAGAAAGTGGAAAACATGAGAAAGGAAATCCACCATTATTTTTAATAAGAAATGATAGTTTTTTTAAAAAGCAAATGTCACAGTGATCCTTCCATCTTTTTATATAGAAAATTAATTAATTTCTCTCTGTTTACAGCCATTAGCAGTAAGCTCAGGGCTTCGAGAAACCACTCATGAATTATAATTTTAATGCTCCAAATCAGCAGGACACCAACAAACAAAATCCTTTCCTATTTTTTGCTTTTTTTATAATCATTTTATTGTAAAGAACTCACACAAAAATCAGCTAGATTAACGTAGGCATTCAAACAAGCACTCGTCCAAACTCAAGTCTGTATATCTCAATGAACTCTTCCGAGTCTACTTTAATCACTTTGGTCATATACTTTATGTTCACAATTTCGAATTTGTCATTAGAGTGGTCTGTAATAAATCACTTGATGGTACTCATTTTGTACGCTTCAGCATTCCATATGCTCATGCGCTCACTCAGTTCTTCAATTCCAAGCTTGTGCAAGCCTGCAGAGAGCACTCTCTTAAAATACACATTATCAGCTGCAAATCAGGAAATTGTCTGTAAGACATGGCTAATTTATGAAGATGTATGTGCACAGACATTGAATAGCTCTGTGTGTGTGTGTGTGTGTATGTGTGGTGTGTGTGTGTGTGTGTGTGTGTGTGTGTGAGAGAGAGAGAGAGAGAGAGAGAGAGAGAGAGAGAGAGAGAGAGAGAGAGATCACTGTAAGAATCAAAGTGTGGGACTTGGGGGGAAAAGAGTTGCTTCTGTTTTCTAGAATTCTGGAAGCAGGTGTTGCTAGGGTTTTGTTTATGAAGGCCTTTAGAAACTTTGATTAAACACAGGATAAAATGGAAAAAGAGGAGGAACTATCGTTTCTAAGTGTTTTTTTTTGTTTGTTTGTTTGTTTTCTTGCTTGCTTGCTTTTTACTTCTCTGAGGTGAAAGCCAGAAATGGATAACTACAGGGAATTAGAGCAGTCAGCCGAGAATCAGTCAAGCTCTTTTAAGAACAAAGATGCTTATTGATGTGGGATGTCCTTCTGTGTAGGTGCTGCTTTTATTGGTGTGGGAGGTCCTTCTGTGTAGGTGCTGCTTTTATTGGCTTTTATCAGCCAATGGCTTAGCAGAGTAAAGCCAGGTGGGAGAAATCCAAACAGATATATAGAGAGAGCAGAAAAAGTCAAGCAGTGGCCATCCAAAGCTTCCAAAGGAGAAAGATGCTGGAAATTACCTGTAAGCTACAGCTTTGTGGCTATATATAGATTAATAGAAATGTGTTAATTTTAGATGGAAGAGCTAGCTAGGAATTTGCCTGAGACATTGGCCAAATGGTGTTGTAATTAATATGGTTTCTGTGTGATTATTCTTGTCCAGGTAGCCGGGAAACTAAAGTGCTATCTCTGTTTGCAGCTCATGGTGGCTGTCAGGTGCACCCGGAAAGCAGAAACAGGCACATGTGTGAAACCACAGCAAAGTTGTCATGCTACGACAACAGAGCAGGCCTAGTGGTGAGGGCATCTGAAGTATGAGAATGGCACAGATGTAGAAGGACAAATAGGGTAAAGGGATTTGAGGAGACAAACAGGTTAAGGTATTTGTTGGCAATTCTCAGTTCCTGGAGAGCTTAAATCATGAATGGAGACCTGTGCTTCAGTGTATACCATATCATAGTCTTTGTGGTTTCACAGACTTAGGTTTAGAGCCTTGCCTACACCCTCAATATTGGGGGTTTGAGCAAATTGTATTATCATAGAAGTTGCATTATCACAGTAGCCGTCACCTACAGTTATGGTGACAACTGAGTCAGGAAGAGAAACTGCTTGAATAGGTGCATGGACCAGAGTGAGAGGCAAATCACCACCGTGAAAACGAGACTCTGTGAAGTGTGTGTGCAGGAAAATGGATTCAGAACTGGAGGACGTGGGTAACTGTAGACACCAGGCAGATCATTGATTGTAGAGTCTTCATTCACTTTAGAGTCTATTAGAGCAGCAGGATTTTTATGTTGAGATAGCTGAACTATTTAACCAAGTCTGTCAAAATATCCTTAATTTTTGTGAGTGATTCTCTGTGCCTGCGGAGTCAGGGAAGAAGTTGTCAGTTGGTCCAACTGCATAGAAAGGAAGACCAAGAGGTCAAAATGATAGCCACTTCACACTCTTTGCAACTACAGCCAAAGTGTTGCCAGGCCACCAGCCTTACTTATACCTCTCATTCTGAAACCAAGCTGACCCAAGCTCTTCTCTACTATTGCCTGGATTTCTACAGTGGCTTTTGAACATCACTGTGTTTCTGTTTTCACATTTGTTCTCTGCCCAAGAATCTAGGCTCAAAGGGTAGACACAGGAATTCTACTCAGCAATGATTTCTGAGTAGTCAGTTGTGAGAAACTTTTTAAGGTACCTTCCTCGTAAGCACTGACATTTTATTCCACTGTCCAAGTCCTTTACTCTTCTCCCACACTCACTCGCAGGAAAAGGTAAGTGCCACTGGGTCTGTTCAGCTAGGCAAATTGCCTGTCTTATTAACTTCATCTCCTACCACCTTTCTCTGTTCTCATTATGCTCCAGACACTGTCTGCCCTGCTCTTTTTTGTTTAAACATGTCAAGCAAACTTTTACTTTGCATGCATTGTACTTATTTTCCTGTTGCCTGGGGTACCATTTCCCTGACTCATGCAAAGTTCACTTCTACCCTACTTTCAAGTCTCTACTTCAGAAAGATTTCCCATGCCTTGTATATCCTGAACAATGCTCCTATCGGTTTTGTTATAATTTTAATTGATTTACTGTCATTGCCAGGCATTCTATCTTAGATCAGTTTGTTTCTATATTATCTTCACTGGAATTTGTGGAAACAAAGATTTTAGTTGGCTTTGTCCATAGCTACATCATCTCCTCCTAGAGGTGTGTCTAACAAATAATAGAGACTCAGCATGTGTTTATTATTGGTTAAATGAACGAGTCTATGTTTCCCTCTTGCTAGGCTCTGAGTATACAGGGACAGCCAGAGGGAATTCCTGGGCTGTGAAGGTACATATTCAGCACAAGACTGAATAGAATTTGTATATAAAACCCAAGCACAGGGCTGCATTAATTAATTGCAAACCTATTTTTAAAAATTTATTTAATCACCATATTCGTATGGTTTTTGGCTTAATGTCCACAGGATGGTTCTTAAGACATTTCAAGCCTGTTGATATATTACCTGATAGTTATTGCAAGATGTTGTCTAGAATCTTAGAGTGGAAAGATTTCTGAGCTCAGCTCTGAAAACCTAACAGATGGTATGCAAATGTGATATTACTATCAGATATCACATTTGCATAAGTACTGTAGTTTCAAAGCAATTTATTGCTTCACAAAAGGCTGGACTAGAAATGGTACATTATGTGTTTCCCATTAGTTCTTTAATGTGATTGCAGTGCAGGTCATATAATGGGTAGCTGTGCTTTGCTCAGCTTTGGGTGGTAAAACTTTGTGAAGCCACTAGGTGGATTTGGGTATATTATGATGTAGAATGATGCCTCTCGAAACGGGTTTTGTCCTACTTTTCTTTGCTGGGGAGTGAAACAATTGCCCTTCATTGCTACTTTTCTGCCTTATTTCCATCCTGCCCAGTCTGGCTCTGCTGTATGATTCGCTGTCATTGAAACAATCCCGTTGCCAACATTGTTGTGTCTACAGCTGTACATTTGGAAACTTGCTGAATAGAAATTTCTTTGATTTCTTCTTTGCCTCTTTGAATTCTAGCCATCCACTAGAGCTAGAATTCATACATAATGACCAGCAAGATATCTCTACCCACTGGAGATCAAACTAGTGGTACCTATGTTATCAAGTTTGTTAGTAGCTTTCTCTATAAGACTCATATTGAATAGGGACACAGGCTCAAAAGAGATACCCAACATTCAAACTTAGATCTATATTTTCAGGTTGTCTGACTTTAGGAAGGTGACTTCATTTGTAAGCAGATATTTTTATCAGGACCATCAGTTCCCCAATAATGATACAGAGATTTATTATTAATTATGAAAGCTCAGACTTGTTCCTAATTAGCTTATATGACTTAAATGAACCCATTTTAAAATTAATCTATGATTTTCCATAGATTTGACCTCTATCTTATTTTATGTGTCTGACTCGTTCCACATCTCTCTGGCTACTCTGCCCTTCTTCTTCCCAGCAGTCTATCTGTTCCAAAATTCCTACCTAGCTATTGGCCTTTTAGTTTTTTATTAAACCAATCACAGTGACATATCTTTACACTGTGTAAAGGAATATTCCACAACATCCATTTATAAGGTAAATCATTTCTTTTTTTCCCAAGACAGGGTTTCTTTGTGTAAACCTGGATATCCTGGAACTGGATTTGTATTGACCTTGAACTGCCTCTGTCTTTGAAGTGCTGGGATTAAAGGTGCCACCACATCCAACTGGTAAAATATATCTTACTATCAAAATTGAAGTGGTCTTAAAGTTAAAAGCTTAAAACTCAAATGCTTCAATCATATATCATAAGAAGACAAAAATAACCTTGTGAAATTATTATCATATCAGTAAATTACCCCAAATTGACAATACCTATTATATGGATATTAAACATTACACCATATGTCATAGACATATAGAATTCTTGCTTATTAATTTAAAGGTAAGTAAGTTAAAATAAACATTAAATATGACAAAATGAAAAACAAAAACTATATAGTGTTCAAGCTTGGACACAGGTCAAATAATTGATCAGCAAGAGAAATCCTTGTTTAAAGAAGAAAATAATAAAACATGGATGTTAAAAAACTGGTGAAATGATGTTCATTCATAAGTTCAGAAAAATTAATGAGAGTTAATCAAATATTAGACAGAACTTGGAGAACCCAACAGAAGAGAGGGAGGAAGTATTATAGGATCCAGAGGGACTGAGAACACCAGGAGACCATGACCCACAGAATCAACTAGGCAGGGCTCACAGGGACCCACAGAGACTGAAGTGACAACCAAGGTGCCTGCATGAGTTTGTGCTAGGTCCTCTGCATATGCATTGTGGTTTTTTAGCTTGTGGTTTTTGTTTAACTTTTAACAGTGGGAGTTGGGTGTCTTTGACTCTTTTGCCTGTTTATGGGACTCTTTCCCACCTACTAGGTTGCCTTGTCCAGCCTTGATATAAGGGTTTATGCCTAGTCTTATCGCATCTTGTTATGTCATGTTCAGTTGATGTCAGTGGGAGGCCTGCTCTTTTGAATGGAAACAGAGAAACAATGCATCTGGGAGAGGAGAGGTTGGAAGCAGTGGGAGGAGGGTATGGAGGAGAAAAAATTAACCGGACATCAGGAAAGTGTAAGTCATAACTAGGTGACAAGTTAGTAGAGAAAATCAGACATGGAAATAACATATGAAATTAGCATGAAAAGGTTTTACAATATATGATAAATATATCAAGGAATTTAAAGGAAAATGTACATAATGGAAGAAATATAATAGATAAAAATCTGAATAGAACTTTTAAAGCTGAAAAATACAATAATTGCCATGAAATTTTCATGGATAATCTTAATAGTGTATTAAACAATTCTCCATAAAAGACTGCTGAATTTATGTACTTGGCAATAGAAAAATATACAAATTGATGTGCAAAAAAACAACCAAAAGGTAAACAGAATTTAAATGACCTGTGGGACAATGTCAATAGATGAAGCAATATATGATCATTATCTCAGAAGAGGTATGAGTTCAGAAACTTTTTCATTTAAACTGTATATTTAATTTTTTCATTTACATTACATATATACTAAATACACACAAGTTAAAATAACATAAAATACACCAGTTAAGCATCAGAAGTAATGCTAAAGTAAGAAAATGTACACACTTACCAATCTAGACATTATTTTCAAACATAAATCCTCAGAATTTATGACAGAAATGCTGAAGGAAGCTAGTACCTGTGAAAATTTGAATCTCCCGCAAAGAAGAAAGAGACCTAGGAAATTTTCTCATTATAAAACAATCAAATTCTTAAAGACTTAAAAGCAAAGCCAAAATTAAGGGGTAAATAGCATGTGCAAAAATAAAATGAATGGAGAAAAGAACTTAAAATGTGGTAATAATTTTTCTCCTATATTATACATGAAATACTATTCAAAGTAAACTCTCTTGACTTATATTATATATTGACAATATTATATATTGTTTGTGGGTACAGGACATGAAACTAGAAAGGGGATGAAGAAAGGGGAGTAGATCTTAAAAGGAGGAAGCAAAAGTAGTAACGAAATACATGTGCCATAACGCAGAGAAACATTATGGGAGGGACTGTTGAAAATGGAAGCAGGGGACTGGTGCTAGTAGAGAGGGGAAAGGGGATCAAGAAGAAAGCATTTATGAACGTCCTGTAATGCAGCAATCTCTAAGAAGCTCATACCCATGCTTCAGCTGGAGTGCCTCTCCTCTAAGCCTTGTGTATAAAGTCTATATTAAATCTCCGTTCAGGCACTCTGATTCTGTTTCATGAAAAAAGAAAACGTTATAATGAAACTGAATACTTTGTATACTAATTTGGAAAAAACCCAGAGCAACAGTTAAAAAGAGAAATAGAAATAAAATTAATAAGCCAACAAGGGGAAAATGTGTCTTTAAACAAAGCAAAATAAAGCTAAACAGTGAACACAAAATGAAGTTCCCAACTAAATAAGAGAAGATAAAGAAGGAAAAAAATGGAAAAATGAGCAGATGGAACAAATAGAAGTTATATGGTTAATTTAAATTCAACCACATATACAGATAGTTGCGTCAAATGTAAATCATCTAAACACGCCAGTTAAATTGCAAAGTCTGTGGAACTAATAAAAAAGGCAGACAACCATATGTTCTCTGTAAGAGATGCATTTAAAATATACCAACAAAGAAGAACAGTAAAAAAATGAGCCAAGCATAGTGGTCCAGCTAATCTAGCTATTTGCGGGGCTGAGGCAGGAGAAGGGAAAATTCAAGGGAGTTCAAGGCCAGACTGAGCAGTTTCAGGAGATGCTATCTGAATATGCTAAGTGAAAAGAGGGTTGAGAATGTTGAAGCACAAAGCAATCCCACACCAGTTTGGATTCAAAGGGTTATTTATTTAAGGGAAAAAAACTTACAGATCACCGTCCTACATGACAGCCAGGAAAGGAGTCTAGTCACTGGAGCAAGAGAGAGAGCAGAGGGCTGCCACTGCTTTTTAAAGAGAAAGAGACCACGCCCCAGTGGGCTGGTATCTCAATGGCTATTGGCTGAAGGAGCAGAAGGAGTTCCTGCAGCACCTCCCCCTTTTGTTTAAGTAAGAGAGTTCTAAACCTGCTACGAAATTATATACAATAAAAACAAATATCCTATTTTAACTAGCTGAAATCTTGGCGAAGTTATGAGAGGAAAGTAAATACATTTATCTAGTTTTTAACCCCATTGAAGATTTGAGAACGAAAATAATATTACCTGAGTAATTAGGAAGTGCAATCAAGCAACTTCCAAAACATGTGACAAATCACAGAGACAACTGGCTACCTGGGCAATCACCCAAAGTCACGTTTGCAGCATTGAAGCAACCAACTTTGGCTAAGGCCTAGAATAACTGACAGATTATTTTTAAAGGCAAGAAAAATTTCAAAACCATCTTACCCTGTCTTGGCAAGATTTGACAGCTTTGTTTATCCATTTTTGGATACTATGTATTTTGTCAGTAGTTGAGGTATGGGCAGTTTCTTGCCCAGAGGCTGGTTTTGCCAAGAAGAAGACAAGCTCCAAGTGGAGTGTCTTTGGTGCTCAACATTCTCTTGGGAATAGATTGGTGTTGCCAGGAGTGATTGTGTCTCATTACCACAGAACTCTAAATTAGATTAAATGCCATTTTCTACAGCTCTTTGAAGAGGTTGAAGATTATTTATACAGAATATAATCTCTATGTATCTAAAAAACCTGATTAGTCTAACTATAAATATGACAAACATAAATGACTATTGATTTATAATTCTTAATACCTATCTAACTTAAAGACTAAGAGAATAAAAAACTGTGCAATAAATGAGGACAATGACTTCCAAATGCAAACAATGTGCAAGTATACATTGTAATATGGTAAATATATATCAATACATAAACAATATATAAGTATCTTAATCAGAGGTAAAAATGTACACTGCAATATGGTAAATATATATCAATACAATATATATATATATAAATACATAAAAATGTTTTAAACAGACGTAGAAGCATGCATGCATACAATATTCAATATAATTTAACTTTGTATCCATATACAAGAATCTATGCCAATGTAATTATCTAGAAACAATAACTCACAAATACCAATCTATTACCCCATCATCCAATTTTTTAAAAAGATGCCTGAACTTATAAAATTTCTCCCCCAACCCTCAACTGTATACTAATTATAATCAACCCCTAAATGATGTCCCTAAACCTGAAGACAAATTTTGTTGTGGGAGGGGATGTCATCCTCTAGAATTACTTCCAGCTATCATGGGGGCGATGTTCTTTCTGGGAGCTCCTGTGAAAGTAAAATGATGGTTAAATTTTAAGATTAACGCCTGGTAAAATTGTAAATAGTCTCTGAGTATTTTGTGGAGGTCTTGCCAGAATGGTGTAAAAGATATGCACCATTTCAGTTAACCAAATTGAAACCGTCTTGTGCAGCTGGTAACCAAAACAGGCCTTGTAGTAGCACTGTCAGTATCATGGCGTCGTAGCAACTAGGTGGAGTTGTTGTTACGGGGCTCCATCTTCTTTTTGGAAACTTTAAATTTTACTGTATAAAAATTTATTGTTTATTGTGGAAAACTTAAACATTAATTATATAGACATATACAGACATACGTATATTCAATGAAAGGTATGATAGATATATTCAATGAAAGGTATGATAGATATGAAGAAAAGTAAAGATGTTTTCTAAATTCCTTTTTTTTCCCTTTTGTCCCATATCATGGTTCTTGACACGAGACAGACACTCTGGGTTTTTCTCTTAACAACAGGACTGGAATTAGAGAGGGACTGAGCCAGAGTCCAACTCCCAAACCAGCTCTATATACTTAATATAAACAAAAATAAACAAAAAATATATGTAAACATTATTACTTATGGAACCTAGTTGATTTTTTTGGTGATCCATATTGGGTAGTAATTTTTTTCATCTGTCAGTATTTAAATATACAGGGTCCCTTGAATTTTTTGAAGATGAGTGTTGTCCTGCAGGGATAAGAACAGAACCCTGCCCCCATTGTATATGTTTTTTTACCACCTGTATGTTTATCATCATTGTGGATGAGCTGTCATATTTCCTTTTTAAGAGGTTTTTTCTCTTTAAATCGAACCTTTATTAATTTTGATGGTATCCACAGTTTTTCTTCTCCTATGGAAACAAGAGCAAAACCCCTTCCCCAACGTAGCACATCTCCTGGCTTCCATTAAGAGGTCAGCACATCCTTGAAATAAACCAGTTGATTTATTTCAGCAGATTTTTCCATTATCTAATGTCTTTCTGTCGCTGTTGTTCCTTTTTCATTAGCATTAAGAAAATTTAAGGTTAATAAGCCATTATGTACTCTATTTGGGGGGATATTTTTCACCCCTTTCTGATTATTTAACATATCCTTTACAGTTTGATTTGATCTTTCTATGACTGTTTGACCTGTAGAATTGTATGGTATACCTGTAATATGCTTAATATTATAACAAGCAAAAAACTGTTTCATTTTTCTAGAGATATAAGATGGGCCATTATCTGTTTTTATTTGTGCAGGTATACTCATGATGGCCATAACTTCTAATAAATGTGTGATTACTGAATCAGCTTTTTCTGAGCTTAAAGTAGTTGCCCATTGAAAGCCTGAATAAGTGTCAATAGTGTGATGTACACATTTTAATTTTCAAAATTCTGTAAAGTGGAACACATCCATCTGTCAGATTTTATTCCTTTGAGTACCCTTCGGGTTAGTCCCTGCAGGTAGCAGTGTTTGGTTATATAAAGAGCAAGTAGGGCATCTTTTTATAATCTCTTTAGCTTGTTGTCATGTAATGAAAAACTCTTTCTTTAAACCTTTGCTATTGATGTATTTTTTTTGAAATTCTGAGGCTTGCAACACGCTTCCAATCAATAATTGATCAGTTTCTGCATTCCCCTGTGCTAGAGGATCTGGCAGACCCATATGGGATTAGATTGTGTTATATACATTGGACAAAGCCTATTCCTGATTATGTCTTGTACCTGGATAAACAGTGAAGTCAATTCTGTATCATCTGGTTAAATTCAGCGGTTTTAATATGCAAGATAACTCTTTCTGCATATTGTGAATCCATAACTATATTACGAGGTTCTTTAAAATCCCTTAGCACCATAAGAATGGCGTATAAGTCTACCTTCTGAACAGAATTATAAGGGCTTTGTTCCACCTTCCTCAATTTGTCTGATTTGTAAGTGGAGGAGTGGTTCTAAAACCAAATGTTGGTTACCAGATAAAGCGTGAAACAATCCCACTCCAGTTTGGATTCAAAGGGTTATTTATTTGAGGGGAAAAAAATTTACAGAACACCGTCCTACACAACAGCCAGGAAAGGAGTCTATTTGCTGGAGCAAGATAGTGTAGGGGTCGTCCTTCCACGCCACCCACATCCCACGAGTTCCATATTGTCCTAGGGGTTAAAGCATAAGACGCACACACACAGATACAGAGTTCCAGTCATCCTCAAGAAGAGAATGCCCCCTTTATTCAACTAAATCCAGGGTTAAAATACCTTTGGCCCCAGTAAAGGAAAACTCCTCCCACCCAGAAGGGGCTGGGGAAACTGGCCTCTGTGGGAGTTTTTCCCCAGGCAGGTGGTCGAGGGTACAAAGCAATGTCAGACAGGTTAGATGGGCCTTGGCGCCTGAGCTTCTTTGAGGCAGGTTGAGAAATTACCATTTTAAAGTAAAATAGATCCCTCAGGCTAATATACCAGGCTGTAGCAGAACCAAGGACAGAACTAGCAGGAAGCTTAGCTGGTTAGCGTAAACATTATTTGCATCCAGTATTTTGGCCTCAAGGATCATGGAGGACAGGTTCCCATAAGATAGAGGGGAGGGCTGCCACCGCTTTTTAAAGAGAAAGAGACCACGCCCCAGTGGACTGGTATCTCAATGGCTATTGGCTGATGGAGCAGAAGGAGCTCCCACAGCAGAATGTAATTCAGTGGTAGGGTTTGCTTATACACCTTTTAGTTGTATGGAGCTTGTTCACAACCAGCTTAGCAACAGGTGTGGAAACATCAGGAAGAAACTTTACCTGCAGGGAATATTTCAGTGGTTCTCAACCAGTGAGTTGGACCCCCCCTCGGAGGTCAACTGACCCTTCACAGGGGTCACATATCCAATATCCTGCATATCAGATATCTACATTATAATTCATAATAGTAGCAAAGTTACAGTTATGAAGTAACAATGAAAATTATGTTATGGTTGGGGGTCACCACATGAGGAGCTACAGTAAAGTGTTGCAGCAATAGGAAGGTTGAGAACCACTGGGATAAGATGAAGACTTACAGGCAGAATATTTAATGTGAGCCTCTGGCTTACCCACCCCACCTTATCACATATACAAATACACAAACAGATATACACACATACACAAGGACACACACAGGGACACATAGGCATATACAGAGAGAGAGACACACACAAACACATACACAAACATTTTTATTAGTTCTTTGGAAAATGTCATTGAATAACTTTTACTTATATTTACCCCTCTACTTTTTCCAAGGCCTACTCAAACCCACACATTTGTTTAAAGGTACGAGGCTGGTCTTAGCTTCAAGGTGAATTTAAGACCAGCCTGAAATACATAAGACCATGTCTCAAAATAAAAACAAATGTGAAAAATGCTTATTTGAATCATGCTTTGAGGGGGGCACAGTCCATAATTGCAAGGAAAGCATGATCTGGAAGCTTGAGCCATCTGGTCTCATTGCACCTACAGTTAGTACATACAGAAAGACGTACTCAGCTTGTTTCTGTTGTTTTTAATGCCTTTTACCTATAGTCTAAGGCCACAGTCCATGAAATGATTTTACTTACATGTAAGGCAGGTCTACCACACTCAGTTAAACCTATCTGGGAGCACACTCACAGACACACCCAAAGGTTTGTCTAAATCTAGTCAAAATTGACCATGGAGATTAACCATGCCAGAACCTGATGTCTTGGCCATGCAAGGGAAATGCTTGACTGTGGAGCAGAATCCTCTGATCTCGGTTCTGTTCGGAAGTCCTCCTTTGCTCACTTTAAATGTTGACTTGGATTTAGTTTGTCAACATGTTTCTTTTTGCTAAATTCCTTTACATACGAGCAATCCCTTTGTCATAATTTAATTGTGGCTTCACAATTGGAGTTGTAATTACAACTCAGGATACTATGTTCTTAAATATGATACGTAGTAAATTTTAAACTCTCTTATACATTCATGTAAATTATGTTATTAAACTAAAACTTCTTTTCTGTTTGTATCTGCTGATTGCAATAGGGCTATTGTTTCCTTTCTTTGTATAAACTCTAAGAAAATAAGCATTCTACTGTTGCCTGCACTTTTCTGTGAATTCCCACACCCGAATCAGGCGCGCGCCTCCCGAATCAAGTCCACGAGAATGGATAAATATCCTAAGAGTTGAACAGACACACAGAGAGACCACGCTCATTCACTGAAGAAGTAAATGGCAACTTTATTAAGCACAAGTCGGGCATATATACTATGGGGCAGAAGGACAACAGCCCCCTCCCATCCGGAACAGGGAAAGAAGTCAGGCGGAACAGGGAAAGAAGAAGTCAGGAGGCCGCGCCCAAGGTCAGAGAGCAGCTGTTGTGGGCGGGAACTTTGCTTGTGGTGGGAACCTTGCTTGCAGGTGGAATTACCATAAAAAAGAGGGTGAGTTCTATCTAACCAAACCCTCAGGCTGCAGGTGGAGCGAGCAGAGAAACCAGGAAGTCAGAGGAAAAATGCCCCCCCCCCTCTGCATAGCACCTCAAACCTCAAAAAAAGGGGAAAAAACCTGGGTAATGACATTCTACATTTTTCATAACTTACTAATGGCTATAACAAAAGCTAGCTCCAAAACTTCTTTAAACTGTAACAACTAATTGACAGGCTGGTAAAGTTAGTTCCACATATTATGCTGATGTAACTGAGCAAATATTTTTTTGTAATGGACTGAGTACATATTTATGTCATTAGTTATTAAAATATATACACAGTATATACCTGTGTGTCTATATAAGATTTCAACTGATCTCGTCATCAAAATGAGGTATATCTGAATATTAAAGTGTTCACTACTAAATAGCATAAATGTTAAAATCCTTCAGCCAACTCTAGCAAACATGTTACATTCTAATATAATTCATTCAATATGTAGTTTCAAGTTGCAATAAAATTGGCCTCACTCCTTAAACAATATCTTCTGTCCCCCTTGTCTCCTTCATTCAGAATCTGTTTCTTCATTCTGGTGGACAGACTGCTACAGAAACTAGTTCCTTATGTTCCTTCTGAGTTCAAAAGAAGAGAGACTCTCATTACACAAATGTTCCTACCAGAGCAAGGAAGAAAGAGACGGCCTTTTAGAGAAAATGCTCCACAGAAGAACAAATGTTCAAAACTATTATTGATTTGAGAATATTAGGTCACTTTAATAATTTTAAGAACACTGTCCATCTAGATGATGTTAGCATTTTAAGATAATTAGCTAGATGTCTGTTGTTAACAAGAAATAATTGGGTTTCAAGAAATAGTGGTATTTGATCATTTTTAAGCCCCAGGCTAGGGATATAGTTCAGTGACTGAGCTCTTATTGATGTTTGGGATTTAACTTGCAGTGCTACAAAAAATGAATTTTAACTGGCTGTAGCCATTCCTCTGCTTGTGAGGCTACCAAAAGAGGATCATGGGCTGGCTCCAGACTGCACATCATGACCTATAAGAAGACCTGTCTCTAAAACAAAATTTAAGAAATTCACTCATCAAGAATGAAGTAATTAGATGGAGGGCTTCATCCACTATCAGGAAATCAGTCTCATGATAGGAAAGGAAGGGGAGAGTTAAATCTACTCTGTATGGAAAGACAGGCATTGTTCATGTCCTTTTCCTTGTACATCTTCAAGTTTTGCTTACTTTAAAGGTTTGTTTCTTCACTACATTTTTAGGAAAGTCTTCTGACATACTTGAATCCTCTCAAATATCAGAAATAAAGCATAGGATGTCATAATTTATACAGATGGCCAAATAATGACTCAGTTATTCTAATATTTGTTCCATCAAAGGAATTTATCATACTGTTTTCTAAAAGTATTGCCTACTTGACTGTGAACTGTGCGGCACGCGATTGTGTTTTCTAGAGATTTCTTTTTTATTTGTTCATTTTTTTTCTTGAGACAGGGTTTCTCTGTGCAACAGTCCTGGCTGTCCTGGAATTTACTTTGTAGACCAGGCTGGCCTAGAACTCACTGAGATCAACTTGCCTCTAGAGAGTTCTCTAGTGAAAGAATTATCAACAAATAGAAGATTCTGCTAGAAATAGTGGCTCTCAAACTTCCTAATGCTTCAACTCTTCAATACAGTTCTTCATGTTGTAGTAACCCCAAACCATAAAACTATTCTGTTGCTATTTCATAACTTCAATATTACTACTGTTATGAATCATATTATAAATACCTTTGTTTTCCAAAGGTCTATGTGACCCTTGAGTAAAGGTCATATCTCAATTCCCAAATGGATCACAACCCACAGGTTGAGAACCTCTGCACTAGAGGGCTAAAACTTTGTACCAGTACTTTTGGTTTAAAATATTAATTTGGGGGGCTAAGGGGATGGCTCATTGGTAGGAGCACTTGATACTTTTGCAGAGAATAGGAGTTTGATTCTCAACACCCACATCAGGCAGTCCACACTGTCTGCAATTCCCACTCCAGAGGATCTGACTACTTCTATTGGCCTTTCTGGCACTCATGTGCCCAGGCACACACACACACACACACACACACACACACACACACACACACACACACCATTTTTTCAAAAAGTAGATGTTTAAAGTTAATTTGGATGTGAACCCCACAGCATTTCCAAATTTGCATAAGATAGTAAACAATTTCAAGTAGTGAAACTCTTAAGCCAGTGAGAACTTCCCCAAAGTCAATATTTGAAGTCCTGTGAATAGACAATACTGTTTGCTGGTTAGGAAAGATAAGGGCTTAGCAAATGACAGCCTTGTATATCACAGATATTTTTCAGAATGGGATCACAGCACTCAGAGTAGAGGATTTCCTTTTTAGTACACAAACACTCAAAATGGTAGAACTGCTAGCCAGTCAGGCTTGTGTAACCGTTTCCAAAATTAGATCAAATTCTATAGCAAATCATAAGTAATGTTTTTTAATTGTCCTTAATTATATCTAGACCAACGCTTGTCCAGCTTTAACATATACATGAATATTTTGTTGAAAAGCTGAACATTGAAGTACAGATTCTGACTGAGTATGCCTGTTAGTTTATGCATATTATAACATACTCCCATATGATGTCATGTTGCTGACATGGCGCCACCTTTTGAGTAGCAAAGGGGTAGAGAGCTTCTTTATGTAAGCAGGGAAACATAGCTCCTTTCTCTTTCTTTCCTTGTACTTAACCATCATTTAAACCTTAATTTAGAGAAACTTCATTATTACCTATTAAGGGTACGCATGGTGAACATATGATGAGCTTTTATTTACCTGTTTCATTTTATCAAACATGGGTATGAAGGAACTTATTAGTACTACTGATTTTCTATTATTTTCTGGATACTATTTAGTTAATAATTTTCCTTACTCATTGTTTGGCATGTCTACAGTGAGTCAATTTTTAAGTATTTGTTTATTTTTATTTTATGTGTTTTAGTGTTTTAACTGCATGTCTGTGCACCATATGCATGTACTGCTCTCAGAGTCCAGAAAAGGATACTTGTAATATGAGGCTGCTTGTTCATTTCCTGGTTGCCCAGACTCCCGAAATAACCACACAAAAGCTGGATTAACTAAATCACTCCTTGGCCTATTAGTTCTAGCTTCTTATCAGCTAGGTCTTACATCCTAAACTAGCCCATTTCCCTTAATCTGTGTATTGCCATGTGGCTGTGGCTTACTAGGTAAAATTCCCTCCCCAGCATCTGTCCCTGGCAGGGCTACATAGAATCTCACTGACTCCACCTTCTTTTTCCTAGCATTGATTTAGTTTTCCCTACCTACCTCTATTCTGCTCTCCACAGTCCCAAGACAGTTTCTTTATTTATTAACCAATAAAAGCAACACATATACAGAAGGATCCTACATCAGATACTGGATCCCCCTGCAACTTATAGTTACAGGCAGTTGTGAGCTGCCATGTGGGCACTAAGAAACAATCCTGGGTACTCGGAAAGAAGAGCAGATGCCCTTAACCTTTCAGCAATCTCTCTGACCCCTAGAGTAAATTCATAATATGTTATTTGTTACACAAAACATCAATTAGAAATGAAACTCAGAGATCAACAATGTTGGGTTAGATAGAGTTGTTTTTTTGAGGTTTGTACATCAAAATAAGCAAATTGCAAACAGAACATGGACATCTTGTCTAGAAGATAAGTGGAACTTGCAACAGGACAACCAGGTAATGTACAGAACAGCACACAGAAGCATTATTGTGCTCGATTGTCATCGGCCTCACTCCTAATATTATTTGACCCAACAACAGTAATAATGCATTCTGAGTTCATTCCAGGTAATAAATGGCCTGAGGGGCAAATCTGGCTATGAGGTGTGAGATGACTCATTCCATGGCAACTGCCTAGTGGGATATTTGTCTTCGGAGTGATGAGCAAGAAAACTTTTATTACGGAGATGTCCATCAGCCTGGTTGGCCTTTGATATTCTGTATATTTGGGACCCAATAAATTACAACGAATAGCTTTAAATTAGCTTCCAAATATTGTACAACTTACATTTTCTACTGCTTTTTCCAGTACTCCATAATGATCATCCTCCTGACTTATTCTCTCTGATGTAATTTGATCTAAAATAGTTGAACAACCCATGCTTAAACTGGCTAATGAAGCTTTCTTTGATTAGGCCTGCCAGGGTCCCTGTAGGACATTACCAAGGTTTTGGATATGGTTTGAGTATTTATTCACAGGGGCTCATGTCTTGAAATGCATTTTCCATTGTAAAGTGGCAGTTATTTTCTAAAAAAAATGATATAAAGAAAGAATTATGAAGACAATGGTAAAAGACTGCAAAGGCATCCCCGAGGTCAAAATATCCTTCTGACCACAGGACTAAACTTCTTGCAGGACAGAATCAGTTTCTGGGCTTGGAAATGCCCATGACAGTGTCCAAAGTCTCACTTCCAAGAACCACCCCAAGATTCGAGTATCTGTACTATGGCCCAGCTATCTTCTGCTGCTTGACTATGGTTCAGTAGGGGCAGTAAGTCTAAGTCTCATATACTAGAACTATTAATGATGCCAACATGCTGATGATCCTGCCGGCATGTAGAATGTAACATCCAGAGAAGCCCATCGGCTTCCATTGAGAAACCTGGGAGGTCAGGAAGAAACTTAATTCAGGGAGGCAGCTAATAGTAAACACCCCCGGTGGAATAAAGTCTATTGAAGCCATGGGAAAAGAAACACCACTGATAATTCAGGCATGTAGAATGACTAGCATGTAGTGTCTGCTTAGGAAAATTATAGTCATGAGACTTCCATCAAGTCTTCTGAGTTGAAGCATGTGATGAGTATAGCAAAACTGTTGAGACGAGGTTCTTGGGTCCTAACTCCTTCTCCAGCATTCACAGGATGACAACTTTGGAGCATTAAGTTTGAAGATCAGCCTTGTTCTTATGGAATTTCAGACAGGCCTCAGGCTTTCTTCTTGCCTATTTCTTTGTTTTGTAATGAAAGTGTATACCCTGTGCTTGTCTTGCCATTATACTTTGAAAGCAGATAACTTATTTTGATGTTATGAGCTCACAGCTGGAAGGACTTTGCCTCAAGTCTCAGATGAGACTTTCAACTTAGGAATTTGAGGTAATGCTAGAAAGAGTTAACATTTTGAGGTTATTGGGGATGGAACAATTGCATTTGGGGTTTTGAGAAGGCTTTAGTCCATGGGAAGACTGATAAGGTTTGGGTATGGTTTCTCCATGTCTTGAAAGGATTCATTTGATATTGTCATTATCATTTTATTTATAACTTACCCTTTATTTTTGATAATGAGGACATTTTAAAGTATTTATTGGCCATTCATACAATTTATTTGTTTAAATATCCAATCATATCTTTTGACCATTTATATGGAATTATTTAATTACATTTTATTGAAGTGTGGGGACTCCATATATTTCAGGTGTAAATCTTTTTTTCTAATCTATGCATTACTCTCCCCTTCTGAAATTTACCATTTTCTTAATTGTATTGATTTTATTAATGGTGTTTTTGATGGATCAAAATATTGCTAAGTCAACATTATGAACTTCTCTAAAAATGTCTGTATTTCAATATATAGATATACAAATATATTTAATATACAGACTCATTCATCTGACATAGGCAGCTCCTTTATTGAACTAACAGCCCACTTTGTGTCTATGAAGGCTGACGGACCCTCTTTGGTGTGAGTATTCTCTATGGATTCCATACAAAGAGTCAAGTCAATGTACACTGCTCGAGTCACTCTTTACCTTTGGTGGATTACTCCACTGTTGCTAACACTAAGATCTGATGTCACATACAGACAGGTGGATTTTCACATTCATTGTTGTAACCATCAATAATTAGTTTGATTCTAGATTCTCTACTGTAGCCAGGGAGCCTTGGGAAAGCAGCTACATAATTTTATTATATATATATATATATATATATATATATATATATATATATATATATATTTAAAAACCTGTTTCCTGGTCTCTCCTGAGACAAGGATGAATCAAGCAATGCCTTTTTCCTGTCATCTTGCTAGCTCCTATTCAAATTCAATATGTCCCTGCCCTGGAAGCAACTCTATTTAAAACTCATAATCTAATTGAACAATTACTTTCTTCCTTTCTGTGTTCTTGGTTATTGCTACAGGGCTTTAGTAGAAAATATTCCTGTTCCCCATTAATTTTCTCAGCTCGCTGGACAGTGGTGGTTCATGCCTTTAATTCTAGCACTTGGGAGGCAGAGGCAGGCAGATCTCTGTGAGTCTGAGGCCAGCTTGGTTGTCTACAGAGAGAGTTCCAGGATAGGCTCCAAAAAACTACACAGAGAAACCTTGTCTCAAAAACAAACAAACAAACAAAAAGAAAAATAAAATTGCTCAGTTCTCTTTAAGTAATGTTCCTGCTGGAAAACAACAACTTTGTACAATACCATAGCTTGTATAAAAATAATTGTAATTGTGCTACATTGACATCTGATCTTGATGACATTTGAAAGGATAGAGCTATGACAGGCAGCATTCTGATACAGCATTTGCTGATCACTGCATTAGACCTGCATTTATAAGAATTCCTGTTTTGTGCCATGTCTTGAAATGCATTTTCCATTGTAAAGTGGCAGTTATTTTCTAAAAAAAATGATATAAAGAAAGAATTATGAAGGCAATGGTAAAAGACTGCAAAGGCATCCCTGAGGTCAAAATATCCTCCATCATTTTGTGTCACCAAAATGAGTGCTTGAATATTCTTCCAAGTTATAAGTTGAGTTGTTTTATTCTCTCATGGAAAAGAAATAATTGACTAAGTATTGTAGTCAGTAGGTCAATAAAACCTAGGAAACCTCCCACTTTCTGGCTGTATGAATTTGAATGTCAATTTAATTGGGTCTGGCTTACAGTTCAGAAGTTTAGTCCATTCCCATCATGGCAAAAAGTATGGCAGCGTGCAAGCAGACACAGTGCTGGAGTAGGAGCTTAGAGTTCTACATCTTGATTTGCAGGTGGTAGAAGGAGACTGTGTGCCACACTGGGCATAGCTTGAGCATATACGACCTCAAAGACTACTTCTACAGTGATGAATTTCCTCCAACAAGGCCATACCTCCTAATAGTGCCACTCCCTATGGACCAAGCATTCAAATACACAAACAAGTCTATAGGGGTTATACCTTTTAAAACCACCACAATGTATATGTATGTATACGTGCATAATATTTGGAATTTGGGTATCGAAAGTGGCCTTGGGATCTGAACAGAGTGTGCAAAAGAAGAAACAAAAATAGCTAAGAAATATATCAAAAAATTGTCCCTTGAAATTCTGGAATGCAAATCAAAATGACTTTGAGATTTCATCTTGCCCCAGTCAAAATGGCAAAGATCAAGAAAAGAACAGGCAGGAAGTCCTGTAGGAGTTCTGGGAAAAGGGGACCCCTCATTCACTGTTGGTGGCTTTGCAAACTGGCATGGCCATACTTGAAATCAGTTTGGAAAACCCTCAAAAAGCTAAAAATAAGTCTACTATATGACCCATCTCCTTGACATCTGCCCAAAGGACTCAGCATCCTACTCCACAGATACTTGCTCATCAATGTTCCTTGCTGCTCTATTCACAATACCTATGAAACATAAACAGCCTGAATATCCTTCAACTGACAGATGGATAATGAAAATGTGACACATTATACACTGTGAAATATTATTCAATTGTAAAGAAATATGAAATCATGAACTTTGCAGGTAAATGAATGGAGCTAGGAAAAGATCATGTTGAGTGACATAACCCAGACCCAGAAAGACAAATATCTCATTGTCTCTCCAATCTGATGCTCCTTTCTCCAAATCTTCAGATGTGAGTACATAACCTGGAGTAACTACAGAAACCAAGAAAGTAAAAGGGGCCCATTGAGAGAGTGTGTGGGAGCAATAAAAATGTTGGAACAGCAGGGTACAGGGGATCTAAGGGGGGAAAAAGAAAAATGGGGAGTCTTAAATTAGGGAAGGTAGGGAAGAGGATGGGAAATAAATACCAAAGGAGGGAAGTTGATAAAATAACAATAAAAATACTTGCAAAAATCATAAGAAATCATACTACTAACCTTTTATGGAAAAATAATTATAATATATTTAAGCCTATGCATGCATGTGCATGCACACACACAATACACAGTTAAATGAAAATTTCAGATTCATGTTGGTAATCTTTCCAATAAAATCCTAAGAAAAAAACCCAATATCAGGCATGGCAGACCTTCTGGTGTGTTGTTCGTTTGGGCTGTCTAAGAGACTCACAAAACATTATAGGTTATTGCTGTTGCTCTTGGTTTTATGACCTCAGAGGTAGAAAGTAAATTTCTATTGCTAAAGACATCATGCAATTCAGAAACAGGACCCAGAGGCCCTGAGGGAGAACTTACCTAAAAGCTTCCTCCTAATGACTACCTTTAATGGTACCAAAAGGCACCATGTAAGCTTCCAAAGGGAAGAAGTCATCAATAGACCTATAGCTGTGATGCCTATGAACCCCAACAACTATTAGCATGGCATGATAGTCCTAAGGTACAGTAGTGGCCTGCATACCTTATTGGTAACCAACAGCTCTCTAGTTGGAATCAAGAGCCACTTAGAAAGAGGCAACTCATGCCAGGTCCTGGAAGCAAGCCAACAACTCAGGGCTAGTAAAGTCATGGGTCTTAGAGGAAAACCCAAACCACCACTTTACTAAACCAGCATAATCCCTAAATATGTTCTAAATATTTACCCTTATGCTCACAGGTAAGTGTAGCTCATCAGGAAACTTCTCTTTACAGTGGACAAAGATTACAGGAAAGCACCAACAATCCCAACTGATGCATCTGTAACACAACTTCTGCACTTAGAAGGCTGAAGGATTGTTACAGAAGAGGGGGCAGAAAGATGAACGAGGCAGAGGAACAGCAAATATACTATGAGATTGTGTCTTCTAGAAATGTCAGAGAAGCTACAACCCATGAAATCTCACTACCTAAATACCAATAGACATGGTAATGTGGAAGGCAAAAAACATACAAGGCCTCAGCCCTAGAAAAAGAATCAAAGGCAACTAAAGAATGCTGAAAGTGGGAAAAAAATGGTCTTCCTTAGGGAAGAAGACATCAGTTGTTTAACCAATTTCAAATGGTCAGCCTTGAGAGCGCATACATACAAGTAATGTTATACAGATTGAACAGGTTATATTTATATACTTAGTAATATATATATATATATCACATATATACATATTTATCATATATACATATATATTCATCTTATGTGCAAATGTGGATATATGTGATAACAGTTTATTTGAGAACAAGGGAAGGTGCATGGGAAGGGTTGGAGGGAGGTAAAGTAAGAAGGGAAAGGATGAAATGATATACTTTAATCTCAAAAGCTACTAAATAAGCAAAAGACTAGAACAACCACAGATAATTGGTGTGAATAAACACAGGCTGCAAACTGCTTCTTAACCAATGCTCATTTAAGTTTTTGTTTTGTTTTGTTTAGTGTGTCTGAGAATTGAGAGATGTGCTTAGAGATCAGAAAGCTGTTTCAAATACTTTTGCTAATTAAGCTAGCTGATGGTCTCAGGACGCTTTTAGAACTTGTCACCACTGCCTACAGAAAGAAAATAATATCAATTTTTAAAATGTACCCTATCAGAAATCTTGAAAGATCTCTGGACATAAGGCTAGATGACGATAATTAAGCATGCGAAGGATGTTCCCCTTGTTAGGGAGAGATTTCGGGGGGATAAGAATGTCTAGTGGGTCAGATCATGTATTCATATGGCAAGCACATCAAAGTAGAAACTCAGAAAGGTAACTGACTTTTTAACTGTCATTTAATTAGGACAACAAAAAAAGTCAAATACTCAAGTTCTTTGTGGCATCTTTTTTAAGAAGCTGCAAACCTTCCCTATCTATCCTCTGGCAGCCTGTGTAGGGTATATTGCACAATGTACCTGACTGTTGGGATTTTATTGGAGTATAAATTAGTGAGCTTTTACTGTGAAGGCAACTACTTGGTAGGAAATCAGCTTAATAGCTAAAGGTTACTCTTAAATATTACATTGCACAATCATTTTATGTCCAGCTTGGAAAAGTGCTTACGACGGAGGGGTATGCCAGCAAACACTATTGATTTGAGAGCCCTCTGCTGCATTTTGGTACATACTCTCATTAGACCGGCACTTGAGATGTGAAAAACTCTTTCTGCAGCAGGAACTTTGAGAAACTGGCTGGGGAAACTCTGTGCTATGATGTCACTATCTCACTTCTGATTCTCCACTGTCAAATACAAAGTCTTTGGCCTCTTCTTGGGTTTTTACCTGGAATTCTCATTTCACTGTAAAGTGAGAAGATGGTTCGGTCTGACTTCTCTAAGGATTCTGAAGTTACAAGGATACGACTCCATTCATGAAAGACCTTTCCTAGTGACCCAAGCTAATCATGTACCAATTCTTCCTCTTCTTATGGTTCTGGGGAGGTAGGCACACAAATTGTAATACTGACTTACTAGCTATGAGTCCTGTGACTAGTGACTTCATATCCAAATTGATTTTTCTCTGACTTAAATAATTAGAATACTAAAAGTTCACTCATAGAGTTGACAGAAAAATTAAAAGAAAGAATATGTCCAAAATAAAGGAACGGTCTCTGATAAAGAAAACATAAACAAACAAGAATTTGTCTAATATTCAGCATAATGCCGAGAATCTAGTGGCCACTTTACAAATACTGAACTGTAGTTGTTATTTTTCTAGCTGTGAAACAAAGCAATCTCTATCCCACTCCATGATCCCTCAAATTCTTTCTGCCTCCTAATTCACTCAAGGACAGTAGTAACTTTACAAGCCTTTCTTTGTCCTTGCTCAAAGACCTCTTCACAGTGTCCTCTACTCCCATTTACTCCTCCTCTATCAGTACCGCCAAGTAGAGAAAGAGAAAGCAACCCTTGTTTTCATAATCCGTGAGTACCCTTGTCCTGAAGCATCCTTGTTTAATGTCTTCAACACTGAGAATACTCTTCAGTGGCACTGCTTCTTGTGGTATCTTGGCAACTGTTTTAAGTCTTGAGTTCTCATATTCATAGACATGTGGCTCAAGATGTACTGGGAAAGGGAGGAGGGACACTGTGACTTAGTCACTGAACCAACACAACCACCAGAAGAACTGGCTATGATCAAGACCCAGCTGCAAAGTACATAGGACATTGGTTTTGATTTCCCTCACCACACAGATTCATGAGTTTGAGTTTAGTTAAGTGGCTGTGCTAAGTTAGCTTGATTATGACAACCCCACGGGGCCTTCTGAGAGAAAAAGCAGACTTCCGAGCTGCAGTCGCTCAATTTTTCTGCTTCAACTCATAGGCTTCTTATGCACAAGCAACTAAAATCCTTCCCTTGACAGAGCTCAGAGAGGGCAAAAATCCATTTCACGTCACTGAATTCCTTAGTTGCATGTATATAAATTTAAAGTGGTAGAAGGAAAAGACAAGCAAAAAACAAACAAAAAAAATCAGCAGTCAAACCATCCCCTCTTAAGGCCTACTAGATAGTTTATGCAGGGACTGGAAGAAATTCTTTTGAGGCACACTTGCAAAAACGATAGGTTCATATATCATATAGCTTCACAAAGCAGATGGCTACATTGGAAAACACATGGGTCTTCCCTGTGTGGAGTGCTATACCCAATGCAGTGGTGGGTCCTCAAATCTGAGATCCTTTATTTTTAATGTAATATTTTAATAGAATGCCCTTCTTGCAATCATTTGTTTTATTTTGCCTTACTATGTTTTCTTATCAATCTTAGGAGATAAGAAATAAAGCTGCTTTTACCCGTTTCGTCACCAGTGAGATATTTTATAATCATATCTCAGGAGAACGGGGCAAATAAGACAGGGCACTAGCTTTGTTACGTGCCCTTCCCCCAAGAAGTCTTCCTACCTCTTGGGTTCAACATGCATGCCAGAGAAGCTGTGCAATGGTAGGTCTTAACTGAATGTAACACAGTCATAGGAATCACACTCAGCTTAAAGCAGATGTTTAGAGATCACAGGAGAAGATACGGCTCTTTACCACTGTGTCAGACACACAGCAGAAAGGCTATCAATAAATGTGAGCTCCCTGCGTCCTTCCTGCTCTTTTCCCAGCATGCACGCAGCTCTACCCTCTCCCAGGGAGTCCTGTTCAAAATGCTGTAGCAAATACTTCATTTCAGGCTGTCTTCCCTCAGCACCTCTAGAGACTTCCTCCCACACAGCTGGTGTGCGCATTCAGATGGCAAGTGACTCAGGGACAGCGTCAACGTGGTGATGGAAATCACCGCGGGAGAGAAGGGGAGTCAGAAGGCACAACTGACTACTGAGTGCCCATTGATCAACAGAATAAGGTACAGCTCAAGAGCTGGGAGGCTTTGCTGAATCTGCATTTGTTAGACCAATTTAAGGGTTTTGACACATTTAAGTACTTTGATAATTTAGGGAAAACTCAACAGGAAGCAAGCCCAGTCATTTAGGCACCCTAGGTCATGACCTAGGGTGCAGATTTTCTCGAGAGTTGGTACATGCTCCGTGATCTAAGAAGACAAGGGAGATGTTGAATAGTTGTCGCCAACTTGATAGAGCAACTTACGCCATTGAAATGGGGTATCATTTTTGATCTGATCCTATGGGCCTACACAGTTTCAGTAACATGCTTCTTCCTCATGTTGCTCTTGCCTTCGTGGATGTCATAGCTCATATTTTTTGCCTTCATTGTCCTCGTTTCTCCCCTTCTTTTTCCTGCCTGCTGTATTCCAAGGTGGTTGATTTGTTCCTGTCTATTGCTCTCGCAGTTTGATGTTAGGCTACTACAGTCATCCAGTTGGAAAGGTTTGTAGGTAGGAAGGACTTGAAAATAAATGAAATATTTTAAGATGTAGAACTGTATAAAAAGACAGTAGGCTCTCTGATAGGTCTTCAGTTTATAGGAGGTATAAAAGTAAAAGTTCAAGTTCAATGGGCCTCTCATTAAGATGTTGGAGAGAGTGTTTTCAGTGTTTAGCAGGGGTTCCTGAGGAGTTCTGAGATCCTGTGATCTTAGCAGGACTAACCCTTGAATCTTACCTATGGAAAAACCCAGGCTAGGAGTTTGAAGACATAGTACCTTGACAGAGTTCCTGATTCCTTGGCCAGGGCTTTCTTCACTATCATATAGGCTCTCTGAACTCACCTTCAACCCCACTGTATCTGCATAATTCTCCTTGAATCAGTGGATTTCTGACTGCGATCTGCTTTGCTCCCAATATAACACCGCTCTTCTACAAAACCAAAGTACCACTCATACGCTATAAGGAGGAACATTGCAATTTTTAGGAAGACATGTGCTTCTGCTAGCCTGAATGCAAATGAATCTGACAAAAGTTAGGAGGAGCTATCCCAAAGATTTTGCTAACAACCTCTCCCTTTCATCTGTGCTGTCTATGCCCATTTTCTTTTCATTTTAAAAGTATAATATTGGTTTATTAATATAGTGTTTGTATATGTGCACATGCGTGCATGCCACATGCACATGTCACAGCATGCTTGTGTAGTTCAGAGAACAATTTGGAAGTGTTCTGGTTTTTTCCTTCTGGGAATCATAATCAGGCCATCAGGCTTGGTGACAAGCGCTTTTATAGGCTGAGTCATCTCACTGGCCAGATCTACCATTTGTTTTATTACACTTGTTCTTTCATCATTATTGCTGGTAAAAGAACACTGCTGAGCAGTGTTCTTGTCTGGCTGATAAAAGGCATGTAAAGGTACCAATTGAGATTGTGCATCAGGCAGTGAGGATTAGGGGCCAAGAATTCTCAGGTGTGTTCTTGTGTGTAAAAGGAGGCGAAAGAGATTCCTATGCCTAAAGGAGGAGCTCCAACATGTTCTGTGAAGAATAGCTGTAGTAGGAAGCAGAGAAAGCAAAGTATATCAGACTACAGAAACAATAGAGAAAGAACGTTCAGTTTCCTGGGAGGCTATATGAGATAGCACCGAAGAAAGAAGGACCTAGCTGGAGAAGACAACAGATGCTTTAAGATGTACTTCAACCTACAGCTGCCTGGGTGCTACTGAGAATTTCTCAAAAGCAAAGGAGAGGGATAAACTTGATAAGAAGCATTTATTTTTAGCAGTATTCACTTAACTTCCATGTGTAAATGTTTGGTAGTAGTGATTGTAGAAGAACGATTATATGTATGTGTTTATGTATGGAGCCAGTGCCTAGAGATGTGAGGAAAAAAATGGATAAAACTGGAGCCCTTCTTTGTGACATGGTTATTTAGGGAAAACAATATGCTACATTTTAAAAGCAGAAGCCAGAGGGTGTTATTGATGTAAAATCAATAGACCGGTCTTTAGAGATTTGAAGTATTTGATCAGTTTCACATTTGAAAGGAACTACAAGAGCAAGGTGAACATTGATTCCATCTTTTAATTATGCATGAGCAAAAACATCTTAAAGCCAGTGACCATCTTTCCTTCTTTAAACATAAATAAAGTAAAATAGTACTCACTGTTGAATGAGCAACTCTACAAGTTAACAATTCTGAAATGAATTCAGACTCCTGTGTGTGTGAATGTTTGTGTCTCTGTATGGATGTGTGTTTCTTGTGCTTTTTCTTTGGTTCTTTTCCTTCTGTTTGTTTTGCCTTAGCTGTTTTTGTTTTAGCTGATTTTGCTTTGTTATCATTCCTTAGATGCATGTTTATTTTCTAAGTAGAGATAGAAAGGGTGTGGATCTGAATGGGAAGGGAACTGGGGAGAGTTGCCAGAGGAAAAACCATAGCCAAAATATATTCTTAGATTTCACCTAAGAACAATAACAACAAAACAAACAAACAAACAATCACATAAAACACTGTCCCTGGTGATATAACCTTTGTTCCTTTTCATGTCCCCTTCCAGATTGAATTCTTATATAAAATTTGTTGTACACTGCTGCATAGCCATTTATGCAACTGTCATTAAACCTATGTGTGAAATAAATATGCTTTAACAGAAAACCGAGGCACATAAAATGAAACAAAGGTGTTGAAATATGCAGCTAAAAATAAAAATACTTCCAAGCTGAGCAGAGTTTGTACCTTCTTACCAGCCGTCTTCCACCCACTCCTTCCTAGGTCATTTTCTACCCAGGCTGAACTTGCTTCCTTTTACAGGAAGTAGATGGGGGCAGGGATGTGAACCCCGAGCCATGAGCTTTCACCTCCCTCTGATGCAAATATGACATAAAGACCCAATGTCCTCTTTGTAAATGCTAGATTCTTCTGAAGATTATTTCATTTTGAAAACTTGGAGTGAGGCTAGAGTTTTGATGCAGGAGTGTCTAATTCAGATGAGTGAACCAGTTTTGTCTACCTGATTCCTCTCCCTCCTAATGAAACAGAGTGCTATATTTTGAGTCTCCAAAGACTCAAGACGAAGATTTGGCATGAAGTGCTCCTGGGGAAGTGGTGGGACCTTTAGAAGGGAGGGATTAAAGGAAGGACTTTAGGCCACAGTCAAATTTCCTTTGAGAGGGAATATTGCAGCTCTGATCCCATTTTTTTCTCTCTCATGACTTCCTGGCAACCGGAAAGTAGTCATGCCATCCCTCCCATAACATACTATATCACTAAAGTCTTTCTAAAAGAAATAAATAACTATATACCAATAAAAAAATCTTAATTAGTAAAACATGCAGGCTGAGGTTGCTGCTTTCTTAGCTGTCCTAGTCTTAGTGTCTTAGTCTATTGCTATGACGAGACACCATGATCATGGCAACTCTCAGAAAAGAAAACATTTAATTGGGGCTGGATTACAGTTTAAGAGGTTTAGTCCTTTGTCATCATGGAGTGAAACATAGCAGGACATAGGCAGATATGATGCTGTTGAAATAATTGGGAGTTCTATATCTGGGGTCTGCATGCAGCAGGATGAGAGAGAGAGAGAGAGAGAGAGAGAGAGAGAGAGAGAGAGAGAGAGAGAGAGAGAGAGAGAGAGAGAGAGAGAGCCTCTGGACCTGGCTTGAGGTTTTAAAACTTCACTCCTCCACCCCAAGTGACATACTTCTTTGAACAAGGATACACCTGTCCAGGAAGGCCACATCTCCTAGTACCTGCCAAGTAATGTCACTACTTGATAACTAAGCCTTCAAACATATGAGCTATGGGGGCCATTCTTCTCCAAATCACCACACTAGCCATGTCTAAAGCTCTAGGTTGGTTAATCAACACTGCATACAATAAAAAAAATTACTCCCAGCACCCAGAGCAGACAGTAAACCTGGTAAATACAGAGACTTCTTGCTGCTGAAGATACTTAGGATATATTACAGTTGTATGATTGCTCAGCTCTAGTCAGGACATTTATACCAACCCTTATAAGACTCAGAGAATATTGCAGAAAAGGGAGAGAAAATGATGTAAGAGCCAGAATATAGGGAGGAAAGATGTAAAATGTCATCTTCAGGGCACGACAAAGCTGCTGCAAATTTCACAGCAGCTGCAATTAGGTGCACTGGGCCTGCCAAAGATTGAGCTTGCTGATGGGGAAGCTCAGTCAATCACATTCTGTTTAGGGTGTGTCCCCCTGGGGCCAAAAAAAAGACAGATAAAACATCCATGTGCACTTGCCTCTGTCCTTTTGCTCCTGGATCGCTGGAACCCTGGTTTTGTAAGTTTCCTTTCTTCCATTTATTAAAGCTGAATCTTTTGTATTAAACTAGTCTGGTTAATTCTAACTACCGATCGACCACGCCCACCAGCTTGCCAGCAGCCAATCATGGAGTGGGGAGGAGCTCATAAGAACCCTGCCTTCCCTAGGGAGGGATGGTGTTTGTCTTCAGTTTTATCACAGTGAGCCCACCAGATTCCAGTGGGTAGTCCAAAGCCTTCAAATCAGTGGCCACACAGATTGTCCTGTAAAATCTGTAGGACACAGAACTAAACAAAGCATAGATATGGGAAAGGGACCTGATGGCATGAGTCATCACCTCACGACGAGGGTGAGAGGGAGGAGTAAACAAGATCACTGAATCCACGTAGGAATTTATCAAGCAACAAATTTCATCAGTAAAAAAGGAAGCTATTGTAACAATTTGTTCTTACTTTCCTCAGACATGTCTGAAGTCATGCAAGCGTTCTTCAGGCCCTCATGTATTAAAAGCCTATGATTTGACATCCTGTGAGTATATACTGTTAAACATGTTAGTATCAATGCACTTCTCATAAGTATATGAAATGGGCTTTACAGTCTGTTCCTTAAATGTTGTAATACTTACTTAATCTTTACTAGTAACCACTGTTGCTTTTATTCTCTGATTACTAAATATCAGGTACCATGCTAAGCAATTTACGTGCAGCAAAGATTTCATTAATTCATTGTAGCATGCAGATGGAATAGCTATGGTCCTCACTTTACATATTAGAAATTGTTGAAAAAGATTACTAAATTAAGTAATTAAGATCATAACATTGGGGCTGGAGAAATGACTCCATAGTTCAGAGCACTGGATGCTTTCGCAGAGGATCTGGATTTCATTTCTAGTGCCACACGACATCTTAGAACCATCTGTAACTCCAGTTACTGGGGAATCACACCCCATTCTGGCCTTTGTGAGCACCAAACATACATCTGGTATATATTCATATATGTGTCAAAACACCAATACATAAACAATAAATGTAAATAAATCTTTAAAAGAAGATCATAAACTTTCAAACTATGGTCTGGAATTAAGATCAACCTCATTCTTGTGCCTGAAGCAATAATCGATGCTCTGCTTGCTATTTTATTATTGCTCCTTTCAACTTTCATGTACATTTTGTTTTAGCAGTGGTATTAGAACTCCAGAATTCTTAATGGGAGAAATCAATGGTGGAACAAACAAGCCCATAGTTGACAATAAACAAGCCCATAGTTGACTCCTAAGGGAATAAGGTCCACTGGGAAACTCCTGTGGCCAAACCTTTGGAGGAGTCTATAAAATAAGAAATTACTTATTCCTCCTCTGATATTTACTGTATACCCCCAGTGTGTAGAAAATACTTGCATCATGCATGTTCCCCCCTTTTTTTCAGTGTTATAATAGCTTTTGGGGTAGAACATGGAGGTGGATAAACAGTCACACACAACGCCTGACTTTAGGAGGTATCTTTCACTTTCTTAGATGTTCTTCCGTTTCCCTCTTCAATTTTTTTAAAAAATATTTATTTATTATGCATACAGTATTCTGCCTGCATGTATGTCTGCATCCTAGAAGAGGACACCAGATTTCATTATACATATTAGTGACTCACCATGTGGGGGCTGGGGATTAAACTCAGGACCTCCGGAAGAGTAGCCAATGCTCTTAACCTCTGAGTCATCTCTCCAGCCTCTCTTCAAATTCTTAATGATTGTTGAACAAGATAACCATATTTTCTCTTTTCTTTTCTTTTTTCAAGACAGAGTTTCTCTGTCTTGAAAGTTTTATTTCCTGATATACAAGCTGGGATTTAGATCTATTTCTTTCAACTCTAGAATTTACTCCATAAGTAAAAACTTCATATATGTAGTTCAGTAGCTATCTAGATGGACTATATGCTGTTTCACAAGTTTAGGGGTAAGAAATTTCTCAAAATCCTGCCTAAGGCTGTCTTATCTCCATGATGCCCACCTTGAGGTCAGCAACTTGGCCTAATTCCCACACGGATGATCCCAGCATTGAAGCAGTCCCATGCAGTTTGACCATGAAGGTGCTTAGAAACAGTGCCCCACCATTTATGGTTGTATTTCATTCACCATGTGCATATGGTTACAGAGTGTAAAATTTAAAGCTAAAAAGTCATTTAGCAGTTCCTTATACTTCATTTCATTTCATCATATCACAAAAGTCTTTCATAACTTCACATTCCTGTGACTTAACCTCTGCTCTCATCCCAGATCCTGCCTGAGCAGTTTGACAATTTTTTAAAAGGCAATAGTCCACCTGGATTAATGTGCTCTGAAAGGTTTCACTAGATTTGTCAAACTGTTCTAAGGCTAATTTATTCAGGCACTCTAAGGCTGATAGATGGAAGCACTTTAAAAGGTACATATGTGTGTAGCCTTCAGTAACATATACCTCCTTCACAATATTAGTGACAAATAGGAAACAAACTGGAATTATTCCATTTATTTTCCAACTACTCTATTCTTGACTAGATGTTCCTAATGTACGTGGATGAAGGCTGATGGCAACAAGGCCAGAAGTCTGCAAGCTCCTGACACAGGAGCATCCCAGGGAGGTGGTTCCTTAAGAGCAAGAAAAGCACAGGGTGTATCTGAATGTAAGGATCTACCAATGATGCTATGGTGACAAGGCAAGTTTCTATTTTCTTATCTGTAAAGAAAGATGCTGTGGGATGATCTTTCTGTATGAGTTGGATATGTGTTTCTTTCATTGTGTGCTACATCCACGGCTGTCTCACCAGTGTAGCAGAAATGCTGACTGGATGGGCAAATATTGCCGGTAGGAGTGGGATTTGTGCTTCTAGGAGCTGTGTGTTCCAGGCGGTCCCTTGGCAATCAGTTGTGGTGTAATGCTACCTGAATTGTCATTAATACTGACTCGACCTGGCTGTCCTTGGAGCCATATGTGTGTCTTTTCCCTTGTCTGTGTGTTCTTTGTGATTCTTGCATATTGCTAACAGATCAGACTATTCCAGGCAGTTGCGGATACAAACAAGACTGCTAAGGACATTTTTGAATTCTACTCCGCTATTATTCAAAGCCTTAAAAAAGTAGCCAGTTCTGGGAATTGCCAGAATCATCATTAGGACAATTCCTTGATGGTGTGGAACAAAAGGAGTTAATTTTACTAGGAAAAACCTTAGAAGCTTTAGGCATTTGCAAACAGTTGTACAATTGTAAACAGAAGGCCTATGAAACCTTTCTTATGGGAAGAAAAAGACCTAGCCTAAACTGACAATATCTGAACCTGAGAATTAAGAAGGGAGGAGAGTTGAAGTTAGTGATATAAAGTAAACTTCAGAGAGATTTAAGACTATGTGTTAGAATTTTCCTAGCAGAAAGCTTTCCCAGGGAGATAGTAGCCTTTTTCTTTCTCACCCAGGCACACAAGGTCACTTAGCTCAAACCAACCAGCCACCTGCAAGCTAATAAAGATGGTCTAGCTCAAGGGCAGTGATCTCTTTGAAGGCAAGAGGAGAGAGTTTGTTTTGTAAAGTGTGAGAAAGCAGAAGTCCTTGTGCCCAAGTCAAAGCATCTTCAAAGATTCTTTTTGTAAACTGTTTTATGCTGTTCTTTTCTGTTTTATGATTTGATGATGTATGCCATTGCCAAGTTCTTTGATTGTAAAATAATATATAATCCTGCACTGAAGTAAGTAAATCGCAACAGCATGTCTCAACATTGAGAATGTCTGTGTGTCACTTTCCTCACCGTATCCTGATCTCCCCTGTGCCTTCGCCCTGATTCCCTACGGTCTGAGTGGCTCCCCTGAGCCGGTCCATAGCAATTGTGCATAAATAAAACTACTTTGTCCCAAGGCAAAGCAGGATAGAGCCAGGCAGGAAATCCCAGCAGAAATACAAGAGAAGAAAGGCAGAGTCTGGGAGATGCCCACCAGCCTCCAAGGAAGCAAGACAGGTAAAAAGTGAGGTAACAAGCCACAAACCATGTAGCAAAGCATAGAGAAGATATGGTTTAATTTAAACATAAGAGCTAGCTAATAATAAGCATAAGCCATTGGGCAAGCACTTATAAGTAATATTAAGCAACTGAGTGGTTATTCTGGAACTTGCAGGTGGGAGAGAAACCTCTGATTACAGAAAAAGAATTGGCTTCCTCACCAAAAAATAGGCTTTGAAGTTGGGATGACAGACATAGCACTAGACAGAATAGTGATAGTGTATAAACTGTATAGCCAGATATCCTGGGGTGACATTCTGACTTAATTTTTTTGGTTGGTTGTCCTTGAAAAAGTTCCTTAAATATTTTGCTTTGATTTCCTCGTTTGTGGAAATGGGCCAGTATTAGTACCAACATCACAGCATTATAAAAGTAAAATGAACACACACAGCACAAATTTTAGCAGTGTGTGTCACTAGAAATGCTTAATTAGTCACAGTTACTGTTCATATTGTGGTATATAAGTGAGAAAAAGTCAAGTCCAGCATTTGTGATTAGGGCACTACCCAGTCCTGAGACTGCAGAAAACCTTAAGTATTATTAGTTCCTTAACCATTTCACTACTGAGTCACTATCTGCTTTATCTGACTGGACTGCTAATGAATGGACTAGCCCCTCCTTGCTCCTCACCATATACCCCACTCCTTCCTCAGCTCCTATCTTTTTCACAGTACTTTACCTAATCCACAAGATATAGCCACAGCTGCACAGTACAACATAGCACAGCTATTCATCATTTAAACTACACCCTGTATCACCAGCTCCCACAGGTGCACAAGTACTTTTTCTCTTGCTTGTTCCACGACCACTGAACATAATAATGGCATTGGCGATATATAGGATCAGAGTAGTTTCTCAGGTCCACCTTGAACCCAAACAGGGCACCTTTTCCACATTTCTGTGCGCCTTTTTTTTAATTTCACAATAGAATATTGTGCTCTGGCTGGTCTTGCATGCCCGTCTCCTGCTAGCTGCCAAGCAATGAGAATGGTTGGCTTTCACTGACTGAGTGAGGCATTCATTACCTGGAATTCAAAGCCCTTCTCTTTCTGCTCTGTATGGGTGCCAAATCACAGAAAGAGTCCCTTCCTACACGACAGCCACTGCAATAATTGCTGCCTCAGAGGTCAGTGTAATATTCCAGCATTGCAACTTGAGTGATCGGAATGCATCTGCCTGTGCCGCTCAGTTCATTTACGTGCCTGTGTAAAAATGTGATTTATTCTAACAAACGGAATTTTTTCCTTATAGTTTGAGTCTGAGTACTGATTCACTGTACGGAGAGAGAGACTATATTAAGAGCTCAAATTTATTTGCATATCTTAAATTCACTCTAATGTTGGTGCAGGTCTCTGGGCATTGACTGAAAACAATAGAAAACAGTAAGAGCTATTACTCGCTGGAAATTCAGTTGAAGAAAATAAATACCATCTCTCCATTTCCATTTGCCAGTTCACGTCATGGCTATACTTTGAAGGTTGTTGAGCATTTTCTAGTCTTGAATTTTCCTTCTTATTTTGAAAACTCTTGCTCCGTAGGACCACCCCTTACTTGGCTAAAATCTTATTGTGAATCCTGATGCAAGTCAGCCCTTCTTTCCTGTCTGAACATTAGTTTCTGTTAGAAATGTCCAATGATAGACCACTTTTCAATATCTTGTTCAATAGAGTAGCTGAGATAATCATTTACTATATACCCACTTATGGCTAAAACACAAGATGCTGTCTTTTGGGTCTAAAAAGGCATCCTTGACATGGGAAAAATCTCTGCCCCTAAAATGAACAGGATTTCATCATGGACCAGGACATTGAGTAGAGGGCAAGAAGCACTCATGAACTCAGATGTAACCTTCTTCTGCAACTGAAGACAACTGAAGGCTGAAAACCACTAGGATCCCTAAGACAGCATGGTGAAGTATAAAGGGCAATGACCTTGCAGTTGGAGAATTTGGTCTCTAGGCCTGTTCTGCTAATCACTGTCTAGGTGGCCAAATCATAGCTCCTCTCAGGATCTTCCTTTTCACCATATTTTAAAAGCAAAAGTTTGACTAAGTATCTTCCAATGTCTTCTAGTTTGGGTATTTTGTTGTTGTCCATAAGGACTTCAGATACAATGTAACTCATTAGAGACACACACTGTTCTCTTAAACCAGTGTGTGATTACTAGAGGAAACAGGTGGCTAGAAGGATGTGACAATCTTCTCTGCTCTTACCAGTCACAGCGATTATTATTATCAGCAGGGCCGCCTTTGTGTCTAGATGATAGCATAGTTGTAATATTGCTCTATTTGAATAAGAACACCATTGACAATCTTAAAAAAACCAGAAAGATGTGGGTTCTTCATGGCTGCATTGTATGCTGCCACTCTAAAGGAAGTAGTGTGATCTCATGAGCTCATAGGTAGAGAGCTAGGTAAAATCGAAGGCACCATAGAAACAAGAGCAGTTGTTAAAATAGCAAAACACTTATCCAGGCAGCAGCCCTGATGAAGCACTGTGCTTGGTTCTTGTGATTTTTCTCTTGAAATAGTAATTGATCATAGTAGTCATCTAACCATAGGACGATTACCCAGCATGTTGTATTTATAATCTCCTTCCTGCCTAAGAGAAAAAAAAATAGTTACCTAGCCTTTTAGTCCAGGAACATTTAATTTGGTTTCATTCTGTTTTAGACTTTTCTTTTTAAAAATGGCATTTTTTAAAACTTGTAATCTGGTTACCTAGTGCCTTGCTAAAATGATTAAAATTGATTAAAATGAAGAAGCAATTTTTTTAAAGGAAGAGGAAAATGATTGGATTTGTAGGTTTTAGATTGTCTTTCAACAAAGAATAAATTCACTTGATCTTGATTGATTAAAGAATACTCTAAACAATTTTAAACTTATTCAAAGTCTAAACTGTGTTTTCTGGGACACCATAGCACGAGGTTATCACTGTCACTTTTGTTTTATAAGCACAGATACTTTGCAATGCATAGATAATGTACTTTATAGAAGGTTTTAAGGCATAAGCACTTGCATATTTATTTTCTATTGTCATTGCTAAACCCAAATAAAAAAAAGGTTTAGTAGATTCTGAAGCACTGGCATTTTTCAACTTGAATACAGAGGTTTATGATCTCAAAGCCTCTTGTTTATTTCTCTTCCTTCAAAATGGCTATAACAGTGTTAGCCATACGAAGGAATCCATTAAGTTATGATCCCTCGTTGTAAACAACAGTCACCCCCACAAAAAAAAAAAACTCGCAAAGAAGTCATAATTTGTTACAACTACTGAACTGATTACAATGATTGGAATTCACAAATATCTACTTTGGTCATCATTTGCTTTTTGAGAAAACATTCTCAACCTTTCAAAATATATATAAAAATAAATTTTAAAATTCACCAGATGTCTCTGAGGAAGACAGCTTTTCAATGTCAAAAACAAACAAAAATTCCAAAACCAACCAAACAAGCAAACAAAAATAACACACAGCTCTCTTTCACCTCAAAGGGAATATGAAATTTACTCTGAAACCAAATGTGAGTGACCATGACATAGGAACACAGATAGTGGTTCCTTCAAGTACTAAATTCCAACGTGGCAAGAGTTTTATGAAGATATTTTTTTAAAAAATAGTAATAGAATAAAGAAAGTCATAAATCAAGATATTGTTTTAAATGCATTAATACAATATCAACAACAAAGCGAGGAAATCTCTTCTACAAGACCCATGTGCTATTTATGACATTTTAAGCCTTTGGGTTGTTGAAAGCTAGGACTCTTTGTACATTCTAAAACTATTTACCTAATAACCAGAAGAATATAAGATCATACACAGAAGTGGACAAAAATGGCTATGTAAGGAAGTAATATAGCACATGATAATTTGGCTTGGAACCTGAAGCATTCCAGCTCTTCACAGTCTTTGAAATTTTAATCAGTCAATTAGCCTTTTAGATGCTTAATATAGCTGTAGCTTTTCTTCTTTTCTCGGAATTTTAGTTAATAATTTTCTTTCTAGATTCTCAGAATTTAGAAAACATCTAAGAATTTAACATCAGTGAATGTAAGAACTGTTTAAGGCTATTGAGACTATTATTTTAAATCAAGACCATTGTGGTTACCTCCCATCTGGTAGCTGTAGCATGTAATCGGTGAGTTGAGATATGGTCCAATTATAGTATACCTAAGCTACCTGAATCTCCTTTGTTTTATTTCTGTTTTTCTGTCTATAACCAGACTTAGATATGAAAATAACAGTAGTAGAAGTAAAAGCCAGCTAAAAATGCAATGTGTTGGATTACCTGTGTCCTATAAAACTACTCTTAGTATAAAATCAATACCATAAGTACATGTGAGCAGTCAGGAATGAGTGTTACAATAGAAATTCTTTAAAATGCAGTTTAAATAGAAATTGAGTACATGTGACTCTGTATCATAAAGGGAGATCAAAATTTCTTTCATATTAGGAAAATGCCATGTTATATTAAGCCATGAGCTGCACTATACAATTTTCTAAAGAATCACTGTGCACTAAACTCAGCCATTTGAATGTTTGGAAATATTTTAACGTCATGTAGATGCTGATGCTATTTGTAGAATCATTGCACACTGTATAAGTGTGTCTTGTATAAGTTTTAAGGTTATCCAAAACATTGATAAAGCACTTAGATCTTACACAACCCAAATATTTCCATTTATCAATTTCCTAAAAGAAATATATAATGATAAAGGCAAGTTATAGAAGAAAGAGTTTATTTGGGGCTTTCAGTTTCAGAGGGATGGAGTCTATGAGCATCAAGATGACAGGGAGCATGGCAGCAGACAGGCAGGCATGGCAGTGAAGCAGTAGATGTTAGATATGTCTTGATCCACAGGCAGAGGAGAGAGAGAGAGAGAGAGAGAGAGAGAGAGAGAGAGAGAGAGAGAGAGAGAGAGAGAAAGAGAGAGAGAGAGACTGGGAGACTGGGCCTGCTGTGGTCTTTTGAAAGCTCTAAGCCCACTTCTAGTGACACACCTCTAAGGACACACCTCCTCCAATAAATCCATACTTCCTAATCCTTCCTAAATAGTTGATCAACTAGGGACAAAGCATTCGGAAATATGGTACTATGGGGACCATTCTTATTCAAGTCAGCACAATGCTTTACTCTCCTATGTACTTCCACAATGGGAATTGCTTCACCATGGGCTCCTGAACAACAAAGCTAGCCAACTATGGACTGAAATTTCTAAAATGATGTGTCAAAATAAATCCTTTAAAATTTAAAGGATCATTTAAAATTGATTACTTCAGGTATTTTGTTACAGGAATAGAATTCTGTTGACTGAAACAAAGTATCTTTTCCCTCTAAACCTCTTAATTGTTTTTCATTAAAATAGAATATGTAAATGCAAATGAGTTCTAAGGATGACTCAATATGCAAGAGCACACTCAACAAATAATCCTGGAGTTGTTTAAAGGTATAAAATTTAATTTTATGCTTCCGGCTGATATTTCTTTTAAAAATATAATGGTCAAGACTGTACAGTGTTTCTACTTTATTCAATAAAAAAATTAGCTCCGCATTATAAATAGTGGCTAATCCAGGAGGAAATACACACATGCCAATCTTCTGATTTAGAAATTTGTTAACTGAACTCTTTTAACCAGAGAATTAAAGATTTTGCCTACATAGTTCCCCCTTCCACATATAAATGTTTCCATGCTCTCTCGCCCACAGTGCCAAGGTATGGCAAATGCAACAATGTCTTTAGGTTTCTGAGGCACTTCAAAGAGTGATTTTGGTTCCAGGACTAGAAAATCCTGACTTTGTGTATTTGAACCGGATGGAGAAAGTCATTAAAGACTAAGAAGATACAACAGCAGTCTATAGAGATGGAGAGATAAGTAAATTATTTGCAGATGTTTTTCATTTCATGAACTCTCCTACTGTCTCCAGGGTGACAGAGCATAAGAAAATGGAAATAACCAGTCCTGTAAGGCAGAGCTGTCTATGAAAGATGACAATTAAAACAATCTTATTTTTACCTTGTAGCAAAGATATGATTTCTAACCCAGTTCCCAAAGACTAAGAGACCCATGTGCAATGATAAAGACATCTATGCCTTGAGTTATTAATGTTGTCAGTCCCTATTTTTAAAAAAGTTAGCTTAGTGTACTGCACTTGATATCTGAGGCTCATTTCCATTTGGAGAAGGAAGCAAGGGTGACAACTTTGTTTCTCTGCTCCTTTGTTACGTAATGAGCAATCTGCAGAGATGAGTCGCAGACAATCCATCTGTAAACAGAAAACGGGATGTCTAAGGAGAAAGGTCTGTCATTAGCAGCTCAAGTTTGATACCAGCATCATGTTTTCTTTGGAAAGCAAAATATTAACTTTCATCTATCAGTAATATATTAGAAATGTATTGCAAGCTACTCTGCTGGGCTTTGCCTTGTGCTACTTAGTGCTGGTGGATACAATAATATAAAAACTGGTGCCTCTGCCTCAGAGATTTCTGTTCAGATGATGAATGTGAGTATCGGCAATTTCAGCCAGAGTAAATGAATTTGAGAAGTGTATTTGGTTTACAGCTTTGTCTTTGACTTTGACCACATTAACTTTGGCATGCCCCACTTTTCACCTGTGTAAACCAGATGCTTATCCTTCATTCTGTTTGTATTTATCACATACCTATTATATGCTAAGTATCAAAGTAGTCACATTGCATGAGAAAAAGTTCTTTACTTCATGGAACTTATAGTATAAATGAAGTGACTGGTCACAGAAAGTATGAAAACAAGTCATAAACTATATTTGGAGAGGTTCATATTTTATGGGCAAAGGGGAGAATAGAGACAAATAAAGAGGATGACCATGTAAAGGTTTGTTATAATGTCCTATGAAGACTTTGCTGAGGAGGAAGATTTCAGTTTAAACTCACAAAAAGAGAAGGAATCCCGATATCTAAGGATTCAGAGGGACAGCATTCTCGGCAGAAGGAGACAGAAAATACATAGTGTAAAGCAAATATCCTTCATCTATGGCAGGTAGAGTGAGAAGAGAAGTATAAATAGAGAAAATTAAGAGCAATTAGAGGTACAATAAAAAATTATAAGACATTGTAAGCCATGATAATATTCATTTTATTCTAAATATGATGTGAAAGTGTTCTCATTAGTTTTGTGTCAACTTGACACAAACTAGTCAGGCTTATCTGGAAAGAGAAAAGTTCATTTGAGAGAATGTCTCCATCTGATTGGCCTGTAGATAAATCTGTGAAATATTTTATTTATTAACTATTTGTGTATGAGGGTCCAGTCCCCTGTGGGTTTTGCCACTTTTGCACAGATGGTTCTGAGTTGTATAAGAAAGAAGGTCAAGCAAGCCTGGAAGAGCAAGCCAGTAAGCAGCATTCCTCCATGGAGTCTGCTTCAGTCCCTGGTCTGACTTCCCCAACGATGAACTGTGATTGGAATGTGTAAGCCAAATAAACTATTTCCTGCCCAAATTGCTTTTGGTCATGGTCTTTATCAAACTTAGAGAAAAGATATTGGTGGTTTAAGTGAGGTGTTGGTAAAGGGCATGTGTGTGTGTGTGTGTGTGTGTGTGTGTGTGTGTGTTTAATACATTTACATGTATATTTAAATATAATTTCAAAGTATATTTAAAGCATCTATCTGTTGTACAGAAAATAGATTGTAAGGTGGGCAACAGTAGAAACAGACAACAGATAGGAAGCGTTTACAGTTATTCTGGCATGAAATGATGTTGCCTTCGACCATGATGGCTATCGGAATGGTGGTGAGATGTGCTCAGATTTGATGCAGAAGTTTGAGATAAAGCTTAAGTGGTTTCTGGATGAATTGAATACACTGTGCATTTAGGGGGTTGAAAGGGACTCTGAGGTTTTTCTGATGAGGCAGTATAAGGTTTGATGTGGCACAAGCTGAGTCCGTGTAGTTTCCCAGAATTCTAAGTTCGTTTTTGCTTACCTGTTTGTTGTTTGGTATTTTTTAAACCTAGGTTTATCATTGTAGTCCAGGATACCCTGTAACTCACAAATGTAGCCAAGTTGGCTTCAAATTTGTGGTTTTCCAAGTTTCTGCCTCTAGAGTACTTAAGCTACAGGTGTGTGCCTTCCAGACTGGGAGGGTTGTAAGCTCTTCCAGGTATGCTGATATTCTTGTTAGGTATTTAAGTTAAAATGTTGAAGCAGCAGTTGAAAATAAATACTTAGAATTTAAATAGAACATGATAAACTATAAAAAGATAAGTTTGGGGATTTTCTGTGGAGAGATGATTTTTAAGCCAAAGACATGGAAAAGTTCCATATTTTATTATTGATTTTTATTGAGCTCTACATTTTTCTCTGCTCCCCTCCCTGTCTCTTCCCTCCTCTTCAATCCTCTCCCAAGGTCCCCATGCTCCTAATTTACTCAGGAGAGTCTGTCTTTTTCTACTTCCCATGTAGATTAGATTTATGTATGTCTCTGTTAGGGTCCTCGTTGTTATCTATGTTCTCTGGGACTGTGATGTGTGAGCTGGTTTTCTTTGCTTTATGTTTAAAAACCACTTATGAGTGAGTACATATGATAATTGTCTTTCTGGGTCTGGGTTACCTCACGCAAAATAATGTTTTCTAGCTTCATCCATTTTCCTGCAAAATTCAAGATGTCATTATTTTTTCTGCTGTATAGTACTCCATTGTGTAAATGCATCACGTTTTCCTTATCCATTCTTCAGCTTAGGGGCATTTAACTTGTTTCCCAGTTCTGGCTATGACAAACAATGCTGCTATGAGCATAGCTGAGCACATGTCCTTGTGGCATGATTCAGCATCCTTTGGGTATATACCTAAAAGTAGTATTGCTGGGTCTTGAGGAAGGTTGTTTTCTAAGATCCACTCTTAAAGGAGGAAGTGTAGATAAAGAGAAGGCCAAAGACTGAACCTGGGTACCTACAAGATTAAGATGTTAAACAGATTTAAATGATATAAGAAAGAACAATTAATGAAAGAGGAGACAAGAGAAACAGCAGAAAATCATGTTTGTGAAGGAAAGGTTGTAAGATGAGGTAAGAGAGGCCATAAGTCACAACTTGAAAATTGGCTTTCCAAATTAGCTATATGAAAGTTTCCAAGAAAGTAAAAGAGAAAGGCAGCTGAGAAAAGCTGTTTAAGAAGACAACAGAAATCATGGAAAGAGAGACTATGAGGTAGTTCTAGGAGTTTCATTATAAATATGAAATGAGAAATTATGTAATAACAATGCTGAGATTACTGGAGTGCAATGAAAGCACTTTACAAATTATTAAGTTTATATACAAATAATTAGATTGTTATGAAAACTAATGACTTTCTATTTCCCAGAGTTGATAAACTCACTTTATCCTTTATGCTTTTTCTATATATTCATACTGTATAAAATTTATTAATATTTTTGTTGAGCAATATTCATCTGTGCTTTAAGCCTATTATAATTTTTAGTCCTCAGGGACTCCTTTATATAGAACACAGGGATGTTTCCACAAGCTTTTTGTCATTGTCCACACCATTTTCTCAATCAGTATGGAAGAGATTACACTTTTCTCTCAGCCTATATTCCATGACACACATACAACCCAGAGGGATAATATCTTGACTTGAGTTTCAGTAGAATGCGAAAAATATCAAGCAGGATGAGTCAAAGTTTTAGAGAAGTAGCTTGAGGTCAGCTTCATGGTTAAAAAAAGTGCTGCAGATTAGAAGACAAAACATATTGATTTCTGTTTCTTGTTTTGTGAGATACTCATTGAAGCAGAGAAAAATCAAAATTGCTTTGGAATGCAACTCTCAAACAAGCATTGAGAAGTTGAACTGAAGTTGTCAATTTTTTTTCACTAAAAGGTGTCTACGGCATAGTTTTTGGTGAACCAATCCTATTCATTTGAAGATGAAGGCTTTTAGAGGGGATTCTGCTAACATTGACTTCTGGCATTCACCAGCTATGGAGCTTCTGGCTATCACCAGTCGTCTCTGTATTCACATATGGCACTCGCAGCAAAAATGAAACTGATTTTGACTTAAAGGAAATTCAATGCTGAATGACATATGAGGTTTACCTGACAGTCTTGATAAAAGTAAAGAATTCTCAGTGTGCCAAAGACAGAAAGATGACCTGTCTCAAGGAAGAGCTCCTGGAATCATCACCCCTAGTTCCTTAGGGCTAAAAATGAAACTCCTAACTTAGTAAAGAGCAAGCATTTACAATGTGTATTGTCGCAATACATATGTTTATTCATGTCTGTACACACATAATACATACATTGTACCACTTAATAACTAAACACTAACTCTGCACAATATTCTTCATGGAGAATAAAATCAACAGACACATAAACTCTGTTTGTTGACATATTTATTCCTAGAGATTATTGTGCTAATTTCCCCAGCTTTTTGCCATGATAAGAGCTTGTGGGGAGAAAAAGAAACATGCTCCATGATATTGTATAATTATACAAAATTAAATGATTCTTTTGTGTCTTATCAAGATGCAGGACTTATCAGATATCACTGTGCTCTGACAGCTCCAATAGAAGAAAAAAATAAAGCAAACAAATAGCCTTGGGGAAAAGATATTAACTAATGCAAATTCATGAATCTGTTGCTCATTCATACCTGCTGTGAATCTAGCAAAGTGGATGAAACACAATAGTGAGTGATGTTGAACAATTTGTTTAATCTTAAAAGTACTCAACATCAAGATTATTTAAAATATGGCTTCTTTGTATGGTGTATCTTCAGAACAGTTACCCTTTCACAGAGATTTAAATTTGAGGATATAATTTGGTTCAAACCTCAAATGAGAATCACAGAAGTATCATTAGAGTCAAAAGAACACTCTACTATCAGTTGAATCCTTAATTACCAATAAGAGAGTATTCTGAGTTGGTATCTTGGTTAGAAATAAAATAGCTGAGAGCATGCCTGCCACTCAACTCACCTGCCTGAGAAAGAGGCTGGATCAGGTCTGTTAGTCATGCACAAGCAGGAAAGCATGGTGGATTCCTGTTGCCATACATGGCGACATTTCCAGGCCACACAGTATGCTGTATTGCAGATTTAGCTTTTAATCAGACAAAATGTGTTTATGTGCTGTGCGGTGCATCCCAGAGTTGAGATAGTGAGCACGGCATCCACCCAACAGTCCCAGAGCCTTCTGTAAGCATACCTCCACCTTATTAAAAGGCCAAGAGAGTTGGAACCAGCATTCAGGGATGCTGCAACCACACTGCTTACCGTTTTAAAATGTCCCTTGTCAAAAAAAGTATTCCAGATACACGATGGAACAGATTCAGACATAAAAGACATCAAACAAGACACAATGTGTTTAAAAATGTACATAGACTTGGGAGAGAGATGAAAAACAATATAAACAGTTATAGAACTATAAAAGTAATAAAAAGAGTATAGACAGTCATAGATTAAAGGACTAAAGAAAATAAATACTAAAAAGAAATAGCATAAGGATATAAAATACACAGAGGGTATGGATTATGTATACTACTGTGCTTTCTTTGATTTTTCTGACTGCAGAGAGACATTTGATTTGGGGGCTGCTAAGCTAAACAAACATATATATTTTAAAGGTATCTGGACTTCAAAATATGGGTCTAAGCATATGTTGCTTTAGAAACGTGGTTCTGCTTTTGTTTCCACAGAATATGAGAACCTGTGGATTATTTCCAGACTAATGTGGTTTGCTGGAACAATTTCCCCTGAAAGGTCTTCATGAACCCTAAAAATACTTTATCCAACAAACTGCATGAAACATTTTGGAGAAAACTATGCCCAAATTCCCCAAATGATTGTTTATAAATGTTTGTTTTCATTTAAAGAGGGATATGATATAGAAATGAATACTTGCATTGATATGAATCTTGGTCTATTGATACAAATTTAAGGTCAATTTTGTTACACTGTATATGTATTTCTATTCTTTTTTAAGGTATTATGTTTATACATCTCATTTAAAAATGTAAGGTATAATAAAAAATACAGATTAATAGATAGTCATCTATAATAATCAAACTTTTAGTCATGTTATTTAAGTTTTCTAGATGTACAGAGATATATTTCAGCTAGATAGGTATTCTTCAAACCTTCCAAATATCTCCAGAATATGACATTTATAATATTTTTAGACTTTTCTAAACAGTGAAACATGTTCTTTTAATGGCACCAAATAATTCAGAGTGGTTGATGAGCATTGAAGAAACTCATTTTGGAACTTGCCTTCAATGTAACAAGGCTAGTCATTTGGGCAAGAAACTGCTCTTGCCTGGATTGCTTTATGGTATACTTTAAGAACTGGTCATGCAGGACCTACAGGAAAGTGATTGCTGAACTTTCCAAAAGATGGATGGTTCTTCAGTGGTCCTGATTCACAGAAGAAACTGCCAGACATTCTGCAAGACACAGAAGAAAGCAACTGATGAACTTTGCCATTATAAAGGCAGAACATTTCCTCAAATTTCCTGATTCATGGAGAGTCTGCTCGATACTATGGGTCTGTAGCCTGAAGATGGATGCCCCAATGTTACAGAAGAATTTTGGGTGACTGTTCAGGCAGTGAGATGTCTTTGTCAATTCTAGAACTTTGGAAGTTGCCTACAATGGACTTCCTGTTTACTTAAGTAATACTATGCCTTCTGGAGTCTTTGAGGAGTTGAAGACAGATAGTTATAGTTACAGTTTTACTTTATGATAAAAAATAAATTAGATATAAAACTTTAGACTTACAAAGATATGATAGATGATAGAGTGTTCTATTGTTGCTAAGTGTAAAAGGACTAAATATTGTAACTATAATTCTTGCTTGCTAACTGTTTTGTATATGTAATTTTACTATGTTAAATTTAAAACCTTCCTGTTTAATTAGACAGAAAAGGGAAGATGATGTAGGATGTTTTTCTATATATGTGCTGCTTTTATTGGTTGATGAATAAAGCTGTTTTGGCCAATGGCTTAGCAGAATAAAGCCAGGTGGAAAATCTGAACACACACACACACACACACACACACACACACATATATATATATATATATATATATATATATATATATATGGAGAGAGAGAGAGAGAGAGAGAGAGAGAGAGAGGGAGGGAGGGTAGGAGGAGTAAAAGAGACAACATGTAGCTGCCAAAGGAGAAAGATGCCAGAACAGAATGTTACCCAGTAAGCCAAGGCCTCATAACAATACACAGATTAATAAAACTGTTTTAATTTAAAATGTAAATGTAAGAGTTACTTAATAAGAAGTCTGATCTAGACCAATCAGTGTTGTAATTAAAATAGTTTCTGTGTGATTATTCGGGTCTGGGTGACTGCAAACAAATGAGAAGTCTCTACCTACAGGTTCATGTTGCCAAATGTAAAAGGAGTCTCCTGGTAATTGACAATGACTGGAATAGAGAATTATACTACTTCCTGAACAGAACATACTTCCCTAATTGCCAGTCTGTCTCTAAATATCTGTCAATTTTATTCTCCAAAATTTGATTTTAAAATACTAGGGTGAAGACCCTTATGTCTCACTTTGAATTAGCTTCCCTTCATTTAGATAAACAGATGATCTTTGAATATTAAGACTCCCTATTCCCCATGTGAAGCTTACCTATATCCTGGAGAAGTAATTTCTAGGTGTATAGCAGCCACATAATGTGGCCTGGAGTGAGTGCAAGAGAGGTAGTTACTGCATACCTGGCATGAGGAACTCTTCGTATTTAAACAAGATACATGAAGAACCAAATAAAAGAAAGATAAATGATTTGTAACCACATATATTTTCAATAAACCAATGTGCTTCTTTTGCTGTACTTTACTGTAGACTTTTAGACACCTGAGTTGGGAAATATCATTGTTCTTACTTTGGTTCGTTTTCATAAAACAACTGAGAAACGGACACAGGATTTTGGAGAAACAGAGTATTTGTTTATATTCTGTAAAGCAAGATTGGAAGAGGCAATCTGGTCTCATTTCCAAACTGAGGGTTTCATATTACTTTCCCTTAAGTATACATTGGGAACAGGAGAGCTACATTGGAAAAAAGTATGTCTATAGACTAGGCAGTTATTCATCTAAGCACTTGGAATGCCTTGAACAGAAGTTACAGGGACAGAAATAGAGACTCCTAGTCTTTCCTATAGAAAGCTGGCTCCAGCCCACCTGTAAAAACCATGTAGGAAAGCAAGGATTGAAAAAAGTGCTTTCAAAATCAAGAAAGTGAGAAAGAGATGTATGCATGTACCAAGTGACACCTTGCTGTAGCTTATCCATCAGATAACTCATGCTTTTTCCCTAGGAGAGGGAAAGCAAGAAATAAAGACAGGACCTTTAAATGTCTTTCGGGTGCCACTTTCTTTTGGGAATGAAACAAAAGCTCTCTCCTGGAAAAAGAGGACAGATAAACAGAATGCATTCTCCTGCAAAATTTTTTTCTTATATCCAGGATTATAGCATTTTTTCTTTCTTACTCTATGCATTTCAGTTTGTGTCATAAATATTTTCTGTCCCAGTTACATTGTCTTCCAAATTCAAATATAATGAGTGTATAATATCACATCATTAAATCACTGATACTTTACTAGTTAATTTTTCCTTATTAAATATTTAGATGGCTTAATTTTCTATTCTACACAATATTTAAATGGTCTTTGTAATGATTATAGTTTATTTTCCTATTCTTTTGTATTGTTTCCTGAGAGTGAATTCTTAGAAGCAGGGTTACTATGCCAAACTCTACCATATACCTAAGTACAAATATTTACTTTGCCATGAGTAAAAGGGAAATGCGAAAATTTACTACAATTTTGTTAACATTGTCCTTAATAAGATTTTGGCTATAATGACTATAAGAAGCATCTCATTCATCTATCACTATTTACCTTATTGCACTGAGACAGGTTCTTTCACTGAACCAGGAGTTCATCATTTTCTGTATACTCTCTGTCCAGCAGGCTTTCAGAATCTGCATGTTTCTGCCCCTCACTTCCACCCCCAGTGCTGGGGCTACAGGCTTGTGGAGCCATGGCTGTCTTTTTTTTTTTATTATTTGAGACAAGGTTTTACTGTAGCTTTCGAGCCTCTCCTGGAACTAGCTCTTGTAGACCAGGCTGGCCTCGAACTCACAGAGATTCGCCTGTCTCTGCCTTTTGAGTGCTGGGATTAAAGGCATGTGAAACCACTGCCCAGCACCCATGCTGTTTGCAGTTCAGAATCAGGTCCCCATGCTTGCAGACCAAGCAATCTCACCCATCGAGCCATCTACTCCATCAGCATTTTATTTTTATATATTGTCCACTTCCATTTCTTACTTATCTAATGAATATGTTAATATTTTCTCTTAAAGGCGCTCTCTTTTCCTCTTCTTTATTATTGGCATATAATCTTTGTACATCTAATGGATTTTATGAACCCATTTTCATACAAATAAACAATGCACTTTGACCATGTTCCTTTTCTGGCTAACTTTTCCTTTGTCTCTGCTCCCAGTTTTGTCAGTCTCTGTTGTGCGTCTAGACAATTTCACTTCGATTTTTATGTCATGTATTTGCATGATTTTCTGTATTTATAAAAATATAGGATCCTCAAATGAGAGAAAACATATACTGTTTGTCTTCCTGAATCTAATTTAATTCACTTAATATGATAATCTGTAGTCGTATTTTTGTTGAAAAAGGTATAGAATTATTGTTGAAAATCTTGTCACATGTTCAAAATGGTTTCATGAGAATCAGAGCAATCTTGAGCTAACCCATAGTTTGTAAGTAGATTAGTTAAGCTCCAATTTGATCTTTCCCTTTATTCATGCTGAAAATTCTCTTTAAGCAAGTAAATATGGATCACAGTGGGAAGTACTAACTTCTAACACTTTCCAAAGAGCACAAACCTTCTGTTATTCCATTCACATAAAATACCAGTTGACAGATGGCACTTGCCAGAAAATAGGGAAGAAAGGCATTTATGTAGAGATTTCTAAAGTGAAATTCTCTCAAGAGAAGTACCTGTATATATGGATGGATATTTAAAAGATAAGAAGTTCAAGACTAGTGTAAACAGACAGAAAATCCAACAGGAGAAAGAAATTTTGTTCTTTTCTTTCTTTCTTTCTTTCTTTCTTTCTTTCTTTCTTTCTTTCTTTCTTTCTTCCTTCCTTCCTTCCTTCCTTTCTTTCTTTTTTATTATTACTTAGAAAAAATACCAATCCAAATTCCCCCCCCCCCGCTCTCCCTCCTCTCCTCCCAGTCCCCTTCCTCCCCCTTCACAGACTCTCCCCCACCCCTCCAACCCTAAGGGAGTGCCATGCACCCTGTTCTTTGGAAAGTCCCAGGCCCTCCCTACTACATCTAGGTTGAGCAAGGTTTACATCCAAAGAGAATAAGATCGCATGAAGCCGGTATGTGCAGTAGAGACATCCCAGCATCACTATTGGTGGCCTCTCAGTCTGCCCCAGCTGTCAACCTCCTTCAGAGGGGCTTGGTTGTTCCCATGCTCATTCACTCCCAGTCTGGTTGGAGTTGGTGAGCTCCCATTAGCTCAGGTGGACTGAACCAATCATGGTCTTGACCTCCTTGCTCATATTCTCATTCCTCCCACTCTTCAGTTGGATATTGAGAGCTCAGTCCAGTGCTCTGATATGGGTCTCTGCTTCTTTTACCATCAGATGCTAGATGAAGGTTCTATGGTGATATTTAAGATGTTGATCAGTCTGACTACAGGTCAAGGCCAGTTCAGGAACCCTCTCCTCTATTGCTTAGGGTCTTCACTGGGGTCATTCCTGTGGATTCCTGGAAATTTTTCTAGAGCCAGGTTTCTTGCTAGCCCATAATGGTTCCCTCAATCGAGATATCTCTTTCCTCGCTCTCATCCCTGTCCTTCCCCCATCTCAACTATTCACTTCCCTCAAATTTTCCTCACTCCTCCCCTTCTCCCCTTCTCTTCCTCTTCCAGCCTCCCTTCTTTCCCCCACCCCAATGTTCCCAATTTTATCAGGCAATCTTGTCTATTTCTCCTTTCCAGGGGATCTGTATATGTTTTTCTTAGGGTTCACCATGTTACTTAGTTTCTCTAGGATCATGAACTATGGACTCAATATCCTTTGTTTATAGCTAGTATCCACTTATGAGTGAGTACATACCATATTCATATTTTTGGGTCTGGGTTATCTCATTCAGGATGGTGTTTTCTAGTTCATTCATTTGCATTCAAATTTCAAGATGTCATTGTTTTTTTTTACCGCTGAGTAGAACTCAAGTGTGTAAATAAGCCACATTTTCTTTATCCATTCTTTGTTTGAGGGGCATCTAGGTTGTTTCCAGGTTCTGGCTATTACAAATAATGCTACTATGAACGTAGTTGAACAAATGTCTTTGTAGTATGATTGAGCATCTTTTGGGTATATTGCCCAAGAGTGGTATTGCTGGATCCTGTGGTAGATTGGAAGAATCTATTTTCAAGAAAAAATCAAACTATAAGGTATTTACAAAATATCTATATTGCGTAGTACTAATTTTTTATCTCAATGAATTTTCATATGTATAATTCCGAATTGTATAAAATTTAAGCTTATTTTTTAAAGAAAAACACCGTAGTTAACAGCAATTTCTAATTTGAGCATTCCATACACTGTGTGTGGTATATAACTGCCTTGATGTGGAGTGAGCTATGAAAGACAGAAAAGAGGTACTAGGGCCTTTATGCTCATGGCCTCTAGTATGTTCATTTTCTTTGTTTCTTCTCATTTACACACAAACCTATTCAAAAAGGAAGATACAATGTCCTGGTTTTCTATCTATAAGTAAAGAGAGTGCTTATTAGAAAGGATAAGGACCTAGCATTATTTCCAAACAGATAGAAGATGAGTCTCCAGATTCCCATCCTTTCAGGCCAGTGATCACTTTTTTAAAAAAAAATCTATTGACTTCTGTGATTAGCTTGTCGAATATACTACCATTACCAAGTGAGAGTAGAGATACTGCAAATAAAATTGTCTCTTAATCTTCATTAATTATTGTGCAAACATTACATTGAATCTTAGAGTTCACTACTAAACCCAGTTGGATTAACCAAAAGAGAATTCTATGAATCATTTTGGAGCGATGAAGCTATCTGAATTGATAGCTTCACTTTCAGTCCCCATGATAGTGGCCAAAAGCTATATAACTAACTAACTAACTAACCCAAAACCTTAGTGGAAAAGTAGATACAGATTACACTCATTGAGACTGGGAAAAGTGGAGGAAGAGGAAGCTTGAAAGAAATTATGAGTGTTGTCTTTATACATATTGAAAGTGAGGTAAAACGTACTTATTGCCACTCATCTGGTTTTGTGTTATTTTTTTTTGGCTCACAACCAAAAATACAAGGATTTTGTGTTATTTAATATTATGTCCATGCTTATAAAAGTTTTAGGATATCTCCATACATTGTAGCATGATAGAAACGAAGCTGTGTAGATATAGCCTAGTTCCGCCCAAATCCCCTACCCAAATTCAATGCTATTGGCTTTTTCTAACACTACAGTACTGACACTTTCCGACCTTTCTTTCATCTGTTAAAATGCTATGCTTCAATTTATGCCCCTACCTCCAAGTTTTCTCTTCCAGTTATCAGTATAAAGGAGTTGTGATTTGGCCTTGTGGACTAGAAATCATTATCACCGACATGGGTCCAATCATACAATGCCTTGTTATCTATGTTCCTTTACTTCCAGGCCTAAAGTTCTATCCTCTCACTGTGGCGATCACGTTTTTCTTCATTTTCAACTCTTTGGTGGAGAGTAAGAGAATGACTACTCTTTAATAGAGAGGATAAAAATCCGCAGAGTGATGGGTAGTGTCCTGGCTCAGAAGCCATTTCAGGGTGTGCAAAAGGCACCATTTCAGCTCTCCAGCCCACGAGACTATGTTGTATTTCCTGCGTGACTCCTTGGCGGTAAATGTTCTATGTTCAACTCCTATAGAATGTGATTCTTTTGTTTACATGATGTTTATGTTACTTGCCAGCAGCTCATAAAGATGTCCATAGAAAAGAAAAAGGATCTACGCAAGGTTAGGAGACTGGGGGGTGCAGGCCAAAGGACAAGCGATTAGATCGTAGGGCATGTTACTTCCTTTAGGCTTCATGTTTTATGATCTCTGTATCCATCTTATCTCCAATGCTGCAATTGCCCCAGAAATGTCAGTCCAGCAAACACACTGAGGAGTGATTTATCATTTGATGGCATTAGGAGCTAAGCTTAATAATTTGGCTATGATACCCAGCAGACTATTCATTCACATTGTAACTAAAGCTTCATCACTAGCTCTTTCTGTTTTAATTTGTCACAAATGTAAAGTATCTTGCTTGCCAGATGATAGCTTATTCTCCATGAGCAAACACAGGTAGAAAGGAAAACACCCCACAGAGAAATAGGAACTAGATGAGAAATTCAACATATCTCCCCTGAGGATGAAACTTAGTTTGGAAGGAAAACCACAATCAGTATTATAAATCCAGGAAAAGGAATCCAGCAGACAGAAATTTCAAATCCTGCACACAGTTTGTTGGTTCCACACTGTCTAGTTATTCTGTCTCCCTATAGTTTCCCCCAAGGGGATCACTGTACCTGAAGTCCTCTCTAGAGTGGCTTCCCTCTCCCAGTCCACCTGATTGATCTGCTTTGATTTTAGGACTCCACACATGTCCACCCCCTTTGAAAAGTTCTCCAGTAACAGACAAAGACTATTTTTATTTTCCACAAGTCTATAACATTTTAGAACTTTGACTTTGACTGTATTTCTAGAAATGTGGAGGTAGAACTTTGTGTAAACTAAACCAGCCTTCTTCCATTGGACCACACCCTTGACAACTTTAAATTCATCGTTTAAAATATTTATTGATCCATTTATTTCTGAGTGTTTGTATAAGTGCATGTATGTTCATGTGTATGTGGTTGTGCATACACTTCCATGTGCACCAATGGAGGGGCCAGAAGTCAGCCTTTTGTGTTCCTAAGAAAATATTTCCACATTGTTTTTGAAAGAGGAACCCTCACCCTCACAGGGATCTGGCACTTATAGAGGAGGCAAGGCTGGGTGACCATCATTCTAAGGGATCTTCCCACCCTCGCCTCTTCAGCATTGTCATTGCAAGCAGGCAGCACCATGCCTGTCTTTCCCATGGATTCTGGGGATTACAGAAGGCACTTATCTACTCAGCGACGTCTGAAGTTCCCACGTAGGCATCTTTAAACATACACATTAGTTTTATCATTCAAAGAAGGGTTGCAAGGGCAATAACAGATATCATTTAAGAACAATGCTTCACCAAATGTTTTTCTAAAATTGCTGTAAGTTCCTAAAGATGAAGAATGTAACAAAAGTCTGAATCCTAGAACATGAGCTCCAGATTTGTTTGGATTTCTCCAGTTTTTTCACTGATATCCTCTTTTGTTCTTGGCCCTAATCCAAGACAGTCCATCATGCCATTTGGCTGGCATGTCTCCTCCAATTTGCAGTCGTTTTTTTGTTTTCCCTTGACCATTTAACTTTGATGCTTTTGAGGAATATTGGCCAGGTGTTTCTAAGAATGCCATAATTTTCATACTGAAAGGTTATTGCTTTTCCTTTTCAATATCATATTTTAGGAGATACTACATCCAGCCCACATTGAAGAGAAGAATGGTGTTCTACTTCTTTCTTAGGTGGAATAAACAAGAATTCCTAGGTGTTTGCTAAACCACCAGGGGAACTAATAAATGTCTGGGTGAATACTTAGGCTGCGTTCAATTCCTCCTTCAAATCGTATAGGCAGCATTTATCATTTTAGTGTTCCAGTAGTGATTTTCTATCCCCCCATGGATTCCTTATTTATAACAAAGATAATTTGTCTTTTCTCCCCATTTTTTTTACTTGGTTGCTTATATCATTATGGTCCCACAGGTTTTTATTTTATACTTCAAATTATATTCCAATACTGTTTCAATTTACTTTTTTATCTTCATTTCCAAGTGTTACTCATAAGAAGCTACTCATAAGTTTGGCTACTGTGTCCTTTTGATTTCACTCATGACATTTTATTAGGTTCTTGGGCATGTGCCCATCTTGTTTTATTAAATTTTCAGTCTGCGGCCTGTGGAGAAGGATCAATGGTTTATGTGCTTGCCATGCAAGAAGTGTAAAGAACAGATTTTGTGTTCCCCAGAACTCATGTAAATTCTGGGTGGCTGCGGTGTCTTGCCTGTAATTCCAGCCATGGAAATCAGAGAAAGGGGATCCCTGGAACAAGCTGGCCTAGGAAAACTAGACATATCAGTGAGTTCTGGGGTTGACTGAGATATACTGCCTCGATGAACAAAGGCAGAAGAGTAATCGAGGCTGGCTTCTAACACCGTCCTTGAGCTTTGACAAGCGTGTGCACATATGTATGTGGGCACCTGTATGCATGTATCGACCCATGTGCCCACAATACAACACACATGCATTCTCACATGAAAAGGGAAAAATAATTCTTGAAGAAATGATATATTACATTTATGTAGCCAGCGTTGAATGCAGTGCCAAAATCAAAACATACTAGGTCCTAGATTAATGTCTGGTGAAGTAATTAGATGAGCAGGAAGATGGGGATGGAAGAGTCTCATCACTGGTAAAAGAAGAGTCTAGTAGGTCCAGAAAGCCTGTGTGAAGCCAGAGGAATTTGGATCCAGTTGACTATTTTCACCATCTTCATTGGGGTACCAGTTAAAGCAGTTGTAGCCAAATTTATGAGCAGAACTGCTACAGCTAATGAAGAGTGTTGTTGAATGGAAAAGCAGAAACAAAGCATCTATCTAGGTCTCCAGAAGCATGGCCTTGCAGGTTGAAAACAGGCTTTAAGAAGAGCACCAGAAAGCAGCCACTACACTGTCCTGGAACACAAGGGTTGTAGGGGCTCCTCTAAGATGAGAAGTTTGCAATGATACCGTAGTCAGTGAGGATCAAAAGAGTAGCAGAAACTAGGGTCAGGCTGTTCCATCAGTGGGAACGCTTGAGTAAGCCATTTCATGCTTTAAAGAAGGATTGTCCTTATCTCAGGGGTTCTGACATGCATTTTCATTCTGTTTGGCACCACTTCGAGAGGAGAAGCCAAATTTTTAGAATATCTCTAATTCTCACTTATTGTTTTTGGTAGGAACCATCAATTTCAGTTTCTGGCTAGAAAGATTAAAATTTCTAAAGGCAAAGCTGTATGAAACTCAATACTTGTGTGTGTGTGTGTGTGTGTGTGTGTGTGTGTGTGTGTGTTTGTCTATGCCCAAGTATTAAACAGCTAAAAAATGTATACTTAAAATAACTTAGTCTTAGAACGTCCATAATAAAAGAGAATCTGCCATCAGGGGAGCAATGTGAAGGTTCTCTGGACATGTAGCAGAGGACACTATGGAGCCCCTCAGACTTCCATCGGGCTCCTTCCTTTCTATGTCACACTTTTTCATGACAAGAAATAACTTGTAGAACCTTGCCTAGCTTCAATTGGCTCATCTATGAAATGGTGATCAACGTGCTAACCTAACAGGTGGTTTTGATGAAATTATAAATATCGTGTTCCTAATGTGGTACCTGGTCCACTGGGGCTGCTCAAGAACGACACCTGTTCTGAAGGTTCCCGACACATACACTCCATATTCAGCTTCCTCCTCCTGCAGGTTCAAGTTTTTGTCTAGTTTGCAATCAATACCTGCTGCTGCCCTACTCCCTCTGAAATGTGAAAGTAATTCATATCTGATTTCACCCAGCCCCCATGCCCTCTGTCTTGTAACTTTTTCTCTTTACTTTTTTTTTTTCAAGTCATGTTTACAGCTCGGCTCCAAATGGAGCAAAAAAGTTTGAACGTGTGACCATCTGTAAAAGGCCAACCAAATCAACTTCCTTCTTGTATTTACTTCACTCTCTTCAAACCGTCCTGCGGTTTTTCTTGACAATACATCCCACCATGTTCCCACAGCACACTTGAGTAAAGTGGATGAAACCTCTTGTGTTGTATTCCTGAGTAGCCACACTGCTTTCTGGCACAGTTGATACATGTTTTTGTTTCTGTTTATTGAATGCAAAGAGAGGAAAACTTTACTTCTCATCAGGCAGAATCTCAATAAGGAAAAGTCCCCACACATGGGAATTGATCATTACCTGAAAGACCTGACTGAAATGTAATCATTAGTTCTGGCTGTTCCTTGACTTCCGGGGAGCAGCAATCTAAAAGCACAGAGCTCTGGGAGCTGCTCAGCTTTGTCTGCATCCAGTCCTCTGTCTGCTCTGGCTGCTACAAATAAATCAGAACATAAGCCTTCAGGTCAGGCTCTGGCAGAATAGCCTATAAGCTGACATCACATAACAAGGCCATATCGTGGCAATCTATAAAAATGATATGGCCTGACCTCATGCAGTGAAGCTAGAGCTCCTGTAATCAGGACTAATTGAGCATTTCTAGCAAACCAGTCTCCCACCTCCACCAGGACTTTGATTTGAACTGTGCAGCTGAGAAGACAATTGGTAAGTGAACAAGGTATTTGTTTGTGAATATTTGAAGATAAATCAAAAGAGAAAGAGCTAGAAATTATTCATTGCGGTCAGTGGGGCAGGAAAGAGATTAGAGAGCTTAAATTGTTCTTGTTGACTCACCAGGAGGGCTATGTTGTTAAAGAAAGCAACATGTGACAAAAAAGGTAAAACGGGGTCACTCTCCGGCCTCATTAAAATAATTTCACTACCTTATATTTGTTGGCAAGTTAGTTAGGAATAGAAGGCTACCAGCTTCCTTACAGGGTGTCTCAAAAGACAGGGGACAAGGAAAGGCAGTGTCATTCTGATTGGGATAAGAATTGAAAATGAAATAAATGGGGTTAGCCATCTGTGGCAATCTTTTCCGAAGCAGCCAGCCCTAAGAGATGACGGGGAAATGTGTTGCTAAAGACATGAAAGCAAGCCTCTAAAGTATCCTCAAGAAGATGCCAATCAGAATGCCATGTGTTTAGGATCTGCTGCAATCTCAGGATTGGGCATTTTAAGGGCTGGAATACCACTTTGACTTGCTAAGTGACCTTGAAATTGGTTGATATCTATGGGACTTGCATATTCTGTGTGCCACACAGAAGAGCTTTACACAAACCTGATTCAGTGGAAGTGTTATCTGAGAACATTCTTTGTGAGGTGTTATGTAAATTATAAAGGCCCTAAAATCATGATTTGATGAAGTTGATATTGATGACAGTGTCGATGATGATGGGGAGAGTGAGAAACCTATGGATGGACATTGGTGATTTTAAAAACGGGGAATTGCTGTATATTTTCCTCGTAAGTGTGGCTGTTACTGGATCTCTGTTCTTTGTCTAAGTATAGGATAGAGTGTCATCTTGTCTACCTGCCACTGTACTCCAAAACCAGTGCTATTTCATACAAAAGCACCAGTCATTTCTGGGTCATTCTCTCTACCTGAACACAATAACTTTCCTCCCCCTACTCTAAAGTACCACCCACTTCTGCAAGCAGGAGTTTGTCATTGTAGAAGAAATAATTGTGGATCCATTCCTTAATATCTTTCTCTTTTCCCCTATCACTTTCTTTTGTTTATTGTTCTCCTAGGTATACCTGCATGTAAACTATATCCTGTTTACAGGGCGTGCCTTTGATTGGGTCAATAAACTCAACCTTTTATCTAAGAGTTTTTGGATCAGGAAGCACATTGCTTGTAGGCCTATTCTCGAACATCACTGAGCATTCCTAATTCTTTTCGGCCAGTCATGCTTCAGTCACCCAAGACAAGCAAATCTCTACCAAGTGTAATGTTTTATTATGGGACTTTTGCAATTTATGTCAATATATGCACAGCTTCTCCTTAGGTTTTCAGCTTTACCAGCTCTTTTGTAAACCCCGTACTAGAATCATTGACTGTTTAAGAATGTGTTTGACATTGACAACATATTGCCAAGATATATTATTCATTTTGATTGCCTTGGAGAGCCCTTGAGACAGGGTTCTGAATTGGAAAGAATATTAAATCAAAGCATCGGGGCATCGGGGGAATTGTGTTTTAAGTTCTCAGATTACCATGAACTAGCTGTGGGACCTTGAAAAAGTTCCTTTGGGTTGAACTTTATTTCCCTTATGTATGACATTAAGGTGATCATTGATTCTCTGTCAACCTTGTTGAGACTTTGTAAAGATTTCACAGTATCCTATACTTGAGACACCCATAATATTTACTACAGTGAGATTTAAGAGTTTGATTTCTGGTGTGCCTCTTACAGAGATTTCTGGTGTGCCTCTTATATGTGAGCCACAGTTTTGTGATGGTAGGCATACCAGCGTCCTCAGAACCTTCCAGAAATCCAGGCACATGCTAGGTTGTTGAAAGAATGAAGATATGATTGTGTGGGATAAGGATTGTAAAAATGCTCTGCAACTAACTACAAATAACTATTGAAATGAATTATAAAATCTTCTGGTGAGGCAGACACTATATTTGCATCCTCATGCAAGGGAGTAATAGACTCAGCAGAGTAAAGCATGTTGTCCGTAGGGACATAATGAGCTAGTGGTGGGGAAAGGAGGTACTCTTACTATGTATTGACTTCTTGTGTTCCTAATTCCTTATTATAATAGTCTACATGGAGTTTTCTTGTCAATATTGCTAATTCTATTTGTAGGAATTTTAGACTTTCTTACCCTGGAGCATGTGTGATGGTGAGCTAATGAGCCTTGTGACCCAAGACTTCTTTTTGCTTGCTTGATTGTTGTTTAAGAAATATGATACAGTGTAAAAAGTGGCTGATAGTTTCTAAGTCTCACTACTGAGCATTTTATCAGCTTGATTCTAAAGCAGTCTATTGGGGCAGCAAAGTCAGAGCAAAAAAGACAAGATTTTGAACAAGACTCAATTCAGCAACAAATTGGTGCAAAAAAATGAAGTTAAAAATATTTACAGGATTGGCTGCAATTTGAGGATAATTAGCCAATTGACAGAAAGGTCCTAAAGCATCCGAAACAACTTTCTTCTTGGAAATCAAGTATGTTCCTTCTATTTTCTTAAGGAAATTTTTCTCTAGGATTCTTTATAGCTAGAATGAATGCTAAAAGAGCAGTAATCACCTTTAGGAGACAAGTATAGGACAGATTTCAGACACCCTGCAATTACAATGCAGTGTCTCAACCAATTACTTTGAAATAGCAGCAGCTGCAGAGGTGTTGTCACCATAGAAACACAATAAGCACAGCTTATAGAAGTGGACAACAGGACCTGAGCATCCCACTTACTTCTATGAGAAAATGGTTCACAGCAGATTATGCCAAGTCATGCCACACACAGCTCCCCATTTTAATCCACAGAGGAACTTCTCTGAAATCTTCCCTGGGGTTTCCTTCTGGGACTGTGCAATGGCAAGCACACTGAGGAATGAAACTTTAATGGGTTCCAAAAACCCTGTATTGAACTATTTCAGAATTTGCCATTTTACTCCTGCCCCAAGAAGGACCTTGTATTTCTGAATTAGGGTATTGCAGTAACCACGTTAGGAGTCCCCTTTCCTGCTTGTGTGCCTAAGCCACCTACACCTTTCTAAAAAAAAAAAAAAGTGGTTTAGTAGAATATCAGCAGTTGGACCATTTCTTAGACCCATTTTTTTTTTAAAAGTACAAGTTGTCTATAACACGTTAACCATTTTGTTTGTTTCAGGACATTGGCTTGAACTGTTTATTTTCTTTTTTATTGATTTTTATTGAGCTCTACATTTTTTTCTGGTCCCCTCCCTGCCACTCTCCTCAACCCTTCAACCCTAACCCAAAGTACCCATACTCCCAATTTACTCAGGAGATCTTGTCTTTTTCTATTTTCTACTTCCAAGTCTCTCTTAGTGTCCTCATTATTGTCTAAGTTCTCTGGGATTGTGGTTTGTAAGCTGGTTTTCTTTGCTTTATGTTTAAAAACCACCTATGAGTGAGTACATGTGATTGTCTTTCTGTGTCTGAGTTACCTCACTCAAAATAACGTTTTCTAGCTCCATCCATTTTCCTGCAAAATTCAAGATGTCGTTATCTTTTTTCTGCTGTGTAGTAAGTACTCCATTGTGTAAATGTACCACATTTTTCTAATCCATTCTTCAGTCGAGGGGCATTTAGGTTGTTTCCGGGTTCTGGCTATGACAAACAAAGCAGCTATGAACATAGTTGAGAACTGTTTTTTTGAATTAATTAAAAAACTTTTTTTAAATAGGTCAGATGTATTTAAAATATGTTTAAAATGTAGCACTTTAGGTGGATTGTTCAATTAAACACCAATCTGCTTCTCTTTATTGTAACTTTTTTCCTTATTTACTTATTTAAAGTCAGGGTTTCCTGCCCTGTGGGAAATCCAGGTTCCTCCCCGCTCCCTCCAGGTCCAGGAAGGTGAACATCCAAACAGGCCAGGATCCCCAAAAGCCAGTCCATGCAGACGAAAAAAGACCCAGTGCCATTGTCAATGGCTTCTCAGTCAGCCCCCATGTCAGCCACATTCAGAGAATCCGGTTTGATCACATGCTCGTTCAGTCCCAGTCCAGCTGGCCTTGGTGAGCTCTCATTCGATCAGTCCCCTTGTATCAGAGGGTGAACGTACCCTTCGAGATCCTGACTTCATTTTTCATGTTCTCCCTCCTTCTGCTCCTCATTTGGACCTTGGGGGCTCAGTCCAGTGTTCCAATGTGAGTCTCCGTCTCTATCTCCATCCATCGTCGGATGAAGGCCCCCTCTGATTTTGCTTTCCTTGCTCACGATCTCCCTCCCTCTACTTCTCATTTGGACCTAGGGAGTTAAGCCCAGTGTTTCAATATGTGTCTCTGTCTCTATCTCCATCCATCGCCATATGAAGGTTCTGTGGTGACATGCAAAATATTCATCAGTATGGTTATGGGCCAAGGCCAGTTCAGGCACCCTCTCCTCTGCTGCCCAGAGTACAATCTGGGGACCTCTTCTTGGGTCTGAGAACCCCTCCAGAAACAAGTTTCTTGCAAACCCTAAAATGGCTCCCTTAGTTGAGATATAAACTTCCCTGCTCCCATAACCATCCTTCCTCCCTCCCCCCTCCCATTCCCCCAAGAAATCCCCAATCCTCCCCCTCTCCCCTCTCCCTAACCATCTCCCCTTACTTCCACCCCCCACCCCCCCTGCCGTGCACCCAAGTTTGCCTGGCAATCTTGTCTACTTCTAATATCCAGGAGGATAACTATATGATTTTCTTCAGGTTCACCTTCTTATTTAGCTTCTCTAGGATCACAAATTATAGACTCAAAGACCTTTAACTATGGCTAGAATCCACTTATGAGTGAGTACATACCATATTCCTCTTTTTGGGTCTGGGTTACCTCACTCAGTAAAGCGTTTTCTATTTCCATCCATTTGCATGCAAAATTCAAGATGTCATTGTTTTTTACCGCTGAGTAAAACTCTAATGTGTATATGTTCCACACCTTTTTTAACTATTCTTCTATTGAGGGGCACCTAGGTTGTTTCCAGGTTCTGGCTATTACAAATAGTGCTGCTATGAACATAGTTGAACAAATGCTTTTGTAGTATGATAGGGCATCTCTTGGGTATATTCCCAAGAGTGGAATTGCTGGGTCCTGAGGGAGGTTGACTCCCAGTTTCCTGAGGAACCGCCACACTGATTTCCACAGTGGCTGCACAAGTTTGCATTCCCACCAACAATGGATGAGTGTTCCCCTCACTTCACATCCTCTCCAGCATAGGCTATCATTGGTGTTTTTGACTTTAGCTAATCTGACAGGTGTAAGATGGTATCTCAAAGTGGTTTTGATTTGCATTTCCCTGATCGCTAAGGAGGTTGAGCATGACCTTAAGTGTCTTTTGGCCATTCGAAGTTCATCTGTTGTGAATTCTCTGTTCAATTCAGTACCCCATTTTTTAATTGGGTTAATTAAAGTTTTAGTGTCTAGTTTCTTGAGTTCTTTGTATATTTTGGAGATCAGACCTTTGTCTGATGAGGGGTTGGTGAAGATCTTCTCCCAGTCCGAAGGTAGCCTTTTTTGTCTTACTGACAGTGTCCTTTGCTTTACAGAAGCTTCTCAGTTTCAGGAGGTCCCATTTATTTATTGTTTTTCTTATTGTCTGTGCTACTGGAGTTCTACTTAGGAAGTGGTCTCCTGTGCCAATATCTTGTAGACTACTTCCCACTTTCTCTTCTATCAGGTTCAAAGTGGACAGATTAATGTTTATGTCCTTAATCCATTTGGACTTGAGTTTTGTGCATGGTGATATATATGGATCTACTTTCATTCTTCTACAGGTTGACATCCATTTATGCCAGCACCATTTGTTAAAGATGCTTTCCTTCTTCCATTGTACACCTTTAGCTCCCTTGTCAAATATCAGGTGTTCATACGTTTGTGGGTTAATACCCGGGTCTTCTATTCGATTCCATAGCTCGACTTCTCTGTTCTTATGCCAATACCAAACTGTTTTCAATACTGCAGCTCTGTAATAGAGTTTGAAGTCAGGGATGGTAATGCCTCCAGAAGTTCCTTTATTGTATAAGATTGTTTTGGCTATCCTGGGTTTTTTGTTTTTCCATATAAAGTTGATTATTGTTCTCTCAAGATCTGTGAAGAAGTTTGATGGGTTTTTGATGGGAATTGCATTGAATCTATAGATGGCTTTTGGTAGAATTGCCATTTTTACTATGTTGAATCTCCCAATCCAAGAGTAGGGGAGGTTTTTCCATTTTCTGGTATCCTCCTGAATCTCTTTCTTCAAAGACTTAAAGTTCTTGTCAAATAGGTCTTTCCCTTCCTTGGTTAGAGTAACCCCAAGATATTTTATGCTATTTGTGGCAATCGTGAAAGGTGATGTTTCTCTTATTTCCCTCTCTGCTTCTTTATCCTTTGTGTATAGGAGGGCAACCGATTTTTTGGAGTTGATCTTGTATCCTGCCACATTACTAAAGGTGTTTATCAGCTGTAGGAGTTCTTTGGTAGAGTTTTTGGGGTCGCTTATGTACACTAGCATATCGTCTGCAAATAGTGAAAGTTTAACTTCATCCTTTCCAATTCGAATCCCCTTGCTCCCCTTATGTTGTCTTATTGCTATTGCTAGAACTTCAAGCACTATATTGAAGAGGTATGGAGAGAGTGGACAGCCTTGTCATGTTTCTGATTTTAGTGGAAAGGCTTTGAGTTTCTCTCCATTCAATTTGATGTTAGCTGTCGGCTTGCTGTATATTGCTTTTATTATATTTAGGTATGATCCTTGTATCCCCAGTCTCTCCAACACCTTTATCATAAATGGGTATTGAATTTTGTCAAATGCTTTTTCAGCATCCAATGAAATGATCATATGGTTTTTTTCTTTCAGTTTATTTATATGATGGATTACATTGATAGATTTGCGTATGTTGAACCAGTCCTGCATCTCTGGGATGAAGCCTACTTGATCATAATGGATAATTTTTTTTAGATAAGTACCATATACCAAAGTTGAACCAAGAACATGTGAACAATCTAAATAGATCTGTTAGTCGTGAAGAATTAGAAGCTGTTATCAAAAATCTCCCTACCAAAAAAAGCCCAGGACCAGATGGTTTCAATGCAGAATTCTACCAGAACTTCCAGGAAGAGCTAATACCTATACTCCTTAATGTATTCCACAATATAGAAACAGAAGTGTCATTGCCAAACTCCTTTTATGAAGCTATAGTTACTCTGATACCAAAACCACACAAAGACACAACCAAGAAAGAGAATTACATGCCAATCTCAGTCATGAACATCGACACGAAAATTCTCAATAAAATACTGCCAAAAAAATTTTTTTAAACAAAGAAAGCTCAAACAAAAATGAATGACAAGTATGGAGTTCTCACACACACTGTCCCCACTGGATATTACCCATATACCCCCTTCTGTCTACATCCCTCACCAAAATCGTAGGTACATTTATTATAATTAATAAGCCTATGCTGACACATAATTATCACCCTAAGTCCATAGTTTATATTTGGGTCATTTCTTGAGAAAACTTAAATCTTCACTGTGAAATAAAGCGCCTTGCCAATTTCTAAGCTCTATTTGTATTATATTTTTAAATTAAATTTAAGGATACAAACTGTTTTTAAGAATTAGCTCTTCAATACTCAGTAAAGTTCTTGCTAATGAACTTTACCATGCCATAGATTTGTTTATACATCAACTCATTAGGGGATAATTGTTTTCATTAGCAACATCTCCCACAGAGCTGAAGTCTAATTCTTTCCTACTCTCAAGGGCACGATGCCAACATCTAGTAAAAAAAAAGAAGAGATAGGAAATCTGCATTTTGAAAAGAGAAGAGAAAAGAACCAAGTTAAGGAGTAAAGGGTTGACATCTGTGAAATACTGTTTCATCTCTTCCCCAACTTATCTTTCTTAGCCCTAACCCCTGTATATTCATGTTTAGATAAAGGACATATTGAGCAAATGATTACGTAGAATGAACTCATAAAGATGGAGCTATAATCTAGCAGAACTGGCAACTCTCTAAGAGGAAGAGTAAGGATCAGCATTTTCTCACCTGGAGTTAATACACGGGAAGAAAATGACCATCTACAAAGCCCGAAGCCCAATCATGCTGGGACCCTGATCTTGACCTTTTTTCTCTACGGCTGTTAAAAAATAAGTACCTATTATTAAACCTTCCAGCTTATGGCATTTGTGTTTTGGCAGCCTGGCCTGAGTAACCATGCCCTCTAAGCAGAGACAGTAGCCTTTATAAAAGTTAAGTGCCATAAACAAAGATTTGCAGAGTCATAGGTAAGGTAAGAGTAGATGGCAGATGACATACATGTCATCCTAGAGTTCTTTGCACAGTTGGCAGGCAGGATGAGGTCTGGTTTGTGTTCTCTTCAGTGATAATTATTATTATGTTTTATGAGAAATTTACAAGAGAAGCTAGTCAGAAAACAAGGCTAGAGTCAGTAGGAGTTACAGGGACTGATAAAGTTACTATTAGCGAAAATGATTACCTGATTTGATTTTTCTAGTGTGGCTTCTCAAGTGTTCACATCATCTCTCAACTGAACCTTCCCAAGAGTTTAATTTCTCCGACATAGACAAGCTGTATTCACTTCTATCTTCACCAACCCCCTGTTTTTCTTCTTCGGGGCAGTCAATCCTAGATCAGCAAGTCTCAAAGTTTAGAGGACATTTGAGTTGTCAGGAGCAGTTATTAATTCTCTCAAAGTTCTGAATTAGCAGGGCACTTGTACACCTGGCAGTTCTCAGATGATGCTTTTGTTCTTGGGTTCCATTTTGAGGTTCACTGGTTAAAAGGCAAATCTGTTCAGTCTCCTGCTAAAAGCACAGTATTTCCTTAGTACCGCATGAAGAAACCTTTAAAATCTGTATGCCATCATTGTATACTCTATAGCTCTTTATCTTACCTTTTGCATCCTTTATCTCTTCTTGTTGAACTGTTTGAAGATACCATTATTCTAGATTTTTAAAAAAATACCTTCGTGGCAATATAAACTTTTCTGCCTTGACTTCCCCAAAGAGCCCTTTCTGTAGTGTATATGGGCAGCACTATTTTATACGCTGGTCTACAAACAGTGGAAGGCAGGAGAGAGCTGGATGCAAACAAGGAAAAAGGCAGCCTGGGTGCACTCCTTTCTCTCTATCACTAACTTTAGATAGGATAAGGCCAGCTATTTCAAATTCCTTGCTTTTCAGTTTCCCTATACTGATGGACTATAACCAGGAAATTTAAGCCTATTGATCCTAAAGGGACCTTCAGAAGAGTTCCTTCTTCATTGTGTTGAGGGGAAAGTATAACAAAGTCTTTTCTTCAGTGAAAGGGTCCTAGCACAGTTTTGATATCTGGACTTGAAAAGTTATGCTGATTGGAAAACAATGTATCATTTAGAGTTTATCTTATACCTCCTATCCAGTAACTTCTGTTACTCATGTGGCCCTATTCATGTGAAGTCATTGATTTAAAGCATCAAACTTGACAATATACTATTCTATAGGATGTACAGACCATTTAGGTCTTTTCAGACTGCTTTAAAGCGAAGAATGAGAAATTTCATATAGCCACAGAAGCCAGAAAATAACCTGTAAATATATGTTGTTCATCCTTGAGAACTGTTTTTTAACAATTCACTTTTATTATGACAGAAATGAAAGAATTTGCCAAATCATGGTCACATTTCTTGAGATCATATTATTCTCAGATGAGCTTATGCTATTTGGCACTATCAACTGGGCATTAAGGTAAACACCATCTAATTCAATCTCTTCAGGAAACAGATCATTAATTAAATGGAGACAAGTTGGTGTCTTAGTTACTTTTCTGTGACTGTGATAAAATACCCTGACAAAACAATTTAAGGGAGGAAGGATTTATTTTGGCTTGCAATTCCTAAATATTACAGTCAATCACAGTGCAGAAGGCATGGCATCGGGCAGAGTTGGCATGGTGACAGGAGCAAGGGCTTGGCTGCTCACCTTGCCTCCCTGCACCATACTCAGGAAACAGAAAGCAAACAGCTACCTTTGCCTCTTGAGTTCTGTGATTAAAGGTGTGTACTACTATCCTCAGCTCATGGGTCTGATTCTTATACTGGAGGCTAAGGACTTAAAATGTGAAGTATGTTAACTGAACATCTTGGAGAAGAGAGAAAGGACTGTCATGTAGGTTCAGGAATCTATTAAACCAGAAAATATCTTGACTAGGTTTCTATTTGCTCTTTGGCTACACATATTACTTATCTGAAGTGGGTAGTTAGGAGTTTTACTTAAAATCTATAACCCAGAACCAGTTTACATAGCAGCATCTAGCTAGAAGAGATTCTAGGAAGATGTTTTCATGGTATGTGTATCTGAACAAAGTCCAACTTTGTAATCTGAATTCTGTAAAGAGGACGTAGAAAATACAGGATGAATAGATAATTGCTCAGTTTTGCAATAGCATGCCTGCTAGAACCATAGTGCTGATTTTATGTTTGATATTTAACCTTAAAAATATTTTGTGCATATGGTTATTTTCCCTGTGCACCACTTGTGCATAGAGGCCAGATGAGGGCACTAGATCCTATATGGTGCTGATAATTTAACCGGGGTTCTCCGGCTGAGAAGCCAGTGCTCCTAATAACTGAGCCACTTCTCCAGCCTCATATGCCATACAACCAGTTGAGAAAAATCACAGCAACAGTCAACATTATTTCATTTAAAGTAATGTTTACAAATAGTAAAGTCTCTTGTCCAAATCCTTAAATTCAACACCCATGTGATTCTGAACATTCTGTCTCCGATTCTCTAACTTTCCAGAAAAAAAATTTGAATAAATGTGAATGTTTTGTGCTGTGACACATGTGTTAGCTAGGGTTTCTGTTGCTGTGAAGAGACACCATGACCACGAAACTCTTAGAAAGGAAAATATTTGATTGGAGTGGCTTACCATTTCAGAGGTTCTGTCCATTACATAATGATTCATCATGGTGGACAGCATGGCAGCATGCAGGCAAGCGTGATGCTAGAGAAGGAGCTGGGAGTTCTACATCTTGATCTGCAGGCAATAGGAAGTGGTCTGTGACACTAGGCATAACTTGAGCTTAAGTGATCTTAAAGACCACCCCCACAGTAAGACACTTCTTCCAACACGATCACACCTACTTCAATTAGGCCACATCTCTTAATAGTGCCATTCCCTTTGGGGCCATTTTCTTTCAAATCATCACACATGCCTGTGATATCAGCATTCAAGAGATAAAAGTAGGAAAATTGTGAGTTGGAGTGTATTGAAAGTTGCGAGAAGACCTAGAAATAGACTTGCTTGGCTATAGTCATTGAACTTTGTAAAAAAGTGGTGTCAAAAATGTACATTGGAGAAAAGGACACCCTCTTCAAAAATGGTGCTAGGAATACTGGATATCCATATGTAAAAGAATAATGTTAGATCCATATTTCTCACCCTTATGTAAAATCAAGTCAAAATGGACCAAAGACCTTAATATAAGCTCTGAATCTTTGAACATTCATGTAGGAAAAACATAATAAGAAGTTTCCAGGTATAGGCATAGATGAGAGCTTTTTAAAAGGGCTCCAACAGCCCAGGAAATAACCCAACAGTGACAAATGAGATTCCATGAATTTTCAAAGCTTCTGCAGAGCAAAGGAAAGCATAAATCAAATGAAGAGACAGCCTACAGAATGGAAGGAAACCTTTGTCACTCATTCATCGGGAACAGGGTTAATATCTAAAAAATATATAAAGAACTGAAAAATTAAACACCTCAAAGAACAAATTAGCCAATCAATCAATCAAGGGGCTAATGAACGGAAGGAACAGTTCTCAACAGAATAAATACAAATGACCAATACGTATGTGAGGAAGTGTTCAACAGCTTTAACCTTCTGCAACATAGAAGTCAAAACTCTCTTGAAATTCCATCACCCTAGTTAGAATGACTGTCGTATGAAAATAAATGACAGCAAATGCTTGGGGAAAGAGAATGCTTATCCACTGCTGGTGAAAGTATAAGCAGGTAGAGTCACTATGAAAATCAGTGTGTGTGTGTTCCTTAATCACTAAAAATAGAATGTCCATAAAATCCAGCTGTACCACTCCTGGTTATATGCTCAAAGGTCTCTGTATTTGTTATGTTTTTATTGCTTTCATGAAATACCAGAAAAGGAGGAAGGGTTTGTAGTAGCTCACAGTTTGAAGATACTGCTGTGGTGGTAGGGAAGTAAAAGTCTATTGTGGTGGGAAAAGCATGGTCTGATTGAATTCATAGTCAGGACACAAAAAGAAGTGAGTGCCCGCTCTCAACTCACGTTCTCCTTTTTATTTGGCCTAAGACATCAGCCACAGGAATAATATGGCCCACTTTTAGGAGGTATCACAGGAAGATGGGCTTGGGGGTTCACTGAGTCTCTTTGCCACTGTTGCCAATGTGTCTGCCCTACATAAATCTCCTCTTCCTGCTTTTTACCTTTTCTTAAATAAAGACAATCTCTTACAGATACATCCAGAGTTTTTTTCTTCTAGGTGATCTTAGATTCTGTCAAATATACAGTCAGTTTTAACTATCAGAGAATCTATGGCAGCCAAGATTACACTGCTCTTGCAGAGGACTTAAGTTCCATTTTGAACCCATATTGGATAGCTCATAACTGCCTGTGACTACATCTCCAACTGCTGACCTCTGCAGGCAGCGGCATTCACATACACATACCCACATAGAGACACACGTGTATGCATAAATGAAATAATTTAAAAATCACTATTAAGGCCATTGCTTTGTATAATGTAGGCATACTCTTTTTGTGTATATTGGTTGCATAGCATATGTGTGCATGTGTGTGTGCATATGTAAGTGAATAAGTATATAGTATATCTGGAGTTCAGAGAATATCATCAGGTATCTTTCCTATATAAATCTCTACTTGTATTTGTTACTATTTAAATGTGTATGACTGTTTTGCTGCATGTCTCTGATCCATGTGCATACCTGATGACCTCAAAGTTCAGAAGAGAGCATTGGATCCTTGAAACTGGAGGCATACATAGTTGGGAACCTAAATATTTGTCCTGGGTATAGAAACCCTGTCCTCTGGAAGAGAAGACAGTGCTCTTAACTACTGTCCTGACTTTAGTCCCTCTACCTTGGTTTTTAAGACAGACTTTCTCACTGAGCCTGGAACTGACAGATTGGGTTGACTGAGTCATCAGTGAGCTCCAGGACCCCACCTGACCCACCTGTCCTGCCTCCCAGTGCAGGTGTGTGCTACCCCTCCTATCTGTCTTAGTTTTTAAAAATGACTTCTTTTATTTCTTGAGATTATATATCCTCCTTTCCCTTCTTCCGTCCATATCCTCCCCCACACCTCTCATTGCTGCTCCCTTTCAAATTCATGGGCTCTTCTATTTTTATTGTTACTTCCTGCGTGTGTGTGTGTGTGTGTGTGTGTGTGTGTGTGTGTGTGTTCCTAAATACACAAATACAACCTGTCAGATCTGTATAATATTACTTGGAGAAGTATGAGTCCTGGTCTGTCCGTTTTGTGTTGGAAACCAGTTGGTGAGCTCTTCCCTAGAGGAGTCTTTACTTCTCCCATTCTCAGCACTGCTTAGTTGCCTGTAGCTCTGTGTGCAGTGTTAGGCATTGTGAGCTTTCTACCATCAATATTGGCATGTCCACTGTTTTTGTTCTGGATCAGCTCATGATTAGGCAGTCATGTTGGTGAGATAATGAGTGTAGATTCTGATATTACTAGGAGACTCAATCTCAGAGCAAATGACCTGATCCTCTGTCATAACAATCTGCCTGCCTTCTTTTCTGCAATACTCCCTGAGCTTTTGGGGTGGTAGTGTTTTGTAGATGTATCCACTGGGACTGTGCTCCACAACTCTGCGTTATGGCTGGTTGTGTTTTTCTGTAATGGTCTCTGACTAGTACTAGAGGTAAATCCTGGTCCCACTGCTAGTGGTCACAAAGACTGTCCCAGTCACACATCTGTCACCCACATTCAGAGAGCCTAGTTTGGTCCTATGCAGGTTCCCCCACTGACAGTCCAGAGTCAAGTGAGCTCCCACTAGCTCAGGACAGCTGTTGCTGTGATCCCATTGCTCATATTATCGCTCCTCCCTCTCTCCAACTGGTGTCCAGAAGCTCAGCCCAGTGCTTAGCTGTGGATCTTTGCATCTGCTTCCATCAGTTGCTAGATGAAATTTCTATGATGACAATTAAGGTATACCTGGTGCTTGAACTGGCCTTCTGGAGCCCATTCTTTTTGGAGTGATGCCTTGTTCAGCCTAAATATAGGGGGGAGGGTCTCAGTCCTGCCTCAAACTGATGTGTCAGACTTCGTTGACTCCCCATGGGAAGCCTCACTCTCTCTGAGGAGTGGATGGGGGTTGAGGGAGAGCAAGAGGAGGGGAGGGAGTGTGAACTGGGATAGGCATGTAAAACGAGAAAAAATGTTTTAAAAATAAATTATTTTTTTAAAAAAATTAAAAAAAGACAAAGAGAAGTTTCCTTGATGAGGGGTGAGGACTCCACTTATCTGTATGTATAACAGCAAACATTTAGAATCTAATAAAGGATTACATTTCACACACAACTTTTACTCAAGTCCTCAAGCTCATGTGGCAGGTACTTCATGCACTATGCAATCATCATGCCCCAAAAGACCTTTTGTTAAAAGAAGAAACAACACCAAGCTGTGTTGGCATATGCCTTTAATCCTAGGACCTGGGAGACAGAGGCAGGTGAATCTCTGTGAGTTCAAAACCATCCTGGTCTACAGAGCTAGTTCCAGGACAGTTAGAGATATACACAGAGAAACATGTCTCGATAAACCAAGAAGAGGAGGATGAGGAAGAAGAAGAAGGAATAAGAATAAAGTAGAAGAAGGAAAACAAAGAGGAAGTAGAAGACAGAAAACAAAGAGAAAGTAGAAGAAGAAAGAGGAAGTGGAAGAAGGAAGAGGAAGAAGAGAAGGAGAAAGATGAGGAGAAGGAAGAAGAAACAGTAACAACAAAACTTTAATTTTTTGTATTCCCTTTAAGGGAGCGATAAAGCTGTGTACCATCAGTCTAAGACTATGCCTTTCTTCTTGTGATAAAAATCTCTTTTATAATATGAAAATGATAGTAATGTAATAGACATTTAGTGTGACAGAGGAGCTTTTCTTAACACTTGATCTTATTAGCTCAGATGACTCTGGTCTTGGAAGTAAGCAGCCTCTAAAGCCACCCTAAGCCAAAGACTTCTGACTTTGTTGCCTTATAATCGCAAAAAAGTAAGGACTGAGGACAGTTAATGAGGGCAAGCAAGCAAAGTTTGATCAAGACAGAGTAACAGCTCACCAGAGACCTCAAATTACTCTCAACAATTTCACTCAGCACTAGAATTAAAAAAAAAAGCTTTAGTTCTTTTTCAGAGTGAAAATACAGAACCAAGGAACAGCTTTACATATTCTACCTTGGGTGGACTTTTTTTTCTTCAGGAACAATGAAAATTTATGTATCCTATTGGTTCTATATCACTGTCTCAAATTGATATTTGAAGTTTGCTAATTATGATGAACTCTAGTCATATGTTAGGCTGTAGTGGACATATTCTATGTGTTTAAAACATCCTATGCTACTTTCAAAGTTATGAAGTTCTGCTGTTATTTATTGCCTCATTTGATATTCCCTACTCTCTTGTGAAGGTCCATGAGCATGATAGTTGTTAAACCTGATCTCTAATGATCACATTCTATCTCCATGGCATGTGAAAAAATGTCCTTCTCTGCTATTGCGAGTTAGGTATTGTCAAAATTCTTGTTTGCGCCCATAAAAATATGAGCAGATGTTTCGTTTATCAGTGAAACGTTAGAGCCAGTCTATGCTTGCTATATTACTTTCTCTAAATCAGTGTAACTAGCAAGGTCTAAAGCATAGTGCCAGAGGGAAATGAATACTCAAATTCCAAAGAATACCCAAAATGAATACATACTACAACTGAGAAAGAAATCTGCGTTGTTCGACGTCACTAGCCTTTTTATTTTAAAATTTGATTTCTTTTCTTTTGGTGGATCAATGAGATTAAGGTTATTTATAGGAGCATCTTTGCACTAAGAGTTTGAATCTGCCTATTAGAGCCTCATATCTAGCTTACATTGGAGAATATAATGAGATATGAAAATTGAATCTTAGCAAGACCTCAGAGCAATCAATTCAAACCAATTTGTGAAAAGTGGGTTACAAAGATATGCTGCAAAAATCTAGTCTACCAAATATACGAATAAAAGAGAATAGAAGACACAGAAGTATACCCATCCAACTGCCCATATACAATCTTTGACAAAGTTACCAAAAACTATACCAGAAAAATACAGCCAGTTCAGCAAATAGTGTTGTGAAATCTATCCATACATAGAAGTATTGAAATTGATTTGTATCTCCCCGTATGCAAAATTCAATTCAAAGTGCATCAAAAGAACTTAATCTAAGATATGAAACACTAAAATTGCTAGTAGAATATGGGAAAACCTCTCCAAGATATAGGCATGGGCATGTATTTTCTGAAAAAAACTTTTTCTAATAGCACAAGCAATAATCCCCAAAATGAACAAATAGACTTACATGAAATTAAAAGACTTGGGCACAGCAAAGGAAGCAATCAGCAGAGTAACAAGAAAAAGAACAAAACATGGAAAAATTGACAACTATATGTGTTACTGGGAACTAATAGCTAGAATAGGCAAAAACATTTATTTAGAATATTAAACATCAGATCACTAAAATACCTGTTCAATAAATGGGCAAAATAAGTGAATAGATAATTCTCAAAGGAACAAACAAATATGGACAAAAATATTTTGAACACTGTAAGCTATTAGAGAAATGCACATTAAGCTATCTTGAGATTTCATCCCACCCTAGTGAGAATGACTCTCATCAAGAATACAAATGACTACAAATACCATTGTGGGTGTGCTGATAGAAGAACATTGCTGGTGAGAATTATACTGATGTAACCACTATTAAAATCATTATGGCCTTCCACAACAAACTGAAAGTAGAATTGCCATGTGATCTAACTTTACCACTCCTGGAAGTATAACCAAAGGCATCCAAATCAACATAGGCAGACATAATTACTTATTTGTGTTTATAGCTGATCTGTTTAAAATAACCAACATATGGAACCACTGTGGATGCACAATAGATGTGTGGATAAGGAAAATATGGTAGAAATGCATAGTAGAGTTTTAGTCAGCTACAAAGAAGAATAAAACTATGCCATTATTGGACTGAAGATAGCTATGTTAAGAAGAACAACTGAAACTCAGAAAAACAAATATAGTTAATCCAAATTTTTCTGTCATTGTAAACATAATTGTAACGTTTAGACAAATTGGGTTCACAATTCGAAAGAGAAAAGAAGTATTTAATAAACACTTTAAAATAATAAATTTATTTTGTAAATAAGATAGGACCCAAGGACAGATTTATAGTATTTCCATATCTAAATTTTAAATTTCCTATGCCTCCCTCTTAAGTTTTATGTGCAAAGAATCCAACTACTTATGCATCTTTGAAAATAAAACATCACACACTGGAGCTATAGCTCAGCCAGCACAGCATTTGCATACATGAAATCCAGGATTGTTTCCCCAGCACCACATAAAGCAGTCTTAGTGAAGCATACCTGAAATCCCAGCATTTGGGAGGTAGAGACAAGAGAATCAGTAGTTCAAGGCATCCTTGTCTATATAATAGAAACATGTTTACACAGAAATCTTGCTTTTAGGAGAGAAAACGTTCTCAAAGTGATCCACAGAAGCCAACTCACTCTACAGGTGCTAATAGTTGCACATGCTGTCCCAATATCTCTACAAACACCATTAATGTTTTTGGAAACACCTTATGATGTGAATACTTGTTTCCCTCCATCTGGTGATCATTACTAGCATATTTTGGTATAAACTACTTACAAATCCAGCTTCTTTGATGTGACATTTTTCTCTAATGATTTCTTCTTAATCAAGAACTTTCCTGTGGTCTACAAGTCAGTAAATTCTTTACTCCTTTTTCCTCTAGTCTATTCATGAGCTGATCATCTTCTATTTACTCTAGATCTGCCAGAAATACATCGGAATTACTTTCCTATAGGCAGAGGCTGCTTGTTTGTTCTTGGCTGCCCAGTCCAGAAATAATCGCACAGAAACTTCATTAATTAAAACACTGCTTGACCTATTAGCTCAGGATTCTTACTAACTAACTCTTACATCTTAAAGTAACCCATTCCTATTATTTTGCATTCACCACAAGGCTCGTGGTTTACTGTTAAGTTTCTGGGTTTTTTGTCTCCTTTGGCAGCTACATGGCATCTACAGGCTCTGCCTTCTTTTCTGCTCTATCTCTGCTTGGAATCCTACCTTGCTCTATTCTGCCCTGCCATATGCCTAAATTGTTTCTTTATTCATTAACCAATAAAAGCAACACATATACAGAAGGACTTCCCCTACCACTTTCCTACTTTTGCCTTTGTCTAATTATTATTACTGGGGACAATGAAATGAAGACCTTTTGTATTTTTCAGTGTTTTTTCCTCTTCTGTGATTTGTTTTATTTTTAAATTTTAATTGAAAAATAATAATTGCACATATTTAGAGGCTACAGTGTCATGTTTGCATTTATGCTTGTGTTTTAGAATGATTAAACTAATTAAACCTGCCATAAGTCAGGCTCAGAGAAAAAAAAGAAAAAGAAGATCATCTTTTATAGATATCGAATCTAAAACTGCTATACTCATTGAAGAATTCTGTCTATCAGAGTCTGGGGAGAATGGGAAAAGGAACATGGTGAAATTGTACAATGTTCAGTTAGATATATTGTTTGCTTTTCATATATAATAGCAACTTTATATGGGCTTGATATGTATACAGGTAGATAATTACATGATAAACTATGAAAAAGAACAATTTAAACACATTTCAGAAGGACACGTTTTCTAGGGAAATGAAAGTAGAGGAAATGAAAGCTGAATACAATGGGAATTTCTCAAGTACTTGTAGTGGTCACTGTTCATTTTATTAGTAGTCTTCTTTTCTTTCTTTTTTCTTAACATATATTAGTTATACACAGTACTATGATTAATAAGGGAATTTTCATAAAGGTATATCTTGTTCTTTGACCACATTCTCACATTCCCTCCCTTCATTCTTTCTATTCCCACTATTCTTTGTCAGTTTTGTTTTTTATTTTATGTCATGTGTTCACACATGATTTTCTGTCTCCTGTGCAATCAAGGATACACAAATGAACGAAAATGTGTGATAGTTCTCTTTTTGAAGCTGACTTGATTTACAAGAGAGGATAATTGATGTTGGATCCATTTTCCTTCAAATGACAAAATTTTATTGTTCTTTATGGCTGAATAAAATGCCATTGTGAATTACACTTTCCTTAGATATTCATCTGTTTGTAGACAAATAGTTTGATTCCAAAAATCAGATGTTGTGAATAGTGCTTCGATGGATTTCTATGTATCTTTGTTTTATGTTCATTCAGATGATTCTGGTTAAATACCATAATTAAAACTCTACTGAGATTTGATTTTATCTCATCCAAATCAGAATGAAAATACTAATGAGGAACTAAGAAAAAGAACTCATATTTTACTGTTAGTGTAAATTCTGTGGGACTGTAAATTAATCTAACAGCTATGAAATTTAGTATGGAGCCACCTCCAAAAACAAAACCAAAGAAGAAAAGCAAATTATAAATTTCTTGCCTCATTACTCTTTAGTAAAGTTCTACCTCATTTTTATTTGACCAGTTACATATATAGACAGACACACACACACACCTGGGGTAGGTTGTGATGTTTTAATACATGTACACCTTCTAAAATGATTAGTAAACTATCGTTATATAATCATATAGCATAATTTTTATTACTTAAGGGAATATTTAAGAAATGCCTGCTAGGCATTAGTTGCTGGAAATTCAGTAGTTAACTCAAAAGAAACATTTCTGTTCTTGTGGTGCTTGCATTAGTAGAACATATGAGTCAATTATATCATGATATAAAGAACTTAAAGGAGTAAGAGCTTGTTTAGGCTTATAGTTCCAGGGGTATATCTTGATGGGGAAGACAGGGGAGCAAGCAGCGAAGGCATGGTGGTAAAAGCATGTGTCTGGCTAGTCATGGTGGATACATGCCCAGGAAAAAAAGAGCAAGCAGAAATGAGGCCAGGCTAGAAAACCCCTAGGCCTGCCACCAGTGACACATGTCTTTCAGCAACTTTCTACTTTCTGGAGGTTCTACAATCTTCTTAAATAGAATTTCCAGCTGTGAGACCAACTTTGCAAACACATGAGTCTCTGGGAGTTCACATTCAAACTATACCTAACATTTAGCAAAGCCTTGGTTTCAACCCACAACACAGAATAAATTGGGCATGTTGCTATACACCTATGATCGTAGGTCTTAGGAAACAGAGACAGGAGGATCAGAAGAAGTTCAGAGGCATCCTTGGTTGCAATGTGAATTCAGGTGCAACCTGGGCTACATGAAACCCTGTCTCAAACATTATCAGTTAATGCCATATCATTTAAATAAGATGAGTGGCATAATTGGTCCCCTGTAGCGTTTCTGCAACGATTAGAAGTAGAGTATTAAGTATATCGTGGCACAAATCCTAGAAAATGTCAACTATTGAATATTGATAAGGGAAACAACAAAATACGTAAGAAAAAGACATGCTGGGGATGGGCTAAAGTTACCTGGATCTGGTTTGCAGTTGCCATGATCAAGTCCTGTGCCCAGGGCCCAGGGAACAGTGTTGCTGTGAATCTTCAGAGCATTTGTAGTCTGAACATGTCTCCAGTACTCACGCAGTTTTGCAGGCCCCGCATCCTATAGCACATTCCTTTCACCTTGAAATCTTTTCCAAAAGGAAATAACTGTCAGGCATCTAGGTAGGTTCTCCTTATTGTCATGTAGAGATCATACTTTCTAAAGTGATGCTATATGACAAACCACACTGCTAGTCATTATTCAGAGCCTGGGAAATTATTCTATAGCTGAGAGCTAGAAAAAAAAAGAAAGAATGGCCCCGAAATATGTGCACCAAACAAAGATGTCCTTGTAGAGAATCTTGAAATAAGTGGGAAAATAATGATATGGTTGTCTGCTCCATATTTCTGTTACTGTCTTGTCACTTTCACAGAGCCATGAAAGAAGTGTGTCTATAGGCAGATACTGAGATTTATATGCAGAACTCCTTGTCAAATTTCATTTTCCAAGGTATCAATAAGTGAAAGTTTATATGTGAGAAAGTGTTAGAGAAAATAAAATGTTAGAAGAGTGAGTTCGTAATATGTAGCAGATCACATTAGTGAGTGCATACTTGCTGTGCATAATAGCTATACCAGTAGCTCCATTGATTTCCTTCTAGAAGATCTTATAGACTAGATCATTAGCATAGACAACATGGTGAATTAGTATGTTCCATCTCTTCTGATTCAGATAGATGATAAGGGACAAAGAGAACATAAGGGAAATGTCAAGTATGTGGAGGGAAATTTAAAGAGTTCTTTTCATTGATTTATTTTCTTCAGAGAGAAATGAGATATCAGACTTACAAAGTGTGAAGCAGGTAATGATATTATTTTGACACTGAGCTATTAGGACAAAACAAATATAAATGAGACATCTATTAATGTCACAGGTATTGTTGATAATATAAAAGATGTTCTCAGCAAAGTGGTAGTGTCACAGGACTGTACATAATCTAACTCTAGACTGTTTAAATAGGATTGTGAATCTGAGGACATCCTGGGGTACATAGCACATCCTAGGCGCATCCGAACTTCATACTAAGATCCTGTCCTGACAAGCCTTCACTTAATTAATTAAACACAGACATAAAAAATAAAGGGTCCTGACCATTGGTTACAATTTCTAGTCAGTGCTCCTGTATGAGAGTTTGATGGCATCTAATTGAGCTTAAAGTACATCAACCGGAACCTGGGCGGGGCACCCTTGGATACACTAACATTTGTATCAGGTATGTGTGTAGGATGTGGTAAAAGTATATTCATGTGTGTTGACTATTTTGCACTTTAGGCTTTTTTTCCCCAAAACAATAAGTATTAAACCTTATAGAAACACTGTCAGGAAGATAACCCTTTAGTACAAAACCGAATGGCCAAAAAATGGGCTACTGAAAGGCCAATCTTCCTTCCTAGGTGAAATTACCTTCAGAAACTTGAAGCTATACTTCTACCAGTGATAGAAAAGAGACATTTTATAATGTATGAGCAATGAATACAGTAAGCCCTCAACAGTGAGCCCTGCTGAGAGAGTACTTAAATTGATGCAGAATCTGCCTGGGGAGGTGTCAAAGCCAATTTATGTCAAGTAAGTTAGAAAAGATTAACATTACTTACTTGTATTGAAGTTGGTTCTTGACTTGAATATGTTGTTATTTGAAATACATAATATTGTGCTGAGGATTTTTTCATTTATTCTATCCACACACATATATGCACATATATACACATACCAATTTGTAATTATATTGACATACATAGCCTATGTTAATAAATATTGCCCAGTGTAGACCTAAAGATCTGGCCCCTGGACTCATCAATGTAACATTCTAGTAAGGATATGCAAATGTTAAACAAATTAATAAACATATGTATTATTGATTATATATAGACATATTGAGATAAATATTCAGGAAGAAAATATTATGCATGGAGGAAAAGTAGGAACACTTAGCGTTGATTATGTGTTAGGGAAGATTTCCCAGAGAAAGTAACTTGATTTATTTGAAACTCAAAATTACTAGGTTTGGGCTGTAGCTCAGTGTGTATAAAGTTCCTCATTTGGTCCCTGGCACACACTACAAGTGTACAAGTATGTATAGATGCATATACACACATCTATATATTTATATTTGCACAACAGTAGGTAAAGAGGTACTTCCTTTACATTTCACAAAGTTTGGAAATTTTCAAGTGACTGCCAGCAGATAACTTATATAGTCATACAAAAAAATAGACTCCAGTCAAGTATGCTTGAATGTTGAGTGTGGTGGTGGACTCTATAATCTATGCTCTCAGGAGACTAAGGCAGGAAGAACATAGTCATATTTTATTTGTAATTAATAAATAAAGCTTTCCTAAAGATCAGAGTACAAAGCAAGCCACACTAGTCAGCCATACAGACCAGGCAGTGGTAGCACACACCTTTAACCTCAGCAGCCACACTAGTTAGCCATGGAGGCCGAGCAGAAGTGGTACATGCCTTTAATACCAGCACAAGAGAGGAATATAAGGTGGGATGAGACAGGAACTCTCTTTTCGGTCTGAAGTTTTCATAGAGGTTAGAGCTCTCTTGTGGCTCACCTGCTTTGCTTCTCTGATCTTTCAGCTTGAACCCCAATGTTTGTCTCTGGGTTTTTATAGTTGTGCAACAGAAGAATACTCAGGAGTTTCAGGCCACCCCAAGTTACATATTTCTTGGTCACCCTGGACTACAGAATGATACCCTGTCTGAGAAAATGATACAAGTCGACTTGTTAATAGTGCCCTATGATTTCGCCTGCCTGTCTATACTGAATATCAGTGTGAGGAGCAGACATGTATGATATTCTCTGAGCTTCTTGCTAAGGCTTATTTTTGTTGCAGGCAATCTCTATTCCTCTAACAACCAGCATCACATTGCTACCTGACAGTGATCAGGCAGCAGAACATGATGGTTCCAAGAAACAAAGAGATAATAAGACTTAGCACGAAGGCTGTAGGAGGTCATAGATTCACAGAACAGTGTGTCTCAACGGCTTTGGTTTGGATGAAAAAATGTAATCATTTTTTGGGTTGAGTTGGAAACTTTTTTTCTGTTCCTTTTTTTTATTAAAAATTTCCACCTCCTCCCATGCACCCCCCTCCAGTCCAAAGAGCAGTCGGGGTTCCCTGCCCTGTGGGAAGTCCAAGGTCATCCCCCCCCATCCAGGTCTAGGAAGGTGAGCATCCAAACAGACTAGGATCCCACAAAGCCAGTACATACAGTAGAATCAAAACCCAGTGCCATTGTCCTTGGCTTCTCAATCAGCCTTCATTGCCAGCCACATTCAGAGTGTCCAGTCCAGCTGGCCTTGGTGAGCTCCCATTAGATCAGCCCCACCATCTCAGTGGACACACCCCTTGCGGTCCTGACTTCCTTGCTCATGTTCTCCCTCTTTCTGCTCCGCATTTGGGCCTTGGGAGCTCAGTCCAGTGCTCCAATGTGGGTCTCTGTCTCTATCTCCATCCATTGCCAGATGACCTGAACTGACCCTATCCTATAGCCACACTGATGAATATCTTGCATATCACCATTGAGTTGGAAACTTAAACGATGTAACCATAGGTATAGAACTCTACATTCTTTTCAGAAAAAGGAAAGTGTCAGAATCGGCAATGTTTATAGCTAATCTTATTCAAAAGGTACCAACTTGTATACACAGCAAAATTTTGACGTAAATATTAAGAACAAGAGAACACAATCAAAATAAAAGAAAAAATAATAGAAAGGAGAACAAACTAATAAAATAATGCACAGATGATAGAAAATATTAACAATAAAAAATAATTGTAGAGAAAGTCAAGAAAAACAGGTACCAAAATGAGTTGTTAAATCTATGAAACATTTTGTTATATTTCTCATGCACATTTATAGCATACTGGACTAAAATCCTGTTGATCACAGAGAGACAACGATGCTACCATTTAACACAATGACATGACTTTTCAGTATTGAAACAGCATTTCTTCTGCATGCAGTACCTTTCTAATGGAATTTATTTATAGCTAGCTGCATCATTATTTAAGACTGTGACATATGGTTAAGAACCTTTTCTGACCTAATGGAAGGGCACGACAAATCCATCAGTTAAGACTCCAAGTCCCTGCCTGCTTCATATCTTATTATCCCACATTCACTAAGACTTCACTTTCTAGACACAAACTCATGAATAAATTAAGACTTGCAACAAAATTAGGAAACAGATCCTGAACCCCCATGTTTAATGTCTTGTGTGACTACACTGGCAATTTAGACACACACACACACACACACACACACTCCTCCCCCCCTTGGTTTTTCTTTTTCCTTTTTTTTCTTTTTTTTTGTTTGTTTTTTTAAGACAGGGTTTTGAGCCTGTCCTGGAACTAGCTCTTGTAGACCAGACTGACCTCAAACTCACAGAGATCTACCTGCCTCTGCCTCCCGAGTGCTGGGATTAAAGGCATGCACCAGCACCCAACTGGTCAAGAAGTGTTTCTCATCTACGTCAATGCAGCATGTCTCTCCTGACTTCACTCTTGTGTGAACAATATATTATTTCATTGGTGAAGGGTCAGATAGCCTGGGTAACTCCCATCTCTGATATTTGACATGTAGTTAGCGTGAGTGACTTGGCTGACAGGGATACAGAATACATCCTACATTGTGGTGGCATTTATTCACATGGTGGCCATTGCAAGGAAAAGAGATGGCTCAAAACGATGGACTTCTGCATATCTGTTAGGATCACATTCGCTAATGTCATATTGGTCATTTAAGTTGTGTGGTCAACCTAGATAAAAGGCCTACAAAAATGCATCTATTTATATTTTTATTGAGCTATACATTTTTTTCTCCACTACCCTCCTTTACTCCTCTCTCCCCTTTTACCCTCTCATGTATCCTGCATGCTCCCAATTTACTCAGGAGACCTTGTCTTTTTCTCTTTACTATGTAGATCTATTTCTTTGTTTTTAAAAATTGCATCTTAATGAAGAAAGAATATTATCCCTTTTAGCAGTTATTTTGACGTTACATAGTTTCACTCTACAAACACACATCACACTCACCCCTCAACACACAAAGGGGTGGAAGAGTAACACATTTAGTATTGCTCATAAGTGTGTATTTAGGACTGGCAATTTGGTATTTTGTAACCAATCTACTTTGTTGAATTTTTCATGAGTACAATTGGGATATTTCATTCACCATTGTTACATTGCCTTCTGTCTTTCCACAGTATGTTTATGAAATTGGTATACCAATGCTCAGTGTATATTTACAATTGCTGTATCATTTTAATTTATTGTCTCCTTTATTAATATGCAATGACCTTCTTTGTCTTTTGAAACTAATTTCATCTTGAATTGTGCCTTGCCTGCTACAATTAGAGCTATGTTGGCTTACTTTTGGATACTGTTCGCTTGGGATTTAGTTTCTATTCTCTCTCTTTGTGGTTGAGGGTGTGTGTATGTGTGCCTGTGGTGTCCTGCCCTGTTACTAGCTGGCTTGTTTCCCTGGGACAGTGTCTCTCACTGAACCAGGAGCTAAACTGATGATTGGTAATCTCCAGATTCCCAGTCCACCTGTTTCATTGTAAGGGTTACAGGCATGTTTGACCATGCCCATCCATCTTTTTATGTGGGTTCTGGGGATTTGACTTTGTGATGTAGTGGGTTCCCTTGTTCAAATGACTCAGAGCAGAAAGTGTGTTATTACAAATGTAAGTTTTTCTTTCTTTTATGGTCTTCCCAACTTGAATATGACTCTCAAATACTTTAAGTTTTACACAAAATCACTGAAGTTATAAAATTAATAGTTTCTGAATTATCCCAGGAACATGCCTATAGTTGGAAAAGTGAACTTAAAAAAGTGTAGTCCAGGTTTGAGAAAATTGAAAGAATGAGAACCTGAAATTATCTGAGGTGTGCTCTTTGACCCCAGGACACTAGCAAGGTAATTGCATACAGTCTCATCCTAGACACATGGTTTTAGACCCATGTTCTGTCATGTTATTTTTACCATTATCCATTTGTCCTGTGCAATGGATACTTAAGAATGAAGGATCCTGACAATGTACATCTTATACATTCAAGGCATGCCAAGTAACTCCTAAAGATTCAAAAATCTCTGAACTGGGATGTGTGTGGTACTTAGTGTTGGAGTGGGCAAGCAAGAGAATCCCTTTCACCAAGACGTCAGCTAATCTTGAGATATTTTATAAAATATCTTGAGATAAAATATCTTATCTTTATCACAACTACAAGGTTGTGAATGGCTGCTACCATGCCCTACCATGAGATATTATTGGTATTTTCACCAGAATTCAGTTCTCCATATTTTAACATGACTCTTGCCTTGGGCAGAGCATCAGCACAAGTGGAGAAGAGGAACAGCAGGGATGTTGATTGATAAGAGGATTAATGACTAAGAATCTCTCCTGGTAACCTGACAGGATTTAAGACTGCATAGGGGCCAAGACTCACAGACTTCATTGCATGCCATCTGCCCCTTCTGACTTTAAAAATGTCACAATTTTGATGACAAAATGAACGAAACATCTCAAGCTTGAAATGCCAACCCTTTCCAAATGTGTGAGCTTTTGCAGCTGTACCAATCACATGACTGTGAAGCTGGTCCTTATTGTAGCATCTTGGAAGACTGGGGTAAAACATTGGTGCAATTAGGAAGTGGTCCTCATTGTGGGGCTATTTTCATAGTCTAAGCACTTGAGCAATGCTGATGTGGATGAGTAAGGGAGAACCATGGATAGGCTGTTCACAAAAAAAAATTAGAGACTCAAAGATGAGTCTATACCAATGCCTAGTTGGAGAATAAATCAGAAACAGAAGCTTAAGAAGTCCAAAGACAGCATTCACTTCAACTAGGAACTGGGCTCCCAGACCTTGTTCAGGATACTAATTTGTCAGTGCCCCACAATGTCATTTCAAAACCAAAACTAAAGTAAAAATGAGGCTATAAAGCAGAAACACAGAGAGAATTTTCTCCAATGCTATTCATTCCCCACATTTCTCCTGCCTTTTTTTTTTTGCTGGATCATAACGGTTCTTCTATCAGTCTGTCTGTCTTGGATATACATTTATAGTTTGTGGCTCTTTGTTGTCTTCTCACACTTGATGCCTAGCTATGGGAGATATATAATCTAGCTACTTGCTTCGTGGGCATAACATTCTTGGAGTATTTGTATCCATGTGTGATGACCACTATTTCTCATCTCTATCGTGAATTATTTCAAGGATTTATTTTAAAAGAGAGTCTTTTGGTCTTCTCTATGTACCAACAAGTTTCTGCTTTCTCTGCCATGTTTGTGAGATTCAATATGGGGAGAAGTGTAGACACAATGTTTACCATGGTTTCTTTTTTCTCCCTATTTTCTTTCCTCCTCTGCAATCACCTGACACTTGACAGAAACTTTTCTGTTATACTTGTCAATGTATAATTCATTTGTAATTATAAATGTGTGGTTTGATAAGTCTAGACAAGTGAATTACTGTATAGAACACAAAAGTCTAGTTAGAGCATTTCCCTTACTCAAAATGTTCCCTTACGCACTTTCCTGTCAATTACCGAGCTCAGCCCTATTATTTAAGTACTAGTTTCTTTTTTCCCCTCCTTCCTTCTCTCCTAACCTCCCTCCCCCCTTTTTCCCTCCTTCTTTTCCTTTCTTCCTTTTGTTTTTTCAAGACAGTGTTTCACTATGTAGCCCTTGATGTCCTGGAACTTTCTCTGCAAATGAGACTGGCTTCAAACTCACAGAGATCTGCCTGCAGAGGGCTCTTGAGTGCTGGGATTAAAGGCATGTGCCACCACACATGACTAATTTCTTTTTTTTTTTTAGTAAATTTTATTAAATTATAAAAGTTTCCATTTCCGCCCCTCTTCCCAACACCCTCCCACTCCCCCCACTCCCTCTCCTCCTTCCTCTTCGTCCCTTAGGGCAGTCAGGGTTTCCTGCCCTGTGGGAAGTTCAAGTTCCTCCCCCCTCCCTCCAGGTCCAGGAAGGTGAGTGTCCAAACAGACTTGATCCCCAAAATCCAGTATATGCAGAGGAAACAGGTTCCAGTATCATAGTCAATGGCTTTTCAGAAAGACTTCAGGCCAGCCACATTCAGAGATTCCGGCCAAATTCCGAGAATCTCGTTAGATCACTTCCTCATTCAGTCCCAGTCCAACTGGCCTTGGTAAACTCTCCTTAGATCCGTTCCATTGTATCAGTAGGTGATAGCATCCCTCGCAGTACTGATTTCGTTTTTCATGTTCTTCCTCCTTCTGTTCCTCATTTGGACCTCGGGGGGCGCAGTCCGGTGCTACAATGTGGGTCTCCGACTGTATCGCCGTCCTTCGCCAGATGAAAGATCTATGGTGATAAGCAAAATATACATCAGTATGGTTATGGGCCACGGCCGATTCAGGCACCCTCTCCTCTGTCCAGAGAACAATCTGGGGGATCTCTCCTTGGACCTGGGATCCCATATATAATCAAGTCTCCTGTAATTTCTACCAAATGTATATTAGGGTTTTGAGTTTTAAAGATCATAAAATTAGGACAAACTACTGTATTGCTTATGTTGCTTCTTATCACCAAATAATATTATGTCATAAAATTGTGCAACTAGTTCACTCATCCACTCTCTGACAGACATTCAGCTTCCAAGTACAAACTGTTATAAACATTCATATAAAAATTATTGTGCAGATATACATTTTATTTCCTTCAGATTTATTCTTAGGAATAAACTACTGAAATCATCCAATTCATATGATTATAGCAAACTGTCCCATGTTTTTGCTGTGCAGTGTATATGTATGATACAGTACAATATATGTCATTGTTAATAATTAACTTCGACTTGGCCAATTTATTGAGTAAGAAGTGGCATCCCAAAGGCATATATTCCTGATTTGCTTCTTCTGGGTGTCATATAATGCTTAGAGTATTTTCAGCAGCTTATTTGACCTTAATAAAATGTGTGTTCAAATACTTGCCCATTATTAATTGGATTATTTATTTTCTCAGCTGCAGAACTTGCTTGGGTATTCTGAATAAAAGTTTCTAGCCAGATGTATACAATTTGATATTTTCTAATATATGGCTTCTCTGCTTATTTTTTCTAGCTGTATCTTTTAAGAAGCATATTTTTGAACTTTTTGAAAACAAGATTATTATTTTTACTTTTGTATGCTTGCTCTAGAAATAGCAGACTGCATCCTAATTTATGAAAGTTCATTTCTAGTCAACATTGCATCTCTCCATACCTGCCTCTTCATAATACTGCTTCATATTTCCCACTTAGCACATGATACACCTCACTCTTCACTCCATAGTATTCTCCAAAGTTCACCTCTTATCATCTGAGTTATTGTGGGAATATTTTTATCTTCCACACACATTTAACAGCTTTGTTATTTTTACTAAATTGTCTGATGATTTCATGAATATAAAATACACTGTCTTATATGTATCCACGTACTTATTCTTTTTGAACTTCTTTTTGTAGATCTTATTTCCCATATAACATAATTTCCTTCTGTTGTTTTGAGAGTGCTTTAACATTTATTTTATTTCAATTCTGTTAATAGCAGTGTCAGTTTCATTCATTTGGAAGATAACTTTTATCATTTGTCTTGTAAAAATATTTTTGTGGGATATATACAGACTGGGAGTCTTTCTTTTCTTTTCATTATATCATAGTTTTCTGTACTATACCCTGTCTGACGAAAAGCCAGCATCCATTCTTAACATTTGTTTCATGAATATAATTTTTTTGGTAGTGTAGTTGTCTTCAGTATTTTATCTTTATTTTCAGTTCCACAATGGGATTGTAAACATGACCTAGTTTAACTTACTTTAGGTTTTGGCTTGAGTTTTTATTTTTTAGAAAATTGCAGTCATAAATCAATAATTTCTATCATTTTTGGGAAATTTTCATCATCACTTTCCAATTTTCTTATTCTCCCAATAGCCTCTTCTATTTTAATAGTAGTTGATTTAATCTCTTTATCTGCTACATCCAAAACATGAGTCATCAGTGGATCAATTTTTATTGACTTTTCTTAACTTTTGACTATTTATCACATTTTCTTATTTCTTTGTATGTCTGCTCACTTACTTCTGGACTGTATACTGTTTGTGGCACATTTTAATCATATTAAATTTGGAAAGTGTTTAATTTTAATTATTCGTCTATTCTCTTGTGGCATCATATGTTGGTAAGTAACAACTCTCAAAATAGCACAGTATTTCCCAGTTTCTCCAAATTTCTGGGTCTTGAGTTTCAACTTTAATATCCCCCCAAAAGAATGCAGTTATGTTATTTGTAGGGAAATGGATGCAGCTGGAGACAACCATATTGAACAAATTAGACCTTAACCAAACTATGTATTTAAGCTCATAAAGAAAGTTATGATTTATTTTCTCTCATTTGTGGTTCTTAGATTGTATAGACACATAAAATCAAGTATGTATATATGGCATAAAAGTGGCAGTGGGACTGTCTAATAGAACAAAGAAGATTAACAGGAGAGGGAGGGAAGGGAAAAAGAAGGGAAGGTGACATGGGAAGCCTATGCTTGACTTCCAGCATATCCACGTAGGACAGTGTCCTTAAGTAACCCAGTACATTATACAATGAATATGTCCAGTAAAAAATTTTAAATGTGCACCGTGACTTTTTTCTTCTTTATTGTGGATAGATCTAGAGTCAGCCTTGCTGTAGTTCTTACTCTTTGGGGACAGCCTTTCTGGTGTCTCAGTTAGATACCAAGGATGATACAGAAGGGTTAGGGAGAAATATACTCTGGCTACATCAGATGGCCCATGTTGTCTAGCACAGGCTGACCACAGCAGATGAGAAAGCTCATCACTGCTGCTGCTGAGGAGTGTCCTGAACACTCCTCAACGCTCAGTGCCTGCAGACACTATTCACAAAGTCACGCAACAGCCTTTGTCAGATCCCAAAGCTTCCATCTGTTCAGCTCCTTCCTTTTCAGTTTTGTTCTGTTCAGGTCCCAGCCATTTCCGCTTCCTAGAATATTCATTGTAGTTTATCTCGTGCTTGAATTCACCGTGTTTACTGTCCAGATCTCTGTATTGTGTTTCGGGAGTTGTCCTCAAACAGAAACCTCTCTGTTGTCCAAAGTCTAAAAACTATTGCCTTAGATGCCTTGTCCAGTAGTATGGCTGCTTCTAATGGGAAGGCAAATCAACTGTCTATTTTGATTAGAAACATTATTAGCTTTTAAAATCCTCCCTAACTGTTGTTGTTTGCAATGATCATGCCTCCAGTTAGAGACATGGAGTATAATTCGAGCCCTTTAAATTAGTCCTCTTCTTTTTGGTGTTTAATACTCTAACATTTAGCAGTTGTATTTTTTTAATTTGTTACTTGCTATTTAGTGATCCTATTCCTTCTTCCTACATGAATAAGTTTTCTATATAATTAATATTTACCAGACTTTCACTATGGTGACAAAAAAACACATTCTACTATTTATTGTGGAGATCAAATACAGCCTCACATGAAACCCAGTATCTAGTGATGGAAGCACACAGGAAACATTATGGGCAATATATCCATGTTTTTAACTACAAGATGTGGGGAGTTGATATAGAGGGAAGTATTGCTATCTTTCTCACTGACCTGTTATAAATTGTGTATTAACTTGAGTATTCTTGAATATTTTTTCTTTTAATCTATACACTCAAACTTCTGTCTACTAAAAACTTCCTTGATATTTCTTTAACACCCACAAAGACAGTCCCTTTAACTCTTGCCATATCATCTACTAAAACACAAGCTTTTTTCAGGAAGCATGTTGGTCACAAACACAAATTCAGAAAATTTTTGATAGGTTGTTTTGATCACAGCTTATAAACATGCACTCACACTAGTGGGAAAATATAGTTTTACTGTTTCTTTGTCTGTGTAGAGCATAGAATAAAAATACTTCTTCAGTAGACACCAATTTTATGATTAATCTGCAGTTAGGTATGCTCTGTTTTCTTTAAAATATATGGTGCCATAGGGATGGATCAGAGTGCATAAAACACCCATTCTTCCTTCGATGGCAGGCAAGGGGTCAGAATGATTTCATTTGATAGGTTAAGTATTGACCTACAAAAGCAGAAAAAATAGGTCACGGAAGAAGAGGTAAGCCGGATGGACAGAACTTGACGTGTAATTGCTTTAGAATTACACAACTCCTAGGTTGATCACAGAGAAGAAGACCAACGGGGTTCTTTCATGTGCTAGAAAAAGAAGCTTCAGAACATTCTCATGAAAACTATGCACTGATGTCGCTTAACTGGTGACTGGGTTTCCTGGAGACCGCTCCTGTATTTTTATTCCAGCATCAGGAGCTTTATCGGTTTCGTGAAGAGAAGGCAGAGCTTGTTAAAAGACTCTGCCTTGGCTTTTCTCTGTCCTGCTCTCTCACACACTCTTCCAAATCAACCAGTAAATGACAACCCTATATGATAATGTCTTAGCTCATTAATGTGAAAGGAAGTGGGAGGCATACGGAATAGCAAGTAACAGGCTTAAAAATAACCCCAAATTGATGAAGTATTGTGCAGTTCAAATGATGGACCTTTCAGGGTGCTATATTTAGTACCATTGGGATTCATCCATTAAAAACTATTTCAGAGGAAATGGAAAAGTTGAGCGTTAGATGAGTAAAATGTGGGATTTTAAAAATGAAAAGGAAATGTGTGTAAGATATCCAAATGCTTAGGAAGGTGAGAAGACTAAAATCTGAGATCTAATACATACCTAATTTCTCTGAACTTTCAGCTGGAGCTATTTAGACGCCAAATGCATTAAAGAGAAAAAAATGTATTAGAGTGGTAGCAAATATTTACCATCAGTGGAAGAAAAGAATAATGCCTATTTTCTGGGTCTTTGGTGGGAAACAAAAAGCAAGGAATTTAATGTCCTTCATATGATGATTACTAAATTTCAATATAAAAAGACTAATATTACTAATATATTTTTCACAAAGCTATAAAAAAATTTAGACATTTGAATGACAGCCTAAGCCAATGTTCCAAGTGTTTTGTTTTATGTTTGATTCAATATGAGAAATTGTAATCTGTAGCAGTATAATCCTTGGATTCACACCTCTGTTTACTGATTGAATCTCTAGTTGCCTTAGTTTACTGAATTTTTAGTTGGATAAATAATATACACTCCTTTTGGTGTTATGAGAACTTAATAAAATTAAGTATTTAAAATATATACGAAAACACTATACATAGAACAAATGTTCAATAGATGGAAATAATGTCATTCCCCACGTGGAAACTCAATAAATTCTTATAATGTGCCACACTTAAAATTGCACATCAAATAAATATTTGGTGCCAAACACATAATATACATATGATAAATAAATGAGCACCAGATACCACTTTATAGAAATTATAAAGATAATTATAATTATAAAAAGATAAAAAGAGCATTGTTGGAAAATTCTTATAGAAAACAATCCAAGGAGTCAAACAATAAATTCCCAGGTCAGAAAACAGAACTTTAGGCTCTGCTCTTTTGTGAGGAAAATAGTAAAATTACATTGCCTTACCACTAGAGGGCAGAAAGACAGCAGACTGTCTTCTTAGCAAGTGGGCTGAGTAAGTGAAGAGCATACAGTTTTGATTTGGGTCTTCTGCTATTTCTTCTTTTAATTATTTCATCATATCAGTGATATACAATAACGACCCCCAAACAATATGCATTTCTAGGAAGACTCTTCCACAATATCATGATTTAATTAGTATTGTTCAAAACTATTTGGTACAACAATAATGCTGGGGTTGTCTTCAGTTCATTCTCATTGGTTCATTTACAAAGTACCAGCAAATGCATCCATCAACATTTATCAAGTTTCATTTACAAGATGATTTTACTGGCGCCTTTAATCATACATAATAATCAAGTTTCGTTGTGACATTTCATTCACTTTCTTAATCTATTTTTCTCATATACTCTCTATTTTCCTTAACCTGCTTCCTTTGATCTTGTTTCTGCCTCTTTCCTTTGTTGAAATGGCTCATCTGTAAGAATACTGATGTGAATATGAGAAGTCAAAGGAACAACAAAATTAAAGGAAAAAGGGGTTCAATGTGAGGTGACATTAAATTCCTCTTGTGTAAAACTGTAGCTAAAAGCATCACAGACACCCCACAGAGAAGATATGCACATTAAATAAAAAAGTGAATTTCATCCATGCAATAGGGAGAGTCAGCCATCCCTGAACACTTGATGATTACCTTGGAGATAGGATGTGGATATTTTATTTTTTTCTGGCAGTCTAACTAGAGTTATGAAAGGGGTTTATTTTCCAGTATGATCATACCCTACAACAGTAAAATAGTTTTGCTCTTATGTTTAGTGGCAGTTCGTAGTTAGTTTTCATATTATGAAATGAACTCCAGTATATTAAAAGGTTGACATTGTAGTGGATAAAAGACGAATGTTAGAACAAGAAAGATAAAGAATTAGAATCCATATTGCTTATATTATACCTGCTGCATCAGCCGTCACCCCTCTCTGTGTGTGCATGTGTGTGTGTGTCTTATTTCTTCATCTGGAAATTGGAATAAAATAATACAACTTTAAGGCATGGTCTTAAGTGGTAACTCTTCTTTTTGTAGTTTAATATATTAATAACCTAAGAGACAGGATTCAGATCAAAATTAGATATTCTTGAGCTTTGGATACATATATTCTTTTATTCATTGCTAGTCAATATAATTAATCACATATCAGTATGTAATTGAGGTGTTTACAGAATCATGGAGAACGTCCAGAACATTGTCTCCATATTTCAGAAAATGATCAACAGTAATACTGCATAGAAAAAATTGCCCACATGATGAGATTTTTTTTCCCAAGTACCATATAAGTAATATGCTCAAGTAACTTTCAGTGATCTAAAGAAGCCAGCTGTGTCACTTGGTTTGAATAATGACTACTGTCTTATTTTACATTAGAATTGGGTGGCTCAGACTTAGCCCTGTCTTTCAGAGCTGTGCAGTCTTGTGTGTAAAGGAACTGGAATGACCAAGCTCATTTAGATAGGCACACAGATACCTATCAATCAGTAATCCAAGCCTCCTGGCACAGCTAGTACAATAGAAAAAGCTGGAGAATATGAAACTATTATGTATAAATGAGTTTAAGCCAAATTGAGAAAAAGGCAGAAACTGACAAGATTTTTTTTAATGACTAGAAAATGTACTACTGTCCACTTGTAGAAGTACAGGTGGTACTAATCATTCAATATTTTAGAAGTACAATTATTTGAAGATATTATAATTTTAAGCAGTTTTACAAATATTTGCCAATGTAAGGTGAGAACTCCAATGACTTTTGCATATTCAGAGTTAGGCATCCATCTTCCAATCAACATTTTGACACCTGTTCAGGCTCTGGCTTCTTAAATCAAAGTCTTTATACTAATTTGCATTTTGCATCCTGATGCCTTCAGTGGAAGAGTTGTTTTCCTCAGGAAACCTTTCCCTCTGTTCTAGTGCAAACAAAGGCAACTTCTTTTCTAATGGCATTTCTCTTTAGCAACCTTCGCCTCTTTATCCATACTTGGCATCTCAAACAACTTTAGATGCCCTTGTATTCCCAAGATGCATAGGTTTTCAAATGTTTCTGTGCTTTTTGCTTCCCATTTGGACTACAACCCTGCCGAAAAGCAGCAAACAATAACTATACAACAACCTGGATACTTATGCTGTCTTAAGTGTTCCCACCACCCAAGAAACTATCCCATTTATTTTCAATTCAGTCCTACTAAGTACAGATCAAATAGAATTCCCTTTTTTTTTTTTCGCTAGAATGTAATGACCACTAGACAAATTCCCAGGAGAATCTTTGTGACCAACTGAAACTACATGAACACAATCTTTATGCTTACATTCATACGGACACTTAAGTCTTCCAAACTCCCTACCCAGTTTGGCCATTAAATGAAGCCCACAGCATTAGCTCCTCTTCCAAATTCTCTCTTAAAAGCAGTAAGTCTACAAATCACATGATCATGTTTAAGCTCAGCAACGGACCCATGTCTCTGATACTATTTTTATATTGGTATTTTGTTCTCATTGTTTTGCTGAAATACCTCACAGATATAGCATAAGGGATGAAAGAACGGTTCGGCCTCATGTTCCAGCAGCATTTCTATCTACCATGTGAGGGAAGACATGCCAGTAGAACGAGTTCCGTGTATGGTCTTGGGAAGATGAATCAAGAGCCTTATTTATGTGATGACAGACCACAAGGCAGAAAGTTTAGTCCAGAAACAGTGGCCAATATCACATTGTATGGCCCAGCCAGTCCTTGTGAACTGCTTCATCCAAGCAGGCCCCACCTCATAAGACTGAAGCCTTCATAATAGTGCCAAACACTGGCTACTGAACCCTCAGAACATAAGCCCTTGAAGAACATTTCATATTCAAATCATAATATTTCTATCGTATGGTAAGGTAGAGGTAAATCTAACACTATTGGTTTAGCTGCATTAACTTCATTATGAAGAAAAAAAAACCCTTCAAACAGTCCTCCAACTTAGATATGCTGACTTGTGCAAAATTTCTTTTGATTCTTAATATATTCTGCAAGGAAAAAGATATTAGTTAAATTCTGAACACCAGAAAAATTAGGACTCAGCATTTCTTTTTATATTATAGGCCCAGAATTTGAATTCCAGTTAACTGAGCCCCCACAAAGTGCTAGACACTTGGCTTTCTTGTGAGGATTAGAAGCATAGATCGGAAACACTTTTACACAATATGCCTTTCCAGTCTAGTGAAAGATAAAGAGATGAAAGCAAATAATTCTAATGCAATGCGGTATGATACCTACTTTAATAGCGAAACACAGGATGCACTAGAAAAAGGAAAGCCATCTTAGATGAGAGTCCAGACAGGTTTCTTAGGGTGGGGGGCATTTACCCTGGATCTTGAGAAATTCCCAGGAGCCATTCTGAAGAGGCAGGTGGGTGGACACCACATGAGAAAGATTAAAAACCCACATGAAATTGTGCTGACTCCTATATAAACAACTATGAGGAAAAGCAAAAAAAAAATTCAAAAAAGCCTACTGACTTTTTCTATTGATTTACAGCTTAATAATATGAGCTCAATGAATATTTAGAGACTGTATGATATAAAAAGAACAATCAGAATAAGCTATTATGTCTTCTTGAATCTCATTTAAAACCTAATTAAGTCTGGTGGGAAGCTGGCAGAGGCCTGTCTGAGTGGAAGGAGACAGATATATCTCTGAAAAGAAACAGTAGAAAGTCAGCTTATTCCTCCTCAAATCTTGCACTTTTACTTCAACTCTATCTTTCAATACTGGAAGGAGACACATATCCATAGAAAAAGACATTCTTATTTATAAAATATTTTTCAGACATGTTTTCACTTGACCCTTAAACAACCTTTTGAGTAGGAGCAAACATGGTATGTGTTACTGTCCATCCTGCCCATTTATAAGCTCAGAGAAGTACAGTAACTTGTCCAATGCCACAAAGCACAGAGTTAGAGTAAAAACAAAGACCCTTTGATACTAAATCCTTAGTTCTTTAAAAAAAACTACACATTTTCTTTACTAAAATCTTTGATATATTTACAAAGCAAATTGTATCATGAAATTATGAGTTTTATTAAGTTGATCAAAGGTAATCTTCACTTCTGTTCAATTGAATTAATTCACTTCTTCATAATAAACCCAACTAGCAATTCTATCCATTGTGGGACAGGGTAGGCATGTGGGAAGGTTTCATCCATGGATCTGTACAGCATCAAATACTGTATCCCTCTCCACTTTGCTCTTTACTCCATGTTGTTAATTTGTAGGCACTCACTTGCCTTCAACTTGTTCAGTATGGACCACTTTTAAATGAGAGAAGAAAGGGGAAAGTTAGCTTAGAGTGTATATTCCATGGCATCTCTCATATTGACCTCCAGTGACATATCAATATCTCTTTAATTAAAATGGTATGTTATGCCGTATGTCTCTTCCCAGCTATCTAGCTTACCTGGGTTCTAAGAACCATTCCCTTTTTGTTTCAAGCCTTGCAGTAGTAATCCTATACTGCTGTTTTCAGCCATGGGTTTCATCATTTTTGCTTACTACTATTCCTAAATTCTGTCCTACGTGTTAAATTCTCCTCAAGTTCAAAGACATCTGTTTTTGGCTCAGATCCTAGTGAATGCCTTCATACTTCCACCGTTCATTTACATCCATTTCTAATAATATTCTCACATAAATACCTGGCTCACTAATGATTGCCATATTGAGTTGGGTATACTCATTCACACTCTTTTACAAAACTTCAAGTTCCGTTGCTGGGTTTTGGTCTTAAAAGTTTTCATATGACTTTGTTGCATGAGTATAGTAGTTAAAGATACAACACTGAAGAGCAATAGACCTTATCTTTAAAGTCTTTAAGTATATTAAATGAATAAAAATCATATCACAAACATAGGATACACACAAATACCACAGTTTGATTAGATGGGTTAGATTTGGTTGCAATATTTAGGTCTATGCAGTCAAGAGTGCACCAGTAAATCTGAGACCTAGTCTTCAATTAATAATAATGCAGACAGTAGAACTTCAGTACAGTGACTTCCTTAACACTATTTTACTGTAAACAAAAGAAGTAAATTTTTATGGAAAGAATATTTTCAATGTTCTAAGAGCTATTTCTTTATATACAAATATTTCCATGGATTTTAAATACAAATTGACTTGTCTATGGCTATGTTTCTTCTCTCAAAATAGAGATCTCCTGAGAATGGGTTATTGTGTTGTCAGTTAGGTCCTGCACCTCAGGCTCATCCATTTAAAAAGGAAGGTTTTGCAGTACCACCTTGACAGTGAAAAGTTTTTTTTCAAATCCTCACCCTAGAAGCTTTGGGAAAGCCTGAGGTACACACACACACACACACACACACACACATACACACACACACCAAATTTGGCATTAGAATAAAATGTCATGAGGCTACTTTGCTGGATTTGCTAATAGTTTAAATGCAATAAACTTTCAGTTTATTCACGTCACTTGCATGTTTTACAGTTATTGGTGACTAATTGGACCAAACTGTTCATTAATGTGGTTTCCAATAGAAGAGGTGGATAGAAGAGGTGGAATTCTTACAAACTAGTGGATTGCACAAAGAAAAGTAGCAAACTTATGATGAACATTCCCAATTGTTTACCAGAAAAGCATATGTAGTAGAGAATGAAACATTAGTCATAACTCACCATCACCTGGGTCTTGATGAAAATGATTTAGTGGGGACTTCTAAAATTATATGAGAACCGAGACAACATCTACAGCAGAAAGAAGATGTTACTGCTGGGATGATTTTAGTGTCTGTGAGTTTTAAAATAAGTCCCAGTATTATTCCTAATTTGGAACATCTCATTACCATCATCAAAAGAAATATTCGGATCTGATGTCTTCCATATTTACTACCTATAAAATATAGCCAGAGGATTTTAGTCCTTGACATTTGCATTTATCTAATTTATTGTCCACAGGCTTTGAATGCTTTGAATTACTTATTTAATTTAAATTAATGGTCCATGTACAAGTCAAAGAAAGCTAAACTAATTAAGGCAGAAAAGTCTAATCTGGCACATTAAATTCTAAGATTTATTGCAGACATTCAAGATTTGATTTTGATTGCATTTATTGAATCAGGCCAGGAAGCTATTTTACATTAATGTTTGGGCTAGGTTAATCTATAGTAAAGCCTATCCTAAGAATAGGGAGACGAGTTCAATTCACTTCAACATTTCAATGCAGTGCGCCATGAAAATAAATTCGAGATCCTGAGATAAACTGGTGACAAGATCTACCTTTAAAGAACCCTCAGTCTTCTAAAGGGAAGAAGGCTTAATGTGATCATGGCTGCATCTGCTTATCTTTTGTCACTGTAAGTTTGGCTATAACTTCCAAAGCTATGCTCTTCAAACTCTTAAAATATATCCATATGTCAAAGGTTTCAAAGGAGTTAGTTATCCTACCGTGGGGCAGCAATGCCTTACTACACACTACATGTTAGCAGCTGAAAACCCCAGTGCTAGGAAAGGCTTATTTTTAGCAGATGTTGGCTAGCAGGGGTCTCATATACCCTCAAAACATTACATGATGTTGCTGGTGTTCTTGGTTCTCCTCCAGAAGTTGATGGTAAGACTTGGTTGCTGAAAGCACCATATGCTTTAGTCATAGAGGAAGCATCTAGTTAGTATTTACCTGGAGGTTTCAGCCATACTGGCTAGCTTTCCTAGTTCTGGAAAGTGCTATGCACAGTCCTGGAGGATAAAAGCAATCACCAATCTTACCCTGTTGTGAACCTGACATGCTACAATAACAAGTGGCCCAGCAAGACATGTCCGCTGATATAATAGTGGAATGAGTGTTATAGGAACAGCTCACCACTCAGGTTGGATTTAAGGCCTGCTTTATAAAATGAAACCCATACCTGGCACCATTACTGTGGCCAAGAACTTATATCTAGATTTCTCATAGGTCCAAAAAGAAAACTTGTTAATGTTAATCTGCTAAATGGGGATACTATTAAAATGAATCCTATTGACTTAGAGCTATATCTAAAGATTAGAACATCTCTCAACCCAACTACTTATTGCTGTAGATAGCAATTAACAGACACCTAAAGCTGGTCAAAGTAAAGAGAATATAGCCTACAGGGACTCAGTTCTAAGTGGGACATCCATTTTACACTTTTCTCCCAAAGCATGGATTATCAAGGGAAGGAATAGAAAGACCACAAGAGCCACAGGTAGGAGAAGATTGTAACAAGAGTGTTTCCAAATGCAGCAAACGATGTAATAGCAGTTGTGACAGCATGCACAAGACCTTTACAAACTCAAAGCAGACAAAATTGCAACATGGAGCAGGGTTATTGGCATGAAGTCCCACCCCTAACTTAGAAACTCATTATTGATAGCTCTTGGGAAAGGGAGAGTCGATTTGAAGAGGAGTGCCCCTTGTAGGTTGTCACACATCCAAGAGTATATAGGCAGCAGATATTAGATTAGATGAATTCAAATAAATGGGCCAGTAGGGAAGGGTGATGGATATGGGAGAGGTTGGGGGATGGTGGTTAATATGATCAAGATACAGTGCATGAAATTCTTTTTTACTTTATTATTTTTTAAAAAGAAAACGAACTATATATTTTTTTAATTTTACACATGAATCTCAGCTCCCACTCCTTCCCCTCGTCCCATTCCCTCCACCTCCCCCCCCTCCTACCCACATCCATTCGTTAAAGAGGGCAAGACACATTGCTCTGGGGAAGGTCCAAGGCCCTCCCTACTATGTCCAGTCTGAGCAAAGTATCCATCCAAAGAGAATATGTTCCCAAAAATCCAGTACAAGTAATAGGGATAAATTCTGGTGCCACTGCCAGTGGCCCCGCAGTCTACCCATGCCATGAAACTGTCACCAACATTCAGAGGATCTAGTTTGATCCTATTCTGGTTCCTTCCGTGTCTGGCTGGATGTAGTGAGCTCCCATTAGCTCAGGTAGACTGTTTCAAGTGTCTCCATCATGGTCTGGACCCCTCTGCTCATATTCTCACTCCTCCTACTCTTCAGCTGGACCCAGAGAGCTCAATCCAATGCTCTGATGCAGATCTCTGTCTCTGCGTCCATCAGTTGCTGAATGAAGGTTTTATGGTGATATTTAAAATATTCATCAGTCTGACTACAGGGCAAGGCCAGTTCAGGCACCCTCTCCTCTATTGCTTAGAGTCTTAGCTGGGGTCATCCTTGTGGATTCCTGGGAATTTCCCTCGTGACAGGTTTCTTGCTAGCCCCACAATGGCTCACTCATTCAAAATATCTCTTTCCTTGCTCTCATCTCTGTCCTTCCTCCATCTCAACTATCCCATTCTCTCGAGTTCTCCTCGCTTCTCCCCTTCTCCCCTCCTCTTCCTCTTTTGCCCTCTCTGCTCCCCCCACTCATGTGCTCCCAATGTTGTCAGGTGGACTTATTTCCCCTTTCCAGGTGGATATATGTATGTTTTTCTTAGGATTCATCTTGTTAGTTAGCTTCTCTAGGATCATATACTATAAGATTCAATATCCTTTGATTTACAGCTAGTATTTACCTATGAATGAGTACATGCCATGTTTATCTATCTGGGTCTGGGTTACCTCACTCAGGATGATTTTTTTTCTATTTCCATTCATTAGCATGCAAATCTCAAATGTCATTGTTTTTTTACCACTGAGTAGTACTCTAATGTGTAGATGTGCCACACTTTCTTTATCCATTTTTTCATTGAGGGGCATCTAGGTTGTTTCCAGGTTCTGGCTATTACAAATAATGCTACTACAAACATAGTTGAACAAGTGTCCTTGTAGTATGATTGAGCAGTTTTGGGGTATATGCCCAAGAGTGGTATTGCTGTGTACTGAAGTAGGTTAATTCCCAATTTTCTGAGAAGCCATCATACTGATTTTCAAAGTAGTTGTACAAGTTTGTATTCCCACCAACAATAGAGGAGTGTTCCCCTTACTCCTTTTATCCTCTCAAGCACAAGCTATCATTGGTGTTTTTGATCTTAGCCATTCTGACTGGTATAAAGTGGTATATCAGCATTGTTTTAATTTGCATCTGCCTGATGGCTAAGGATGTTGAAAATTTACTTAAGTGTCTTGGCCATTTGAGATTCTTCTGTTTCAGAATTCTGTTAATTCTCTACCCCATTTTTAATTGGGTTGTTTGGAATTTTGATGTCTAATTTCTTGAGTTTTTTATATATTTTGAAGATCAGTTCTCTGCCTGATGTGTGGTTGGTGAAGATCTTTTCCCATTCAGTAGGCTGCCTTTTTGTCTTATTGATTGTGTCCTTTGCTTTACAGAAACTTCTCAGTTTCAGGACATCCCATTTATTTATTGTTTTCAGTGTCTGTGGTACTGGGGTTATATTTAGGAAGTGGTTTCTTGTGCCCACGCATTGAAGGCTACTTCCCACTTTCTCTTCTATCAGGTTTAGTGTGGTTGGACTTATTTTGATGTTTTTTAAATCCATTTGGACTTGAGTTTTGTGCATGGGGATAAATATGGATTTATTTTCATTCTTCTACATGTTGATATCCAGTTATGCCAGCACAATTTGTTAAAGAAGTTTTTTTCCCCATTGTATAATTTTAGCTTCTTTGTCCAAAATCAAGTGTTCATATGGTGTGGGAGGTCTTTCTGCCTATGTGTTGCTTTTATTTGTTAATAAATAAAAATTGGCTTGGCCTATAGCATGGGAAGAGGAAGGCAGAGTTAGAGAGAAGCCATGGAGATGCCAGAGATAGACACTGTGAACTTTATCCGGTAAGCCACAGCCACATGGTGATATACAGATTAATAGAAATGGGTTAAATTAATGTAAGAGTTAGACAATAAGAAGCTAGAACTAACGGGCCAAACTGTGTTTTAATTAATGTTGTTTCTGTGTGGTTATTTTGGTTTTGAGTGGCTGAGACGAACAAATGTCAACTTTTCCAACATTCATAGGTGGGTGTGTGGATTAATATCTGGGTCTTAATATCTGCCAATACCAAACTGTTTTCATTACTGTAGCTCTATAAAAGAATTTGAAGTCAGGGATGGTGATGCCTCCAGTAGTTCCTTTATTGTACAGGATTATTTTGGCTATCCTGTTCTTTTTGTTTTGATTTTTCCATATGAAGTTGATTATTGTTATTTTAAGGTCTGTGAGGAATTGTGTTGGGATTTTGATGGGGATTGCATTGAATCTATAGATTACTTTTGGTAGGATTGCCATTTTTATTATGCTAATCCTAACTATCCAAGAGCATAGGAGACCTTTCCATTTTCTGATATCTTCCTCAATTTCTTCTTAAAAGACTTAAAGTTCTTGTCGAACAGGTCTCTCACTGTGGTTAGTGTTACCCTAAGATATTTTATGTTATTTGTGACTATTGTGAAGATTGATGTTCCTCTGATATCTTCCTCAACGTCTTTATCATTTGTATATAGGAAGGCTACTGATTTTTTTTTGAGTTTATTCTGTATCCTGCCACATTACTAAAGAGATTTATCAGCTGCAGAAATTTCCCTTGTAAAGTTTTTGGGGTAACTTATATTTCCTATCATATCATCTGCAAATAATGGAAGCCTGACTTCTTCTTTTCCAATGTGAATCCCCTTGATATCCTTTTGTTGTTTTAGTGATATATCCAGAATTTCAAGAACTATGTTGAATAGATATGGAGAAAACGGACAGCCTTGTTTCGTTCCTGATTTTAGTGGAATCTCTTTGAATTTCTGTCCATTTAATGTGATGCTGGCTGTTAGCTTGCCTTCTATTGCTTTTATTATGTTTAGATGTGGTCCTTTTTATCCCTGTCTCTTCAAGACCTGAACTATGAAGGGCTGTTGGATTTTGTTGAATGCTTTTTCAACATCTACTTAGATAATCATATGGTTTTTTCTTTCAGTTTATTTATATGGTGGATTGCATTGATAGGTTTTCATAAGTTAAACCACCCTTGAATTTCCAGGATGAAGCTGACTTAATCATGGTGAATGATTTTTTTTGATGTGTTCTTGGATTTGGTTTGCCAGTATTTTACTGAGTATTTATACATCCACATTCATGGTGGAGATTGGTCTGTAATTCTCTTTCTTGGTTGAGTCTTTGTGTGGTTAACTATAACCTCATAAAAAGAGTTTGGCAATGTTCCTTCTGTTTCTATTATGTGGAACACTTTGAGGAGCATAGATATTATTCCTTGAAATTCTGGTAGATTTCTGCACTAAAACTATGTGGCCCTGGGCTTTTTTTTTTTTTTTTGGCTGTAAGCTTCTATTTCCTTGCAGGTTATAGGTCATTTAAACCGTCCACCTGGTTTTGATTTAATTTTGGTATGTGGTACCTATCCAGAAAATTGCCCATTTCTTTTACATTTTTCAATTTTGTGGAGTAGAGGTTTTTCTAGTATGACCTAATGATTCTCTGGACTCACTCAGTGTCTGTTGTTATGTCCCCCTTTTCATTTCTGATTTTGTTAATTTGGATGTTCTCTCCCTGCCTTTTGATTAGTTTGGATAAGGTTTTGTCTATCTTGTTGATTTTCTCAAAGTACCAGCTCTTTGTTTCATTGATTCTGTGTGTTCTTTGTTTCTATTTTATTGATTTCAGCCCTCAGTTTGATTATTTCCTGTCTCCTACTTCTCCTGGGTGAGTCTGCTTCTTTTTGTTCTAGAGCTTTCAGGTGTGCTGTTAAGTCATTAGCGTGAGCTTTCTCTACTTTCTTTATGTAGGCACTTAGTGCTATGAACTTTCCTCTTAGCACTGCTTTCATAGTGTCCCATAGGTTGGGGTACATTCTGTCTTCATTTTCGTTGAATTCTAGGAAATATGTAATTCCTATCTTTATTTTGTCCTTGACCCAGGAGTGGTTCAACAGAGCAATATTTAATTTCTATGTGCTTGTGAACTTTCTGAAATTAGTATCGCTGTTGCATTTAATTTTAAACCATGGTGATCCGATAAGCTACAGGGGTCTACTCCAATTTTTTTGTATATGTTGAGCTTTGCTTTGTTACTGAGTATGTGGTCAGTCTTAGAGAAGGTTCCATGATGTGCTGAAAAGAAGGTATATTCTTTTATGTTTGGGTGGAATGTTCTGTAGATGTCTGTTAAGTCTATTTGATCATGACATCTGTTAGTTTTCTTATTTTTCTGTCTAGTTGTGTCCATTGGGGAGAATGGGGTTTGATGTGTGATTTAAACTTTAGTAATGTTTCTTTTACATATGGGTGATCTTGTATTTGGGGCATAGATATTCAGGATTGAGACTTCATCTTGGTGGATTGTTCCTGTTATGAATATAAAGTGTTCTTCTCCATCTCTTCTGACTAATTTTGGTTTGAAGTCTATTTTGTTAGATATTTGGATAGCCACACCCACTTTTTTTCTTAGGTCCATTTGACTGGAAAATCTTTTCCCATCCTTGACTTTGAGGTAATGTCTGTCTTTGAGTTTGAACTGTTTCTTGTATACAGCAGAAGGCTGGATCTTGCTTTCATATCCATTCTCTTAGCCTGTGTCTTTTTATGGGTGTATTAAGTCCATTGATATTAAGAGATATTAATGACCAGTGATTGTTAATTCCTGTTATTTTTTTGGTGGTTGTGTGTGTGTGTGTGTGTGTGTGTTTCCTTTCTTTGGGTTTTCCTGATGGGAGGTTATGTTTTGCCTGTGTTTTTGTGGGTGTGGTTAGCTTCCTTAAGGTGGAGTTTTCCTTCTATTACTTTCTGTAGGGCTGGATTTGTGGCTAGGTATTGTTTAAATCTGGTTTTGTCATAGAATATCTTGTTTTCTCCATCGATGGTGAATGAAAGCTTTGCTGGGTATAGTATTCTGGACTTGCATCCATGGTCTCTTAGTGTCTGCAGCACATCTACCCAGGCTCTTCTGACTTTCATTGTTTTCATTGAGAATTTGGCTGTAATTCTCATAGGTCTACTTTTATATGTTATTTGAACTTTTTTCCTTGGCAGCTCTTAATATTCTTTCTTTATTCTGTGTGTTTTGCGTTTTCACTATTATTTGGTGGGGGTAATTTTATTTTGATCCAGTCTCTTTTGGTGTTCTGTAAGCTTCTTGTACCTTCATAGGGATATCTTTTAGGTTGGAAAATTTTTCTTTTATGATTTTGTTGAATATATTTTCTGTGCCTTTAAGCTGGAGTTCTTCTCCTTCTATCTATTATCTTAGTTTTGATATTTTCATGGTTTTCCAGATTTCCTGGATGTTTTGTGTTAAGAATTTGTTGGATTTAATGTTTTCTTTGACCAATGAATCTATCTCATCTATAGTATCTTCAACACCTTGAGATTCTGTCTTCCATCTCTTGTATTCTGTTGGTTATACTTGCCTCTGTAGTTCCTGTTGGTTTATCCATATTTTCCATATTCAGAATTCCCTCGGTTTGTGATTTCCTTATTGTCTCTGTTTTAGTCTTCAAGTCTTGAACTGTTTACTTCACCCGTTTGATTGTTTTTTCTTGGTTTTCTTGTCTTTCTTTAAGATATTTATTGATTTCTTCCAATTTTTTTGTTTGTATTTTCCTCCACTTCTTTAAGGGAGTTTTTTCATTCCCTCTTTAAAAGTCTCCACCATCCTCATGAAGTAACATCTAAAATCGTTTTCTTCTGCTTCTTCTGGGTTAGGATGATCAAGTTTATTGTATGATCACTGGCTTCTGGTGTTACCATGTTTTGTTTTTTTATAGGTTGCTGGATGAATTTTTGCATTGGCGCCTACCCATCTTTTCCTTCAGTTAATGCAGGCAGTGTCTTTACATCTTGGTCCAATCCTTGCAGTAGCTGTCTGTGTCTTGGAAACTGTTGTTGGTCTGCGCTGTACTATCAATGTCTGTGTCTCAGGGAACCACTGATGTCTTTCTTGGCCCTCTCTTGCACTGCTCACTTGGTCCACTCTCTTTGGTCTGCTCTCTTGGCCCACTTTGTGTAGCCACAGCCTGTGCTTCAGAGGTCCTCTCTTAGTCCTTTCTGTGTAGTTGCAGTTTGTGTTTCAGCATTCCTCTGAGGTTGTGGCGGGGTGTTGGAGGGTTTAAGGGTGAAGTGGGACTAGGAACTTTCAAGTCCAATGGATGGGATGTGGGTTTTAGAGCAGCCTACCTGCAGGAAACTCATCTACTGGCTGGCTATAGGGGCCCAAGCAGGTGGGGGAGCAGCCTAGGATTGTGCCCCATTATGAGAGGACCTAGAGAGGGGGATCGTCCTGCCAGGTGGCTGGTCACTCACCTCTTGATCCTCTCTGTGTAGTAGCAGACTGTGTTTCAGAGTTTCACTGAGGTTGTGGGAAATAGACAAGATTGGAGATTTAGGGTGGGACTTGTTGCTTGCAGGATCCGACGAATGGGATGGGAGTATTAGAGCAGCCTACCTGCAGGGAACTCTCCTGCTGGCTTTAGTGCTTGAAATTCTTAAAGAGGAATAAAATTATTTTAAAATAATTTAAAAGATGAAATTTGAAAACTGCTTCCAATGCAGTTTGGCTACTGTTAATTAAAGTATGTTACCTCAAATATTTCTCTTGGATTAACTTGTTATGTATATAGCAGATTTTTTATATAGCAAAAATAACTAATAGAAAGAAATATCACATTTGACAAGTTAGACTTTATCTACTTAATCCTAAATGATTTGTATTATAAGAAAAATAAGTTTTTACAAATAGCTCTGTGACAGTGCATGCGTAGAATGCCAACACCTGAGAGGAGGAGTGGGGTGATCATAAGATCAGGGCCATCCTTAGCTGCATAATAATTTTGAGGCCAGCCTGGGCAACATGGACCCCATTTCAAAAAAGCCCACACAGATTTTTTTCTTTCTATAAATTGAAACAACAGTCCATAAGAATTGTTGCCTAGCATATTCCTGTACAGTTGGGAGTCGGTAAAGTGGTAACTTTTAACAGTTATGTAGAAGCTGTTTGTATCTAAACAGAAATGTGTTCTTAAGTTTCAAAGCCCATATATATTAAAAATACATAGATTGTTCCATAAAACATCTGGTCCATGTTTTGAAATTATTCCTTTCTTGCATTCTGTTTTCACATGCATCACCTGTAATTGACTTTTATGGGTGCTGGTCTTTCTCACATAAGGTTTTAGCACTTAGAATTACATAGGGCTGACTGGAGAACAATCATGCCACTGGCAGAGGAAAATGCATTCCAGTTCACTGGATTCATCTACTGTCTCCATTCAAGTGAATACTGAAAGCTGCTAGGGGTGTTAAAGAGAGGCTTATCATGACATCATTACACTAAGAGTCACTTGAATATAATTTCAACTTTCAGTATTAAATCTAAGACAGTTTTTCTATATGCAAGATTATAACTATCTTTTTAAGATCTAATATCTCTCACCTATGGGACATTTCAAGGATCTTAGATATAACTCCATTTGTCCATCTTATTTTCCTTGAGTTTTATTGTTCTACTTCAGTTTTGTCATATCATATCCAAATATTGAAAATAAAAAAAATTGTATGCTTTCTCTCTTATGTGGAATACACACACATATATGTATGTATACAAGCATACAAATGTATGTAAACATAATACACATATGTATATATACACACATGGATGTGCACACACATATGTACATACACACACACAAACACACACATGCATGCACACATACACACACAAACACATTTGCACACACACATATATATGCATATATGCACACATATGTATATGTGCAAACATACGCATGCATGCATATGTAAGCATGCATACACATATGTGTATGAATACACACATAACTATAGGCATGTATGCACATATATGTATATGTACACAATGAACAAAGCATATTTGTGTATGTACACATATATGTATGTAAGTACGTAGAAACATGTGTATATGCATGTATATATATATATATATACATGCACATGTGTATGTATATACACATGCATATATGTGGATACATACACATGCATGAAAAAAGAAGCAGTCAGAGGAAAAGGGGGTAGGAAAGTGGGAGAGTCATTTATAGGAAAAAATATAAGTAAATTCAAATAATATTTATCTATTACATACCATTAAAATCCATCCATTGAAATTTCTAAAACTTTCCTGCCAAACAAAAAAATATTTTTGCGTCAGGAATTAGCCAATTTCTTCTGTAAATATTATCAAAAATTATAAGACCCCCTGTCAACTAAGCTCTGCTAATGTACTGTGTCATGGGCAAACAGGAATGGCAGTGCCCCAGCACAACTGTGCTCACAAAGCAGCTATGTGGCCTGCAGTTGGTTGAGCATACTGTCAGTTTCTGACTCACACTCGCGGATCTTTATTTAATGTTCACATCCTCCTGCATTTCAAAGAAATGCATGTAAACCAACAAAACTACACGTGTGCATCCTGTTTCTTGGATATTCAATTTCTTTTATGTAAAATTCACATTCTCTTTTGACTTTCAGAGAAAAGCATGTTGCATAAGGAACATCGGGCCACTTCCCGCCACCTGGCCCCCCGTTAGCTTTACCCAAAATAATTACACGAAAATTGTATTCTTTTAAACACTGCCTGGCCCGTTATCTCCAGCCTCTTATTGGCTAACTCTCACATCTTGATTACCCCATATCTAATAATCTGTATGCCACCACGAGGTGGTGGCTTACCGGGAGAATTCTAACCTACGTCCATCTTGGGCCGGAGCTTCATGTCGACTACCTGCCTCTGCTTTCTTTCTCCCAGCATCCTGCTATGTCTACTCCACCCACTTATGCTCTGGCCTATCAGGCCAAGCAGTTTCTTTATTAATTAATCAATGAAAGCAACACCTACATCAAAAGCATAAACATTCTTTATGTAGTTATGCCTGAAGTGTAAGTGTTCTTTGGTAGCAAAGAATTTCTGAAGTTCTTCAATCTGGAGTTAACAATCAAATCGGCTTGATAAGAATTTCAAGCTTTATATAGACAATGAAAAGTTTTAGTTTTCTTCAAAAGCCCTTATTCTAATATATAGTTTAGTCTATCCTACATTTAAAACTGATAAATTATGATACAAATATGTATAAATACTAGAAAAGAATGTGGAGGAAATCATTGATTCATTAGATGGAAAAATTAGAGCTAATTCTATTTTTTGTTTATGATTGCTCAACAAATAAAATTCTTAAAACTGGTTCATCTTTTTCTTTGAGAAAAGAAGTATCTCAAGTTTAAAAAAGATTGGCATAACAGCAATATCTAAACAAAATGATTCAGTTTGCCTTTTGTATTATTGCAGTTTATTGAAGGATACTCTAGGATAAGATCTTGACAATTCTCTGTACTTACGTTGTCCTGATAACACAAATGTGTTGAACACCTATGTGTTTTTTCCTCAGAGGTCTGTGTATTCATGTGCTGAAAATCAGTGGTCTCTTGATGTAGGAGCTATTGTGTATGGTGTCAGCCCAACTTCCCCTGGTCTCATTAGGGGTGTTACTATGATTTCAGAGATGGGCTTATCTTAGCATCCCTGCTATGGTTGTTTGAAGAAAAATGTTACTGAAAATTGTTACCTAGAATAAACTGTTACTTTGAAAAAGCTGTTACTTGTTACTGGACTGATACTAGACATACCTTAATCTTATATACTTAATTTTTGATAGACACTGACATACTGTAGTATTCTTTGTCAGTTATCTATGACAGCAGAACAAATAGCCTTAAAATAGAGTGGCTTAAACTTGAAACTGTACCTTTTTGTTACATTTGCATGGGCACGTGTATATGTGTGCATGCATGTGTGCATGTGTGTGTATGTATATATACACAGGCATGTACATATGTGTATATGCTAGTAACAGCATATATGTGGAAGTCAGATGACAGTTTGTTAAAATTTGCTCCCTTCCTTTCACTGTGTGGGTTTTGTTTATTAAACTCATGTTGCTAGGCTACCTACTGAGCTATCACACTAGTCCTCAGTTGGTAATTTTCCAAACCAGAATAGTCACGCTATTTGAATGATTTCATTTTGGGGAACTTTATCATTGCAAAGTTCTTCTGTTCATGAAAATGTCGTTAATTTAAGAATTTTCTTTGATAATCTGGACTTAAGTGAAGTATATATAGCACCACCACCACAGGGGCCTCACTTATTCTCTTCCTTATTTGGAGTCTACCAGTGCTGTAGCCTTCGGTGTTCTTGTGCTCACGAAACTCTATTAGCGTTTATTCACTAAGGGATTCTCATGCTGATAGAGCTTCAGGTGCAAAATTAGTCTGATGTTGTTAAATTTCCTGTTGTGCAGCAGAGCAGACATTTTAAGCATCCAGCCAGCTCATATTTGAATCGAGGTGGATTAGTTACTGATCCCTTCTATTTATACTGTCGGCCATTTATTTTAGTGATTGTTTTCCTCCAACCTCCCTTGATAATCAGAAACTATTTTTGTGACTACTCAGATATTGTAGAGGAGAACATGGGTAAAGCATAAAACCTTATACAATTGAGAACTAACTATGCACTCACCCCTCTCCATTAAATGCAGAAAGCCTATCAAGGAAGATAGGCTGCCGTTGTAATGCCTTCACCCAAGGGAGGGAAAGAATGGAAGTTTGATGTGCCTTAAAAGTGGCTTTTCTGTCTTCCTCACTATTCACAGATGCAAGCAGGGTGTAGGCTACTTTTTAACCCTGAGAATATAAGGTGCTATCATTCCATGCTAGATTTTTTTGAAACAAGCTTCTAGGGAGCATAAATGAGATTAAACCCTAACAATTAATAGACTATAACTTTATAGAATCTCATCCCGAAGCTCCAACCCCTCCTGCCCTTTGTACTTATCATGTAGGTACTTTTAATGGAAACACATGCACCCTTTTTTCCTTAGTATCATCTAATGGCACGTGCTCCCAAAGGACAACACTGTTTAATATTCCTTAAAATCAGTTGGATGATAAATTATTAGGAAAATTTGGTCTGAGAGGTGATGAAACAATTTAGCTTCTAGTTCTATATTATTGTCGTTATCTCAAAAATGATAATAGCCATGATCCTGAGGCAGTTAATAAAAATACTAATGATGGCTGATTGAAAACCAATAAGGTTTGAAAGGTTCTCCAGTGAACAGCTGTGAGCCAAATCAGAATGAATTTTGATTTTATTGTATTTACAACTTGTGAACTATATTAAATTAGCAACCATCACTTGGGCTTCCTGACCTTAGTATTATTATTGTTAGTATTATTATATTACTCATGGAATGAAATTTCAATACAGGGAAATTATTCTAATGAATTTTTTAATGGACTACAAAGAGATTTTTATCTCCTTTCTTTGTCTAGGTTTGCTGCTCCATTTACTTCAGTTAGCAATAGAAAAGTCATTCTCTTAAACCCACTAGGTCATCGCTGTATTATACTTTTTTATCTAATTCTATAAGTAGGATAAAATCATAAACATGGTAACAGAGTTCCTACCTTGTCTAGCTGCTTGTCTTTACTGCTGGGTAATACGTTTATGTGACTTTGGGCAATGCATCTCATGAAATAAAGCCTAACTATCCAAATAGGGCCAAGTGGAGAGAAAACTGTCTTTCCATCAATGAAACAAGCTAGAAACACTTTCAGTGAGTGATTTATTAGAACTAAAGTAAAATTATCTAGAACCTCTCATTTTTTCAACTGAGTCTCTCACTTTATGCAACTGAAATATCAAATAAGGAACAGGGAGATTAGTATAATTTTTAAATTCTGCAAAATGAGCAAATAAAGACCTTCAGGGAGTTTGTTTTTTCTCTTCTGGTTTCCAATTCTAATGATGATATCCTATTGCAAGAGAATTAAAATCCAATCATCAGACAATTATATCAATACATATAATTCTTTTTTCACTGCTTGAAATGGTCTTCCTTTTAGTTCTTCATTTCTTATTAAGTGTGTTTATGATACATGCTACAAGTCACTAAGTTTCCACAGATGGTCCTGCCTTGATCACATTTTCCTAAGCTAGTCTTTTCATAATGTGTAGCTAGAAGCTAGCTCTCCATTTGATTTGACTGATAATTCAAAGACTAGAAATGCAAATATTTTTATAGCATAATTTCACCAGATATTATTTTTCCATATCATAATTCTTTTGTGAATCATTATTAATATTGATTTAATATATATGGATCTCAAACTCCGTACCATGTGAATGGTTTTTCTGAGATATGTGTGAACTAATTTGGTATTCACAGTCTTCTGCAGGTGTTTTATTCACATCATTATCATAAAGGCATATTTATCTATTCAGCTGTCTTAATTTCTCAGATGCATGTTTCAGAATTAACATTTGAAGCCACTTTCGCTAACTTTCCACTTTGTTATGTCATTGTAAACATAAATGCCATACTAATAGCCATTTGCCCAGGTGTACCAAGAATGGAGATTTTTAAATGTCAATATTAAAATTGGTAACCAGTTTTTGCAAGGTCATGTGCCAATTTTTTATTTATTTCATGTGCTAGATATCTAGTAGAATTTACTCCTAATTATCTGATGATAAAGAGATACCTCCTGACTTAAACTGTGAATTTCTCAGAGATGGCAACTTCATTAACCTTGATTATGGCCCCTCATGATCCAACATGGTGCCCGTGGACTGTGGTCTTTCTAAATTACAGACCTATGAAAAACATAGGTTGTGAAGAGGGAGTTAATCATCAATTACATTAAGCAATTTCTTTTATAGAATTTATTATTAAATGTACTATAATCATTTTTAAACAACCAACATGAGTCACACACTTATTGGAGGTAAACATGAGCTCAGACTGTCCAGAAAAATGCTGCATAAGATTGTGACCATTAAAAACCTTGAATTCCTCATAATGGGCATATGCTCCTTAGTTTTTGCTGAGTGAATTTGAAGAATCTAATTATTAAAAAAAAGCACACAAATAATTCTGTGCAGTCTTGATCCTTTACTTTTATTTTTCTTGTTTATTTTTAACTATGCAAATACATAAATTTATATATATATATACATATATATGAAGCAAATATTGGTAGACTCAGTGAACTCATCCCATAAAATACATACTTACACATACTTAGAATTTTCTCATCACTGTGAGCCAAGCCTTTTGTACCACTATTGTGCCCATGAGCATATATTGTCATGCTGTTTATTACTGTACATTGGCAACTTGAGTGGTTCGCAGCTTGGTAAGAATGTTGATGGCTCTCTCTCCCAAGTAGCTTACATAACCCTAGAGAGGTAACCTGCAGGAGAATGCTTCCAGGTCAGTACCAGCTTGATTCCTCCATGTCCTGTGACCAAAGCATGTGGTGTCTTCAGCGTTGTGTGCACGCATGGTCTTTATGCCTTCCTCTATCCAAATGACAAACATGCTGAGAAGGAAATAGTACCTTTTATTCGTAAGTAGCCTCAATAATGTATCTTGAAATAACTCTGGTCAAGATAGTGAAAGAGTGTTTGGTAAAATGACCAATTTTTTCACAGTATTAAAACTAGCAATCTATGTGCCTAGGAAATCTCTCCATCTTTTTGTGTCTTCTTTCATTTCTTCCTTGGTGTTTTTAAGCATTTATTGTATAGATTTTTCACTTTGAAAAAGACTTTATCAAAAAGTCTCAAATAAGAAAATAAATAATCCCACAATTTGACAGATGAGATTATAAAGAATTTTAATGATTTCCTGCAGCAAAAGAAAGTATCACCAGGACAAAGGCAGCCTATAGAAAGGGAAAGAAATCTCTCCCAACTATACTTTAAAGAAGAGATTCATATATAGAAACGAAAAAGAACTGCAAAATTAAAGTCTAAAAAATATCCACCGATAATTGATGCAATATACTAAGTTCTGGAAGGAAAGAGTACCAAGTGGCAACTAAATATTTGTAAGAAGATTCACATCTATAGATGTTAAGGAAATTCGAAACTGCACTGACATTCTCTCATGCCAGTCAGAAAGACTGCCATCAAAAATGACAGCCAATGCTGGTGAGGATGTAGGGAAAGAGAACCCCTTATTCAGTGACTGTGGGGTGTCAACTGGTCCATCCGTTATGGAAAAACATATTGAGGGTCCTTGAGATAGAGATAAGACTACCAATCACATGGCCCACATGGATAAGGAACAAATCACAAAGATGTTAGCACTGAACTATTTAAAATAGCCAGAAAAAGGAAACAGCAATGTCATTAAACATTTCTTTCAAACTTCATATTTATATATGGATCTATTGCCAGTTGCTTTTGACCATGACAGTCTATGAATTCCAAAATTCAAAATATTAAGAAAATCATTAATGACTAAATCTAAAAGACTGTGCCTTCCCTTTCAGATATGGTCACATGACAAAATGATTGCATAAATTTGAAGAAGAAAATGATAGCACAGAACAGTCAACCTCCTTTTGTGTTGCTAGTGTCTCTCAAATGTGGTTAGGTGGGAGCAGTCAAAACAGTGTATTGTGTTTCCATCAAATACAACAAGTGCTCTTTACTATGAAAAATGGTAGCAAACATGATTCCAAAATTACAGCTTTTTCTGCACTAGTTTTTCCCTTATAATATATTCATAAATCATCCTTTGTGAAAGAACACTGAAGGGAAAACTACTGTTTTGAGTCATTTTTAAACACTTAAACATCTGTAGTCAATTAAAATTCTTCCATGTGAAAAGAACCAATAGGTTTTTATAGTAACAGTGCAACAATCCTCTGATGTAACAGTCAGAAAACTGTTTCTTGCACCATGCTAACCTATGTCTGTAAACAAGAGAACCATGGAATTAAATGTTTTTAAATCACAAATAATACTAAAAACCACTATTAAGATGTCTTAAACCAAATTTCATATATTTTATTGCTCAAGCATTTTCTGTTAAAATTGTTTCATATATTTATGACTGCACTGGTATGAATTCTTTGTTTGGAATGAAAAATGCATCAACATTAAAAAGTATCCTTTGATTTCGTATATATCATTAATGGTATAGAAATCCAAGGTAAGCACTTCTTCCCAGAACCATTTCTGCCTTACTACCTTTTATCTGATTGGATTGATAATCTCTCTATTTTGATTGTTTGTTCCTGAGGTAGTCTCATTCAATAGTCAATTAGTTTATAACCAGCTTCAGTTGTATATGTCCCGAGATTAAAGTTCATGCACCAGCACATTGGACCAGATTAGCAATTGCTGAGGATAAAAGGACAAGCAAAGATAAGGATTATCACATTGATTTAATGGTGGATCCAAATAAAAGTATCTAACACATGTACAACATTATGGATTTTATAAATTCTAAGTATGCCCTGGGTAGTTAATTTTTACGTTTCTCTGACTTCTTTGCTCTGTATCGGGATCTTGGGTGGCTCCGGGAGCAGTAGTGGTAGCAGTAGTAGGAATTTCTGCAGGAGTGGTGATTGAACACCTGCTTAAAACATACTGTGTGTGAGGCACAATTTGAAGAATATGAATTAATTTGATTACACCATCATCACAAAGTGTATCTTATTTATTACCGCTTTGAAAGTATTGAATCTTAGGCATAGGATGATTATGTTTGAGCACCTTGCTCAAGACTGGTAATTAGTGGGTCAAAATTCAGATTCTGGCAGTCTGCTTCTTATGGTCTTTACTCTTTACCATTTGTCCTAGATTGTCTATTAGTCCACTTACTTATAATTTGCTATGTACCTATCACATGCCAGATATTCCACAAGCTTTGGGGATAGAGCAGTGTTTATAGTTTCTTCTCTCCTAAAACCTACCTTTAATTCTAGAAGGGAAAAATACAATAGAAAGAGAAACTTTAGTCAGATGTTTTAGAGAAAGAATATAAAACACATTATGTAAAAGGTGGTAAGTAGGTTAGAGTTATCTATTTTTAGTTGTATTATAGTATAATTGACAGTTGAAAGTTGCATATAGTTAGCATATAGAAGATGATGTTGGTGGTGATGATGATGATATGTATGTGTGTTTAATGCTGATGATAAACACATCATCATTGATTATGATTGATAGCCAAGACTTTTACAGGCTAGATAAGTATCCTACCACTGAGCTACAGTCTCAGTACTTGGTGTTCTGATATGTGTATACATTCTGAGACAAGCGTGTAGTCTAAGCTACCCCTCCCCTCTCATAGTTACTATTTGTTCTCCATCGTTTTCGTTGGTGGTGATGGGGAAGCTTTCTGTCTACTTTTTAATTTATTTCAGATACATAACTCAGAGTTCAATTTTGTCACGGTTTTGTATTCTTGTTCCAGAACTTCTCCATTAGTCATAATTTAAACTTTGTACTGACTGTCCAAACATAGTGTCAGATCATCTTCCCATCCTTCCATTATTCCCAACAGTCACAGTATGGGAACAATATAAGTATGGGCACAGTGTAAGCCTAACAAATAGAATGTGTAATTATGTGTAATGGCCTATCATTCTGCCACAAATGGAAATCCTGCCACTTGTGATGACATGGATCAACCTAAAGGAAATTGTGGTAACTTAAATAAGCCAGACACAGGAAAGGTGATCAATGCAACATCTGACACGCATGAGAGGAGTTAGGACATGGTAGCAACATGCTGGGGAGAAGATGTCGAAGGTAAGATGCAAAGAAGTGAAATGTTCTATAGTTTTTAGAGAAGCGTTTATCATGAGGAAGAACAGCTGTGCTGTGATGGAATGACGGAAATATGGGGACGAGGTTAACGTGCACACAGCATAGAGAGTGAGTGGTGAGTAGGGGGATAGCAAGCCAGGAAAGTCAGAGAGATCTGCTCTCATGAGATTTGGATTATTTTCAAAGTGATATGGAAAATCTTGAACTTTTTTTTTCTTCAGGAGAGTGTCATGGTCTACTTTAATTTTAAAATGGCTGGTTTTGGCTGGTTTGTTTTTGAGAAAATACAGGCTTAAAGGTGAAAACAGGTAGGCCCATTAGCGAGAACTGAATGAACTAGGTACATGAAATGTGGCTGAGAGATCAGGTTCTCTGCTGTGGACAAATTCGTTTCAACTGTAACCCAAAAGAAATGGATATTTTTAACTGTCAAGTAGACGGTGAGAGAATATGTGCAAGAAAGGTCAGGTGGGGATGGAAAAGAGAGAAAGAACATTGGTTAGCTCTCTGACTATTCAAGTTAATTGCCACATATGGAAGTCTTAGATATGTCAAAGACCTCTAGATTTGGAGGAGCATATATTTAATGTTTCAGAATACTAAGAGACCAATGAAGCCACCCTGCTCATTACAGTCAAAAGGTGGAAAGACTCGGAAGCATGAAGATGAAAATCCGAGGATCAGCTTTTATAATCATAAAGGTCTCTCCCTCTTTTATCCTTCAAAACCTTCTACAAACCTACTCCCCAAATCACTGAATTCTGAATTACATGTACTTTTCCTTGACTTCTTTAAAAAGCAAGTGGCTCCATTTTCCTTGCAAATAAAGTTGTATATAAGCAGAGCATGCCTCCTGTGAGTCCTAGCCAGGCTAGCATGCTCTGAAAACATGATAAATGTTCAATGACTAATGATCTAAGACTTGCCCCCTGGTTATCCTTATGCTTTTCTCAGGGGTGCAAAAATTATAGCATTCTGGGAAGTAAGTAGCAGTAATGGTTTTCTCAATTAGTGTAAGTATTTACTGTGACTAGGCCCAAATGATGAAGTTGTTTTTTTAAAAAATCATTTCAGATATAAGGAACAGCACATCTGAAACCATTTCTGTAGATTAAGTTATAGCCAATATTTAATTAAATTCCATTTTAAAAATCTTCCCTCAAATCATGCTGTCTTAATCCTTCACTTAATCCTTCTCTCTTCTTTCCTCTCCCCTTTATCTTTCATCTCCCCCCTCCATTTCTCCTTTACTCCATCCTCCTGCTCTTCCCATCTCTTATCAAAACCTACTCTAAGGCTTAAATAGGAAAACAAGAATTCCTGAGCAAAATGGATGAAAGTAGTTATAAAAGTGTCATAAGGACTTTGCACTTGCATTTACGAAAACTGGCAAGTCCAGTGAATGCCAGCAAGATAGAGACCTATAATATACTGTGTTGCTAAATAAGGATGCTCAAAAGGTTAGGTAAGAGGAAAATTTCAGTTCCCAATGCCTGCATCAAGATGTAACCACACTCTAATTTGAGGAGCATCTGTCTATGTATTTATGTAGTTTTATATTAATTTGAGTCAGATGATTCTAAATACATTGTGACATTTTATTTAATTGTTTATATGTCTTTCCCCTTTGTACAACGAGTGATTCAAGACATTATGCAATATCTGCTAGTGTTAGCCTCCTCTCTTGGAAACTGTGAAGAAGGAAGGGATGGAGTAGGCACAGAACATTCAGAAAGTATATTTTGGAGGAACATGCTTTTTCCTCAAAGACAAGTTATCATTTTTATAATGAAATTTGTATAAATAGCATATTCTACATGCTCCTACATGTACCACTCAGCCATTTGTCTGATGCCTATACCAGTTTATATGTCAGTGTTACTAATAATATGTCGTTATGATAGAATTTATTCTAGTTATAAGATTTACCAAGGGTTGCTTGGTGAATATCTCAGCACATGTATGAGAGTATGAAGAACCCTAGGTTGGCCATTCTAAGCCAGCAATGTGGAATTCCCAACCAAGCCATAGGGCTTATGTAGTAAAACTTCCACTAATATAAGTTCCCACCACTCCGTGTGGTTTCTAACAACAAAGAATAAAATCTCTGCTTTAACTTCTCCTGAAGGTTCTGAATCTTATTACCAGTCACGTACCTCTAAAATTTAGTAGGCAAAAGACTTCTGACTTGGTGACATGGACACCATATTCAGAATCTTAGATGTAAGTTTGCTTGGGAAATGGGAAGTATGACTGCAAGATTCTGAGTAAGGGAGGTATAGTAGAGAAGATTTAAAAGGGTATTATGTGAAGGAGTTTCCAGAGCTTGTCATCTTTTCTCTCTAAGATTATTTAGCTAAACATACATACATACATACATGCATGTATGCATACATACATACATACATACATACAATTATTTGGTTCCAAATTATTTACATATAGGATACCAAGAAAGATATTGTTAAATACCCTGCAGAAAGACAGTTTCACCATTTTTCAAAGAATTCCTTTATCACCTGTCAGTCTGCTAAAATTCTTGATACTCATATTTATCTTCCTATAATAAAACAGCTGCCTCCTGATTTCCCTATTATTTATACCAATATTGCACAACTACTTTGTCACAGTCCCTCAGCTTGATCCAATCCAATGGTTTCATTATTAAATGTAAGTATGTGATGTTTTCATTGCACTTATCTGAAGACAGATACCTGCACATTTTGACTCAAGTGCAACAAACTACATTGAATTCATTGGAACAGCTTTGTGGTGAAAGGTATAGGCTGCTACTTCAAGTGGAAATCTATTTGCAGGCAAGGTGCACCGAGTTCAGTGCTTCTCTACCAGTGTTAGACTGAATCACATTTGGCAGAAAACTGAATCTGGAAACCTCTAGGGATTCATTAAAACCAGATAACACTGAAGCGTAACAAGATGTTTTCTATTTGGACCACAGAGCTCATTTAATAGATTGATGGAGAATAAAATGATTAAGTGACTTCTTGTATGGACAGACATATAGCTAGACAGTTCCTCCAAAGAGACAATATTTATAGTTGACCTAACTTCTTTGGACCATCAGTCTTAAACACAAGTGACAAGAGATGGTCTAATGTCATAATATAAATGCACTAGAATAATGGAGATTAAATTGCATCACTTTCAATATAAAGTAATAGTGAAGAAATATACCTCATTTATTTGACATAAAAAGTAAGAATAGTTACTCTATAGGAGTAACAGTTGCTAATGGGGACGTTGGTTTGATTATGTGTATGAAATATGAGAATCTCATACCTCAAAAGAGAAATAATTGTTAGTCAATAGACTAATCCACCATCATTGTAGAGCATTTGGAAAAACACAGAAGTAAAATGAAATTCATCTGGAATCTAATGGGTTGGCTATTACCAACATTACCATTTGATAAAATTATACATTTTAAAAATGCATATGTTATTTATAAGCATTTTAGTATGCATATTTTGAAAGAAGTATTTTCTACAGTAAAGATTACTTTACTGCATCATTGGAACTACTTGATGGATATCCACATATCTATTCCTCTTTATAATATTTTTACATGAATACAATGCATTATTGGTATATCTATGCTCTACTTCCCCCTGCACCTCCCCCAAAGTCTCCCCAAGATGTACCCTTCCAACTTTGTGTTCTCTTTTATTTCTTTGTAACCCACTAAATTCAATTAGAGTTGCCTGTTTGCACACATGAGTGAGGGAGCAACCACTGGAGCATGGGCAACATCTGGGTAGCTGACTTCTCCCTTTAAAATGATTATTCTCCCTCCATCAGTAGCCATCAGTTGCCAATCGGTTCAGCTTGGGGTGGGGACTAGCAAGACCCTCCTTCATCTAAGCTGGAAAGCTGACTGGCAGGTCTTATGCAGATAGTGGCAGTTACTGCTGGCTCATATCATGTCCAGAAGACAGTTCCACAGAAATTCCCCCCATACTTTTGTCCTTAGGTTCTTTCGGCCCTGTCTTTTGTGACATTCCCCGAGCTCTGGAAGGAGGGGGTTGATATAGATGCCCCATTTAGAGCCAATCTTTCACAGTCACCTATGCTCAGTCCGTTAGCAGTTATGAGACTTTGCATTAACCACTACCCTCTGCTATAAGTGTTTCTCTGAGCAAAACTGAAAACAACACAAATATATCAATAGAAACACAAATATTTAGATAACAGTCGGACAACATGACCACTTAGCAAAATAGCAATAATAGTAGACTACCACTGTGGTCTCTGACATTCTCAACCAAAAGTATTAAAACCATCAACTTTAATCATGTGAAGTTTTTAACCAGTATTATATGAATATACTTATTACCGAAATTGATGTCTGGTGCTTATATAAGCAATTTTGATAGCTGTTCAAAAATGCTTTCTAAAAGGCCTAATTGAAGTTATAATGATGCCCATTGAAATGTGAAACACTCTAGTGGATGTTAAAATGGTCCTTTACAGGGACAGCTAATGTGTTCCTTTTAGAGAACACTCTGGTAGGAACTATTGGCCATTGTCAAGACTGCTTCTCTTGAAACCAGGATGCCTAAGTTCTCATTCTGGCCTCCCACTAAGTTGATATTTAACCTTGTTTACTTTACTACATAAGGAATTTGAAGGGAGTTTGCAGAGGGGATGTTTTAAGTGCTCTGAAAGCATACCTGGTCTAAACAGAAGATGCAGATGATTGCTGTATGAGCCAGAAGATATTGAATGGTTGGACAGCACCTGTAATTCAGAAAAGGTAAGCTGTCAAAACAGTGAGATTACATTGATGAGAGCTGGGAAGACAGCAAAGAGCAAACAGGAAGCCACCTAAAATGATTTTCCCCCCAAATACAATGAAATGTCTCTTTTATAAAATAGATAGTTGAAACAGCATTATAATAATGCTAAGACATTTACTTGCTGAGTTTGGAATTTTGGCATGCATATTCCTTTATCTCCTTCCTATCATAAAATTTTTTTTCTGTGTCCACATTTTATTAGTTATATTTATTAGAGCACTTGAATGGCATTGATATGAGGTAAACACCAGGATGAGTAGTTTATTACACTAACGTTTGGAAATACATTATCAGGAAGAATAATATTTTCTTACTAAAACAGAGTTAATCTTTTCTTAAATTCATCTGCTTGTACTTCCCCTTCAGATGTACAAGGAAAACAATTGCACATATGTATTTGTAAGTTTTGCTAATAAGATTTTGTTTTCATTCTCTTGGCTCAGTCTGGCTCAACCTCTTACATGATTCAGTGTAACAGAATCTTCTTATCTATGTGACGTTTGAAGACCCTACAGCTGACAGAGCAGTTAATGAATGACACAAAGAGCAAAACTTTGACAGGTGACAAAGTGCCAGGTCCTGAGACAGGCAAAAACTATGAATGTCAAAATCGGTCATGAAGCTGGTATGGTTCTACTAATGATAGCCGCCCTTCATGAAGCTGGAAGAGAAACCTCACTTTTGAAACCACCTTCTGTTTTCTGTATAATTTCCATGCTGGCTTCATTATAGATTATTCATTTTCTGTTCATTCAAAGTCAGCAAAATACCTCTAAGGATAGAGGGAGACTGGAAAACTCTGGGAAATCTTCAATATTTTGTCCAGTCATTGCCTGTTTCAAGACACAGAAAACAGGGAGAATGGGTATTGAAGTACAGAGAAAGGGAAAAGAGAAGGATAAGAAACATCACGTATTCCCTTTTCCCTTGCAATGATCCATGGGGTATGTTCTCTGAAATATATGGGGAAATATTAAGAAAAACAACAAATCGCTATCATCTGCAAACTAAAGTTTGAAAGCTATACTACCTCACCCCAAGGAAACAAATTTAATAATGCATAAACCTTCCTCACTGACGCTTGGATCAACTGATTTCCAGCAGCTTAGCCATAATTCCTCGATGAGGACATTATGAAAATTAACATGGGACTGAGAACTTTGCATATGATAAGTGGCCAGATAATAGCCTCTGGAAATGAAAGAATAGTAAGAAAGAAAGGCATCTAGAAAAGCAGCCGGAAGTCCCAACACTTATGAACCATTATGCAGACAACTGTGAAGGAGTCCTCAATACAGCTTTTTGTAGATCCTGGGAGACAGGAAAAGTCAAATGTCTTCCTAATAGCAGAAAGGAAAGGGTTAACTCAACTGTTAAGTCAGCATAACTGATATGCAACTAGTATGCTAATATGCTGTTTGTATACGTTCTAAGTGGTTAGTGATCAATTAAACTATGTTTTTCCTGATAGGATTTTGGACACAAAATTTGACCTTGAGCTTTCTTGATGTGATCCATAGGGTGAAGTCATCTTCCAGTGAGTTACAAAGAAAATCTGGGAGTTGTACATGAAGCAAAATTTCCAGATTCTTACAATGGGATTCTATTTAACAGGCCAATGATGTCAAATAAACCAGAGAAGACTTGACTAAGGAGGGCATATAAGTTAAAATAACAGAAAGGTATCATATAACTTAGGGATCCCAGGAAGAACCAATTAAGCACTCTCTTATCAGCTCGGTTTTCTCCCATTGCTGCCTGCAGGGGATTCTCTCGACTGCTCCACTTATTCAAGCGAGAACATACAGAATCTATATCTTCTATTCTAAAAGTCATGGAGCTAACAGGACTCGAGCACATTTGGAGACACTGCAGAAACATTCTTCTAGGAGTTCTCCCAAATGGCACCTGAAATATGTAAAAGAGTTGAAGCCTCAGAAGAACAACATGGTTTAAATATGGCATAAGATTAACAGATTCCAGAATATGATCCCAAGCCCAAGTTGTTCTTGAGATTTGGAAGACTGAGTGTCTTTGGCCTCATGGCTCTAGTTTCCTGCTGTCTTTTCAGTCTAGCTCTCGGTTATTGAGTGAGGAAGGAGAACACCACGGAACAATGCCGATAGCAGACCTATCTGAGGTGTAAATTGGAGAGAGGCTTTGAATGTGAGAAAAGGAGCATTAGAAGCTAATTATTCATATTCTTTTTTATTTTTTGTTTTCAATACATCCAGATGGCATTTTCCCCTCCTGACCCTCTCCACCACATGTCCCCTCTCCCCATCAGATTCATTCCTCCTTATCAGTTTCCATTCAGAAACGAATAGACCTCTGGAATATCCACCAAACATAGCCTAACAAGACTAGGCGCCTCCATTCTCCAAACACAAGAACACTCAAGTTTGTTAAAGAAACACTACTACAGCTCAAATCACACATTGACCCCCACACATTGATAGTGGGAGACTTCAATACACCACTCTCACCAACAGACTTGTCAGCCAGACAAAAATAAACACGAAATTCCTAGAGCTAAAAGATGGTATAAAGAAAATGGACCTAACAGATACCTACAGGGCATTTCACACAAATACAAAAGTATATAACTTCACAGCACCTCATGGAGCCTTCTCCAAAACTGGCCACATACTTGGTCACAAAGCAAGTCTCAACAGGTACAAGAAAAATTGGTATAAGCCCCTGCATCCTAGCAGATCACTATGGATTAAAGCTAGATTTCAATAGCAACAGAAATAATAGAAAGTCTACAAACTCATGGAAACTGAACAACTCCCTATAGAGTGAATACTGGGTCAAGGTAGACATAAAGAAATGAAAGGCTTTGAAGAATTCAATGAAAATGAATACACATCTTACTAAAACTTAGGGACACAAGGAAAGCCATGCCAAGAGGAAAGTTCATAGCACTAAGTCCCTACATAAAGAAATTGGGAAGATCTCATACTAGCAACTTAGCAGCATGCTTGACAGCTCCAGAACAATTATTCATATATAGAAGATTAACACTCCCTCATAAGCAGCACAGGGACATCTTAGAAGTGGCTTAAAGTTCAAGATGCCTACTTGTCATTTTAGCGTGTGTGTATAGTCTACCCAAGAGACAGAAGAATTAGCTGAAATGGTAAGTAATCTTTCATAGTTTTATAAAATTCTATCAGACATATTGTTCATCCATAAGAACCCAAAGCAAAATATATAGAAAACTCGGAGAGCTGTTTGTTTTACAAAGTAGGAGTTATCTTGGTATAAGAAGTAAACAGATTTGAAGGCCAAAGAAACCAGTTTCAATCCCAGATGTTTCATTAGATGTACATTTTGTGCATTCAATACCTTGATTTGAGTGTTCTAATTTCTCAAATGGACCTACAAATAGCACTAATTTATCAGTATTTAATGCAAATTTACTAAATGGTATATAGTATACATTGCATACCATAAGCATATTATACATAATACAAACTCAGTAAATAGTTCTCACTTTTGGCCCATTTTGTCCCTTGTTTCATCCTCATGGATTCCAGGGGCTCGAGACCCAGAGGCAGGTTAGGAAGGCTAAAAAGTGAAAGATGACTCAGCACAGTACTTCCCTTCTCCAGACTATAGCTAATGACAAACTACTTCTGCCGTCTGGGCTCTGAAAGGCTTCTCTATAGCAATTTGGGGCACAAAGAGAGGCAGCTAAAATAAACAGTTCATTAAGTCTTAACATTTAATGGGTATGACAAGAGGCAGAAGAAAAAAATAGCTGTATTCTGAGGCCTCCTTGTTCTGCTTTGTGAATCTTTGCTCTGATGATTTTCTGCAGCAAGATGAGCTTGCTAGGGGACAGGCTTGGAACGGTTCAGTGTGCTCACTTGGAAGACTGGGACTTTCACTGCAAACGCCTGATAATGGTCCTCATTCATTAAATCCCACATAGATTCATCAGAGAAGTCTTGAATTTGAAGGGATAAGCTAAAATTCATTAACATTGTGGGCATCATTTTGTGAGCTTGCGGACCAAGAAAACCATCTTTTTGCTGGAAAGGATATAAACAAGAGCGAGTGCCAAAGCAAGCTGCCATAGAAACCTCACCTAGGATAAGCCCTCGTGGAGCAGTGGCCCAAAGCCCAGAGATACAAAGAACTAAAATCATAAACTAGCTGAAAGATGCAAGTACTTAGGAGCCAAATTATTTCCATTGCTAAACTCTGCAGGTGCTTTAAGAATGGCCGAGAAAAATCAAACGCATTAACAAACCCACCACAAATTGTATACAGAAAATTAGAACTCCGTATGCTCAATTTGCTTGAAAATTAACATTAGAAGCCATTTATTTAAGTCCAGATTTTCTTTCAATAGGGTCTTTTTTGGCCATAAAGGAAAGAAGTTATGATTTATAATGAAGCAAGCACAAAGGAACACAACTGCATGCATTTGGTCAGCTGCTTTCTCATTGGTTATACTGTGCTAATGACCAATTAGCAGAATCAGCTGAAAATGTCATCAAATAAACAGCAGAAGTTATGTTTGACTTCTCAATTGTATATCTGGAGTCAAAGCACTAATACAAAGTTCATATCTCCATTAGCTATAGCTAAAATCTATTAAGTTCTGATTCTGAGCACCCAGGCAATCCATGTGTGTCTGCTATAGTTCTTTTTCGTGATGAAGGAGATATTATAATTTAGAAAGGCAAAGAAAGAAATAAAATTAGTTTCCATTAAAATTAAAGGGAAGCATTAGCTGACTTCATTAAGCCAAGTCAGAGCCATTAGGAAATGAAATTACATATCCCAAATAATGAAGCTCACAGATAGAGCAGTAAGTATGGACTCTATTTCTGTTCTAAATTTATCCAGTATTACTTCAAAATCCTGCCAGTAACATAATTCATTCTCTCATTTCCCTTTCCTAGAGTTTTAGAACTTTACATAAGAGGCTAAAATTAACCTATATTGTAAGATACTTACTAGAAGGTTATTCATGTTTTTAGTCCTTGGCAAACCAGTCTGTGTTATCCCCTTAAATTTCAAAGGAAGCAATCACTTACATTTCTTAAACACTGCTGTATCAGAGTCCCAGTAAGACAAAGATGACGTGCCCAAGTAGGATACATTACTGTGGTTAGCATACAGACCATTTTGATAAAGACATAGGCAGGAAAAGCTAACAAACAAGAAAAAGAACCAAAAAGAAACCATAAGAAACATATATAGGCAGAGACACATTCACACACAAAGAAATGCCATAAAGGCACAAAAATGGAAGTCAAAATAAATATACAACAATCTGTAAGTTAACAAAAATGCCCCGACTTAATATTATGAGACTTGGAACCTCAAAGATGCTATTGAGTTTGTTTGATGTTGGGCATCTACTGATGGACATGTAGTCTAGCCTTAAGAGTAGCATGTTTCTCCAAGGTAACCTTACTAATTTTCCATTTGCAAATGGTCTATCAATTGGAGATAGCTTCTGGGTTAGGGGTGGGAGTCTGTGTCTGCTTCCTCTCTCAGCTTTAGAATCCTATCTGTTGCAGCCCCATGCGAGACTTGTGCATGTTGTCTCAGTCTCCAGGAGTTCATATGTGTGCCAGCCCTGCTGGATCTAGAAGGCCTTGATTCCTCTTTTTCCACAGAGTTCTGAGCCCAAAGGGGAAGGACTTGATGAAGACATCCCTTTTAAAGCTGAGTGATCTGAAGTCTTTCACTTTCTGCATATTGTCTAGTTGTGGATCCCTGTATTTGTTCCCATATAGTGCAGGAGGAAATGTTTCTGATGATGGCCAAGAAAGGCACAAATGTAAGAGTATGGCAGAATGTGGGAGTCATTCTATTGCTAAATTCATTTAGTAGAACTATAGCATTTGGTTTTATTTTATGTCCCTAGTCTGTCTAGTCTCAGGTCTTCACCCACCTAAGCAGTGCTGGGTATGCATTACATCTCATAGAATAGGCCTTAACTTACATAAGATATTGGTGGTTACTTCCGCAAGCTTTATGGCACTATTGCACCTATGTATCTTGCAGGCAGGACAGCATTATAAATTAAAGAGTTATAGCTGGGTGGGTGTTTGCCATCTTCCTTTGATTTTGTGAAGAGAACCTTCCAATACTATGGATATTAATTTGTCATAAGAGTTCAAAGGCTATAGGTAGGCATCAGCTTGAATTCTCTATGTTCAATGACTTGTGTAGGTATTGCCTTTGGGAAGTATAGCCTGGCTGTCAGTTTATAAAGTCAGTTTATAGAGAGTCTTGGAAATAGCCTGGGTTGTTTGAGGGTTCTCATGGAATCCTTCAGACAAGAACTTGTTTAGATATAACCCATTCCCAGTACTTGCTGCCAGCCTCATTTTATGACTAGAGATGTCCAGTTGGAGCTCTGTCTCCATTATTTGCCAATTTCATTTAGATCCACTTCATATATGGTAAATCATGATAAAATAAAACTTCAAGTGTATGTTTGATGAGGCTGATATTGCCTTCCAGGGTAGAGGATTATACCCCCTGAGGTAATTCAGTCATTAAATAAACACATGCTATAGCTTGAATGGACTCTAAAGCTTTGCTGTTAGAAACTTGATCCTTGATGAAGCCATGACTAAGTATATTTAGTTTCACCTGCACAGAAGCTTCTTGAAACCCTAACAAAAAGCACACAAACCTATTTTAGAAAATTCAGGACTCACATAAGGTAGATTTTGTTGAAAATCGTTCAAGCCTAACTGATAAAAGTATATCAGGGTCAAAAATTACATTTGAAACCTTCAGTCAAATACTTTTATGAATTAGTTGTGGTTCATCCCTTCTAAAACTTTAAAAACATATTTCTCAATATTTACCGGTGGTGGCTCATTAGAAGGTGTTTGAATCTTGTCAGGCTCTAATGTCACAAAGGGATTAATGAAGATATTGCAGGACTCAAATGGTTTCAGGAGGTAAGTAAGAAAGCAAATAGGATTGAATTTGCTTTTGGGGCTTCCTCTCTCACTATGTGATGCTTTCTGCCTCTCTGCCATGTTATGATACAACATGAAGCCCTCAAAAGAAGATAAACAGATTATAAAAATGCTTTTATATTTCCCTGTCTCAGAAACTATGAACCAGAGCTAAATACTGTTAAAAAAAAAAGAAGACTGTATTAACAATTTACGGCTTGAGACTCAAACCACCACATAAGGCATGTGGGCAGAGGAACCCTGTGTGCGTGTGGGTGAGTGAGGGGTTATAAGTAGCAAGGGATACAGGTAATTTAGGGAGTCATATGCATATGCGTTGCCAGACATTATGTTTGAAAAAGGGCTGAGATGTTCTTAAACTGTTACTTAGACTTAATCCTGTTTTCACCAAAAGCTTAGGTTCTGCTGCAGATCTAATCTGCAAAAACAAGGAGAGGAGTCTTTGTATTCCTGGAGGTCAAGAAATTCCATGTTAAAGCACTGAGTATAACCTACTTCAACAGGTAGTTCTTATTATATATGACAAATAATACCTAGCTCTAATACAGAACAAATAACAGTCTTTAAAAGAACAATGTTGTTTAGTTGCTAAGCAAGTGGTTGACTGGGATTTTTTTCCCTAAGTTTTTTGAGACTAGCATATATTGCAGAAAGGAGGGAATCTCAGAAAGAAGGGCAGTGCTTGAGGTAGCCTTAAAGGATAGGATGTCTTATGTTTAGCAATGGAGTGGCAAGTACAAAGAGGAATGGTTTTGGTCCTGCTCTAGGGAATCCATACTATAGAAAACAGCATCTAGCACTCACTTTAAAACTCCTCAGCCTCTGCAATAGAAGGCACAGACTGTCTTCTAGGAAGGACAAGGAAAAATGTTGCTACTCAATATTTCCTATGAAAGTTCAGGAAAGTTATTTTCTCCATTGGGAAGGTTATCGTTTTCATTAGGTTGGCAAGAATTGGAACGAATCTTATTAGCTTTTATGAAGGGGATTGAGAGAAATAGTGGGAGTTGAAAGTAACTATTTAGTGACAGAAGTAAAAGGAGCTTTGTACACAACCTAGTCTTTGCACATAAGAAAAAGAGATCAAGTGATAGAATATGGCTTTTCCAACAACAAATTGAGGATCTATACTTTGAACTACTTCTGGCTCTTTTATAATTATATTCTAGCAATTTTTGGAAGCAGAAGAGCAAGCTAATAGAATACTTAAAATAATTTCTAAGTATTTTCTTTGCAATTTTCTCACAAAAAGAAATACAGATATTAGTAGATGTTGTACATTGACATGTATACAAATATCCCCTTAAAATATAGTATTTTAGTAAATTGTATCATCTATAATTTATGGTTCTTGAGTTGATAAAACTTTGTTATATGTTCAACTTAAGCATGTTCAATATCTTCCCTCATCTTCAGTATAGTCTCCCTAAAAATGTTAACGAGAACAGATGCAACAGACAATGTGCCGTTTAAATATAACTCAGAATTGAACAAATACATTTGTTACAATGGATCTTACTTCCATACTTTGCAAATAATGTCAAAAATAGCTAAACTTTTGTGGCTGATTTTTTATACTTTTAAAAATTATTAGGACATATCTTCCAAGTGACATGTTTTTTGATGACATTTTGATATGTGTGTATCACATTCTTGGCTCCTGTTCATTCCTATTATCTTTCCTTGTCATCTTTTCCCCTTTCACTGGCCTTCTCACTTCTCTTTCAAAATATAGTTAAAAAGTAAATATAATTCTAATTGTAATAATTATATATATAATCTACATTTTACATATGAGAGAAAAATATAGTTTGTTTTCCTGTGTCTATATTCCTTTACTCAGCTTAATGATATGCATTACTTTATATTGAAATTTAAAGGTATGTAGAAGTAACTTATTAACAATATTTTAGTTCACTAGACAATCCAGTATTATGTGTGAGCTTCAACCATGCAATATCATGTAGTATATCTCTGCATGAGTGTTGTTAATAGTCAAAGGTTTATTGGGGAGATTGAATTAGCATTGTCAACATACATGCCCCTAAAGAAAATTAAACATATTAGAAACTGATAAACTGATTATAAATAATAGCCAGGATTCATCATAAGATGTTCCATAGGACTTATTTTCTTTCTTTCTTTCTTTCTTTCTTTCTTTCTTTCTTTCTTTCTTTCTTTCTTTCTTTCTTTCTTTCTTTCAGGACAATGCTTTGACAAAACTTTTTATGTCAAAACTCAGTAATTGGAATACTTGTAGAGTATTCACACAATTTATTCTTTTTTTAATACTTAGGAATGTACAAACATCCAAACATACATAATGCTGTACAATGTCATTAAGATCTGATGCTGATTACCTGGAAGGATACCTCTGATGGGAACGGTGATTGCTTCCTACTAACACATCCATATTGATTGACACTATATCTATTCTATCAGCCCAAATGGCTTTTTCCAGTTGCTGTAGGGAGTTTTCCCTCATCATCAGTGTGAAATACCAGCCTTATAATAGCCACCGCCTGGAGTTAGAAGCTAACAATTTATTACACCAAACTCTGAGAATCAATTAAACTGCTTTATTGAATCAATGACTCAAACTTTCATCACGCATCGTCTCCAAGACCCTAAAGGACAACCATTCCTCCTTTATATATCCATTATCTCAGTATTTTTCCTTCTTTTAAATTCTTTAGTCTATCAGTTCATTTTCTATTTTGGCAAAAGATGCATGCTATATGTAATAGGCTGAAGAAATGAATGTTACTGTACCACTACCTAACAGCAATTATAATGAAGATGGTAAGAGTATGGAGACAAATAAATAAGATATTAGTTTTTATTATTGCTACAAGCCACAACATTATACAGGAAATACTCAGCCATCTTTTCACAAACAATTTACCAGAACAAAGGGATCTTATAACGACTAAAACAAAAGGCAAGGCTTTGGGGCGTTATTGCTTGTGAATAAAGTGGCTGTCCTTTTCTGTAGATGTTTGTTATAGCTGAATCCTTTTCTATTACATATTTGGGAATTAATTCCCACAGTGTAGAACTGTTTTGTGAGAACAGTTTCTCACTGCCAGCCCTCCATTCCTCTCTCCTAAGTAAGCCAAAGATCTGCCTTCCTGCAATTATCTTTATCAGCAGGCATTTGGTCCAGGCATAGAGCAACCCATCTAAGATACTCACAGATCCCCAAGGACATAGAATTACTACCTGTCCAAAACTGCTATTCTGGTTTTACTCCACTCAAAAGATTCTTAACTCCTTAAACTCACTTTCACCTGAGTTTGCTGGTGATTTTAGATCAGGACTCTCCAGGATAGCAGAAGGGATAATTAACTGCAACCCAGAGAAAGACCGACAACACCCATGATCAGAACAACTGATAACAGCATAGTCCAGAACTGATAATTTAGAGGCTTGGGTCTCTCCTTCGCTTAGAGCAATAAGTCTAACTCCAGACTTAGGGCCATAGAAACTACTGCAACTGGTGTATGTGGGATCTGATGAAGAGTCATCAGCTTCTCCCTGGTTGTTTATGTAGGTTGCCTAATTACCTGGAATCCTCTATGTATACTGGAAGAAAAGAAATGGTGCGCTGACTTAAACAATTCATGCCCTCTTCATAATTTTACTGGAAATAAACCTTTTTAGCTCTTACTAACCACCTAAAAATGTAGCATAGCACACTAACCTTGCCCTCTAGAATTCCCTGATGATTTAGTCCCTTCTTAACTAACTTTCTCCATTAAGGAGTATACCAGATATGTACTAGCTACTCTCACACTCACAGATCTCTCTCTCTCTCTCTCTCTCTCTCTAGAGAGAGAGAGAGAGAGAACTCTTATTTGATTTTCTATGAGGCACAACAACCTGCAGGGAACCTGCTAGGGCTGGGGAATCAGTGGTTTTAACGGTATACATGACTGGGAACATCTGTAATGAGGAGGACAAGGAAGAACGATGTAGAATTAGGAAACAATGTAGGATTAAGAACAGTGTAGAACTAGGAGAACAAGTAGCAGGTTGAGCAATGAGAAAGGATGGATTGGAGAGAAAAGAATAAAGTAACATGAACAGACGATTCCTGTTGTGAGGAGATTTTTTAACCCTCAGATATTTAGCCCACCCCCCTTAGCTATCTTTGGCATCTTAAATTTGGCCTTGAGAGAATATTAAAGGCAAAAACTTTTAAGGCTCTATTGTCATAATAATAACTTTTTAAAGAATTAAAACTATCAGACATTTTTCAAAAGCCCATAGCACAAAAATGTTCCTTTTTTTTCAAATTGCTATATATACTATAGATACACACATGCTTATTTTACAAATTAAAATTTATTATTGAAGTTAAATTAATTTTATATTTAACAAGAGGAAGAAATGTATATAATTTATTAAGAAAATTTTGTAAAAGAAGAAATAGGTCAGTTCTATAACAAAACGATTTTGAAAGAATAAAAATATTATATAATAATAAGCTCAAAGAAACAGAAAAAATCTTTTGATAAACATCACATACAGAGCATATATAAATACATAATTAAAATTCTGTGTTAATTTGAAGTGGAAAAGAGATATATCACATATGATGAAACCAAATCCAGTTTAACCATATAAAAGTAAAAACTACCATAGAAAAGCTGAACTCAAATGATATATTTTAGACATAATTACTACCTAATATTGTATTATCAATTCAAAATGAAGAGCAATTACCTGTTGTCATTTATATGAATTTGAGAAATAAATAGAAAGAGATATTAATAAATACAAAACAAGATAAAATATGGGAAAATTCAGCATCACAAAAACAGAGATAACTTTTCACTTATTATACTGGCAAATCCATGTAAAATTCTAAAAACTGACATTGCCAATAGAATGTAGACTAGGAATGTTGATGGGTTGCAATTGAGAGAGCAATCTAGTGAATTTCTGATGGCAATCTAGGAACATGAGCCAAAAACTCTGAAAACACTCAGCTGCTGCAAGACAACTTTTCTGCTTCTAGGAATTGATCTGAAAGAAATATCATGGAAATCAGAATTTGAGAAGAAAGAATGCCCACTTTAATATGATAAGTTATGCTCCAAGTTATTCCTTAATTTCCTCTACATTTCTACAATATAGAATTTTGTTGTAAGAAAGAAGGAATAAATTGCTTATCATCAAAGTTAAATGAAGAAGCCATCGACTTAGAAGAAAATATATTAGAGATGAGATCTCAAACCTATATGTACCCTATAACATAACATACAGATTAACGTTTTTGAATGGTAATTTTTGGAGACTATGTCATTTCTAGCCTCTAATGCAGGATAATTTTCTCTTATTAACAAGCCAAAGGCTATGAAAATCTCTCTTTACTATCATTCCTGGCCCACAGAAGAAAGTTACCACTTAAGTTCTTACTGGCTCTCCTTAGCATATTCCCGAGAATCCAAAAGAATGCTGATTTCTTTGGATTTCTTTCCACCATGGAACCTAATTCTCTAGTGGGTTTTACAGAATATATCCAATTCTGTATATTCACTTCCCTGACACTTTCCTTTGCTTCTTTTACTATTGGCTAGAACAATTCTGGTATTTCCATTTACCACAGAATGAAGTATGCTTTCAAGACACATGTGTGCACTGAGTTTTTCCCATCAGAATCCTTGCTAGAGTATTAAATACTGTGCTCTTACAAAGTGTCCTAAGTCAATGGATTCTTGATAATTCATCATTGAACTCCAGCTACCTTGTAGAGGCATGCTCAAAATTTATTCCAATGGAAAACTATGCCATCTATAGAAATACTCCAAAATGATTGCAATTGAGCTGGATGTGTAATACAGCTAATACAGTGCTTACCCAACATGCACAAAAACCTGACTTCAGTCCACAGAAACACATAAAAGCAGGCATGGTGATATACATCTCCAAAGCCAGCACTAGGGAGGTAGAGGCAGGAAGGTTAGGAGTTCAAAGGGTTGCACTCAGTTAATGTATAATATTGATCCTCTCCTCAGAAACACAACCTACTATGTCAGGTCCTACAGGAAGTTACTCTTAGCTATTGGTTTAGATACCAGGAAACAGGATAAGACATCTCAGTGGATAGATGGCACCAGTTATCTCTCACTGGGGAGGCCTCTACAGTTTCTTCCATCATTGAAGAGCCATTGATTTTTAAATCCACAATGGAGTTCGGCTTCTGGACAAAACAACAAAAACAAAATCCCTAAATTCCTATAGAGCCTTCATCCCACAGATTCTCCTTCTTAGCTCTGCATGTTCTGTCACTTTGATGTCTCTTGGTAGGCTATCAAAATACATTACAGAGTATCATTGCAACTTAGTCAACAACCAGCAGTTGTAATTCCTAGACTACATCAAAATTTTAAATGTTTGTTTTTCCCAAGGTGTCTTAGTTAGGGTTTCTATTACTATAAAGAGACACCATGACAATGGCAACTCTCATAAAGGAAAAAAATAACTGAATGGCTTACAGTTTCAGAGGTTTAGTTTATTATCTTCATGTCGGGACATGGCAGTGTGTAGGCTGACATGGTGCTGAAGAAGGAGCCAAGATTTCTATATTTTCACCCATAGGCAACAGGAAGTGATCTAAGACACTGGGCATGGCTTGAGCATATATGATACCTCAAAGCCTGCCTCCACAGTGATACACTTCTTCCAGCAAGACCATACCTCCCTCAACAAAGCCACTCCTCCCAATATTGCTACTCCTTTTGGGGGTCATTTTTTTTCAAACCATCACAGTCCACTCCCTGGCCCCCAAAGGCTTACAGTCATATAATGCAAAAATACATTCAGTACAACTTCAAAAACACCCATAGTCTACAACAGTCTTAAACTTATTTAAAATTTCAAATTCTCTTCTGAGATTCATGTAATCTCTTAACTGCAATCCCCTATAAAAATCAAAATACAAAAGCCGATAATATATATTCAACATATAGTGACACAGGATATACATTATTATTTCAAAATGTAGGAAAGAGAGCATAGTGAGGAAATACTGGACCAAAGAAAGGCTGAAAACCAGGTGGGAAAACTCCAAAATCTGCATTTCCATCTCTGATATTAAAAGGATCTTCCAATCCGTTCAGTTTTGTTGACTGCAATACACTTCTCTCTCTTGGGCTGGTCCCACCCATTAGCAGTTTTCCTGGGCAGATATCCACGGATCTGGCATCTCCAACATCTTGGGGTCTCCAAGGCAGTCCAGGCTTCAACTTCATAGCTTCAAGCAATGGATTTTCTGGGCCTCCATTCAGGAGCACCCCTGACACTTGCGTGGACTCAGTGGTTTTCTTTACTCATGAAGACAAATTCTGTAGCCCCTTTCTCTATTCTTAAAACCTGGACCATGTGGCCAAAGCTGCCAAGTTCTGCTCCTTACTGAGTCTAGAACATGACTGCCTAGTTCAATTACATCTTCATCAACTTTCTGTTTTCCATGGTTTCCTTCATTGCCTGGCTGTCCTGAAACTGAATCTATAGACTAGGCTGGCCTCAAGCTCAGAGATCCACCAGTCTCTGCCCTTGGGGTGCTGAGATCAAAGATGTGCACCACTACACTTGGCTCTAACTTTCCTTAATTCACAAGTTGAAAACGTAGCTGAGTAGAATCTTTCCTTGAGGTCACCACTCCCTTTATTCCATTTTTTAAAATCTGTTTACCTCCTTGAATATAGAACTTAGCTCCATCGTACTTTTTGGTGCTCTCTTTCTCCTCAAATGTTTTTTCCTTGCTCTGCTTGCTCCTTTTTATTATATATCTGCATTAAAGTTAATACTAGTAACCACACAACAGAGTCTATTCTAGGCTGTTTTGAGATTTTCTGTGCCAACAAAATTAATCAAAAACTCTTTAGACTTAGGCAAACTCTTCTGAATGTGACGAAAAATCAGCCACATTCTTCACCAAAATATCACAAGACAGTATCTAGCCCATATACTAACATGATTCTTCTCTGAAACCTCTTATTCCAGGTATGCACAGTTAAAATGATACTCAGCACCAACATTTTCCATGTTCCTAATAGGATGGCTCATTGCATAGCACTTAAAGCATTCAACTGCTTTTATTATTCATGGTACCAAGGACCATATTCCTTTAAATAAAAGCATGGTCAGGCATATCACAGCAATACCCCAGTCCTTAGCACACACTTCTGTCTTAGTTATGACTTCTGTTGCTGTGAAGAGACACCATGACCATGGCAACTTTTATAAAGGAAAATATTTAATTAGAGTGGCTTACATTTTCAGAGGTTCAGTCCATTTTCTTCATGGAGCAACAGGCTGGTGTGCAGGCGTACATGGTGCTGGAGAAACATCTTGACTTGCAGGCAGGAGGAAGTGTTCTGAGATACTGGGTATGACCTCAGTATGTATGAGACCTCAAAGCCTGCCTCCACAGTGACATGTTTTCTCCACTAAGGAGGTCATATCCACTCCAACAAAGCTGCACTTCATAAGAGTGCTACTCCATTTAAGGGCCATTTTCTTTCAAACCACCACACAATGCATTCTAAACGAAAGCCTACAACCGTCACCAAGACCAAACATGTTCAAGGCCACAGAGCAAATATAAATATGCTTAAAATAGGTTAGACTATACAAATTGTGTTCTGACTAAACTCAAGGCCACAGAGCAAATATTAATATGCTTAAAATAGGTTAGAGTATACAAATTGTGTTCTGACTAAACTAAAATTAAGCTTGGCAAAAATGTAGAAATAAATCAAAATAAATTAACAAGGGAAATTGGACAATATTTTGAATATGTAACAAATTAATAACATATCAGAAATTCTATGAATTACAACTAAAGTAACACTAAGGGAAAATTGATATTGAATTCTAAACTACAAAAGAAAGAAATGGCACCCAGTCTCTGATATTTTACAAACAAAACTAGGCAAAGAAAAGAACACTTAACAACAATGAAGAGAGAAAATGTAAAGATAAGAGCAGTGGGGTTGGAGAGATGACTCCTTAGATAAGAGCACATTTTTCTCTGTAAAGGATCTGTGTTTGGTTCCTAGTGCCTACAAAGTGGTTCAATACTATATTTAATTCAAGTCCCAGAGGTTCTGATGCCTCCTCTGACTTTCATATACTCCTGCACACATGTGGTACACATGTATGCTTAGGCAAGCACACACACAAACACCATGCAAACACCATACACACACACACACACACACACACACACACAGAGAGAGAGAGAGAGAGAGAGAGAGAGAGAGAGAGAGAGAGAGAGATTGATTTATTTAAAAGATAAAAGCTCTAAACTTGACAAAGGGAAAACATAGTTCTTCCAAAGTCATAAAATTTTCTCGGTGGTGGTGGTGCATGCCTTTAATCCTAGCACTTGGGAGGCAGAAGCAGGTGGAGCTCCAAGTTTAAGACCAGTCTAGACTATAGAGTGAGTAGCAGGACAACTAGGGCTACAAAGAAAAACATATCTTGGAAAAATAAAAAACAAAGTGTTGTAGGGAGAGGCTGCTTGTTCGTCCTGGCTGCCCAGCTAGGGTGGCCTCAAAATAACCACATAGAAACTGTGTACATCAAATCACTTCTTGGCCTATTAGCTCTAACTTCTTATTGGCTAACTCTTACATCTTGATTTAGTCCATTTCTATTAATCTATGGATCTCCACGGGGCAGCAGCTTTCCAGGAAAGATTAGGTATGTTTGATTCTGGCGGCTCCTTGGTGTCTCCCTCACTGCTTTCTTTCTCCCAGAATTCAGTTCCGTCTGCCCCGCCTACCTAAGTTCTGCCCCTGTCAGGCCAAGGCAGTTTCTTTATTCATTAACCAACACAAGCAACACATGGAAAGAAGAACCTCCTACACCAACAAAGTCTACAAATTTGAACAACATGCAACCAGACTAGCCAAGACAAAGGGATCCTCAAGCATAGGTCCAAGAGTGAAGAGTTTATCTGTGTATGGTGGTGCGCACATTTAAATCCCAGCACCAAAAAGATGGAGACCAGAAATTCAGTCAGCCTGGTCTGCATGTAGATTCTCAGGCCATATTATACAACTAGAGCCTGTCTCAAAAGAAGAAATTGAGAAAGGGGACAGGGAGTCACTACAAGCAATGCTAGTATTAGAATCATAATAACCAACTATTAAAAACTGCACAATAGCAAATTGTATAATTTATACGAAGCATGTGGATTCCTTAAAAGATTTCAAAGCTCACTGAATGACACTGAATTGTGCTGTGTAACCCTAAGAAATTGAATTTTTAGTTGAAGTATTTCCAACTAGAAAAAATCATACTGCAGAAAGTTTCACTGATAGATTTTTATCAAGTGCTTAAGGAAGAAATAATGGCAATTCTGCAAAAATTCTTCCACGATACATAATAAAAAGGACTGTTTCATAACTCAACTTATGAGACCAGCATTATATTCCTAAGGAAATCAGATAAAGACATTCTGACAAAGAAAACCACGCATTAAAGTCCTTCATAAAATTGATTCAAAAATCTCCAATAAAATACTTCCAAATATAAGCTCACAATGCATAAAAAAGGAGAATGCATTTAGAATAAGTAGGGTTTCATGTCAGTTAGAGTAGGTCAATATAATCATGTGTGAGAGAAAAAACATACAATCATTTCAATAGATATGGAAGATGCTTTTCAGAAAATTTAGTATTGTGATAAAAGGAACAAGTTCTAGAAATCTAATAGAAAATAATTTCCTCAATCGATTAAAGGCCATATATCCTAAAAGCCCAGCTTTTAATTTATACGCCTATGCTACCAGGCTTAGTTTGTTTTTTCTTTAGTAATGGAGGGAAAGTTTGCTTTAAAAGTGACTTTTCATAACATTTGAACCATTTACTATGTTTTTAAAATGTAGGTTAATGGAAAGCATTCTAATCTTATCAATGAGAAGGTATCCATCAGCTCCCCTTGAGCTGCTCAAAGGTACTTTTTATTCAGAATGTAAATCTCACCTCACGTCTCTCTGACCAGCGTTCAAAATAACAAGTTTCAGTACAGGAGTGTCATACATACATAATTTGTTGTTGATCCTGTTCCCACATCCCCTCTCTAATTAATTAACTGCCACCTCGTGCTATTGCCATTGCCCCTGCTGGTTCCAGTGTGTTTCTTTATTGAATTAAACATGTGACCACATGAGTTGGTGTGGAGAATCACCAAATCTAATCTAATAGAATTTTATTAAGATTTCAAAATTATTCTTTTATGTTGTGGTCAATCTTTTCTTGGTTGTCAAACTTGAATGCACCTTGAATCTTAAAACTTAAAACATAAGCTGCTGGGTACTCTTTTCGGAGATTTCCTTGTCAGACAAAGCAGGAAGACACACAGCCTACATGTGGAAGGAGCCTACTGGTGGTAGCCCAAATAAAATGGCATGAAAAGAAAAGACTTTGCCTTACTGCCTGCTTGTCCACACTTTCACTGGCAAGTCCATCTATCCTGTTGCTGTGGAATCCCTTCAGTGATATTACAATGAACCTCTTCAGGCTTCCAACATAGACTAAAGAGCCGCAGTTCTCCAGGACTCCTCCAAGCCTTCACCACCAGGGACATCTAGCCTTGTGGCCTGACCAACATGGTATTCTTGACCTCCCCATTATAAGAGGTCCCTGGTTGGACCAGTTTATGTAGACTACTCTAATAAAAAGTCTTTAAATGTTTATCAATATCTATATATGTGTTATCAACATATATGTTAATAACTCATTCTATCAGTTCGGTTCCTTTAGAGAACCCTAATAATATTGTGGTACCAGGAGTGGTTCTGAACAAACAGAATAACAGGAATGAATTTCTCTAGTCAATTTGGTATTATCTGGTGCTGATTTTCCAACGAGACAAACTACAGTGACTAAAACCTCCTCTGATAGCATGGACAGGACTGAAAACCTGTGGTGACCATTTAAAGAACTTGTCAAAATGAGTGCATTTGGTGATCCTGATTCGCCTTTGTGACAGCAATGGGTTCAGTGACTCTATACATAAAACTTGTGGCCATTTGAGGAAATAAAGCTGGCTCAATGATTAAAATTAACCAGCTCCAGATTAGCATAAATATGGTTTCTAAGTTTTCTCTGGAAAGGAATCTTTTCTCCTGCAGCCATAGAGACCAATTGCCAAAATCAACCCTGAATCTTCATTATACAGCTGGCTAACTTACAGTGTAGTTTCAAATCCTAGCCTTGAAGAATATCAGATGTTCAAACAAAGAGACTTATTGAAAAATTGTAGAATCCTAACACTTGGGGGTAAAAATATATAACAGGACCTTAATAAGGCTTAGGATTGGAACCCTCAGATTTTGAATTTTTTTCACCTAAAAAAATAGTCTACCTACATTATCTCCTTCAGTCTGTGTAGTACTGCCCTATCCACTTTTTCTTAAAACTGGGGGATTTAATCTGCATTGTCTGTAGAATCAATCCACAGTGACCTTCCCTGAAAAGTACCAGGCAAGACAATGCTGATGTTTCCCAGGAACCACCCATCATTGCTTCTGAACCTAGAACCAAACTCAACACTAAGCAGGCCCTTAGAGATGGTCCAGAAAGTGTGTCCCATGAGGAGGTGTTATATAACCATGAAAAATCTTAGTGAGTTTGTTAATTTATTCAAATAGAAGTCTGGGGAATATGTGTGGGAGTGGGTCTTAAAGATGTGCGATAATGATGGAAAGAAGATAAAGCTAGATCAGGGTGAGTTTATTACTACGGACACACTGAGTGGAGATTCTAGGTTTAGTGAGAAGGCTCACATAGTTTAAAAAGATGTCATGAGTTTATTTGATTGGCTGACTAAAGTATTTGTCAAAAGGTGGCCTACTGAGAAGCTAGAGATACCTGGTATCCCCTAGATTGGTGTTGGTAGAGGAATTTCAGCCTCAGGGAAATTAGAAGACTCAAGTGAATTCACTTTTTAAAATCTAATCCCCTACAATGTGAAGGACCTTAAAACATCTGCATCACTAATGCTGTAAGATGAGAAATGGTAAGAGCGCACTCGCACATTTGAGGGACCGCTGCCTGCGGGGAAGGGGCAGCCTCCAGCAGCACAGTGCTCAAAGAGAATTCCAGAGTCAATGTTCTGTAGCATATTTATCTGTGGGGGTTAGGAAAAAATACTGACATTTTATAATTTCCTTCTTTAGTCGTCTCCTGTAGTTTTTCTTGGTTCTCTATTTTTCCCCTACAGCTTATATTCCCCAACAAAATTTTTCAGGCGATATAGAAATTACAATGTGGTTACATGCTATTTTTCAAATGAGTGATGATAATGAATGCAGGTAAAGCATATTTTTTATATCTCCCTTACATGATTAAAACAAAGTCATCCCCAAAACCAACATGCATTTCCATCTAAGTAACGTCTTACAGGTTAACAGAGTGTGAGCAAGCAGGATATTTTTCTCAGTCAATTCTTTCACTGTAAGGATATGTTGTGGGGTTACAAAGAAAGAGCAAAAAAAATTATGACTTATCTTTAAAGGTAACCTTATGAGGAATCTTAAAGGACTCATAAACCTAAACTTTTATGCATGAAAAGTAATCTTTATGCATGAAAAACAGTCAGTCAGTCAGCTCTACTTTAAATCTTTACAGTGCATATCTATTCATCAACAGTTCTTTTATATAAGGAGATTGAGGGCAAAAATGGGTACATCTTAGCAAGAAAGGCACATCAGCTAATGATAATTAAGCTGCTTTGTTCTTGGTCCTTGACCTTAGTAAGTTCTTGATTCCACTGTGCCATTCTAAAACTTCAAATTTTCTTCTTATATTATTTACCTCTAAGCTATCTGCCAAAAACATCTAAGTCTGACTTTAAGTTATTTTCAAGGCTTTGTTTCAGCTGTGATGCACCCAGAAACATGTGAACACATCTTCCAACATTACGATTAAAAGAACTTAAAATAGCTGGTCTACTAGGACTTCATTGTTTTTCTTAATCATTGACCTAACCCACAGTCTATGTAGCTCCTCAATAGAAACTCATGTGTTCTAGCTGTGTAACAGTTCCTTGTTTTATTTTTATCCCCAAACTATTTTTTTAAAATTAATAATATTATTATCAATTAGGTAGTACAGCTTAAAAAGAAATATCTTCATAACAATATTTACAGGTAAAAATGCCCAGTAGAATGGGATATTTCCATGAGACAAACACACTGCATTACAAGCAGTGGGGGGTCTCCCCACAACCATTCACTCCATGGCAGATACCAGAGCAAGATGGCAACAGTAAACTTGAAGGCACAGCAGAAGCACAAAAGACACTCTGGGGTCTGTGGTCTTGGGGCCTTGCCCTTTAAGATTTACCCATTAGCATTTCATTTCCTGGTGGGCCCCTGAAGTCAGTTGCCATCTGCTGTTCCTTTGGCATGGCCACCAGCAATAGTGCACTTCTCCATGTGCAATACCTTAGGGTTAGAGACACTCAATTGGATGAGTTAAATGTAATGGGTTTAATGCTATCAGGTTCCAGGCAGCAGCCTTCATTTGCCAAAGACATGGTGAGTGTGATTACAATAATGAGCACCACAGGCAAAACTTTGTACTGGCGTGACATGTATGGGCCTTTGGGGCTGGCTAATCAATCATGGTGTTTCCAGGAACATCATAGGTTAGAAGCCTACTGAATTTCTGTCAGATCTATGTAAGCAGAAAAACTCATAAACAAAGGAAATAAAGCAGCATTAGGTCATATTAATAGGGAATCCTGGCCCATCAAACAATTTCCAGACTTGAGCCAATTTACAGAACCAGAGCTCATTGATTAAAGAGAAAAGCAAGTCCCCTGGGAAGTGACTTTGTTAAAATACCGGAGTTTACTGTTGACTTTTCTTCTACCATTCTCCAAAGGAACCTACAAACTTTTACTAGGGTAACTGTACACTGGGCAAAGGAAATAGTCAGATTTTCCAGGGTCTATTAGGTTCTGGTTCTAAATTGATACTGATTCTGTAAGACACCAGAAAGCATCATGGCTTTCTGGTTAAAGCAAAAAAAAAAAAAAAAAGCATGTGGAACTCGGGTGATTGGTAGTGTTTTTGACTGAAGTCACACTCATACACTCATAGTAGGCCCAATGGGTCCGCTCATTCATCCTGTGGTTATTTATCCAGTTCCAGAATGCATAGTGTGCTGGCTTGTTTTATGTCAACTTGACACAAATTAAAGCCATGTGTGAAGAAGGAACCTCAATTGAAAGAAATGACCCCATTGGGTTGGCATGGAGGCAAGCCTGTAGTGCATTTTTTTACTTATGATTCATGTGAGAGGACCCATATCACTGTAAGCAATGTCATCCCTGAGCTGGTTGTCAATGGGTGCTATAAGAAAGCAAACTGAGCCAGCTATGGGTGCAATCAATAAACTCTACTCCTTGAGGGCTTCTGTATCAGTTCCTTCATTCAGGGCCCTCTCCTGACTTCTCTGAATGATGAACTACAAGTTGTAGAATGAAATAAAACCTTTTTTTCTCCATTATGAATGTGGTTAGGGTGATATATCACAGCAATAGAAATCCCAACTAAATCAGTTGCAGTAGTTATATATTTAGAATTTGTTGAAGCCTCAACGTGATTCTTTCACAGCACCTCAATATCCGATATGATTTATATGTGTGTGTGTGTGTGTGTGTGTGTGTGTGTGTATAAAACAGAGCTTCCAATCAAGAGCCTTGCTCAGATGTGTCAAAGAAAAAGCTTAGCTGTGTCAGTCAATTGTTCATCACTGTGACATAATACTTAAGAAAAATCATTTGAAGGAGGAAAGTGCTACTATTTTAGTTATTTTTCCTGTTGCGGCTTCAGCATGGCTGACAGGAACACTTTATTTGGGCTTACAGTCTAGGGTATGCAGCCCATTGAGGGGGGAGAAGTATAGCAGGATGAGCAGGAGACCACTGAGATAGTACCTGCCCATGAACAGTCAGGAAGTAGACCACAAACTTGATGCTCAATTGACTTTCTCCTTTTCCTTCAGTCCAGAATCATGGCTCATGGAATGACACTACCTCCATTTAGGTCGTCCCACCTCAATTAAGCCACTCTTAGATTGTCACAGACATGCCCAGTGATCTGTTCCCTCTCATTCCCTGGGTAATTTGAAATCTTATCAAGTTGACAAGATTAACCACTATAGTTATTTTGGTTCATGGTTTAAAATGTGTCAGTCTATAGTTACTTGGCACTCATTATTCTGGTTCTGTGATGAGGGAGAATATTATCTAGGAAGCAGAAACTGGCAGCAAAGAGTCACAGGTATATATATATTTCAGGGTCATGTGCCAGTGACTTATTTCTTCCAATGTTTGAAGAGCTCACTTGGCTATGAGTTTACCAATGACTTAACCTGTAAAGAAGAGTGTGTCCTCATGACCCAATCACTTCATCATGGCACAACCTACTGGGGTCCAATTCTTTAACTTTTGAGCTTTTGGGAAGGTCTTATATTAAAACAAAAGAAATAACAACCAATTATTTCTTTCTGTATTTGCCTAGGCTTCAGGGTTATTTTGTTTGGTAAATCATTTGCTACCTCTCTCTACTGTTTATCTTTCAATTTTGTGTTTATTTTCTCTTCTGCTATCATCTCCTCTCTTTTTCTTTGCAGTTTGACTTTAGATATGTGATGTTTCTTTGTGAACCTTTAATGGAATTTAGAATGGTACCACAAAGAAGTATATGTTTTCATGTGACATTTCATAGCTTCCTTGTTGTGTGATGTATATTACATATAATTTATTCAGTCTAATTATACATTTCTATGAATTTTTATATTTTAGTGTTGTTCATCTGCCTCCACAGTACAGTTTTAGAACATTTATATCATTTCAGAAAGGTTTTATGGCCATGTGTTGGCAACACACACACCCAGGCCCAGGGCACCAGTGATGTTTCTATAATCATAAATTTCTCCCTTAAATGTACTTATATAAAGAAAATTAAACAATATGCAATATTTTACTTCTTTATTTCTTCCCTTAGCATTATATTTTTGAAATTTCTTCCTATTGAATCTATTGAATCTATCAGTAGTCTTTCCCCTTTAAAAAAATGAGTAGTATTCTATTGGATGGTTAAGCATATTGCTTATTCTTTCACCTGTTGATGGACTGTAGAGCAACCCCCATTATTTTAAAAAATATTTTATTTTCATTTTATGTTTGTGGATTATGTGTACCACATGTATGTAGTGTCGTACAGGCCAGAAGAGGGCATTGGATCCCCTGGGTTGGAGTTACAGATCATTGTGAGCCATCATACAAGTGCTGGGAATTGAACCTGGGTCCTCTGCCAAGATCAACAAAGCACTTTACTGAGCCCTCTCTCCAGCTCCTGTAGCTTTTATTTCACATGAAAACATTTTTTGAGGAACATTTCTTCACAAGTCTTGAGAGAACATCTTTTTCATTTCATCTATGCCATTTGGACAGATAACTGTCATGTGGTATGTTTATGCCTAATTAGAGAAATTGTCAAAAAAATTTATGAGAGTATAAGGAGAATAAATGCAGTGTAATTCAGGAGAATAATGAGAGGGAGAATGGAATAAAGAGGGAGGGTGGAGGTTAAAATTAATGATCTCCAAATTATATGGTATGTTATATATTAATGGCTTGAGACATTTTACATTTTCATCATTAATGTACAAGGGTTCTTTTTTCCATATTTCATTTAACACTTGCTATTTTCTCCTCCAATTTGTAGTCATTCTATTGGTTGTATGCTATTATGTCCTTATGTTTTGCCTTTCTCTGTGTGTATGTATGTAATTGTTCGTGCATGCTCACATACATACATGTGGAGTCCAGAGGTCTATGCTGGAAATCTTCTTCTGTTGTTCTATACCTTATATTTTGAGTTAGTCTCTCAATGAACTCAGAGCTCACCAGCTCAGCTGGTGGAGCCAAAAGTCTCAGGGATCCTCTTGTTTCCACAGTCACAGCACTGAGATTACAGGTGTATGCTGCCCGTTGTTTTGCTTTTTGTGTGTACTTGAAATCTGAACTCTGGTCATTATGTGTGTGCTTGCAGAGTCCTCTCCCCAGATCTCATAATTTAGGTTTATGTTTTCATAATAATAAATGTTGAATCTTTTTATGTGCTTATTTACTACACCAATGCATTTCTGATGAAGTCTTTATTTGAATCCCATGCCCGTTGTTCTTATTGACTTTTAAGGTTCATATACAAATAATTATTTGCATATGTATGATATATACATACACACACACACATACCCTTCTTACCTTCATCGCTCGTTCTCTTTTTGGTCCCCATATATCCCCCAATACTGCTGCCTAATGCTTTCCAGTTAAATGCATCCCATTAGCTTTTCTTCTCTCTGTTAAGATCTTTTTTTCACGGTTCCATTTTCATGATCTACAAACACACATGCACTACTCGTATACAAATAGTGGAGACAAAGGTTTGCATATAAATTCTACATATAGCAGAAAACATGCGATATTTTTCATTCTTAGTCTGACTTATTTCACTTATTGTGATGATCTCTATTTCTACCCACTTTCTTTAAAATACCATGGTTTCATTTTATGACACCTGAATGAAATTCCCTTGTATATATATTGATAGCTACCTAGCCTGGGTTCATCTCCTAATGGTGGTGAATACGGAACAATAAACATAGTGTGCAGATATCTTTGCAGTAGAATTTAGAGTCTTTTGGGTGTATACGCAAAAGTGTTATGGCTGGTCCATATGATAGATCTAATTTTAGCTTTTTTCACACTTAATCTAAGGGGTTTCAATAAGGGATTTTCGTACATATTGTGCCATCATATTTTATTCTGATTAGTTTCCTTCTTTGTCTTCTCTAACCCCCACTGCCTACCCCATTGATTGATTCCTTCCTTTCCCCAATAGGCTCCATTCCATCCCATATTGTTTGTATTACTCTCTCAATTTCCCCTCCATTAGGATCTCTTCCTTTCTACTCATGATCCTCTTTCCAGTTTCATTACCTACACACACACACACACACACACACACACACACACACACACACACACACACACACACACTAAACCTGGATTTCACATATGAGAGAAAACATTAATCTTTGTGCATACATTTATCTTTGTGCATCTGGCTTATTTTACTTAACATGAAAATTTGTCTTCTACAACTCAAGGGCTTTATATTTACTTAAAATTTTATTTGTCAATATCATCTTTTATCAACCATACCTTTGGTATTGCACTTAATAATTTTCCTAATCCCAAAGTCAAATTTTTTGTCTTCTAAAAGTTTTAATTTTTGGAATTAATTTTGATGTTGTTGAGTATTTTCTCAGTAGTGTAAATTCATTATGTGCATATGCTATTAAAATACCACAGAACCAAAGCTGGGTGGTGGTGCTGTATGCCTTTTAATCCCAGCACTCAGGAGGCAAAGGTAAACAGATCTCTGAGTTTGCGACCAGCCTGGTCTATAAGAGCTCGTTCTAGGAGTTGCTCCTGAAAAACCAAAAATAAAAACTAAAAAATAAAACCACAAAACTATTTGTCAAAAGGAAGTCTCACTCTACTATACTCATTGTACAACTGTACTAAGTACCGGTTACTTGATCATAAATATAAGGATGTATTTTGAGGATTTTAGCTCATTTCTACTAAGTCATATGCCAGTCTGTTTCCTAATATTATACTATCTTTAGTTTTTAATTTATAATGTATGTTGAAATTAGAAAATTATTTTTTGTGACCTCGTTCTCTTTCATAATTGTTTTTTTACTATTTTGGATCCCTTTTCTTCCACATAGATATTGTGAAGAACATGCCAATTTGTGCAAAAGTAAATCCACTTGTCAATACAATACCTACTCATATTGCCATGTTTTATCCACAACTATAAATTCTCTCTATTTATTTAGATTTTTGTCTTCCCAGCTGTGTAACCTTCAAAATAACCCTACAATGGTTATTGTAACTTTTTTATTTAAAATATTAATTACATGATTATATATGAAAACTTTCATAAATGTCATTTCTAAGATAATTTGAAATAATTTCACCTTTTCTAAGAATGCCAAAATCCTCAAAGTTTAAAAATTATTTGTATGTTGTTAAAAATAACTAGGTACCCATAAAAGTGATTTAAAGTGTGAACAAATACTGCTTTGTCAATTTAGAGGAAAATACTTAAGATAAAACTGCAAACAAACAGTTTATAAAAACATATAATATATTAATTAATTAATAATATATAATTTCTTAATTTTATTATTAATCACAATAATTATATATAATATGTCATATAACATATAAACACATAAAAATATATAAAGTATAAGTATAATGCACATAAATGTATAATGTATAATATATTAATTATACTATCACTAATTATAATCATCATATATTTTATACAATATTTATTTGTATGATTATTAATTATTATAATGTCTTAATTATTAATATATAGCTATCCTAAGTTGTGTTATTTCTCTGGAAATTGCGAAGGTCCATGAGCACGTAGAAACAATGAAGCAAGCCCCCTTGAGGTCTAAAGCCAAAACTAGTTGATGTTTACTTCTGCATTTCTCTTTGATCTATGACAAACCACCCAGGCCCATTAAAATGTGAACCTGAGAGGACATGGAAACAATATTGCTCAGAGGGAGAATGAGCAATCTAAACGTATGTATATAACCTCAGAGTAGCTAAATATTGAAATTCTGAAGACCCAGAGTGGATTCAGTTATGATTATTCAAACCCACATTTGAGAGTCTCTTCCTTTTTTTAATAAATGACTTTCAATAATGTCTATTTAGCTTGGTATGGGAACACATTCCTGTAATCTTAGCACTTTGGAAAGAGGAAGATCATAACTGCAAGACTGCCTTGGCTACATAGTGAGACATTGTCTCGAAAAAGAAGCCAATCCATTGTCAGAGTGAGGCAATAATGAAACTGTTTTATATGAGTCTTTCTTCCACACTCTGGGACTTAAGTACATGAATGCACATCTAAAAGAGGCTTATATTGGGTGTGTGAGCCTACACAGTATACCAAAGCTCAATACTGCTCTGAAATATCACAGCTAATGTATTTAATTTGAAAACAGACTTTGTACTAAACACATTAAAAAACCTCATACCATCCAGATGGTGCTGTGTCCTCAGAATTCCCTGAAACTTAAATGAATCATCCATTTTTGTTATAGGTAAATATATGTTTGAAACAATTCATTGGTTCAGTACAAGCCCTGAGCTACTTGCTATTCCATTGTTCCATTAGGAACCTTGTCATAGCTCCTTTAGAAGCTATTCATTTTAACAGCTGATTCCTGCATCCTCATTATTTATAAACCCTGAGGCAAATGCTGTGTATTTCCAGACATTGCTCCAGAAGATTTCAGCCTAAGAAAGGAGACTGATACTAATGGCCACAAGAAATGCTTCTGAGTGGTTGTTCCATGCTAGTCATCATGTTAAGAGTTGGATGGTCATTATGCTATATAATCTCAGGATTCTAGCATTAAGTATCATCAGTATGCTCATTTTACTAATGAGATAATGAAGTCCTAGTATGGACAAATAATAGGTACATGGTTCCATAGCTAGTGAAGCTTACAGCCTGATGTGAAGACAGTTCTTTTGAACTTGGATTTCATTGTTCATTTAGAGATAAGTGGTCTTAATAGAAAAAGAGTACAATAATCTCCATGAGAAGAAATTTATTAGCTCTTAAGGATGTGACTCCTAAATATGTGTCTACAGTGAGAAAGAGAATTTTAGTAAATGGGATTGACAAGCAAAGTGCAAGCTCTGGAGAATATGTTCAGGTAATGACAAGGAAGTTGGTGATAGCTGATGCATCTGGCACATGAAGTAGGAAAGAAAGCATGGGGAAGCAGTCTGAAATAATAGTTTAGGGGGATGCTGACATCTATTGTAAATGCTTTCCATGGAAAGCTAGGTCTTGCTTTTAAAGACAGTAGCCTGTCACAGAAGGTGATTTCTAATAGTGAATGATGAGTTTTAAATGCTGAGACCTCTGCGCTCACCATTTGTGGTGCTGTCCCGAAAACTGCAAGCCTTTGTTATTAAGACGTGCTGGGTTTAATCATGAGAATGTATGCCTTGCCAAGATTCAAATATCAGAATAACTCATCCTATCAGAAGAGAGAAGATGTCTTACTGGTAGCTAAGGAGCTTTTAGCAATTGATTGCTGTTGGAGAGGAAGGGCCAGTTTTATTTGTGTGAACCCTGACAGGCCAAAAATTTCTTGTGGAAGGTTGCATATCTAAGAATATATGAGCAACACAAATGTACTTCACAAGACAGAAATTGTACTTTGTGAGGACACAATGTTGGGTGGGTAAGAAAACGGGATAGGCTTAGGAGGGGTTGAGAGAGGGCTGAATGTGTACAAAATTCTCAAAGAAACATAAAATGTGAGAAAAATAAAAAAGAAACCATAATATAATTTCAATAGGTGTGAAAAATTATTTGACAATAATATTTAATGTGTAATATATATTTAAAATAAATTAAGCTATCAAAGCCTCCCAGAAATATAGCAGTAGAAGGAAGCCAGTATGGATGACCAAGAGAAGGAGCTTGACAAGCTCATTATTGAACCGATTTCAGTAATAAACATATAGAGAAGCTATAAGGTACTTGTTATATTAAACAACCTTCATATTTAAATGCTGTAAAACCTGGGGTCTTTGAAATTTTATTTTCCAAATTGATAAAACTTCTAGTAAACATTTAGGAATCTCAAGATTCTTTCGGGAAACTCTGCAACTTGTTAGTTTAAGGAAAGATAGTACCTGCATAAAGATTCATCTACCAAGAATTGTCTAAAGAAGTGATAACACATAACAGCACAGCAGCACTGAAAATGAACTTTCATGTTTATTGAAGTTATGGTTAGTTTGAATTTCCATCCTGACTTTCAGTCTCACCTCACTGTCTGCATTGAGTTGCTTCTAACTGGGATGTTCACCTCCTGTCTGTCCTGAATTCACTCCTAATAATCACATGACACTTAACTTGGGCCTTACCACCTTTTCCAAAACTATCTTAGCATACATTCCTGTGTACATCTTAATTCAATGGGTACTTGGTGTCCTGTATCTGCTTCTTGCTTCTCATACTGCTACTTTTTCTTATACTGCATTGCAGTATTCAGTTTGTTTAAATACTTTTATTGAAAGCTAATTCTTTTCATACAATATATTCTAATCAGTCTCTTCTCTCCCAACTCTTCCTAGATCTTCTCCACCCACCAACTCTATCCCTTCTTTCAATCTATGGAAACAAACAGACAAAGTAACTATGATGTCTGTGAGTTCACAGACAGGCTTACTTGAATGTGAGTCCTTAGATTTTGCACCATTTTTGTGCAATGGCACATTTGCTGAATAAATGAACACACATGTAATTGGGTATCTAATATATTTGGCAAAATGATTTAATTTCTTAAGATTCATGATGTTAATCCTAAATGCTATAAAATGAGATGAGATAGATTTTCTTTACAATCAATGTTTACTTTTAACTTAATGGGTTATCTACTTTCAAAGAATAATAAATGTTTGAACTAAATAACTACACAAAACTGAGCTAGTTCAACTATCCTTGCTCAAAAATAAATATCATGACCCACAAAAGTACACTTGAAATAACTGACTTTAAGACCAATATGAAGTACTGTGTCCTTATCACATCATCAAGCACAGTTGACTCTGCTTGTCCTTTCCCTTTTTGTCCTCAGATGATTTCAATTTTCTTTATTATTAAATTTTGTAGATCCTCCGTGTTTATAGTAAGATATAGGAGCCATTTCCTAATTTCAAATGATTGACAGAAGTCCTCGGTAAATGTTTGAATTGCTCACTTCATATTAATATCAAAATGATGTCATGAAATCAGGAGAGATATCATAAAAGTGCAAATGGGTACTTGGCTCCTTTTCTAATTTGAACACTTAGGTCTACTGAATTTCAATACTATGAATTCAAATAAATCTCAGTTCTTTCTCTTTCACAATATAAACAAAGATTCAATGACTTTTCCTGAATTCATATACAGATGTTTACTGATAGACTTATTTTTCTAGAACCCTTTTGAACTACCATAGTATGCAAAGAATATATTCAATACATAGTTCTTTTTTGTGGCAGGTTATTTCTTATCTGCAGCATAAATTTCTTATTATAGAAAATCTTAGAGTAATTTTCTCTCATAGAGGAATTTGAGACTCAAGATTCCCATCCAGCAAATGGTAATGCTTTCATTTAGAGTGATGAATTGTAGGACATTCTTGGAAGGTATAGACTTCAATAATTCTCCCTGCATACACAATACGATGTATATATGTATGTGTATATATGTAATGTGTGTGTGTGTGTTGTACGTGTATGCTGACTACAGAGGTAGATAACCTGGTAGTTATTCATTCCAAGAAGCCCAGCACCATCATCATTATTGATTTGACAGTCTTGCTTAATATGTTTTATTTTCCAAATGTATCTATCACACATTTGTATCATTACTTCTCTTGGAAATCAGAATTTAGATAGCCATTCAAGTTTTTTTACAATTATTATCACTGATTAAGTCAGCCATCACTTAAAACAGTTCAGAATTTTATCCATGTGTATGATTTGGGAGTCCCATTTAATATATTTTCTACTATGCACATCTCTACACATTTGACTGCATTCTGTAAGGGTTGAAATTCTCAATAGAATAGCTACAGGCATAGTTATTATTGTTAGACTTATGCCTCTATGTATGTGGGGGAAATTGCAAAACGAGCCTCCCAATTTTTCAACAATTTGAACCCCTTTCTCATCTCAATTCAGTAGATTTGAATGGTCTATGAAGGTTTTTTATTTATAGCTCAAGAACTTATACATTAGTAACAGATGAGCATGGCAAATAAGTGAAAACAAGATCAAAGGCTCTTTTCTACACATATGAAAACTTTAATGATGAGAAACTGAATTTTCATACATATACAGATTTGATTTACTTCAAGTCACATTGTAAAAATGTCTTGAATTTGAAATCTCTCCAGGAATACATTATCAACACAGCTTCTTTTCACATTTTATTAGTGTTATCTTAAAATTTAAGCATTTCTTTTAAAAATATCAGCAAGAAAGTACATGATTTAATTACACGGAAAGAAACCAACAGAAATAATTTTGGCACAGAAGTTTGCACGCTGTCAGAGTATAATTTATTTCTGTGCACTTAAGAATATACAGAGAATAAAAAATATATTTTCATCTCAGAGCTTATTGTTTACTACATTCTCTTTGAGATGAGTGGGATAAAATTAAATAGCACAAAAAGTCCATGATTTTCACCCTTTTCAGCCAAAATAAGATGAGCATTCATCTAACTAAACTTTGTTTATTCTAAATATCCTAATTGTTGGTTATATTACCCAGGAAGTCCTTCTGAGATCGATTCACTATGGCATATATTTTCTAATAAGTACCCTTGAGATAGAGAGCAATGGAGAGGAAAAGGAATAAGTATAAATATACTGTGAGACAAGTTAATCTGTGAAGCAGTTCAATCGCAGGCACAGGAATCTCTTAACTATTGTTGCAATTCAGAGGTGGCTCACTCCACAGAGTGTGGATATGACCAGTCTTACATATGCCTCAATCCATTATTTATTGTGTCTAGGCCATTTTGGCATCATTTATGGTATTTAGTAAGGCATCTCTCTGCAGAGAAAATGATCTCTGTTCTAATTACTGCAGATGGTCTGCTGTCAATATTCTGCATAGCTAGGGCAATGACTGAAGAATATCGGAGTACCACATCCCTGTGTTCATGCATTGGGCTAAGCCCTAGAAGCACAGAAGTAGAAACAATTTCTGTTCTCGATAACAGTGGTAAAGGCCTGGAAGAACTCCAGGGAAATGCTGATATGTCTATATTGATAGACTGAAGGAGCAAGAGATTAATATCCACAGACGAAGACAGTAGCAATAAACACACTTGGTCAGGAAGAACGCAGTCTGTGCATACTGACTAGCTTTGATTTCTTTCATTTTCATTCTACAGATGCTCTTGGCTTACTGGAAGGTGATGTGGCCCTTGTCAGAATAGGTCTTTTTCTTTCATCTCCTCTCCCATATGTCACTCTTCTCTGGAAATTCTCTCACAGACACATCCAAAACCATGTTCTGCGAATCCCCAGCTATCTCTCAATGTAAAAAAGTCAACAATCAATTAAGAATCACCATTCATTTTTATGCAAATGTGTAAGTAAACCACGCTGGACTTTTAACTTTGTGTCATCCTTCACAACATCAGTGGACATGTGGCATAACTCCGGGAAGGGAATCTGACTCTTCTAGGTTCTTTATACTTACAGCCAAAACTAAATTAATGTCTCATCATTTCATAGCTACATTGTGTCAACAGCCTTCTGGGTGACTTCATTCCTGCTTTTAACCATTCTCTCTCCTCTTCCTGTATTGAGACTCTTCTATATATGGCAAGCAGAATGATGTGTCAGAAATTTAAATGGGATTATGGCAGTATCGTTGCTAACTTCTTACCGTAGTTCCCAAAGACACACAAGAGAAAGTTTATATTTTGCATTGCATATGTAACCTGATACTTGTTTGTCCACTGGTGATATCCTTTGCCTTGCATCTCATTACTTCTCCACATTCAGAGTCAAAATTTACAAAAGTGATGTTCTCAGGATGCCTAATAATTTGATACCACTCAAGTCAATGTTCTTGAAATACTTCTTCAGTCAATTTTAATTGTGGATACAAGAAATGGATTTCCTGATGATACAATATTGTTCCTCTTTATGTCTCAGGTAAAGGATTTGTGACATTAATTTATCCTATACCATTTCTAACTTCTCACAATTTCTTGGGAAACATAGTAAACCATTTAAAATGTAACCACTAGATGAAATTTCTAATTCCAAACAGATAGCTGTTGACTTACTGCTGAATTTACATGACTGCTCTTTGACTAGCTTTAGATTTGGTTGAGACAACTGTAGTTGGAACATGCAACCAGCCTTTATGTTTCAAGAACCATTCAAGAATGAGACTATGACACCATTAGGAGCATATTTTTAAAATCTCTTTATGATAGTGAATACTTCCGTGAAACAGCATGTACTTTCTACATTGCCTATTATGTGATGAGTCATAACTAGAAATATGGAAACTAGGATCATTTAATATTAAACAAAAAAATGTACAAAAATTATAGATTGACAAACTATGTAGCTATTGGTAATAAAATTTCCTGAACTAGGTTCTGGCCCTAACTACCTTTTCTGATTAGCATTATATTTGTAAGCTTTCAATATTCTATAGATTATTTTTCTTTTTTGAAGACAGGCTTTTATTAGGCATGGGTGGAGAAACGCACACATAGAGCAAGCACACAGATAAAAGGCCAAGCAGAGTGGGAGAGACTCAAGAAGCTGAAGCCCCATGCCATAGATTCTTTTTCTCCATTTATTGAAAAGAGATTGTCTCAGACAATATATCCTTGTTACAGTTTTCCCTCCCTCTACTCTTCCCAGTTCCTGACCACCTCCCCTTGCCTCCAGATCTGCTCCCTTTCTGTCATTAGAAAAGAGCAGACTTCTAAGAAATAGCAAAATATAACAAAATAAAATAAAAGATAAAACAAACAAACAAAACACCACATTCAAGTTAAACAAGGCAAACAAATTGAAGAAAAACTGCTCTTACTTCCGGTTTGACATTCTCGGCACTGTTGTGGCATCCGCCAGGCTAGGCACTGACTGGGCTGAGGCAATGTGCCTTTTACCACAGCCACCTAGCAAAGCTCTGCTCCAGCTGCCTTCTAGCCCAGCTGCATTCGTTTTGGGTCCAAACTGGTACATGGAGTGGAGTGGAACTCAGGGAAGCAGGCTTGCTGCTCTGCAATCACTGAAAGGACCTCACTTAAACAATCTTTTAGGGAATTTGGGCGTTATCAGTCTGTCTGGCTACTTCCTGCTGATCAGGGACACTGCATTCTTAGGGGTACTTACTACAACATTTCAGGAGGTCTCGGTGATTCAAACCACATGAATCTCGAATAAATCCTTAGGCTCTCATTTTCTGTGGAGACGAAAACAGAACCTCTTTTCCAAAACATTAAATCCTTAGGCCCATATTTTGAAGTCAAAATACCTTTCTTAGTAGTTCTTAAAATCAAACGTTTTTCTCCTGTCCAGAACACAAAAGACAACACAATCAACATAACATGCATACCCCCGATTTGTCGTGGTCACTAACCCCACTCTTGTTGTGGTCATTAACCCCACTCTTGACGTGGATTCCTGCTTTACCTGGGAATTTACCAGTGCACTACCCTGCCTGCAGCAAGTTCTGAGTCCAGACGAGAGGTTGTGTCCCCATACGTCTCTTGTTGTTCCCCGTATGCCACTTGTCATTCCCCATATGGGCCACCAACTGTCACGCCTGCCTCGCCAGCAAGGATGATGCAACACCAGACTCTTCTAACTGCGGTTTATTCAGGACCTTTGAACAATCTTCTCACCCTCTCGCACCCTCTCGCCCCAGGGCAAAGCCAGTCTACAGCTTAAATAACCTCTGGGTAGCCAACCCAGCAAGCCACGTGGGAAATGCAGATAGGTTCAGAAACGCGGAAGCAAGCCAGATTCTTAGTGTTAGCCATATATGGAGGTGTTCACAGCTGAGAGCACTCACCGTTGGGAAGGTGGAAGGCAGAAACCAGCGCCACCTTTAAAGCATGGCATCACACAGCTCTCTACAATTAAGAATCAGTTCATTACTACCTTTAAAAGGGGTTCCCAGGTCCAAGCAGAGGTCCCCGGATTGTTCCTTGGGCAGCAGAGGAGAGGGTGCCTGAACTGGCCTTGTCCCATAGCCACACTGATGAACATTTTGCACATCACCATAGAACCTGCACCTGGCAATGGATGGAGATAGAGACAGAGACCCACATTGGAGCACTTGACTTAGCTCCCAAGGTCCAAATGAGGAGCAGAAGGAGGGAGAGCATGAAGGAAGTCAGGATCATGAGGGGTGTGTCCACCCACTGAGACAGTGGGACCGATCTAATGGGAGCTCACCAAGGCCAGCTGGACTGGGAGTGTTGGAGCATGTGATCAAAATGGACACTCTGAACGTGGCTGGCAATGAAGGCTGACTGAGAAGCCAAGAACAATGGCACTGGATTTTTATTCTACTGCATTGACTGACTTTGACTTTGTGGGATCCTGGTTTGTTTGGATGCTCACCTTTATAGACCTGGATGGAGGGGGGAGGACCTTGGACTTCCCACGGGACAGGGAACCCTGACTGCTCTTAGGAATAGAGAGGGAGGGGGAGGTGGGGAGGGGGAAGTGGGGAGGGAGAAGTGGGGAGAGTGAGGGAAAAGGGAGGTGGAGAGGAGATGGAAATTTTTAATAAATTAAAAAAAAATAAAAAAATTTAAAAATACCAATAGTATTTGATTTTACCCAAGGTATCTGGGTTATTGTTGTATAGAAGGCGCCACTCTGTAAAAGGAACAGTGGGACACTTCCCGCCTCCCATCCGGCTAGGCTAGCTTTACCCGAAATAATTTTATGGAAACTGTATTCTTTTAAACACCGCCTGGCCCATTATTTTCAGCTTCTTATTGGCTAATTCTCACATCTTACTTTAACCCATATTTAGTAATCTGTGTAGCACCACAAGGTGGTGGCTTACCAGGAAAGATCCAAACCTGCATCTATCTCAGAGAGGAGAGTCATGGCGACTGCCTCATTGCCTTCTTCCCAGCATTCTGTTCTGTCTACTCCACCCACCTATGTTCTGACCTATCAGGTCAAGCAGTTTCTTTATTAATTAACCAATGAAAGCAACAAACAGAAATAAGACCCAACTACATCAGGTTATTTAATCTCTTGTTCTTGATCACCGAAGTCCTAGCTTATTTTGCACACAAGGCAGTATTACAGATCGAAGGTTTTGTGGCTGGTTTGGTATAAATATTCTCTTTTGGTATATTTCTGCAGATACCTTCTCCTATGAAAGGCAGCATGGGGGTGAAAGTTCTATGTAGGCACCATCTAGTCCTCTCTATGTTCAGTGAGATGTATGGGTGTTATTGTTACCACTGGGGCTTTGCAGTCAGTTTGTGAAGAGCAACCTATTATTTTGCTAACATCCTGAGTTATTTGGGTATTTCCATAGGACCATCTTAGACATCAACTCATTTGGATATAATATAGTCCTAAAGTTCATTTGGTGATAAGACATGGGCAGTTGGATCTCCTTTGTCTTCCTCATCATGTAGAGACTTTCTTAGGATTGCCTTTATATATTTGGGGAGTTCCCACTACACTAGTTCTCCATGCCACCTCTCAAATGCCTCCCAATTTTAGCTGTCTCTCCCTATGTTCCCTTCTCTTCACCACATGATCTTCCCATTCTCCTCTCCCCTCAGGTCACCAATAAATTTATTCTATTTCTTTTTCACAGGGAGATCCCTGTGTGTTTCCCTCATCGAACCCTCCTAGTTACCTTATTTTTCTGGATTTGTGGATTGTAGTTTGGTTAACATTTACTTAACAGTTATTATCGACTTACCAGTAAGTAAATACCATATTTACCTTTATTGGTCTGAATTACTTCACTCAGGGTAATTTTTTTCTAGTTCTATATATTTTCCTACACATTTCATGAGGACATTTTTTTAACAGTCAAGTATGATAATGCACCCTGCAAGTGTACCCCCATTCTCTTTATTTGTTCTTCTGTTAAGCAACATTTAAGTTGTTTCCTATTCCTGGCTATTGTGAATAGAGTAGCAATGTCATACATTCTTAAACACATAATGTTTGGCTACCTTGTTTCATCTCCCTTATGGATCCTTCGTTTTAGACAAATTATATGTAATTTGAGGCACTTAGCAATGATTTAAATAGTGTTAATGACTATATATCAAGATAATTACTGGATTTATCACCTTGAATACTTACCATTTATTACTTCAGTACAACTGAAAGCATTCTACCTTTTGATTAGCATCATCTCATATTGCCATTCCTAGTTTCTAATAACCATTGTTTTCACTTTCAACTGCTAGGACTTTGACTGTTTGAGATTTCACATACAAATAAGAGTATGTGGTATGTGCCTTTCTGTGCTGACTGATTTCACTTAGCACAATATCTTCAAGTACCATCCATATTGTCGGGAATGAAAAAAATTAAGGTTTAAAGCATTCCACCATGGATAAAGACTACATTTCTATATCCACTCATCCATTGATGAGTACCTAGCTTGAATATATATACATATCGTATCTATTATATATAGAAGGAGCATATGTCTTAAAAGCATGCTGGTCATAATGGATTTTTTTTAGTATTATCTATTCTTTGATTTTTTTGTAAAGCTTTCCTTGTCACGTTAAAGCCACTAGAAGCAGAGTTAGCAAATTCATCACTTCTATTAGGCTATCTGCAAGACCCTTAGGCCTGACTTCAATAACTGTGCTAGATTTTGCAAACCCTTGTGGTGAAAAGATAGTTCAATTTTGAATATATCTAGTTTGAAATTTTTTTAGGACATCAAAGTACTGAGACCCATTATTTTGTTAAATATATATATAACTTTAAATTTTACATAAGAAAATTTGGAAATAGTTTCGCATCCTTTCTAGTATCTCTGTGTCTTGATAGAAGAATATTCTGTGTAAAAGTTCTAGATTTAGGATAATTTTAACCAAAAACAAGGCTTCCCAAAACAAAAAAACAAGCCACAAAAGAAGTCAGTAGATGATTTAATATAAAGCACCAAAAGCTGGGCTTTCACCTCTAATTTTTTACTTTGTTATCTGGGGAGTGCTAGAAAGATGACTCAATGGTTAAGAGCACTTTTGTTCTTTTAGAGGATCCGCGTTCAGTTCCCAGTACCCACTTGGTTGCTCACAACCTCTGTAACTCCAGTTCTAAAAGAACCAATGCCTTCTTCTGGCCTTTGCAGGCGCCAGGCATGCACATGATACACAAATATACATTGCAGACAAAACATTTGCTCATACACATACAAATAAAAAACAGATACATACTCCAATAAAATAATGAAAAGCAGTTAATGGTCATTACCTAATTACCCTTGCATGTGCCCTTAACCTAATAACCAGCATGACTTCTACGAATTGTCAGATTTTCAAGTAGAATTAGATTCCCCTTTCCTAAGACATAGTTACACTATTCCTTATTTCAGTCTATCACTTATTACACAGTATTATTTGTGGTAATATTTTATTTTTGCTTTAACAAATAAAGCTTGCCTGAAGATCAGAGAAGCAAAGCAGCCATCCAATAGTTCTTACCTCTATGAAATCCTCAGACTGAATGGGGTATCCTGTCTCTACATTTTTTTCAGACTGAATATAACTACAAAACCTCAGACTGAATTCTGAGGTCCTGTCTCCTTCCGCTTTAGATTTCTCCCTCTGCCCAGCCATATTACTTCCCATCTCCACCTACCTAGTGTTGTGATTAAAGTTGTGAGCCAGCATGTCCTGTTTCTCTTTTAGACTGAGTCAATCTTATGTAGCCCAAGGTGGTCTAGAACTTACAGAGATCTGTCTGCCTGTCACCCAAATGCTGGGATTAAATGTGTGTGCCACTACTGCCTGGCCTCTATGGCTAACTACTAGCTAGACTCACACTCTGATCTTCAGGCAAGCTTTAAGTGCTATATCACAAACAAAATATCACCACAACTGTTAGTCTACATGTTGTATTCTTTTTCTTCTAGAGAAAAAAAAATAAAGTACACATAGCATGGTTCTTTGCTTTATATTTCTGTGACTTGGGGGCCGTATTTGATAGAAAATGAGAAGTGTCTGAAATTGGTCTGATAATAGGGCAATTGTGAGCAGATTCATACCCAGAGCAGTCTCATGTGGAGGGAAATGTATGATGAAATTGTGGTATACTCTAGAGGAGCAAAGGATCATTCTTGAATGTCTTGTGATACAATTTTGAAGCATTCATGGAGGATGCACAGAGGTTGATGAAGACAAGACTCTTTAGGGTGAGTGAGCATCTATATGAGGCATTTGTTGTTTATTGTTTCATTTAATGTTTAAGAGTGACTGCAAAATAGATATTATTGTAAGAATAAGGATTAGAGACATTAGTTAATATGATCCCAATGATAATGAAAAGGGATAGTGGAATAATATCTGAAGCCTGCATGTTTTCTAATGCTTTTTCTGATACACCAGGTTTTACAAGTCTATGTCTAAAATTTAGTTAGTAAGGGCATGACAGACAATAATGCATTAAATTAGTATGCCACAATAAAATGTTTTATAGTCAAAGAAGTTGAGAACACTGAAATAAGTAAGTTGATCATGTATTTGTATTGCAGAATTGTTTAGATCTCTAAATATTCTATGTTTTCTCATTAATCAATAGCAAGAAAAACATAGCGCAAGCTTTTTGTTAATTAATTTTATTATAGATTCACTTCTTTCATAGGTTATCCACTGCAATATCTCATGAGATTAGCATTAGTACAGAGCTGAGAAATACTGCCTTCTTCCCTGATAGTAAATATTACTTCTTGCAAAGCCTCATTTTGTTTAAAAAGGGAGAGTAACCAAAACAAAACTGGAATGATTTCCACCCATTTATTCATTCAGCAGTTATAAGCAATTGAATCATATGGCTCAGATTTCTGCTAATCCAGTTTGATTGTATGTTGATTTTGGAAGTTCCAGCATGATTCTTCTTGAAGTAAAAAACTGCTTTGTGTGGCAAGTTCTGATTATAATCTTTTTAATGAGTCATTATGGTATAAGGCCAGGTAGTTTACTGGTCTTTGATCACTGCTTTACTTTAGATAGCCAGTTGAATTTTAATTGTTTATTTTGTTGAAGAACATGATCCACATTTTCTGTGTGTGATCATAAAAGATAAGAGAAATTACAAAGTAGCTACTGGATTGTCTCTTTATATTTCCACCTAGTTATGAATTCAGATGGATTTCATTCCCATTATAGCTTCAAAATAACTAATATACTGTCTGTCATATATGTGTCAGTATGATTTCATTTCATGTCATTTATTTATACATATGAGAGAGTGTCTGTGTAGTATGCACATGCATGTGTGTGAGTTTCACAGAGGCCAAAGGGGGTCATCAGGTGTCCTGTGTCACTCTCCACCTTATTCTTTTAAGGTAGTATCTCCTGATGGAATTGGAACTTATTTTATTTTCCCTAGTGATAACAGCCAGCAAGGTTCAAGAATCTTCTAGCCTCTGACATCCTCAGTGCTTTGCAAAGAACATATATAGCTTGTTTTGCGGGTGCTGGGATCCACACCCCAGTCGTCACACATATACGGGAAGCAGTCTTCATGACTTAACAACCTCTCTAGCCATGAGATGTTATTTTAAATAAGCATATCATAATAAAATGATATTTCAATTTGACATAGTAGATAGAAATATAGACTCTGGATACACTCCTTAAGGACTCTGCCCCACACTAGTGATGTGAGTGACATGGAAAAAGTAATACATTTTATCTGATATTTATTTACCTCTACTATAGTGTAAAATAAAGGGCCAGTGAGATAGCTTAGTGGGTAAGAGCATTTACTATCAATTCTGGAGACTTCCACATGCTGTTTTCTAATATCTTCATGTGTACTATGATGCATGTGCTAATGGACACTCACAATAAATATAAAAATAAATAAATAAATGCAATAAAACATTTAGTGCTGAGAATATAACTTGGTAGCTCAGTGGTATAGTGCTTACTTTGTAACTATGAGGCCCTAAATTCAATTGCCAGTGCCACAAAATATTAAATAATATGAATCTTTATCTAAAGAAATATTGAGTTTAATGAGTTTAACACACACACATACACACACACACACACACACACAGAGAGAGAGAGAGAGAGAGAGAGAGAGAGAGAGAACACTACCTCATATACATCTCTGAAATAAAGTACTATTATGTGGTTATTGGCAGATTAACTTCAGCATATATCAAGCCTATATTGTTATGTTTGTGAATCTCTTAGAATCTAGCTAAGAGATGGACTGTCCACCAATACTATTGATCATTATACCAGAATGCTTACCTCGTTGTAAAGCAAGAAAAAAGTTTGCTTTAGAAATGAACAGTACTGATATTAATTGCAGAAGTTTATCTCCATAGAAACAAAAGGAGCACACAGGCACATTTTTCAAGAGGTTAGCAACATTATTGCAAACCATATCTTTAAACACCAATCAACTGTTCTTCTGGACGTCACCACAAAAAAATTGAATAAAGACTCACATTGACATTAGTCACTGGATGCCAGATATACAAAAGAAGAGTTTTTTGGTTCTCAGGGAAGTGAGAGTCCAATTACAAAGAATAAAACCCAGTCTGTACAGAGGCACTCTGGCCCATGGACCAAGGTAAGAGAATCCCTTGAGAGAGGCTTGCACAGAAACATCGTCTTTGTCTGTGAATGTTAGGGCAGGGCTTTCTGGAACAGGTATTTCTATCACCACACTCCATAGTGCTGTGGAAAGTGTTTCAGGGAAATAGAAGACCTTGTGGAAGCAAGGAATACAGGCCATAGTAAGAAGAATACAAATACTTTGAGTCTCCAACCTGAATGATAGAAAAATCCCACACACACCTATATAGCTATTTCTGAATCACTTATAAATTTGTCAAAAAGGGCTGCCCCTCCACCCCATATTGCTGATTTTAGTGTAATGAAGATACTGATTTGAGGGGTGTGGCCTCTGGAAAAAAAAGAGATAAAAAGGTGCCGGGAATTGTAGGCAGAGAGCTAAGAATAAAGGCTATTTTTTTAAAAATAATCACTATGTTTATTAATAATGACATATTAATGAAGGATTAAAGACTTTCTCTAAGGAGATAGTTAACAGTTTTGATTTATAAAATTGCCATTCTATAAAATATTAAGATATAAAATAATGTGGTTCCTTTAATGCTTTCATATTTTATGTTGAAGGACTTGCCGCACTTTGCCGTTTTGCCGCTTGCAGGCTTCCATGGTTCGCTCCCAGTATTTCCCTTTGCACGAGCTTATCACTATCACGAATTCTAGTTCTGTTTCTTAAAACCTTTTATGGGCTTTTAGCTTGTTCTATAACCTATCCCACCTCTAGTGAAAACGGATGTGAGGTAAAAGGTTTTGTTTTACAGCTTCTGGTAGCAAGTGGATGTGACGTATACTGACTTCCGGTTCGGCTATTAGCAGCTGGCGACAACGCGACGCACGAAGGAGCTTGCCGCTGTCGTTGCTCTTCAGCCAACTGAGGAATTGTAGGCCCTGTGGTGGTTTAGAAGGTAAGGATATACGAAAAGTTTTAGGTAAGTGGGTGGATAAACCTTTCCTCACAAATAGGATGGCCTCTGCTCCTTACTATGCCTCTACCACCGGCCTTGGTGGGGAAGGCCTGTCGCACGGATCAGGTTTATGACGGAGTCTTCCATTTTGGAATCCTAAGGGGTGATTTCTCTGACAGAGTTTAACCCTAGTCCGTAGAGGAAAGATTCCAGACAATTCCGGACGGACGCCAAAGTACGGTAATATATTGTAGAGTCTCATGGACCTTTTTCAGACAGAACATAGCTTATGGAACCGCACCCTGCCGTGAGCCCACAGAAACTGCTGTGTCATGGCACTCAGACTGCTAGAGTTACGTGGCAGTGTCTCATGGAAGGCACGCGTCAATTCCAATGTCCGTACAATTCCAAACCAAACTGGGTCCCACTGTGAGATGGGAAAGTAGGCATGAGCTCCTGTCTCCAACAACAAGCTTTTTCTAAATTAACAGCTTCTTGCAAATGAAAAATTAGTTTCTCCAAGGAAATTTTCCTGGATATCCAAACCACGCTTACAGGCAGATTCCATGCCTCTGCCCAGCAGTACATAGCCAACACAAAAGAAACTCAGAGGTATTATTGGAGGTTTTCCCCTCGTAATGTAATGTTTTATTTGGACCCCTTTCTGACCCACCTCCATCCTCCGTTCTGCCAACCCATATCCCCTGCCTCTATGCCTGCCCTGGCTGACTGTACAGGCCCCTCTTCCCACCCCAGCCCTCTCCTCCACGCCCCCCACACCCTGCCCCCGCCCCTCCCCCCACTAGTCTTTTTTAAAATTTATTTATTAAAAATTTCCACCTCCTTGAACAATACTTCCCACCTCCCATTTCCCTCCACCTCTCCCCTCCCCTCCCCCTCCCTCTCCAGTACTAAGGGCAGTCAGGGTTCCCTGCCCCGTGGGAAGTCCAAGGTCCTCCCCACTCCATCCAGGTCTATAAAGGTGAGCATCCAAACAAACTAGGCTCCCACAAAGCCAGTTCATGCAGTAGAATCAAAACCCAGTGCCATTATCCTTGGCTTCTCAGTCAGCCCTCATTGTTAGCCACATTCAGAGAGTCCGGTTTGATCACATGCTCCATCAGTCCCAGTCCAGCTGACCTTGGATGAGCTCGCATTAGATCAGTCCCACCATTTCAGTGGGTGGACACACCCCTTGCGGTCCTGACTTCCTTGCTCATGTTCTCCCTCCTCCTGCTCTTCGTTTGGACCTTGGGAGCTAAGTCCAGTGTTCCAATGTGGGTCTCTGTCTCTATCTCCATCCATCGCCAGATGAAGGTTCTATGGTGATAGGCAAGATATTCATCAGTGTAGCTATGGGACAAGGCCAGTTCAGGAACCCCCTCTGCTACCCAAGGAACAAGCTGGAGACATCTCCTTGGACCCAAGAAGGCCCCAGACAAACAAGTCTATATGAGACCCCTCTCATTTCCAGGTAGTCCAGTATTTCACAAAGATGGGGCTGTTTATATGTTGACTATTTTGTTTTAGATATTTTTAGTATAGGTAGAATCTGAGATGGGGAAATTCAAGTTGTCAGAGAGGAGGACTCTGAGGGAAGACTAATGGACCTCCATTTCAAGTATATACTAGATTCTTCTGCCACTACCAAGGTCTACTGGTCTTAGAGAGGGGAAGGCACTGTTCTAAGTGAGACGAGTTGGCTCTATCTGCCCAACCAAAGAATGAGACAAGTTCTGTTTGTAAACAGTATGTGGATCCTGAACAAAGATGGAGGGGATTCCCGAGCCCTTAGAGATTTGCTGCTCCTACCCTGAGAGACCCTACTTTCTGGTATACTGATTCGTGGTGCCAGGATCCCCCCGCCCCCGTAGTGTCAAGAGAGTAGAATCAGTTTATCAGAGAGAGGTGTCTCGGGCCTTGACATAGTCAGTTGGAGGGTGGAAAGAGGACACTTTCACAGCAACAGGTGAACCTAGTCTCATATACTGCTATTAAGTGGACACATTCACTCCATAACTTGTGGACCTGGCAGAGTGTATTTCTATACAGCGGTTAGACCAAGTCTGTGCTTGTTGTCTGTGACCTGAGCCCCTCTCCTGAATTGCTTATATAGAGGCTCCAGGAACAAAGGACATAGCTACTGTACTGAGTTCATAGCCAGAGACCATAGAGTAGAATAGAGTTCGTAGGAGGCAGGCCCATGAGACCCAAGAGAACTACCTAAGATAAATATTGAGAAAATCTTTGTCACTGCTGACAGCTTACCAAAACCTCACATTTTTTTCTCTCACCCTCAGGCTACTCTTCATCAACTTTCTACTGCCAGTTACGTGCAGAACAAATTATAATGTCCCACAGGCATGAGCAAGGCCCTAAGGCCCAAGAAGAGAATGAGGGTCAGCTCAGGGAGGAGGTTCCTGTAGCTCAGGAGGTGGGCACCCCAGAAGGAGGGCCTGCTGCTCAGGCTTCCTGTTCCTCCTCTGCTCCCACCCAAGCCGCTCTACCAAATGAGCATTCTGCTCGTCAAGCAGAGAGACGTCAGAGCATCTCAAAGGCCTACCTCTTCTCCAGGTTCTTGCTCAACACTCAGCTACAGTATAAGGTGACAGAATTGGTGAAGTTTCTGAGTTTCAAGTATACAACAAAGCAGCCCGTCACAGAGGAAGAAATTCTGCAGAGTGTTGTCAAAGAGTACAAGCACTACTATCAAATGATCTTCAAGCATGCCTGTGAATGCATGGAAATGGTTTTTGGCATTGAAGTGAAGGAAGTGGATGCTATCAACCACTCCTATGAGCTCCTTAAAGTCCTTGACCTCACCTATGATGGGCGCTCGAGTGATGATGATGACGAGGGCATCCCCAAGATAGGCCTCCTGGTGCTCATCCTTGGTGCCATCTTCATGGAGGGCAACCGTGCCTCTGAGAAGAAGATCTGGGACATGCTAAAAACGGTTGGCGTATTTCCTGATCAGCATGATTTCATCTGTGGGAATCCCAGAAAGTTCATCACTGAAGATTTGGTTTCAGAGAAGTACCTGAAATACCAGATGATACCTGGTAGTGATCCTCCAAGTTATGAGTTCCTGTGGGGCCCAAGGGCCCATGCTGAAACCAGTAAGATGCAAGTCCTGCAGTTTTTCTCCAAGGTAGTCCGGTGCAGCCCCACTTCTTTCACAGCTCTGTATAAGGAAGCTCTGAAAGATGAAGAGGAGAGAGCCCAGAATGCCCTTGCCTCCATGGCCAATCCTGTTGCCCAGGATGACTCAGGTTCCAGGAACAAGCCCAGCAGCTTCTCCCGCCCTGAGTAAATTTAGGCTGGTTCTTCACACAGTTTAAAGATGGCAGTCAGATATTCAAGTAGAAGAGAGTTTAGGTTCTTTTTCTTTTTGTTCCTTTTTAAAGGGCTTATTAGCTTCAGAGTCTCCATTCATTAACTGTTCTTCCCACATTTGTCGCTGTTTGTTTCAGAAGAAGAAGTTTGCTGCTGTGAAAAGTGTGTTGAGAACATTTTCAGCTTTGAGATCTAGAGGAAGATCAAATAGCATTGCAACAGAGCTTTCCTTGGACATATGAAAGATTCCAGTAGTAAAATAGGATCAGTACTTGCAAGAAAGATATAAAAAATGGCAGATTCTATTGTTCTTGTAGTCTGCTTTGTGAAACTAAAGATATGCACCTCTTACTTAAGTTGATTTACTGAAGAATGCATGTGCAATTAAAGGTTAATAAAGTGCACTGCCCTATTTTCCCAGCAAAGTGTCTGTTCTTTGGAAGGCATGTTTATATCAGGGGAAATTCATAGGAAGATGATGAAATAGTGTGAAAAACAAAGATACAAAGATTTAAGTTAAAGGACTGAGGAGGCGAGACACCAAATAACAGCCAGAAAGTATCAGTGCTTTGAGCCAAGGCATTTGGGGGCTTTGGGAAATTACAAATCCTCGGTTAAGGTAGATGGTGGTAGGGACCAGAATCACAGGCAATGTGTCTGATACACGAGAGAAAAACTTGGAAGGAAAAAACTTCTCAGAGAACTTCTCTTTGAAGTATGGCTAAACAAGAAATAAACCTCCACTGGGGACAGGGGCCATTATAGAAGGTGACATGAACTCTTACCCTGTGCTATTGAACATAATGTCTTACCTAAGCATTGTGTACAAAACATTTCTGAGAAATCTGACAATACTGCCTTTATGTGGTGGATAAAATTCTCTAGGCTGCAGTCTTAACGCTAGTCTCAAGAGTGTATCCAATTAGCCAGGCTTGCTCAAGAGTAATAGGAATAGTTTAATGGTTAAAGAGGAGGAAAGCTTACACTACAAGAATGGGAGTTCCAAAATCCGATAGGTCTGGCGTGCACCTACATCTCCCAGTTTTTCTACCTGGGCTCCAGGCAGCCACACCCTAACCAGATGTGATGGTTGAGCTTCCCCATCATCAGAGAACCCACTTCTCTGTAAGCTCATTTTTTTTATTTTTTAACTTCCTTTTGATTTATTCTTTGAGTCTTACACATCATACATCTTGATCCCATTCATTTCCCATCCCTTTGTATCCACCCTCTGCCCTTACAAAGCCTCCCCATGTAAAAGGAACAGCGGGCTGCTTTCCTGCCACCTGGATCCCAGCTAGCTTACACCCGAAATAATTACACAGAAGCTGTATTCATTTAAACACTGCCTGGCCCATTATCTATAGCATCTTATTGGCTAACTCTCACATCTTGCTTTAACCCATATTTAGTAATCTGTGTAGCACCACGAGGTGGTGGCTTACCAGGAAATATTCAGCATGTCTGACCTGGGGGCTAGCTGCATGGCGTCTGCCTCACTGTCTTCTTCCTCCCAGCGCATTCTGTTCTGCCTACTCCACCTATCTAAGCTGCTGTTCTATCAAAAGCCAAGGCAGTTTCTTTATTAACCAATGAAAGCAACACATGGATAGTTAGCCCTCCTCCATCATCCCCAAAATAAAATGCAATTTAAGAGAAGGAAAAAGGAAGCTGTAGCATGACATGACACAGTGAGTCACGCAGTAGACCCTTTTATCCACATATCTTTACTTGCAAGTGTTCATTGCAGAGTCATTGATCTGGTCCAAAGCCTCTGGTTTCTACTACACTATCGCCCTCACTGGGTCTCCTCTTGGTTATTCTGCAGTTGCCCTGTGTCATGGAGATCCTGCAGCTTTGGGTCTGCAGGACTGGCCTTCCTGTGCTCCAGCAGATCACAGATGGGGTGGATATTGGAGTGGGCTAACACATAGCCCTGGTTCTGGGCCTGGGTAGTTGCAGGGTTGATCAGCCCGCCAACTCTCCCATGTCTTCACCTCCAGGGTGAACTCTCCAGCATTGCCCAGCTAGTTTTCCCCTTGCAAGAGGCTGGGCCAATTCTGCTTTCACACTCTTAGAGTGGGCTCTCCTGCACCTACACCTTCAGGGCCAGCTCTACTGTGTTGCCCAGGCGTGTGCAGGGGCCACTCTCCTGAATGCTTCAGCTGGGGGGGGACAGGGACAGCTCTCCCACCTACGACAGGCAGTGAGGGGCGTCGGAGAGGGCCTCTCCCCCACCCACACCACCATATGGCAGCTAAGGGGCGAGGCCAGATCTCCCATGCTCATGTTCTCAGAGGGGCCTGCACCTAGTCAATAGGGTCAGCTCTACTGTGCTGCCCAGACAAGGGGAAGGGCCTGCTTTCCCAAGTGCTGCAGCTGATTTGGAGGAGGGTCAGCACTCTTGTCTGTTGCAGTAGGTGAGGTCTGGGGGGGCATCTCTCCTCCACCCACACCACTGCATGATAGATGAATAGTGGGGACATCTGCCCCACACTTTCAGCTTTAGGGCTAGCTCCCCCACACAGGGTCAGCTCTACTATGCTGCCCAGGAAGGTGTATGGCCTCTCTCCTGAGTTCCGCAGCTGGTGCCCGGCAGGTACACCTCTCCCGCATTTATACTGTGAGGTAATTAATAATTAGGTGATCCTGACATTTGTTTTATCAACCTTATGCGAGAGTTAGAAAATTAGTGGCAGTTAAATGAATGAAAAAAAAATGATTTGGATAAAAGAGAAACTATAAAAGACAAACGTCCTGTGAATTGTATACAGCTTGGGGAAATTCCAACATAAATAGGTTTAAATAATATGTATATTATTAATAAGGAAAATTTACTGAGTTTTGTTTGAAAAATCATAAACTATTGACATATATTAGAAGTACAATATACACCACACAAATGTGTCTCGTACTTTGTATGTATCCCATAAACACCCCAAATCCTACTAGATGGCTTAACTCTTTTACAGTAAAGAACTCAGACTAATAGCACCTGGCACTTTGCCCAAAATCATGTGACTAGGAAATGGCATGTCTGAGAATTAATTCCTGATCTGAGTTCACCAAGGCCTATACTGTTTCTGCTCTCATAGTTCATTTCTCTTCTCAATAATGTTTTTGGCAAAATAAAACAGAACTTTTAAGCAAAAACATGAAAAACAGAATTGAATAAGGAAGTTGAAATAAAAACAACACAATCTGAGATTCATTGCTGAGGATTACTGGGGTCCTCTAACCTGAGCCCCAGAATTCAAAAGATCTACCCCATCCAGGTGCTACCATTTTGTTTCACCCCAGTACTTTGTCAAATTACAGCACCCTTCCCCTTGCAAGCCCCTGTCTCTCAGGACTAAGTCTGGAAACTGGCCTGCTGAAACTAGCATAACCTCTTTTGAAGGCTATATCCTGCTCCCAATGGAACAATCCCATATCAGTTCCCTGACAGAGCAGTCCCATTCTCCGCAGAAGAGTTCCAGATGTCCCAACCCTCATCAGGAATCCTTCTGATCCAATCATCATCGGTTCAATATGTGATGGACTTTGAAAAATGGTTTGATTCCTGATCATACCCACTGAACCCCTTTAATATACTCTCAAATTACTTTGTAAATGAGATGTGACCAAAATTTAATGTGGAGGAAAGAAGGGGAAAATGAGAGATTTTGAAATTAACAACTAGCATTAGGGTTTTATTAAGATATTATTTGCCCTCCCCTCAGAGCTCAGATGAGCCCTGTAGAGGAAGGGGCAGCAATAGTGTAAGATCCAGAGGGGATGGAGAACAGGGCCATCTGAATAAATTAAACAAGGCTCAGATGAGCTCACAGAGACTAAAGCAGAGAATGCAGAGTCTACATGAGTCTGCACCAGGTCCTTTGCATGTGTAATATAGCTGTTATTTTAGAATTTTTATGGGACTCCTGAGTGTGAGAACAAGCAGATCTCTGACCGTTGTGCCTGCCCTTGGGATTCCTCTTCCTATTGAGTTGCTGTACCCAACTTCAAAATGATAATTTTTGTTTCATCTTTTTTTTATTTTGTCATGTATGATTGTTATCTATTAGAAACCTATTCTTTTTTGATGAGAGACAGGGAGTAAATTTGGAAGGGAAGGGAGGTGGGGAAGAACTGGGAGGAGTTGAGGGAGGGGAAACTAATCAGGATATATTTTTGAGAAAAGAATCTAAGTTTTATAAAAGGGGGAAGATATATGATTTGAAGCAGGCCATTGAATAAATATATAGATGAATGAGTTTACTTAGATAGTTAAAAACTAAAGCCTCCTGCACAAGAGACAGATGAGAAACACATATAGGAAGCTAAAGTCCTAAAGCCCTGGAAGATGAATAGTTGTACCTTAGTGGACATTCTATCTCTAATGGGAAAAGAAAACGAAGTTTAGTCATCTATCCATAGTATCTTGTCTGTTTCTGGAGGTGCAGCTCAGTGATACACAAGCCCAAGGCTTAAAGGTCAATACGCCATAAGTACTACAAAAGAAGATAGGAAAAATCTTGGCTCCCAGTTTACTCAAAGGTACCGACCTGTACAGGTAGGAGTGTAGCATATGTGGATTTCCTGAGTGTAACGACAGATTGCTTAGTGTTTGTGTGGTTGAGATAGATTCTGGCATTTGGGACTTATTACTGTTAACACAGATGAACAAAGGAGTGGAAAGTCACAAGAACATAAAGAATTAAAAGCTTCTGTTTGGCTCTGTGGGTATTTTTTACATATATCCCATAAATCCCAAAAGAATGCCCTAAGGATAGAAAAACTTCCTTCCATTCCAAAGGAATAAAATCCATGTTCTTGTAGCATTTATCTATGCTTTTAAAATGTTGACAAGATTCTGATGTTTGTTTATAAACTATGTCTATGGTTTATATTACTTGATTTATTGTTCCTTCATTTTATTTATTTCGGGGACATGTATGTCACCTTCTTAAGAAACTGTTTATTTTTAGTCAAACCAGGGTAGGCCAAAGGATCAACAAAGGGCTCTTGGTCTCTGATGTAGGAGGGCAAGAGAAGGAGGTGAGGGACAGAGAGAACAGGAGAGTGAGAGGGATCAATAGCAGGAGAGAATGAGGGAGGAGGAGAGCATCACAGTAAGCTAGCAGCTGATATTTGAAGTTTGGTTCCAACTGCTCTGTGTTCAGACCCCTCCTTTGATTTGGTTAAATGGGTCATTAATTTCTCCTTTTTTTGTACAAGGTTAGACTTGTTTTTTTTATTACCTATTCTTAAAAGGCCTAAGAAAAACTGTGTTAATTCATCTACTCATCCATTCCTACAACAATCACCTTCTTTGATATTCTTCCTTGTTTTCTCTATTAGTTTTGTAACATGATACTCATTTGCTGAGAAGCTGAATATTTAACTTATTGCAGGACTAGATTAATATGACCTACTGTTTTGTTTTCTTTGTTTTTTAATTAAATGTATCTATTTTACATCCCCACCACAGTTTCCCCTCCCTCCTATTCCCCCATTCCCTCCCCCACTACCCTCCCATCCCGATCCACACCTCTTCTGTTTCTATTCAGAAAGGAGCAGCCCTCCCAAGAATACAAACAAAGCATGGCATATCTTCTAGTTGTGGTAAGACTAAGCTCCTCCCCTTGCATTAAGGCTGGGCAAGGCAATTCAGTATGAAGAATAGGTTCCCCCAAACCAGGTAAAGTGTTAGGGTAAGCCCCTGCTCCCGTTGTTAGGAGTCACATTAGTACACCAAGCTATATAACTGTCACATATAGGTAGAGGGTCTAAGTCAGTTCCATGCAGCCTCCCTAGTTGTCAGTTAAGACTCCATGAGCTCCTATGAGCTCAGGTTAGTTGTTTCTGTGGATTTTCTTGTGATGCTCTTGAACCCTCTGACTCCTACAATCCTTTCTCTTTCTCTTCAGCAGGATTCCCCAAACTTGGCCTAATGTTTGCCAGTGTTTCTGCATATATTTTCATTACTAGATGAAGACTTGCTGATGATAATTGGTGTAGTCACCAGTCTGTGAATAGAGCAGAATATTGTCAGTAATAATAACATTGACATTTTTTCTCCAAACATTTTCAGTTCTATTCTAAGTCTCTGGGCCATCTAGCCTCTAGGTCCTGGCACCCCAGAAAGTGTAAAGAGTGGGATCACTCCTGTGGCATGGATCTGAGACTCCATGGATCTGAGTGGTCATTGGTTGACCACTCCCACAATTTCTGTGCCACCATTACCACCCCTGACACCTCTCACAGGCAGGACAGACTGTAGGTCAAAATTTGTGTGGCTGAGCTAGTGTCCCAATTCCTCTGCTGGAAGATCTTTATCAACACCACACCCGACAGAGGACTGAGCTCCAAAATACGTAAAGAACACAAGAAACTAGACATCAAAAACCAAACAATCCAACTTAAAAAATGAGGTACAGATCTCAATAGAGAATTCTCAACAAAAGAATTTTAGATGGTAGACAAACAAAGAAATGCTCAACATCCTTCGCCATCAAGGAAATGCAAATTAAAACAATCCTGAGATTCCATCTTACACCTGAAAGCTAAGAACAGAAACACAAATAACAGCTTATGCCAGAGATGATGCAGAGCAAGGGGAGCACTCCTGATGGGTGTGCAAAATTGTACAGCCGCTTTGGAAATCAATATGGTTGCTTCTTAGAAAATTGGGACTCAATCTACCCCATGACCCCAGCAATACCACTCTTGGGCAATCCTTTCCCAAGGACACTTACTGAACTATGTTCATAGCAGCTTTATTCACACTTGCCAGAATCTGGAAACAACCCAGATGTCCCTCAACCCAAGAATGGATAGAGAAAATGAAAATGTGGTACATCTACATGATAAAGTAATGGTCAGTGCTAAAAACAGTGAAATCAGGAAATTTGCAGACAAATGAATCAATCTAGAAAAAAATCAACCTGCATGAGCTAACGTAGACCTAGAAAGACAAACATAGTATGTACTCACTTATAAGTGAATAGTTGCTGTAAAGTAAAAGGGGGGGGCAAGGGGATAGATAGATAGATAGATAGATAGATAGATAGATAGATAGATAGATAGATCTCTCTGGGAAGGGGAAATAGAAGAGGTCTTCAGAGTGGACTGGGGACAGGTGAGAATGGGCACATAAGGATCAGATTTGTGTATGGGTGAAGACAAAGAGTACTGAAAGAGATGTCTTGATATGGGAGGCCATTTAGGGGTCAGATAGAAACATGGCACAAGGGAAACTCCCAGAAATCTACAAGGATGACATCAGCTAAGACTACTAACAATAGTGATTAGGTAGCCTGAACTGGCCATCTCCTGTGACCAGACCAGATTTCCAGTGGAGGGTGTGGCCCTGCTTTTTTAAAATTTTTTATTACTTTATAAATAATAACAATCAAAATTTCCACTTCCTCCCCTCCTTCCACTTCTCTTCCACTCCCCCACAATCCTCCTCCCCTCCCCACTACAGTCCTAGGAGAAGGCAAGGTACCCAGCCCTGTGGGAAGTCCAAGGCCCTCCTAGCTACATCCGGGCTTAGGAAGATATGCATCCAAGTATAATAGGATCCCAAAAAGCCATCCAACCACACTGAACCAGATAAAAGAGAAAGTGGGAAGTAGCCTGCAATACATGGGCACAGGAGACCACTTCCTACATATAACCCCAGTAGCACAGACAATAAGAGCAACAATGGATAAATGGGACCTCTTGAAACTGAGACGCTTCTATAAAGCAAAGGCCACAGTAATTAAGACAAAAAGGCAGCCTACTGAATGGGAGAAGATCTTTACCAGCCCCGCATCAGACAAAGGTCTAATCTCCAAAATATATAAAGAACTCAAGAAACTAGACATTAAAATTCTAAATTACCCAAATAAAAAATGGGATACTGAACTAAACAGAGAATTCTCAACAGAAGAATTTCAAATGGTGGCCCTGCTTTTAAAAGGTCCGAGTGATTGTTTAAAGCTTTGTTCTTGCCAAATTGAATTTCTTTCTCTGACTCTGTTTTCTATGGGTTGCGTCTGATCGAGCCATGAAGCATAAACAGGGGAGATGTGCTAGGCATTGAATGAGGGCTGCAGGCACTGTGCATGCTGAGTAGATTGTGTGACCATCCAGGGCACATACATAGATATAGAACATTCTGGGTTGGCATGAGTCCCCAGAGGTCCAGAGCATTGCGGGACAGCAAGAGACCCCAGTGGAGTATCAAGGCTAGGACCTGGATCCATATTAGGGGATGTGGTGAGATCAGTAGCTGTGGGTTGTAGGTGCAGGCTACTGGACTGGAAAACAAAGAAGTTTACATGTCTGTTTGTTCCCAGAATCTGATGCTGCAGCCTTTTCTTTCTTTTTCTTTAGGATGTATTTTTATTTAGTGGTACCAATGCATATTTTCTTAAAGAGAAACATGTGAAAATAAGAAATAAAAAGTAAAATGAAGACCATGGACAATCTAATTGCAAGGCCAACTCTTCATACTAGTAGCTAAAGACTTGAAACAATATCATAGGAAAGGTATATAACGGAGCTAAAGAGATGTCTCAGTGGGTAGAGATGTCCAACACTAAGCCTGAGGATCTGAGATTAATCACTGTGACCCACGTAGAAAAAGAAAAGCACTTACTGTTGCAGGTTGTCCTCTCACCTCCACATGTATGTATGTGCATATATACAGCCACAGTAAAATTAAATAATAGTAAAAAGAAAATGTATATGATCCATGTTAACTGACAAAGGTAAGATAAAATTTGAATGCCTTAAACAAATAGTTAAAATAGACTCTGTGCTTTTACAGTGGTGCAATATTGGTTACATGATACACAGTGATGTGAGAATATTGACACTACCAGCTTTTGCCTATCTTTTCTTCTTTCCAGGCTGCAGCCTTTTCAAAAATATTAAACTCTCTGTGTTTAATGTCACAATAGAATCTGTCTGCATTCAAGAAAAAAAAACATTTTAGTAAATTACTGTCTAATAAAGGAAGGGGAAGACAGGAAGGGAAAGATTAGGAGAGAATGAATATTATAGTAATATGTGATATGTATCATAAAGTTTTTAGAATATTTCAGACTGCAGAATCTGTGGTTTTAGACTCTGCAACAATACTGCAAAACAAACATCTCAAGCATAGAATCGGGAATCGGATTTCTAGATGATTATACTACACAGAAAACACCTTACTTCTTATATGAAGCCTTGGGAGCCAGTGCTTTAACTTCTCTGCTTGAAATAGACATTAATCATCTCTGACAAAATTTCAAAGGAAAACATTGTTTCTACAGGGAAAGACCAGAATGAAGAAAGGTCTAGGCCAGCATTGGCCAATAGCACATTTTTGCAATAATTAAGTATTCACTACCAGAGGCTATTGGCACATCAAATTATGCTAGTTTAACTAAAAAAGAGAGTATTTGCTTTTAATATAAATAATTGCATGAGGTAAATGACTAATATAGTGGAGAGCAAAGATTTAGAAACTGATTTTTTAAGGAAACATTGAAAGATTCTGATAATTATTTTATTTGAGAAAAATTGAGAATAATGTGGCAGCTTATTTGTGAAAGTCACAAATCAAGGGTTGGGGCTTGTGAGATGGTTCAGTGGATGGAGGCACTTGTTAATAAGGCTGTTGATCTGAATTTGATCCCTGGGACCTGTGGGAACTGCAGCCCCGAGTTACAGATCCCTGCCCCCATTTGAGGTGCTTGTCTGCAAAGAAAACATAATAAATTCCCTCTGCTGGGAAAGGAAGTTTGAGTGCATGGTGATCATTCCTTGATCCCTGCTGGGGTCAGGTGACAGTCCCTTCGCAGCCCCCTCTCATTTGGTGCCATGGTATAAAAGCTAGCCCCAGCAGAACAATAAAGAAGCTGTTCCACCTCAACCTTGTGCTCTGTGAATTCATTCAACCTGGACACCCTCCGCCGAGATTCTTGGTTCCAACCCGTGCTGGCACGGTATTTGAAGGCCTCCCCAAGATCGGAAAGAGAGGTTAGTGGACCGGGTTGTCCTGTAGTCTGGCCAGGATGCATTGGGGATTAAGAGATAATTATAAGAGATAATTAAAAAGGAATGGGAAATATCCTGGGTAAATCAGAGTTAAAGTTTCAGTTAAAGAGATTGTTGAAAGATCAGGGAACAACTGTAAAAACTAAGACTTTAGAAGATATTCTTAAAACTAAAGAAACGTGGAGTCCCTGGTTTGTCTCCAGTGGAGCCCTCAATATTTCTGAATGGGAACAGGTTCGCGGGGATCTTCAAAAAACTTTGAGAAAGGAGGGGCCTGAAGTCCTGCCAATCACCACATTCTCCCTTTGGAGACTGATCAGGGATGCTTTACTTACAGAGAAAGCCCGGGTTAAGCAGGCCTTGGAAGCAACAAAAGAGGTGTTACCTGAGATTCAAGATAGTGAGACTAAGGCTTCCCTTTGTTCTGATATTGCCTCCGACACAGAGGCAGAACCGTTCCCTCAGCCTGCTAAGGGGAGGCCCGGTAAGGTAGAGGAGAGGAAGACTAAAAAGAAAAAAAAAAACTCCAGACAGGGGGGAGGGAAATGAGTCACGGGACAGAGTTTCCTCTCAGAATTTAGGGGCTAGTCCCAAGCAAAATTCTTCGGTGCAAACATGCCTCTATCCCTTTTTGTCTGATTTGAAGAGAGCTTGGGGGAATCAACAGGTTCAGAAGAAGAAGAAACTTTAGAGGGAGAAATCGCAGCACTGCAGCAGGAATTACACAGGGCCCATTTAAAAGAAAAGACAAAAGGGACCTCTGGGGAGAAGGACAAGACCCCTCCCTATCCTCTTTCTGATGCAATCAGGACCTCTCCGGTCCCTCCCCTTCGATTGGGCTCGGAGGAGCCCCCCTTTAGGAGGCATTAAATGCTACCCAGTGATTGCTCCTGTTAGGGAAATTCCAGATCCCAACAATCCAGGGCAGGTTTTTAGTTGTCATGAACCTCTGGCCTTTAAGGACTTAAAACAATCAAAGGAAGCTGCCAGCCTTTATGGCACCCAAGCCTCATTTACATTATCTCTTATGGAGTCTTTTCGGGCTCTTAATCTCACCCCAAGTTATTGGCAGCAACTCTGCCATGCTGCGCTTAGTGGTGGAGTCTTTCTTATTTGGAGACGAGAGTTTCAGGATAGATGTACCCAGACTGCCGCTCAGAATGTGCTGCATGGGCAACTCCAAAGAAACGCTGACATGCTAGCAGAGACAGGTGCTTTGGGGACCATCCAGCAACAAATTCAGTACTATCTGGCAGAAATTATTGAGAGATGTTCAGTGGATCCGTTCTTCCCTTTCCATTCCTATGGGAGCTCTTAAGCCCCTTTATGACATGCTGCCTGGGGACCCTTTCCCTGCCTCCCCCAGGATCATGACTCCAACAGAAAAAGAAGCCCTAGATGCATTGCTTAATGCTCTTGAGCGAGCACATCTCCACCTCCTCGATTATGCCCGCCCTTTTTATTTCATGGTCTTTTCTTCACAATTTTCACCTACTGGTGTTTTTTGGCAAGGGGGACCCATTTATTGGCTACATTTACCTGCTTCCCCTAAGAAGGTAGTGACCCCATATTATGAAATGGTGCTACAGCTCCTATGGAAGGCATATGATTTTAGTTTACAAGTTTTTGGCAGGATTCCAAATAAATTTCTAATCCCTTATCAAAAAGAGGAAATAATAAGGCTACAGAGGGTTCAAGATGAATGGACCTTGTTCATCACAACCACTGGAGCCATTTTTGATAACCATTATCCTGATTCCCATTTAATTTCATTTTTAAAGAATCATCCTGTTATCTTTCCAAGAATTATTAAAACTTCCCTCCTTAAGGGAGTGTGCTCAGTGTTCACTGACGATTCTTCCAAGGGCTATGCAGTGGTGGTCTCTGATTCAATTAAAGAAAAGCAGCCCCTTGGTCCAATTTCTGCCCAAGTTGCAGAACTCACGGCCTGCCTTATGGCCTTTTCTCTTTTCAAAGATCAACCCTTCAATTTCTACACTGATAATACATATGTTGCAAGGATTGTTGGACCATTGGAAACCTCACCATACATATTACCTACCTCTCAGGTTTTCCACCTTTTGGTTAAGCTGTAAAGTCTTATATGCCAAAGAGTGTTTCCTGCCTTTGTTGGCCACATTCGGGCCCATACTGATCTGCCAGGGCCCTTGGCAGAGGGAAATAAGCTTGCAGATTCCCTCACCCGCCCAGTGGCATTGTTCCTTTCTGAGGAACAACGAGCCCGTCATCTTCATGAAAAGTATCATTTAAATGCCTCTTCTCTAAAGTTTTACTCTGGCTGTACTCTAGCCACAGCTACTCAAATCACATCCCAATGTCCAGCTTGTACTCCATTTCATAATGCCCCCAATGAAGGTGTTAATCCTCAAGGCCTCTGTTCTAACCACCTTTGGCAGATGGATATTACCCATTTGTCTCAAGCTGGCAGACTTAAATTTTTACATGTCTCTGTATACATTTATTCCAAAGTAATTTATGCCTCCCTACATTCAGGAGAAAAGATTAAGGACGTTATTGCCCATTGTCTACAGGCTTTTGCCTATATGGACATCCCAGATTTTCTCAAAACAGACAACGGACTGGCTTATACCAGCCAACGGTTTGCAAAATTTTGTCAAGAACATCAAATTACACACACCTTTGGAATTCTGCATAATCCCACAGGACAGGCCATAGTGGAGCACATGCATGCTACCCTTAAACAATTTTTTTGTAAAATAAAGAAGGAGGAGTATATCACCTCCCCAAATACCCAGTTATCTACAATTTTATACATTTTAAATTTTTTAACAGTAGATAAACAAGGTCTATCAGCAATGGAGAGACATTGGCAGAAACCTTCCCAATCTCTGCGTTGGGTTAGATGGAAGGATAGTATCACTGGACAATGGCAATCACCCACACCCATGTTGGCTAGGGTGAGGGGAGCCATTTGTGTCTTCCCTCCAGGAACCAAAAAACCCATCTGGGTGCCAGAGCGGAATGTTCGGTCAGTAGAGCCAGGCCCTACTGTCCCTGATAATATGGATTCAAGTGAAGAACATTGAGGGACGCCTGAGATGAGCACTGGTGAGGAATCCACCCATACTGATGCCAGTAAGTAAAATAAGCATCCTTTTATTCCACCAATTATACATTGGGGGTTCCTGCAGCAAATACAGCATTAGAAAGATCTTCATTTGGGTAATTTAATGTTTGATATATCCCATGCCTTCTGCTTCCAGAGGATTAGCAATATTTCAGAGATGCCTAGTATCTCTCTTTCTGGACCATGAATGGTCCTTAGTAATTATTCTCTGGGAGACTTTTCTTCTAATTCTTCTGGGCATCCCTGTTTTGGATTGAGAGATATCTTTTACTCAATAAATTTTAAAAGGAATGTTTCTGGACTTCCAACCCCTCCGAGTCCAGCTCCTTTATGTTGGAAGACGCCACAGTCCTTCAGATTATATTTACCATTGCCTTGGGGAAATTGTGCTCGTAAGAAACCATGGAAATTGGAGGAAGATAAATATTTATGGTGGTTTGGTCACCGACCTACCTTTAAAAACTCCTTGAGAGGGGCCTTTAATTACTCCTATAGAAATCCAAATATGCCAGGAGTTTCACCTACATTCGCAGGCATGTTTCTCTGTGGTCCTCGTGCATGTACAGATATTAGGTCTTTAGCCCTTCAAAGGGGCTTGACCTTCAATGCTACAGCCAGATGGAACACATCAGACATCTTTGAAACATCCGTCCAGATTAATTATGCAGCGGGAATGAATTTCTCTATTGTCAGCCTAGTTTGTGTTCTGCCTCCCTTTATGTTTGTCTCCTTTAATGGGTCGGTTGGGGAGGATGGTGTCCTTAATTGATCTTCCAGCTCCTGCTTTTTGAGCAACTGCTGGTCCCCGATGGATGAGTCCGTGCTGATGGTGAGAATTCCTGCCCTGGTTCCCCTGGTGGTAGAAGACCCACATGATGGATGAGAGCTTATCTTGTATCGAGAAAGAAGAGACTTTGGGATCACCACTGCAGCCATTGCAGCTACTGCCATATAAGCCACAGCGGCCACCGTTGTGGGAATCACCATGTCCCAGAATGCGGCTACTGCAGAGACTGTTAACACTCTTGCTGCCCGTGTTACCCAGGCTTTAGAGACTCAAAATACCATTGACTCACATATTCAATTGGGAATGTTAAATTTAAATCAGCAAACAGCCTTATTACAGGAACAGATTAATGTGTTGTGGATGGTGCAACAAGCCTCTTGTTCTCATTTTTATCATTCTGCCTGTGTGACCCTTATGGAAGTGAAAAATATGTCCTTTGAGGTACAACGCCTTAATGCTTACCTTAGGGGGCCTTGGAATGATTCCTTTGCAAACTTTACCCACTCTTTGGTACATCAAATTATTGCATTTAATGAAACTCATGTTAAACCTGTATCTGCTGAGGGATGGTGGAATACCATGGCCCAGATTGGGAGTTGGGCACAGCGATGGGGAGGTGCGTTGTCCCTGGGGATCTTGGGACTAGTAGGGGTGGCAGTAGGCCTGCTCCTCTTAAAACGAGTTTTAAACACCTTCACCATGACTGAGCTTGTCCACCGTCAGGTGTTACTCAGTCTGGCCCATGACTCTCCCGGAAGTCATGAGGTATGACTGCAGATGCTGAAAAAATGGGGGTCTCCAAGGACGGGCAACCTGTGAGGAGACCCCCCACCTAAGACAGGGCATCGGGGGCCCTATGATGGGTAAGGGAAGGTACTTCCCTCGCAGGACCTAAGACAGGACCCCTCATTATATAATAAAGTAGGGGGAATTGTGGAACCTGCAGCCCCGAGTTACATATCCCTGCCCCCATTTGAGGTGCTTATCTGCAAAGAAAACATAATAAATTCCCTCTGCTGGGAAAGGAAGTTTGAGTGCATGGTGATCATTCCTTGATCTCTGCTGGGGTCAGGTGACAGTCCCTTCGCAGTCCCCTCCCATTTGGTGCCATAGTATAAAAGCTAGCCCCAGCAGAACAATAAAGAAGCTATTCCACCTCAACCTCGTGCTCTGTGAATTCATTCAACCTGGACACCCTCTGCTGAGATTCTTGGTTCCAACCCACACTGGCGCAGTAAGGACCCACGTCGTAGAGACAGAGAACCCACTTTCACAGCTTGCGTTCTGATTTATGCAAGCATGCTTGTGTGTGTGTGTGTGTGTGTGTATGTGTGTGTGCGTGTGCGTGTGTGTGTGTATGTGTGTGTGTGTGTGTTACCTCATAAGCAAACCAATAAAGGAGATGTGGGGGACTGGAGAGATATCTTAGCAGTTAAGAGCACCTATTGCCCTCCCAGATGACCTGGAATTGCTTCCTATTCTGCAAAACAGACCTCTCACAACTGTCTGCACCTCCAGCTTCAGGGGCCTCAAAAGCTTCTTTTGGCCTCTCTGGGTGCCTTTACATCAGTGACATAGATATATATATATAATATTTTAATATTAAAAATAAAGGATTTACAGAAAGATGTTTGATAAACTCATTGTGGTCCCATGACATAGAAATAAAACAGAGTAAATAGCTTCACGGGGAAACATTGTCCTTCCTTTTTTTTTACACATTGTGCTTTCTATAAAGAATTTTCTAAGCTGTAGCACATCTAAGGTGGGACAGGTGACAAGACGAGATACATTTTCAAGTCCTTTCTTTTGTGTACTGTAGATCTGTGGCTGTATAATCTGGTGTTGGAAATGCTAGACTATCAAGAGAATTTGTTTCCGGCTAGACAGCTGTGCAATACTGAAATCATGGGGGCACCTAGCTTAGGTGGTCATGTCTATGTTTCTATTAAGTCCTGGATAGAAATATACTCTATCAGTCTTTGAGATTAAAGTTCTATTTTCTACTCACATTCATAAATTTTTACTACTAAAGTAATTTATAGGAAAGAAGAAAACTAAATGTAAGCGTTTTTATTTTCTTCAGGAAATAAACATTTTTCTCCCATATGCTCCTCATCTCACAGCTTAGGGGGTTGTAAAGTTATTTCCCTAGGTACTTCTAGGTAAATATAGTGAAAAATGGGATTCCTGGGTCAGATAATAGTTGGCGCAAATTATTCCTAGTAAAAATATTATATGACTTGATGGAAGAGGTTGCCAAAATTAGTTTCTATATTTATAACACTGAAATGATTATCTTTCATGTGACCTTTGAATTCAGAAAAATATGGTTAAAATAATTATGTCATTTATTTAACAATTCAAAGGCAACAAGATGTCAAGTGATTCAACAGCCAAATATTGACAGTGCACACTATGCTGCAAGTACCTTGCAGAAACTGTGGCTGTCATGGGAGACACAGCATGGCCTTTGCATCCACAAAACTCATAGTTAAATGGAGTAGATGAACAGGTAAATTCTCAGTGACAGCTCAGAAATGAAAAACATGCTGAGAAGAGAACTCATGAGGTGTATGGAAACACTGAGAATTGGTGCATAAAGCACCTGGGTTGAGAGGGGAAGAAAGTAGATTATTAAACCCAGTTATGTTTCAATTTAGATATGAATTTTATACTAAATATATAAACATCTGTATACATTCCTTGGAAATTCTTCTTTGTCCTTAGAGTCATCCCTTGTCCACTGCTTCATCTGATAACACATGCAGCTTGGATGCATCAATTTCTAGATTTGCCAGTATTTCATGGCCATGTCGGTTCAGGCAATGGGAAGATTAACAGAAGACTAAAAACCAGAAGGGTGAAATTAGCAGATTCTATTTTTAGTGTACCAGAATGCATCTATTTAAATGACTGCATGTTTTCCATGCTCCTAGCCCCACAATTACTCCTTACCCTGTCTGGGAAAGGATACAATTTGGCAGACCCCTTCCTTCTAGCATGATGTGACCCTTAACCTCTGTCTTGAAATCAGAGCCGTTAGAATGAATGAGATGAGGTTCTCAAAAGATTGGATAGAGTAACATTCCATGACAAAGGGGAAGGGGCTCATAAGTACTACATAACATAATTTGTAAGTGATTCAAGAGAGTGTGTAGGGCCATCTCCTCTGCAAAGATATAGAATTGGGTAGTTGTTGTTTAAGGGCAGATTTTTCTTTAATGTTATAGTGTTCCCTAAGTTATCCACATTCTTGTAGGTAAATCCTTACCTACCTATGCTCTTATAAATAATATAAGTTGGACACACTGATCATCCAAGAATCCAGTATTTTCAGATTTAGGAAGAGAAAGTTCAGGAAGTTCCAGGAACAAAGCCAGGGTTATAAGCTGAGATTGTTTCTACTCCACACAGAAAGGGAAAATTCCTAGCTATGCTTTTTCCTAACAGGCATTCTTTTAAGGATTCAAGCAGAGACTTGAATACTGTGTATCCTGCCTTTTCATTTGAGAAGACTGGGATTTGTTGACAAAAGGGTGACTCTTAGGCATCATGTAAGTAAACAGAAAGAAGAATAAAGCATCTTCTCACATGAGAAGAAATACCAGACCTGCAAGTTCTGGTTGCCAGGCCCTAGAAGTTTCACTGTGCCAGATTTGATTTACTCAGATTTCTATCTGAATGTTGTGAGGGATGTGGTTTCAGATCAGCAGATGGAAGTCCCCTTAGCCTAGATAAACATCAATAGAAGGGATTCATGACTGAGAGATCATACCATTGCTGATATACCATTCTTTCTGGGCAGTTTTTCCTTTGAGGCTCCAAGCCTGGTACCCCATCTCTTCAATTTGCTAAGCTTTATCCTGGGAGTCCAAGGGAACTGAAACTTTCAATTCCTGTCATCAAAGAAGAATTCCCAGTGTTGGAAAACATAAACAGGAGTTCAATGGAGGCTGATTGGAATCTCTCCCTCTACACACAATCATATGGCTGGTAGTATAGTCAGTTCAGTGGCTTCTCCCCAGTAGGTTCCAGGCAGAATCATAACTCTTACTAATTCATAGCCTTGTTATGCAGAATTTGAGAGAGAGGAGGCTTTTGTGAACCAACTAAAATAAGATGCATGGGAGATGAGTCTTATTCTTTGGAAATAGTGGGAGAAGTTCCAGGTGGAGCAATGATAACTTTCCTATACAGAAATAGGTACCCCAGTTCCTCCTGACTCTTCAATAGCATACAGAGGGTTATGAAGTTTCCCGCTTGTGCCTTGTCTTCTATATTAAGGGGTGATGTTTGTTTTGAGGTGGATAGCCTTGGATTTAGGATGGATGAGTGACAGACTTGTATCTGGGGAAAGAACTGTGAAAGAAGAATAAAAAGTGTCCTTTCATCCAGAGACATACAGGGTACTAGCATATTTCCTAGACAGAATTCTACAGGCCAGGATATATCTCCTATCTTTTGTTTTCCAATTGTCATGTGGAGAGTACTATGGAACAGAGGCATTTTGTGAAGTGACTGGGATCACTGAAGAGGGAATCACAGTCTGTGTTAGTGTTAGGAGTAAGGAAAAGCCCTGAGAAAGGATTGGAAAAATATTGAGGGAAAGATGAGGGATTTCTCTATGAAGAGAGTGGTTCTGGTCTGGCCACCGGTAGCTGCTAGCACTGGAAGGCACTTTTGGCAAGAACTGTACTGTTTATTTCTCTAGTTTCAATCTCATGAAGCTTTTCCAGAGAAGAGACTTGCCACAGCATTGAGAAATATGAAATTGAGTTCTATGTATCCATAGATACAGGAAGCTCTCATTCCATCTGCCCTAGTAGTAGTGAACCAAAGATCCAAGACTCTGGGACTTCTGTCATTGCTTGATTGCCATGTGGAGGCTTTTAGTGAGGAACTGGACTTGCACAAGCAGGGAAGGAGTCTTAGTCTTTACCAAGAAGACTTGGAAGGAGAAATAGGGGTAACCCAGGTTGCCCCAGAAGAGACACAGGTAGACTTCAGACCAATTTTTTTCTCCCAATTTTTGTTTCCTTCCATTTTGTATTGTGTCAGAAGAAGAAGGGAAGCTTTCTGTTCAAGAGTTACTTTGGTATTGGGGATGGTTTTGGTATACCCAGTCTTGAGGACAATAACTTGGAAAAGAAGTTGGAAGTTTCCTTACCACACAGTCATATGGTGCCCTATTTCAACGTGTCCACAGAGATGCTGTGGGAGGCCCCAAGTTAGGCCCAACCTTGTACCATTTCCCCTTCTATAGCATGTCTAATACCCATAGCAAGGGAAGTCTGTTGTGAGGGAGGTGGACTGGGTCAGCATGGAGTATTTCTAGCCAAGAGATATGTGGGAGCAAGACCAGTATGCCAGAAGGGAATTCAAGAAATAGGGAAGATTGAGATGTTTCCATTCCCACACCGCCATCCATAGGAAGCTTCGGATAGGGTGAGTGGTATGCTATTTCAGGGCTTCCTTTGGAGAAGTTGAGTGTTCACCGGGTGAGAACACAGATCAAAGAATCCCAGGCTAACTCCAAAATGTTTTAATTATGTTTTCGTTATTATAAGGAGCAAACTCATGAAACGGAGCAAGAAGTCCAACCTCAGCTTTGTAGCATGTGAACCAGAGAGCGAGAGCCCTGGGAGGGTTGGCGGTTTTCTCTGGGTACCCAAAAGGTCACGGCGTAACCTGGTCCAGTCTCTTAAAAATTATTGGCTGACAGAAGTTCCCCATCAGTTGAGTGAAGTGAAGCTTTTGGGGTGGGGGCTGGACTTGGGTCAGTTGTGGAGGAGACATAGTTTGGTAACTGTCAAGAATGGCAGTTCAGGGGAGTACTTTCACCGTTCCCCTGATTCCACTGAAGTGCTCTCTGCTTTGGCAGTTACCCCTGATTGACTTATACTGACTTTTCATGTTGTGTGAGCACTATGTCAGTTACAGTGGTGGAGACATTTGTGCCTCCTCAACATTTCAGAATTTCCTGAACCACAGTTAATTCACAAGATAGGTCAGATTTGTTGGCTGCAAATCACTAAATATTCCTGTTTTGACTTAATAAAAGTGACCACAATTACGGGTTCTTTTATTCCAATCTCAATTACCATATGAACTTCAAAGTCACTGTTTTCACTTTACACATGATGCTGTAATGTTTCTCTCTCTCTCTCTCTCTCTCTCTCTCTCTCTCTCTCTCTCTCTCTCTCTCTCTGTGTGTGTGTGTGTGTGTGTGTGTGTGTGTGTAGTAGAATGGCTAAGAAAAAAAATTCCTAAGAAAAGGTTAAAGGGGCTGCAGAGTTCAGAGAGGCTGTCATAAAAACAGAGACAGAAAGTCTCTGTAAAGAACCTGCTCCATTCTGCAAACTTCTGCTGCAGAGTTATTCAAGGTTCGGAGTTTAAATGCAGGACTTCTTAGCAGGAATTTTTGAGTGTCAGTTTCAAGAGGATTGTGTCCCACAGGTAGGAAACTGCTGTGGACCTGGGGCTTAGCGACAGAGGCAAAGGATGTTGCCTGTGGCAATTTTTCTGAATGCCACTTGGGATGAGGTGATAGTTCCATGAGCCTATAGCATCTCAGTCTTAAGGTGCTCCTTCTTATATAGTCCCAGGTGAGAGGGTTCAGTCTGGTATACCAGATAAGCTCATGTGCTTATGAGAAGATTTGTATATTTACAAGTGTTTTATTCATTATTTATCAATGTGTGCCTCCCAGTGTGCTGACAGAGAGTAGCTGTTTACTTGTGTAAGTACAAAGTAGGGTCATTGTGTCTGCAGTTATATTCTAAAAGGAGCAACTCAGGTCTAATTGTTGCTTTTAAAGTAACTCAAATATAGGCACAGCCTGATACCTGGAGTTTTGTACTACACAGAATAACTCAGAGCAGGCCCAGTCTTTCTCACTCCACCCACTGCAGGATTCCTAAGAGCAGGAAACAGCTCTGTAGCTAGCAAGAAGAATCGCACATTCATTTTCTTACCTGATGCATTGCAGAGGCTGAAGGTGCAAATCTTAAGCAAGTGGAATCCAAATATAACTGCCAGGAAGAAAATCTGCTCCTTTTAGATGATGCTGAGTTGTGGTGGTCACATTATCCTAACCAATCTTAGCCCAGGTCAGAGAGTTCCATGTCTACCATTAGCCTGCAAATGGTATGTATACCCAAGAGATTTGGCTTAGTGAAATAACTTTTTATTTCTTTTTTTAAAGGCTCGTTATTTGTGTTTGGGCATGTTTGTGTACCTGTATGCCCATGAAGCATGTGGGTGTAGCTGTGTGTGTGTACATGTGCACGTGTAGGATTTTCAGGTTCTGTTGTGCCATCTCACCATTCCTATAGTTCAATATCTTTGCCCAATGCAATTGAGCTTGCATTTAGTATTATGGCTATATTCTTCATGTTCTCAACTGAATTATTTATATTTAGCATTTGTCTATGGAATGCATCAAATGCTGCTTTGAGTTCCTCCAAGTTGGTTTCAATAACAGTGTCCACATGTCACATTTAACCTCAGGATTTCTTCGATTCTAATATACTCTTGTCCCCATATAATAGTTTTTTTTTATTTTTGATTTTAATGTTTGGCCCCTTGGAAATTTCCTCCCTTTTTAGTATTATATGTGGAAGTAGATCCCTGCAGTAATCAGACACTTCAGATTTCTTTTAATTTGTGTGTTTTGTTTTCTAAGTTTATGCTTCTTGTTGCTGTGTCTAACTGGTCATCATACATAGTTGCCTGAGAATCATCCTTTTTACATGTTGAATATCTGTGTGACCCAGATTCTAGCTTTTTGTGTGGCTTCTTATAATTATTTGTACTATTGGCATATTCACAGGTGTTTGGCACTTATTTTATGCTCATTCTGTGGCCATTTGTATGAATATAGGGCTATGTAATTTGTGATTGTCTATGACTGGAAATACAGAACTTGCCTTTTAACTGTAGTGCAGACAGTAAGGCACTTTGAGGAATACCATGTTTTCCCCGAATCTGAGGGCTGCTACTCTCCATTTCACCTTCCCTAGAGACATGAGGGCTGCTCATCTATAATGCAACCATAAAATGCAGGTTATTTGATCACATTGGACTCCATTTCTCAATGTTGGAATGGTATGTTCTCTTCCCTTAAAAAGTTAAGGCTAGACTGTCTCCACCTTGCATGTCTCCTCTGTAAAGACACCTCGTTGACCCTTGAAGAATATTTTATATGCCATTTCCTGGTAACATTGTTTTTCAATCTTCACATATTTGTTATTGGAAAGCCATGCAACCACCTTCGTTTATTGTATTTGAAATCTCTATATAGTTACTTTTGTGAAAACACTGTCTGCATTTTCTAGTATAAAAAAATTAAACAAACCAGACAATTGGATTTTTGTTTGTTTGTTTGTTGTTTCTTGAGGCAGGGTTTCCCTGCTGTGGGAAATGCTCTTGTACACTGTAAAGATTTGTCACTCATAATGGTTTCATAAAATGCTGACTGTCCAGTAGCCAGGCAGAAAGTATAGGCAGGACAACCAGACTAAGAGAATTCTGGGAAGAGGAAAGGCAAAGTCAGTCGTCAACCAGATGCAGGGGAAGGAAGATAAGAATGCTTCACTGAGAAAAAGTACAAAGCCACGTAGCTAATATAGACAAGAATTATGGGTTATTTTAAGTTGTAAGAACTAGTGAATAATAAACCTGACATAATAGGCCAAACAATTTATAAATGTGATAATGCTCTGTGAGTTTCTTTGGGACTAAATGGCTGAGGAACCAAGTGGGACAGAAACTTCCACGTAAAAATGACACCAAAAAGTTTGGCAACAATTTCCATGTAAAGCTGAGAGCTTAAAAAGGGGATTCGAGATATATAAGAACAGAGTCGAGCGCAGCTTCTTGGTAACCTTCTTTACTCTGGTAGACTGCTGGTGGCAAGCTGAGGCATGGATTCTTCAAGAGCAACTTCCCGACTCAGTGTTAGCAGCAAAAACCTGCATGGGAACTCTTTTAAGAGGCCTACCCCCAAACACATAAATGGTGTTAATGAACAGCCAGCAGCATGCTTCTTGGTGGTAGCATGGACCTTGAAACTAGAGTTGTGATTCCAGTGTTCCAATATGTGTCTCTGTCTCTATCTCCATCCATCGCCAGATGAAGGTTCTATGGTGACATGCAAAATATTCATCAGTATGGTTATGGCCCAAGGCCAGTTCAGGCACCCTCTCCTCTGCTGCCCAGGGAACAGTCTGGGGACCTCTCCTTGGGCCTGGGAATCCCTCCAGAATCAAGTCTCTTGCAAACCCTAAAATGGCTCCCTTAGTTGAGATATATACTTCCCTGCTCCCATAACCATCCTTCCTCCCTCCCCCCATCCCATTCCCCCAAGCCATCCCTAATCCTCCCCCTCTCCCCTCTCCCTAACCATCTCCCCTTACTTCCACCCCCCACCCCCCGTGCACCCAAGTTTGCCTGGCAATCTTGTCTATTTCTAATATCCAGGAGCATAACTATATGATTTTCTTCAGGTTCACCTTCTTATTTAGCTTCTCTAGGATCACGAATTATAGACTCAAAGACCTTTAACTATGGCTAGAATCCACTTATGAGTGAGTACATACCATATTCCTCTTTTTGGGTCTGGGTTACCTCACTCAGTAAAGTATTTTCTATTTCCATCCATTGCAGAGGGAAGGAGAACGTGATCAAGGAAGGCAGAACCAGAGGGAACCTTCATCCGACGATGGATGGAGATAGAGACGGAGACCCACATTGGAACATTGGACTGAGCCCCCAAGGTCCAAATGAGGAGCAGAAGGAGGGAGAACATGAAAAAGAAAGTCAGGACCGCGAAGGGTGCGTTCACCCACTGATACAAGGGGACTGGTCTAATGAGAGCTCACCAAGGCCAGCTGGAGTGGGACTGAACGAGCATGTGATCAAATCGGATTCTCTGAATGTGGCTGACATGGGGGCTGTCTGAGAAGCCATTGACAATGGCACTGGGTCTTGTTTCGTCTGCATGTACTGGCTTTTTGGGATCCTAGTCTGTTTGGATGCTCAGCTTCCTAGACCTGGAGGGAGGGGGGAGGAACTTGGACTTCCCACAGGGCAGGAAACCCTGACTGCTCTAGGGGATGGAGAGGAAGGAGGAGAGGGAGTGGGTGGAGCGGGAGGGTATTGGGAGGAGGGGAGGAAGTGGAAAATCTTATAAATAATAAAAAAAAACTAGAGTTGTGAGAATAAATGTGACTCCCACCAATACCTTCACCATTTGAAGTTAGACTCTCAGGAAACCAAGGAGTGGGGAGAAACCAGTCGCCAAAGCCACAGCTTTAATCCTAGCCATATCAATTAGCAAACTAAAGGCTCATGTGGCCAAAAAAAGATAGAGACACAATAAAGATAGATTCAGACAAAAAAAAACCCTCTAAATGGTTTACAGTGTGTTAAAAAATATACGTAGGCTTGGGAGAGAAAAGAAAAATTATAAAATCCTTAAAAAGAAATACAGTTAGGTGTAGTGGTACATGCCTTTAATCCCAGCTCTTGGGAGGCAGAGACAGGCAGGTCTGGTCTATAAAGTGAGTTCCTGAATAGCCAAAGAAACACAGAGAAACCCTTTATTAAAAAACCAAAAAAAAATAAAAAATAAAAATAAAAGAAATATAGTTTTAAAAATGTCACGTAAAGATGGAAAATACACAGAGAATCTGCATATTGTCTCTTATTGTGTTGTCTCTGAATGGTTGTCTCTTGAGGAAGGAGCAGTAGCTGCTAAAAGAATTTGATTATAAATGTTGCTAGATTAATCCAATATCTTTATTTTGAAAATGTTTTATCTTCAAAATTTAAGTCAAATACATGTTACTTTGGAGAAAAGGTTTTGCTTTTGATTCCATAGAAGATGAGAGGCTGTGGATTCATTCTGGCTTAAGAAAAATAAGGTTTAATATCCAGGTCTTCAATTTGATTCCATTGATCAACGTCTCTGTTTTTATGCCAAAACCAGGCTATTTTGATTACTGTATCTCTATAATAGAGCTTGATGTCAGGGATGGTAATGCCTCCTGAAGTTTTTTATTATATAGGATTGCTTTGGCTATTCTGTTTTTTTTCTCAGATAATTGGGAATCAACCTACCTCAGGATCCAGCAATATCACTTTTGGGGGAATATACCCAAAAGATGCTCAATCATACTACAAAAGCAGTTGTTCAACTATGTTCATAGCAGCATTATTTATAATAGCCAGAACCTGGAAACAATCCAGATGCCCCTCACCTGAGGAATGGATAAAGAAAGTATGGTTCATTTACACATGTAATGAATAGTACATTAGAGTACTGTTCAGCAGGGGAAAAAAAAAACTGATGACATCTTGACTTTTGCATGCAAATGGATGGAATTAGAAAACACTATCCTGAGTGAGGTAACCCAGACCCCCCAAAATGAATATAGCATGTACTCATTCATAAGTGGACACTAGCCATAAACATAGGGCAGTGAGCCTATAGTTCATGATCCCGGAGCTAAGTAATATGGTGAACCCAAAGAAAAACATATATAGATCCACCTGGATATTGGAAACAGACAAGATCACCTGACAAAATTGGGAGCATGGGGGCAGGGCATAGAAGGAAGGCGGGAAGGGGAGGGTTGAGGAAAACTTGAGGGAATGGGATAGTTGAGATGGAGGAAGAACGGAAGAACAGATATGAGAAACGGAAAGAGATATCTTGATTGAGGGAGCCATTGTGATGTTAACAAGAAAATTGGCTCTAGAAAAATTCCCAGGATTCCACAAGGATGACCCCAGCTAAGACCCTAACCAATATAGGTGAAGGTGTCTGAACTGACCTTGTCCTGTAGCCAGACTGATGATTATCTTAAATATCACCATAGAGCCTTCATCCAAACAACAGATGGAAACAGAGGCAGAGACTCACATTGGAGCACTGGACTGAGCTCCAAAGGTCCAATTGAAGAGTGGAAGGAAAGAGAGCATGAGCAAGGAGGTCAAGACCTTGAGGGCTTCATTCACTAAGACAGTTTGCCTGAGCTAATGGGAGCTCATCAACTCCAACTGGACAGGGTATGAACAAGCATGGGATCAAACTAGTCCCTCTGAGTGTGGTTGACAGATGGGGCAGACTGAGGAGCCACTGACAGTGGTACTGGGATTTATCTCTACTGCATGTACTGACTTTTTGGGATCCTATTTTCTTTGGATGTATACCTTGCTCAACCTAGATGTAGTAGGGAGGGCCTTGGACTTTTCACAGGGCAGGGTGCCTTGCCCTCTCTTAGGTTTGGAGAAGGGAGGGTCGGAGGGTGTGTGGAGGGAGTGGGAGGAGGGGAGGGTGTGGGAATTTAGATTGGTATTTTTAAAAGTAATATAATAATAATAAAGAAAAATAATGTTTGACCCTCTGAACAATCCTTAATGGGAACAGATGGCCCAGGCGATACAACATTTCAGAGCACCTCTGTTGCAGTTTCCTCTGAGCTCTATATCTAGAAGCTTCAAGACTGCTTGTTGAGATGATACAGCCTCACAGAATACCCTAGTCAGGACTTAACCATAATCCTAAATTTTCTTTGTTTCCCCATAAGATATCAGTGCCCTCAATCAGCAGGAAGTATCCTAAAATCTATGCCCACATTCCCCCAAAAAGTAGATTATGGATGTTTGTCTTTGTTTAGAATGTTGTTTACAAGTTATTATGAATATGATCAGGAAAAAAAGCTAAACAAAGGATAGGAAATTAGATTCAGAGTTCTTGTTTTGAAAAGAAAAATGCTCTTCTTGTACACTGTAAAGATTTGTTACTCATATTGGCTTAATAAAACACTGATTGACCAGTAACCAGGCAGGAAGTATAGGCAGGATAAACAGACTAAGAAAATTCTTAGAAGAAGAAAAGCAGAGTCAATCACCAGCCAGACACAGAGGAAGCAAAATGAGAATGACACATTGAGAAAAGGTTTCAAGCCACATGGGTAACATAGACAAGAATTATGGGTGAATTTCCATTGTAAGAGCTAGTTAATAATAAATGTGAGCTAATAGATCAAACAGTTTATAATTGCTATAAGGCTCTGTATATTTCTTTGGGGCTGAATGACTGCGGGACCAGGTGGGACAGAAACTTCCCCCTACAGTGTAACAGTCCTGGCTGTGCTGGAACTTGCTTTGTAGACTAGGCTGAGCTGATCTCATAGAGATCTGCCTGACACTATCTCTGAAATGCTGAGAGATAGAGATGTGGGTAACATGTTTTAAAAAAATTTATTTGGATACATGTTAATTCCTTGATAATTACATGTAGATGAAGATTTCTGTCCTGCCTGGTCCAGGAGTTGTTCAGTCACAAAGAAACACATAGAGACTTATATTAATTTTAAACTGGTTGGCTTATTAACTAGCTCTCACAACTTAACCCATAGTTTAGTCACATGGTTTGGTAACTTTTATCAATATTGATTAGTCAGGTGAGTAGTTTGTGTCAGGCATATTGCTCTGTTACTTATTCCATGCGAATAGGTTTCTGTTATGTGTGTCATCCTGACTAAGAAGTGTTTTACTTGATCATGAATGCTATCTAGTATGATCCAAATAAAACATATGACAGTTGAATGCTGAGAGAAAGAAGGTGGAGTCATGAGACACCATGTAGCTGCCAGAGGGGAAAGACGTGAGGTGCCAGTTGAAAACTTGCTGGTAGACCATGAGCCTCGTGGTAAAATATAAAATAATAGAATGGGTTAATTTAATATGTAAGAGCTTGCTAGGAATATTCTATAGTGAATGGTCAAGCAATGATTTAATTAATATAGTTTCTGTGTGCTTATTTCAGGAATCTTGGTGATCAGGAAATGAACAAGCAGCCTCCTACAACATGACAGTTTAAAAGTTGGTGATATATAATATATGGCATTAGAGTTGGCTAGTGCAATTACTAATAAAACTTTTAAGTATTCTAGTGTATTTCTTAGTAACATTTTCTTTCCTTTTTGGTTTTCCTCTCCCCTAATCTTTTAGTTCATTCATCTCCTCACAGGGTCCAATTTCTAATTTCTTCTTTCTCTCTATGTCTCTGCCTCCTGAAAACTGTGTGTATGTGTGTGTGTGTGTGTATGTAACAATTGAAGTTGTCACTCCATGTTTGTTTTGTTTTGCTTGACATATCTTTCTCTAATTACATCCATTTTTCCATTTTCTTTCAAATAACATAATTTCACTCATCTTTAAGTAGGGCTGAATAAAATAATATTGTGTATATTCTGAGCTTTCCTTTCCCTATCCATTTGTTGATGAGCATCTAGAGTGGTTCCAGTATTGACTGTTGTAGATAGTACTGTGATAAACATTGCTGTACAAGTATCTTTGTAATGTGTTGACTTAAATTCCTTGAAATATATACCAAGGAGTTTTTATAGCTGGGTCATATTACAATACTATTATTTTGAGGAAGGTACATAGTGTGTCGTGCTGCTTGACCAGCAAGCAAGAACGACCACGAGTTGAGGATTCTTCCCAAATCACACTTTATTGGAGCCTCTCGGTTGAAGGGATAGCGTGGAGAGAGAGAGAGAGAGAGAGAGAGAGAGAGAGAGAGAGAGAGAGAGAGAGAGAGCGCAGGGAGCGAGAGAGAATGAAAGTCAAGTGGCAGTTGCTTTTCTAGGGTGGAGAGGCTTGGATAGGCAGTTGCTTTTCTAGGGTGGAGAGGCTCGGATACTGTCCTGATTGGTGAATACCATTCCGCTGAAGCCTGGGGTTTGGGCTAGGGAACAAGGCTCAGTTATGCAAATGCAGGCCAAGGGGTATTCAGCCCCAAGGGGCAACATCAAAAGGATCTGTTTACCTCCAAGCTGCAGGATGGCCAGCACCATTTCACAATGGTGATGTCCTGACAGCTCCTTACAACATAGTTCCTTTCATTGTAGTTGGACTAATTTACATTCCCATCAAAAAGTATATATGGGAGTGGGAGGGTGTTGGGAAGAGGGGCGTAAATGGAAACTTTTATAATTTAATAAAATTACTTTCAAAAAAAAGTATATATGGTCTCCTTGTTGCTTTGTATGTTCACCAGAATTTATTATTATTTGTTTTTTGATGATTGCCATTCAGAAAAGTGTGGGATGGGACATAACTCCAATCTTGCTTTTATTTCTAGATGTCTAAAATGGTAAACATGTTTTTTTTTAATTTGACCATTTGTATTTGTTCAACAGAGAATTATATGTTCAAGTAATTTACCTATTTAACGATTACATCATTTACTATTTTGGTGTTTAATTTTCTTATTTCTTTATGTAGTCTAGATATTAATTTTCCATCAAATATAAAAATTATGAAAATTCTTTCCTATTCTGAAAGCTATTTCTTTATTTTATTAATTCTTTCCTTCACTGTATATATCTTTTAATACCATGCAATCCCAATTCTTGACTCTTGGTGTTACTACTAACAGTTATTATAGTCCTTGACAGAATGTTCATGTCTATGCCTATATCTTGGAGTGTTTCCCCTGTTTCCCTACAGTAGTTTCAACCTATCGGGTCTTATAATAAAGGTTTTGATTCATTCGATGGTTGTATATCATTCTTCTGAATCCATGTGGCAATGGCATCAATTCAAGGAAGTAAACTCTAGAATATATACACTCAAATCCAGAGGTTAAATTCACAGATCGTGTGCTCTGGCACAGGTCGAGCGCTGGACTCAGCTGGGTGGTGGGGAAGACAGTGCCCAATAGGGGTAGCAGAAGCCAAAAAGTTTCCTCCCCGATCCGCCCAAGGTCGGGGCCAGTTGGGAGCCAGTAGCAGTGTGCGGCTCTGGTTGCTTGGCCCACACCACAAGGGGGGAAAAAACCACACATTCGGGCGCCAGATAATGGCGAATCAATCCCACACCAGTTATGTTTTAAAGGGGTATTTATTTTGGGGGGTAAAACTTACATACACCATAAACCGTCAGGAAGGGAGCCTAGTCGCTAGAGCAGGAGCTGGGAGCAGGAGCCAGAACCAAGCTGTGGAACCAAGAGGCCGAGCCGAGGCTTGCTGCTCTTCTTTTAAAGAGAAATATACCACGCCCCAGTGGGCTGGTATTTCAGCGGCTATTGGCTGACGGAGCGGAAGGCGCTCCCGCAGCACTGTGGGCTCATGCTTCAGTGACTATTGGCTGAAGCAGCAGAAGGTATTCCTGCAGCAATGGGTCTCACAGTTGTCAAAAGTTACAAGTCTGTAGTCTCATGCATTTATTTCTGAGACCTCTACTCCATCCTATTTAAGTATCTATATGCTTGTGCCATGTTGATTTTGTTATTGTGGCTTTATAATCTCGAATCAGGTACCAAAGTGCTTCCAGCATTACTCGTTCTGCTTAGATTTCTTTGGAAATTTTATGTCTTTTAAATCTTTCTGTATGAATTATTATTTATTCAAAAGTATGATTTAGATGTATGTGTAGTTTCTGTATTGTTTTTTGCTATCAATCTCTAGTATTATTACATCATAACCTGGTAAGACACACACACACACACACAGAACTTTACTGAATGACACAAAAAGTGCTCCAAATTCAGAGAGGCAGTCCTGAAGACAAAACTGATACAGATACAAGAAAAAAAGTTCTCCAAAGGGGTCCAGGTTCTCAAAAGGGGACCAGGCAAGGAAGTTTTACATAGGTGTAGAATTCTCAAAGGCAAACCCAGTTGGCAGACAGTTTCAAGGATCAGTTTGAAGTGATATGAAGGTCACAGGCAAGAAACAATGCCTTTAAGTTGGAGCCTGGGGACAGAGTAAGAGGCCCTTTGCTGTTGCAGTTTGCCTGGAAAAAACTCAGAATGGGTAACTGGATAACAGTTTGGTATGCATTCTGCACTTTAGTCTCAGGGTGCTTCTTTAATAGTCTCATAGTCTCAAGTGAAAGGATTCCATCTGTTATTACTGAGAAACTCATGCATCATGTTTTTTATATGATTTTGTATATTCACAGGTATCATTAATTATAGACACAAGTCAATTATTTATCAATTTATGCTTTCTGGTGTGCTGACAGATGGTGACTGTAAACAAATTCCTGTGTAAACATTGTGTAAAGTCATCCTTGTCTGGTACTTAAGACTCCAAATTAAATAACATAGTTGCTCCAAACTGTTGCTTTGTAAAGTGAAGTCGTTCAAAGTTAAGCACACCTGAAATCTGTACACATCATAAACCAGTCTGAGGCCCATGGCAGACCCAGTTTTTCCCTCATTATGTCCCTTCTCAGGACTTGAAAGGAAATGACATATTTTCAAAAACACTAGACTTCAGTCACCAGAGAAAAGTCCTATTCCTGGAACCCATCAAGGCAGAACTGTGTAGGAAGACTTGGTGCCTTGTCCTCCCTGTCAGGTAGAGGGAGTACCAACCTACCTGCCTTGGAAATTCTTCTCAGGAAGACTTCAGGATAGGTCATGGCTTATGCAGTTTCCAGAGTTCCATCTTGGGAGTTTGAAGAATATGAGGTCGTTTGTGAGAGGGCTACACTCAGACCCAGAGGAGGACGAGTCATAATAATGAAGGGAGCATACTGAGGTAGGATCGAAACCCCCATTTGTCAGCTCTAAGAGTCCAGGTCTGTGTTTGTTGGCTTCAGCTTGTGATGTCCCTCAGTTCCTTTTACACAGAGGTAGTAGAAACAGAGTAAGCACACTTTGGTCTCAGTTACATGCCCTCAGATCACATAATAGAAGAAGCCCAGGAATCAGGAATTACCATTGTATGCATGTCCTGACTACCAAGTAAACCCCCTTATATAACAGATAATTTCAAGGCATGTTCGTTCATACATTCCACTATGGGCCCTGGATACTCTTGCTTTGCCAGTTGGCGGTATCATGAAGCTCTTTCTCATGTCCTTCTACATGCTTCCCAGAAAACAGGCATTATACTAGACCTGTGAGGCTCTAGGACTCACCAACATAGACAAAAACAGTTTTGTCATAGGCATCAGGATTAAATTCTTTATCCTCAGTAACATACACTGTCTATTCAATCACTGATAGATAGTCCTGCTCACACTCCTTGCTGATTGCCACCGCCAATAAGAGTCACCATGTCTTGCTAGCAAAGGTGTCTGCCCCTCAGCTTTGAGCAAGACTCATGGAAACAAGACCACAACAGTTGGTGGTTGTACAGGTCCCCACAGTTAACAAGGGAGAGGAAGAACATGATGGGGAAGAGGAAGGAGGAGGAGAGCTAGGATGATAAGATCTTACTGTCATCTGTCTCTTACAATTTTGTTACTGTGGTGATCTGAATAAGAACTGCCCCCATAGGCTCATATATATGGATGCTTAATCATCAGGGAGTGGCATTCCTTGGGAAGGATTAGGCAGTGTGACCTTGTTGGGGTAGGCGTGGTCTTGTTGGAGGAAGTGTGCATTTAGGGATGGGCCTTGGGGTTTCAAAAGCCCAAACTAGGCCTGTATCTTTCTTTTCCTGCTGCCTATGGATCAAAGTATAGAACTCTCAGCTTCTTCCCCAGTTCCACGTCTACTTGCACACTGCTATGTTTCTTGCTGTGGTGGTAATGCACTAAACTTCTGAAACTATAAGCCAGCCCCTTTTAAATGCTTCCTGTCATAAGATTTGTCATGGTCATAGTGCTTCCTCACAATAGATACTGACTAAACCGGTTGCCTTCTTTCTACCTTCTCTTCCTCCTCTTCGGTGATTCTGGGTGCTCAGAGCTCTTACTAATTCTCCATTTCATGGTGCAAGTTATACAAATAATGTTCATCAATCACAATGGAGAAAGCACAAGCATCATGCAGTCTTCAGTGGACACTGAATCTTTGTCCCTACCCTAAGAATACTAGATGAAAGGATTCCTGAGTAGGTGTTTGTCTTGATCTTCAGATATCCCATCACAAGAGCAGAAGTACTTGAAGCTGTCACAGAAAAATATAAGAATTAACTCCCTGTTAACTTCTTGGATGCCTCTAAGTGTTTAGAGCTGACTTTCAGTATTGATGTAAAGAAAAAGGTATCAACAAGCAACTCACTGACCCTTAGTTTTGAAGACATACTGAGTGGTGACCAAAAGGCTTTCCTGAAATGTATGCTGGATTTGATGCCATGCAAGGGACCATGCCTCTGAAAAAGCTTCTAAAAATTCCCATGGATAATGAAAGCAAATGAAGGTGAGAGCCCTTCATCTATAGTGATCCTGCTAAGCTCCTAATCAGAGATAATTTTAAGCACAATTCTTTATTGGTTCTTTGGGAATTATACATCATGCACCCCAATCCCATTCATTTCTGAGTCCTTCGGTATTCACCTTCCACCCTTATAACTCCCCCAAAGAAAATTAAAAAATAAAAAAACACCTTGTCAACCCTTCTGGGCAAACACCCTGCTACTCTGTCAACCACAGCCTTTGCTCACATCTGTCACAGCTGTCTCCAGTTCTGCTGTATTTGTACCTCTCCACTCCTCTGTCTTTCCCACCGCTAAATCATATATTCAGTTGCTGTAGTGACACTGGGAGCTCCTGTGCATCATGCTGGAGACCCTTTTGTCCAAACAGGTTTACTTGCAAATGTTCATTTCAATGAGTTGTTGGTCAGGTTCAAGGCTTCTGGCACACCAATGATACTGGACCCTCCCCAAGACTCTCGGATAGCCTGCTGTTGTCAAAGTCATGAAGATCTTGTGTCTGTGGTTCTGTAGAACTAACTCCATCAGGTGCTGTAGCAGGTCTTAGATGGTCTTTTGGGGTTGGCCAACTCAAGGCCCTGGAGCTGGGCCTGAGTGTAGCTGAGTTGGTCAACCTGGGTCTCCACTGGGCCAGCTTTCCCTCACTCACGCCACTGGGGCTAGCTCTCCCAAATCACGTGTATCAAAGGGTAGGATCAGCTCACCCACACCCATGCCCCCAGGGGTGGGATCAGCTTTCCTCTACCCATGTCACTGTTGGTGCTGCAGGTCAGTGAGGAATGGGATCAGCTCTCCTCAGCGAGGTGGCCAGTGAGGGAGAGGCCAGCTCTCTCGTGGTGATCTAGGGATGGGCTGGGTCAGCATGGTATTTGAACATCAATGTGGCTTCAGGTAGCAGCCCAGATCCCTGCTATCCACGTGACCTTTGATGGTAAATTACCTTTGGTGGTAACATGGGCTTCCAACATCAACACAGACCGAGGACATCAACACAGAACCCAGTTGCAGTGAGACCATGGACCCAAACATGGGCCCTGAAAATAGCACAGGCTAGATGTCACCATGGCCTCAGGTGACACCATGGCATCGCAGAACATTCCAATCACCCTCAGACATCATCATTGCTTCGGGTGGCATCCTATACCACAGAGATCCACACGGCCTTTGGTGATAACATAGGCCACAAACCCCTGCTGTGGTAGGGTCACGGACCCAGATATGGCCCACGGTGGCAGTCTGGGCCCAGATAACGCCCTCAGTGGCAAGGCAATCCAGGTCTGGACATCACCATGGCTTCAGGTGGCTGCACAGGCACCTCATAGCAGCCTGATCCTCATTGCTCTTGTTATTCCAGTTTCCCCTCTCTCCACAGCCAGAACTGCTCTGCTTCTCTCCCTCAGTCTTCTCTCCACTCCACTTTTCCCAACACATATTTGTTCATCATAATGGAGTCACGGGGCTGGGGTGAGTGCTTGGGTGTCTTTCGTCTGCCCCAGGCTGCAGGGATGATGGGGAGGGGGGGGACTTTATCAGAGCTTTAGTTGAACAGAATTCCTTGAAGTTGGGGTGGTGGAGGAAGCTCAGTGGGTGAAGTGCCTGCTATTCAGGTGTGAAGATCTGAGCTTGGACTGTAAACACATGGATAAAATCTGGGCTTAGGGAGGCATGCCTATAACTTCCCCCTGAGGAACTGGAGACAGATGAATCCTAAGAACTCATCAATATCCAGTCAGTTTGAAACCGAGTTCTATGTTTAGTCAGAGACCTTATATCATAAAGTTGAGAGAGGAAAGGGAAGATGTCAGACATCGACTTCTGACCTTCACATGTGCATACACAGGCCAGCACAGCTGCATACATGTGTATATGTATATATACATATACATCTTAACTCTCTGCCCACACACATGCAGGTTACCTAGAGACGTTACAGATGCCAAACAGTCATCCTCCATACTCGGGGTGACTGTGGGGTTCAAGAGCCCAGGCTGAAACCACCAAAATGAATGTTCTAGAATTCTTGACAAAGGTCAATGCAACTGGCTGTTCTTTTTTCTTTTTCTGGTAGGAGGAGGTTTTGAGAAGTGAGAAGAAAGTGCCTAACATAATGAGGTCCGTAGGTAGGAGGGCAGTTGTGTTGATTTCAGAGCATGTGTCACTGCTTCTGTCAAAGACAAAGAACTCTGAATCAGGCTTCCAAAACCCATGTAAGAGAGAGTAAGATTAGTCAGGGTAGATAACTATGTAGAACAATTTTCTGGTCCTGTGCTTAATAGTGATTGGTGGTTTGATCTTTGTCTTTTGGGAATATTTCCAAACTGTAGTTCTTGCAATTTAAGATAGATATATACTAGAGCTTTATAAATGGTGGCTGATATTGGCAATACATTGATTGCTGTTTATAAAGTTCTCAAAATATATGGAAGAAAATATGCCATAGTTAGTGTTTGGGTTCTTTTAACCATTTTAGTCTAGTCTGTTATGTTAAATGGCCATATTTTCTAGGATTATTAAAGAAAACAATAAAATATTAATAAATCTTACTTAATCTGCTCACTGATTCACCAAATCTAGACTGACTATTTTCTCTTTGGAAAATGCTATGACACTAGGGTGGGTACGTTGAAAAGGAAAATACATCCTTGCTGAGACAATGGAAGGGAATGGTGAGCTGTGTGTCTGTCAAGACACAAAGAACAAGTTGAAAGAAGAAAACACATGAGGAGGGGTTCTAGTTATCAGAATTTGTGTGAAAAATTCCCAGAACCAATGCATTTTGAGGCCTTAGAAACCTGTAAAACTTTGGGGTTGAATTTTACATTAAGCCATGAAAAGTGTCATGGGGTGAATTTTCCATTCAGCCATTAAAGGTATCACAGGTCACAATTTTGGTATTAGAGGAAAGAGAAAAGTCATAAATGAAAATTGCTCTTAGAAGTTCCCTTGAGATTCTGGCAAAACCTAGAGAGGAATCCCCAGCTGCTTCCTGTGTGGTGGGTGAATTTGACTCTTGTCCTGGCCCACCTAAACCCAGTGCGTGTTCTGGATTTTCCACTCAGCAGGGCACGGATCCTTTGGGTTGCTGCCTAAACCTTCCAATGCATCATTTTTCCCCCGCCATGTGAGTCAGAGCCCTCTCTCTTACAATTCATTAAAGTAGGTGTTCTTGACTGCCATCTGTCCAAATTCAAGCAAGGTCACGAAACTAATGACAGTGAAGTTACTGTACAAAGTATATACGGAGAATGAACAGAAAGGGAAGAAAAGAGCTAACTTTTTGCTTACCACTAGGATAATTTTTAATTTTATCATCTAAGCATAACAGACTTAGCCCCAAAATAATACATCATCTATGAGGGAAAATGTTATAGTTCTTATTTGAAAAGCATAGCTTGTTTTTGTTTCTTTAGTGTGTGTCTCTATGTGTGCACGCACATGCACGCACACTTGTGTACATGTTTTCAGATTTAGTGTTTTATTCCTCATTGAGTTGCATCTTCTGGCATACTCTGGAAAATAGCAACAAAATTAAGAGGAGTGGAGGCAGGATCTGGGTCACATTAATAATATTCAAACTAACTTCCATTCATGCCCAATATCTTTGGGCATGACACCAGGTGTTTACTGTCAATGCATTTTCACTCGGCTGGCAGTTTGTCTCCTGCTTCTAAGAGAACAATCAAAGATTTCTAGTTCTTGGAATTACTCCAGACTCACATAGCTGAAACATTTCAAGACTGGACAAGAGTTTATCTAGCACACATATTGTTCCCTTGCTCCCATCCCAAGTCAGGCTTTTGTTTCTTACTTTATTTCTATTAGAAAATATCTCAGCGGAAAAAAGGACACTGTCCAATACTCAAAGCAGAGATATACTTAGGACAATGTGTGCTTTGTTTTTACTTACTGCTTCAGCACTCTTGCTCTTATAACCAGGAATTTTCATCCCTGGCTATGCCCTCGTTGTGGCATCTCAGTCCTGTCCCAGCATTTTCCTGCATCATCGTGACCTACCCTGCTGTTAGTCTTCATCCATTCCCATCCAACTCAATAACCTGCCTTTGTGACAAGCTAATCACTGTAGTTGCCTTCAAAGGCAACTTTTTATTTCTCATAAAAGCCCAGATTCATCTAACCTTACATAATACAACATAATACAACTTAACATAACATGCTTTCTTCTGAGTCTTTTGTGTTGGTTTAATGATGGTATCATGTATATAATTTATGGTAAAATGCAAACCTTAATCCTCAGTACAATAAAACGAAGAGGTATGGTCCCTTGGGTTATTGTTCAGTCATGCAGGTTAGCACTCATGAATAAGTTTAGCACTGTTATGAAAGGTGTGGAGTTTGAAGAGGGAGATCTTTTTGTTTTCATCCTTTCTGCCATGCAATGAAACATCAAGCCTTCTGACTGGGAGATGCCCACACAGAATGCTGCCTTAGAAGCAGACAGCAACTCTCATCAGATATCTATTTACTTGACACTTAGTCTTGAATTTCTTGGCCCCAGAGGTGTGTTTTTAATTTTTTCACTTATTTTACATTTATTTCCCTTCCCTCCTCTCCTCTTGCCCCTGCTTCCCACTTAACCTCATCCAATCCACTCCTCCCCCATCTCTGATCAGGCCTTCCATGGACTTCTACTAGAGGCGTTTTTATCTCTTTCACATTCAGAAAATTACTCCTCACCAATAAGTGTTAGATTTAAGCAATGCTATCAAGACTAATATGAACTTCCTATGGATGTGTTTTATAAATCCAATATGCCGACAGAACTCTTCTCCTTTACAAGAAGGAGAACTACAAACTTGTTCAAATGTTTATGAGCCAGTGTAGGGCAACATCTCTTCCTTAGCCTCTCATCTAGTGATGGAAGCAGAGGAAAAACTTCTTATGTGTGTAACACTGTATGTAAAATCAGTCCAGAGACCAAGAATAATTGGTGCTATTCAGCCCCGAATCCAGAGTTCAGTATAGACTGAAGAAGGGTCTAGGAGGAGAGAAGGTGGAAATCTGCTAATCAATCTGATTGTAATACAGGATACTGTACAGGAATAGACTTGGAAAATGTTTGAATCAGTATCAGCCAGATATTTGAATCAGTATACAGCCAGGCTGTGTAAGGAGGCAGATCTAAGAAATGGTCAAGTGGTGGGCTGAGCTCCCAAAGTCCAGCTGAAGAATGGGAAGAGTAAGAATATGAGCAAAGAGGTCAAGGCCATGATGGGGGCACCTACTGAAACAGTTTACCTGAGCTAATCGGAAATCACCAACTCCAGCCAGACAAGAAAGGAAACAGCATGGATCCCAACTAGATGCTCTGAATGTGGGTGACAGTTGCATGGCTGAAGCAGACTGCAGGACCACTGGCAGTGGCACCAGGATTTATCCCTACTGCTTGTACTGGCTTTTTGGGAACTGATTCTCTTTGGATGGATACCTTGCTCAGTGGCATTGCAGATACCACTTCCTGTCTCCGTGTATCACTGGTGCTCTGGTGGTGAAATGCACTGTGGTTGATGTGCAGGAACCGAGAGCTGTCTTGATTCCTACATGAGGGCGTATGTTTCTCCTCCTTCGTGTGATTCATCCTTAAAAGCTGGGGCTGTGTAATTGAGTAGCATGAGTGATAGATGCTGCAGATGAGACAGGCAGGAAATCCAATAGGAAGTAAAAGTAAGCTGTCCAAGAAAGGGAACTGAAGCGAACATGTCCTCTATCTAATTTAGTAACACTGAAGAAATGACTTGGGTGAACATGCCTTGAAAATATGATTCAGATGATATCTTCAACTTTTACTTCCTTCCTTGGATTCTGAGACTACAGGACTCTGGAGGATGGCTGTCCTAGAGCTTTTATTATTGGCCTACATTGCTACCATATATTATTGGGAGTAGAAGAGGGCTCCAAGGTACAGGCATTTTCAAGGTAAGTGGGAAATCAGTGGGAATGTGTAGTAGGAGGCCACTTGTTAGTTCCTGGCTGCTCAGCAATGAAATAATCACAGAAACCATATTACTTGCAATACTATTTGGCTGATAGCTTCTGGCTATCTCATATCTTAAATTAACTCAGCTCCATTAATCTGTGTATCACCAAGAGGATGTGGCTTACCAGGTAAAGTTCTGGAGTCTGTCTCTGGTAGGGCTAAATGGCTTTTCCTGACGCTGCCTTCTTTCTCCCAGTATTCAGTTTAGTTTTCCCTGCCTAGCTAAGTTCTGCCTTTCTATAGGCCAAAGCAGTTTCTTTATTCATTAACAAATAAAAACAACGCATAGACAGAATGACCTTCTACACCAAAAATCTATGTGTTCGAAGGCAGAAAGTACGACAAGGCATTCTGTTGAAAATATCTCCAGCTTTAGAAGGGCAATTTAGGACTGAGGATGACACACCCATATTGACACCTTGTGGTACTTTCTTATAGAAATTCTGAAGTTATTTGACCAATGGTGGCACTTTTGATTCACTCCCTAAAGTTAGAAAACTTGCATGGTGTTGATATACTCAGCATTTGGGATCTGTAATTCTGACCCTCTGATACTTTGTTTGATACATTCATCTGGCAAACATTTATTGAATGTATATTGGTTGAAAAATTAATTTAACCTGCAGATTAGGTTATGCTGCATCAACAGGGGTCATTTTGATAATAAAGGTATAGGGGGAAAGAAAATACATATGCATATAACAATCTCTCTTCTGAAAGCACGGCAGTTTTCAAACACAGCCACATGAAGCCTAATAAATCCAGAGAGCAATGAAAAGGGAGAAAATGCACAGAGAAATCTTCCTTTCCTCACTCCTTCCCCACCTCTCTCAACACACATTTACATGTTTGTGCATGTGTACGTGCATTTGTGGATGGACCCTAATGTGTGGATTGTTAATATCCAATAAGTCTGTTCCTGGAAATGCTAACACCCAGATATCTAGCAGCCCTATAATAACTACAGTTCCTTTCAGCAAACAAAATGGTTGCAAATAATATTTTATCCAAGTTCCTAGAGACCAGGATTCCCTCACGTATCCTAGGTTGGGCAGTGGTTGTCCAAATTTTACGTGAGGGGTACAACATTTAAAATGAAATTTTCCATAGAAATCCAGTTAACAAACATGAGAAAGCCAAAGCAACTCTATTATATTACTGTGGGAATAATGCAATTAGATTTCTGTCCATTCTCTAAAGTTTCTCCTTGCTTGGGTCCTGTGGGTCCTGGCTTTCTATAAGTACAACCAAGGAATCAGAAAGACCCTTTGAATCAGAAAGACCCTTTCTCAGACCCAGATATTATCACAACCTTCTATGGGCAATTAATTTTACCTAATATTTAGATTTCCAGTTTTGTTGTCAGAATTTCTGGTACTGTCAGCATCCTGTGGCACATCAATCTCTGTATCTCTAGCAAATCTTACAGTCTGTTTCTTATTTTCCAACTCCTTCTTTGTCCTAAAAGCTAGCCATACATACATATACCCTGACCCCCAGATATTCATGTATCATTCGCAACAACCTCACTGAATTCCTTCTGATGCATCATCTTCCCTTCAGATTTTATAGGAACTCTTCTTTGCTACTGATTCCAGATATTCTCCCCACTTTCTATCTGACTTTTCAGTTCTTCTCCAGGTCAAAGGTCCCTGCTATTTCTTTTGCCAAGCAATAAAGGCATCTCTCTGACTTCCACAGTAAGTTTTCTTCTATTTTAACTTATTGTCAGGTCATATTCTACCTCTCTTAACAAGACTAGGAAGCTATAGTAATATTTTATTTATGTTTTAATACATAAAGCTTGCCTGAATATTAGAAGGGCAAAGCTAAGCCCCTGGAGGTCAAGAAGTGATGGCACACACCTTTTATCCCAGAATTTGGGAGACAGAGGCAGATGGATCCCTGTGACTTCAAGGCTACCCTGGCTACACAAGATCAGTGCTGGAACAACTCCAGGTGGGGGTAGATGATACCTCTAATCCCAGCACTAGAAAGCCATGCCTTTCATCCCAGCACTAGAGGGAATATAGAATGTGAGGAGAGAGAAGCTTGTGCTACTTAATCTGTGTTCACCAGCCTTGGTAGAGGTAAGATTTCTCTAGTGGCTTGGCTATTTCGCTTTTCTTGTTTTCGAGTTGAACCCCATTATCTGACTCTGGGTTTTTATTATCCATCCTACAGAGAACCTAGATCATTTTACTTCAAAAATCTAGCCTACCTCTTTCACATGCTTCCTGTTCACCTGGATTGATGTTCAAATTGCCTAATCTCAACTCAAATCTCTTAATATATGTGTCTTAACTTCTTTCCAGAACATAAGGCAAATTTATTCTTGTAAGCATTCCATATGGGGAGCTGAGAAAACTAATTTGGGTTTTATGGCACATACTCTAATAGCCATGTTCTCCCAACTTAAATGATATTTTTATTTAAAATATATTTCATTTATTCATCGAGAATTTTGTACATCTATACAATGTGTTTTGATCATATGCACCTTTCACTAGCCCTTCTATACCACCAACCCTGCCTCCCAACTTTATGTTGTGTTTTTATTTTAACCCAGGGAGTCCAATTAGTACTACCTATATGTGCATGGCTGTGGAGATGTCCGGTGGAGAATGAACAGCCTAGTTTTAGATTCCCTAGCAAATATATGATCATCTGTTCACTGCAGTGATAAGGCCTTGATTTTAAAGGAGATGTACCCAGCTTGTTCCTTGGGCAGCTGAGGAAGGGTACCTGAACTGGTCTTGTCCCATAGCCACAATGATAAATATTTTGTATATCACCATAGAACCTTCATCTGGCGGTGAATGGAGATAGAGACAGAGACTCACATTGGAGCACTGGACTGAGCTCCCAAGGTCCAAATGAGGAGCAGAAGGAGGGAGAAGGTGAGCAAGGAAGTCAGGACCGCGAGGGGTGCACCCACCCACTGAGATGGCAGGGTTGATCTAGTGGGAACTCACCAAGGCCAGCTGGATGGAGACTGATGGAGCATGTGATCAAACCGGACTCTCTGAATGTGGCTGACAATGAAGGCTGACTGAGAAGCCAAGGACAATGGCACTAGGTTTTGATTCTATTGCATGGACTGGCTTTGTGGGAGCCTAGTCTGTTTGGATGCTCACCTTTCTAGACCTGGATGGAGGGGGAGGACCTTGGACTTCCCACAGGGCAGGGAACCCTGACTGCTGTTTGGACTGGAGAGGGAGGGAAAGGGGAACTAGGGGAGGAGGAGGGAAATGAGAGGAGGTGGAATTTTTAATTAAAAAATAAATAAATATTTGTTTTCTGATGAAGAAATGTAAACATCTCGGCTAACTCATTGGAGCACACTCTAGTCAGAAACAACAACAACCAAAAAAAAAAACTAGACAAGCATACTCCTCTGTATGTGTGTCTTTCACTCTCTCTCCTTCTCTCGGGTCATCATCTATTTTATGCCCACACATGATATAGTTCCCCCTGTATAGTGGTGATATTTCTATTTTAAACTACAAATTACCTCTTAAAGGAATGTATTTAAAAAGTAAACGCATGTTTCATTTATTTTGTAGTTGTAATTTCTCTTGTTCTCTGTCACTATTGTGAAGTATACATATTTTTACCTGGTACCATATTCCTTTTATCTGAACAATTTTTTGAACACTTATTATATCACAAAACTGTTTTGGTGAGCTCTTTTCTGTATTCTTGTTTTGTATTCTATCTGAAACATATACATGTCTCACTCCTTTTTAAAAACGTGTTTTTCTTGTGGTTTAGAAATATTGGTTGCCATTTTACCTTTAAATATTTTAAAGATGCTACCCTATTCTTTGTTTTCATTATTTTTGATTTGAAATCTTCCATCGTATTTATCATTTCTCTAGCTTATCCTTTGTATATAGTATCTATTTTTCTTCTTAAAAGGAAATATTTAGCTTCTGTAAAGATGTTCTCTTAGCACTGTGTTATATAATATGCACATACATAGTTTGGTTCATGTTTGTTGTTTCTGAAATTGTTGATTTCCTTAAAATAATTTTTATACTACCCTCTACTCCCTCAAACAATAACCTGCACTACACATTCATTTAATTCTTGGAGCATCGCTCCAATTCTCAAATGACATTCAAAAATTCCAAAGAAGCTGTGTATCTCACTCTGTTCCCAACCTCTGTCATAATCACCTTCTCCCCTTTCTCCTCCTCCTTTCTCCTTTCCTCCTTTCTCCCATCTCTTTTATTTGGTCATTTGTTTTGAGACAGAGTCTTTCTCTGTAGCTCATGTTAACCTCAGATTCTTGACTATCCTCCTGCCTTAGTCTCTTGACTGCTGGGATTAGAGGTCTGTGAGCCACTTCTCATGGCAAGACCATCCCTTGGTATGATTTTCATGGCACATAGTATTGGTGCATTTGGAGGGATTAAATCCTCATCCATTATCCTTAAGTATGGAGAAGCAACTATGGAGCCTTACATGTAGGAAGTAGAGTTTAGAATCCAGAAAAAGGAGTATACATCCAAGTAACTCATTTCCATGAAGGTGCAAGAAACCTATCTCAAGTGACAATGAGATTGTTTAATAAAAGTCAGATTACTGTAACTTGTTGTGGGCTATTTAGATATGCTGTGAAGATGTATTGCTGTGATTGATGTAATAGAAAGCTGAATGGTCAATAGCTACAGAGGAGGGATAGGCAGGACTTCCAGGCAGAGCGAGAAATCTGGGAAGAAGAAAGGCAGAGTGGCTAGCCAGACACAGAGAGGAAACAGGAGGAGCAAGATGGAAGAGAGGTAATGAAGACATGAGGTAGAACACAGGCTAATATAAGTTTGTTCATTCAAGTTTTAAGAGTTAGTTGGGGACAAACAAACTAAGACTGAACATTCATAATTAATAATAAGCCTTGATGTTATTATTTTTGCACTGGCAGTACAAAGATAGTTAGACAAGAAAACTTGTTATACTAACTCTGTATTCTAACTGCTAGAAACCAAATCTTTAAGTTTTGGGGAGAAATGGTGGAATAATGTGTTATATGTCATATCAAATTGGTTCAATTTTCACTTATCATTTCTTCAAAATAAATTTTTAGCTTCCCCTTGAGTCTTTTCCTTGAGGTCTCCAACTGAATATGATTTGGTTTCAAGTTGCCCCATAGATTATTACAATTTTATCATTTTTAGTTTTTTTTAATAATTTGACCATTTTTCTTTTTTAATTTTAAAGGCACATACTTCTGTATCTTCAAGTTCATTTATGATTTTATTGTGCCTTCCATGTCTGAATTCAACACGTTTGAATTTTCTTCTTTTTTATTTTACATATGAAATAGTTGTAATAACTATTTCAAAGCCCTGGCCTATTAACTCTATTATTTATGTCATTTTTAATCAATTGATTTTTTTTTCCTCCTCAGTATCAATCTTAATTTCATGCTTCTTCACATGCCTGATAATTTTGAGTGGTTGTCACACATTGAATTCTGAATTTACCTTGTTAGGGTCTAGATATTTGTAATTCTATAAATAAATATCCTTGACCTTTATGCTAGGACATAGTTAAGCTATTTGGAAACAGTATGATCTTTTGGGGTATTGCTTTGAAATTTTTGGGGAAAGCAGTGCTTAGTGTTGGCTAATATTGCCTCATTACTGTAGCAGAACTCCTCAGAACACTTTACCTTCTGCCTCATAAATCATGAGGATTTTTACTGACTCATAGGAAAAAGTATGCCTAGCCTTGTGTGGGCTCTGGAGTTTTCTTCCTATGGAACTCTTCACTTCTAATAGTCCATCCTACAGATTCCAGCTTACATATGTCCGTCCGTATGCCCAAATCTATATACTCAATTCAAGGAGAATGTGCCTAGCCATGCATTATAGCCTGCATTATCTCCCAGGTCATAATCAGCAACATTTAAAGGGTTCACGTTATTTGCTTTCTATTTCTGTAAAAATCACTGCCTTCCATGTCCTGATGTCCAATAAATTGAAAATTGTTGTTCAACAGAATTTATACGAATTTTTGTTATGGTATAGTAGAGATTCAGTCTCTATTGCTATGTTGGGACACAGAATAGAAGCTCTGTAACCTAAAATACAAAATCAAAGTTGCCTAAGCATGACAAAGGTCCCCAAATTTCAATCTTCTTTATGTTAGCATCAAGACTAAAGGACTGCAGGACACATTTTTATGTTTATATAAATTACTTCAGTACAACTGAGAGTATTGAGCAAAATTTCCCCCCAAATTTCTTCTTGTTAGTTAATGTATAAAAAATTTCCTTGTTTCTTTCTTTATAGTTTGGAATTTTTCTATCATTTATGAAACACATATGCCTTGCATTGTTTTTATAATTAGAAAATGTTACAAATACTTAAAAATATGCTTTGGATTACCAAAAATAAACACATGTTCTCTAGATTGTTTGTTTACAGTTCTGACCAACCTCTTGCTGGATTCTACCCAGCTTTTGGCAAGCCTACTGCTTGTTTAACTAGTAAGAAAAAAAGATGCAATCCAATTAGTAAGGCATGATTAGTCATCCATCCTCCCCCACATCTTCATGTGCAATGCTACACAGAGGAGAAACTGCTTGGTTTTTAATGCCCTCAATTAAAAATAATTGTTAAGTTCCATTTGAAAATGGATATTATGTTCACTCCTTGACTGTACTCTCAAAGACATAGTTGAATCTTTTTATTTATTTGAAGGACAACATAGAGACCATACTGAAAAAAGGGATTTCAAGGATCACTTTTGTAATTACATGTGTTGCTATACATGTCTTGTAAAAATCTCATAACACATAAGTTACATTATAAATATATTTTCATCAGTCAGTGATGCCATTAATTGCAAATTGTGCTAAAAATGTATTTATTGCTCCTTAATTTTCTATAAACAATGTAACACATAATGTTACATTGGCATTTTCTTTCATAAAGTATCACTCAACCCATGTTTTCTTTTTGTTAACTAGAATATTTTATTTTAATTTTTCAGTTATCATACAAATTAATGTTTCAATGTGACCTTTTTCATCCATATATATCATATTACTTTGTTCTTACTCATTCTCTATTGTCTCTTCTCCACATCTTGGTAGTTCAATTCCTTACATTAAATGAACATTCTTTCTGCTTTCAGGTTGCCTCTATTCCATTGTCCTCTCTACTTCTTATCTTGTTCTTCACCTCTTATAGTTGTCCCTTCCTACTTTTATAACTCCCATACACACATGCATACATAAATCTAGCTTTATTGCATAAGAGTAAGCATAGTGTCTTAAGTTGATGTGTTATTATTGTTCACAAGGAAGTATAAAAGGGCTGTGATTCGTGAATTTATTAGTGCTTTTCAGCCGCACATATTATATACTTGTGACACACACTTATTTTCTACACTTAGTGCTGCACAATTTTAATGTTTTCATTCAAACATTGTACTGATGAAGCTACAAATGGTCACTTAAATGATTCCCTATTATTTCACATGCTTTCACCATAGTACGATTTATTCCTTTATTCTCCTTTTTAGACGAAACAGTCTATTGATCTGGGTGAACATTTTGTCTTTCTTCTTTGGATGAAGCCTCTTTCACTGGAACGTATCAATACCCAAGTTTCCGCAAATTATTTTGACTTAAAGATATCGCTACTGCTTCTCAGATATAAACTAGGTACACATCATCTGCAATTGAATTTCATTAAAATATTTAGATTTTTTTTTTCTTGTGGTTGTTTTAATTTGGGGGTTTTGGTTTTATCAGATAGGACACACTGTTTAGCGACTGTCTTGAAAGTCGCAATGTAGACAAAGCTGCATTTGAATGACTCCTACATGCTAGGATTATGGGCATGTGCCACTCTACTTGGTTTAGCTCTTGCTGTTTTGAAATACAAGTTCATTTTTCCAAAAAAAGAGAATTAAGTGAATTTATAACCACAAATATCTTTCCCAATACAATTTTTGCAGCCAATATTTTGTATTTCACAGTAATACTTGCTGTTAAGTGGTGCTCTCTTCTGTATCTTGTCTCATTTTGTATTCATTTGCTGTACATGGAACTTTTAGCTACTTTTTCATTTTCTTAAATAATTGCAAGCTGAGAACAATCGTAAGGTATTTGATCATTTCTGTGATTACTTTAAATGGTCATCAGTTTTTGCCCTTTTTGCACATTTCTGTTGTCTTTTTTATATATACATATTTTTGTATAGTTTTAATTTTTCAACAACTTTAATTTTTATATTTATTTATTTGTATATTTATTAGTGGTATTGGATATTGCTAGGGCCTTGTGTATGACCCAATGTGGTTTATTATTTTTTCAAAGAAACACTTTTGTTCAATTGATATTATTTATTTTATTTCTAATTTCAATGACATTAATTTATATTTTTATCTCTGTTGTTACTATCTTTCTTCTTTCTTTAAGTTTAATTTACTTATGTATAAAGTTTCTTAGGTTTAAAGCTGATATCATTAAAATAAGAGATTTCTTCCATCTTAATATGAGCACTTCATGGCGGGAAATAATGGGAACTTGCTTCTTCTTCTAATCAACAATAGTCTATCCTTTTAAGGGTAATCTATGAAAGGGGGATCATTTTTGTAAGCATTGGGGTCAGGTTGATTTAAATTCCAGTGTGGATGTACTAACAAAGTTACTGGTAATGGTGTCATCTGTAATGCAATTAGCATACAGATTAGCTATATGAATTGAGCAGCTTACCTGGTATGCTTACTAAGCCACTTAAATCACTCAAATTGAGTAAAACTGCTAGTAATGGGGATATATTTACATTTATTATCTGCTTCCAAATAGTAAGTAATTTGTTTCTCAACTGTATGTATGTGAAAAGGAAATTATGTAAGACTTAAAATTAATCTTACAGGTTTATGACACATTAATTTTTAATCAAGATTTATAAATACATGATAGATGAATAGGTAGGTAGGTAGAGAGATGATAGCTAGCTAGCTAGATAATAGTTAAATGGTTTCATGTTCAATTAAATTAAAAATTTTAACAAATCTCTTGGAGCACATAAATAGTATGGAAGTAACCCAGTTGTTATCAGATGTATGATTTAAAATGTAAGTAAAATTAACTTGGAGGGCTCACAAAATAATTCAATTCTGAATTCAATTCAGAAATGATTCTGCAATTCCAAAGTGTTTTTCTGTGTGTCTGTTTTCCAAAAGAACTAGCACAAAAGCCATGTTACCTAATTACGGAGTTAGGACAGTCTCATAATTTGGTATATCAAAACAAAGGAAAAATTTCTTGCTGTGGATAGAAGACAGGACAAGCCATACTTACCCATATACTTAAAGTATGTAATGGAATTCTCACTTTCCATTTCTTGGGGTTTTGCTTTGTTTTGTTTTCTGAATTATGACCTGATATATAACACTGTCATCGGAAAATTACAAGGTAGCTGTCAAGAGACACTTGAGAACTTTTTCAGTGGCACCTCTTAATATTTTTCCTTGTGAGCTCTTTTCATAATGTGAAGAAAGTTTGAGAAAGGCTAATTTGCCAAGATAATCCCCCTAATATGTGCACACAACTCATATGTTTGGCTATAACTTCAAAGTGTTAGTAGATTTCTGTCTGTTATAGACTGAGCTGTATCCCCATAAAAGCGATTACATCCTAACCCTTAGCACCTGTGATTGTGCTTTTTGAAAATATAAGGAAGGCACTAAAGGGAACCCTATTTCAGCATTACTGGCACCTTTATAAAACGAGGTAAATAAAACTGGGCAATGGTGGCACATGCCCTTAATCCCAGTACTCAGGGAGGTAGAGTCAGGAATATCTTTGTGAGTTCAAGACCAGTCTGGTCTATAGAATGAGTTTCAGGAGAGCCAGAGATAAACATAGAGACCCTGTCGGATAAACCAAAACCAAAACCAAAACAAAAAAGAGGGAAACATTTTGAAAGAGAGACAAAAGAAGATTGCTACATGAAGATGAAGGCAAAAAGTGTAGAATCCACATGACACATACCTCCAATGTTTCCCTAGTTGGTGGCACAGAATTTATCTTACTCTGTTGTGTATTTATTTGCTTTAGACTAGCAATCTTCTTACTGCCTTCTAATTTCTATGTTGTAAAATAGTATATATGTGTCCTAACACTGACAGTGTCTTACAGACAACCTCTTTCCTAGGATTCACAGTTCCGTAGATGGGTAGGAATTTTGCCTAAAATTGATCATGCCAAAAGTCTTACCAGTAACTTACTTAAATATTTTAGATGATGAGATCTGAGGTTTTATATATCAATTATCTAATTGATATTTTAATTTAAAGCTGATGCTAGAATAAGATGAGACTTTGAGAGATATTAGGGCAGAGTTAATATATTTGGGTCATGAAAGAGACCTGGATTTTGGGAAGGCAGAAATTGAACTGTTCGTAGATAAATTATATCCCTCTAAAAGATATGGTTACATTCTATCTCCTAGTACCTTTGAAAGAGATCCTATTTAGAAATATCTTCTTTTCAGATAAATTCAGAATTTTAGGTTAAGTTCTCATTCACTATTACAGATGTCCTTAGGAAGACACTGACCATGCCATGTGCAGATGGCATCAGGTAATGGAGTAATACAGTTACAAAACAAGGAATGATCACCGAGAGGAAAGGAGGGAATGAGGTAGGGAGGGTGGAAGGGAGAGAGACAGAGAAAGAAAAAGAGAAGTTTATTCTAAAAAAAAACTCAAATGCAGCAAACACTAGAGACACCATGGGTTTGAACTTCTATATTTAACTGCAAAAATAAATTTCTATTTCTATTGTTTTATGCTGCCCATTCTATGGTCCTTTGTTTCATTATCCATTAAAATACCTAATGAATTTGCCTTTAAGATTCCACCTGCATTTTTTATTGATTTTTATTGATTTCTACATTTTTCTCTGCTCTCCCCCTTACCTCTACCGCTGCTTCAACTCTCCCCCAAGGTCCTCATGCTCCCAATTTACTCAGGAGATCTTGTCTTTTTCTACTTCCCATGTAGATTAGATCTATGTGTGTCTCTCTTAGTGTATATGAAATCTAGAATCTGTCCAATGGCTAGAAGCAAGGTGCCTTGAATATAATATAAACTGTACTTTGCTCCAACTTGTGCAACTAAAGGTGAGTAATAGTATATCTTTTAGGATCCTCACATAAATTAGTGAATTACTGAAGAACGTGCTTTGAAAATGGGAAAACCTGGGAGCAGACATTTCATTCTGATTTTCCATCTCACTAACCTTTGCTTACTCATTGAATAATGTGTTTGTGCTTTCCATGAGCATAGGACTGAATATCAAATTTGCAGCTGACTCACTATGTAATGGATAGTTCAATACACCCTTTTCAAAAATACCAGGTTGAAAAAACTTGGTAACATAAAATGCAGGAAATGATCAGAAATAAATTTTTACCTATGGAACTACTTGAAGGATGTTCTAGCTTGCTTACTATTGCTGTAATAAACACCATGACCAAAGGCAACTTGGGGACAAAAAAGATCATTTGGCTTATACTTCCAAGTACCAATCCATCACTGAAAGAAGTCAGGGCAGTAACTCAAGAGAGAACCTAGCAACGAAACTACAGAGGAACACTGCTTCCTGGTTTGCTTCTCCAGCTTGGCCAGCTGCTTTTGTTATACAGACCAGATCCAGCTGGCTAGAAATGGCACTGCCCACTGGACCCTTCCACACCAAATAAAAATTAAGAAAATGTCTCAAATTCAGTTTTTCAAACTGAAGTTTGCTCTTGCCACATGGCCCTAGTTTGTTTCAAGTTGACAAATATGAACTAGAACAAATGAATACCTTCTGTGTGTGTTAACCAGGTTATATATACCTGGTCTCCTCTACATGTAAATTTTTTACATATGGAAAATACATTAATTTAAAGATGTATGAGTTCATAAGTCAAAATTCAAACATTATAGAGCAGTACATCAAATTGTTTTGAGGTCAAAGAGTTGCTTTAAATTCATGAAATAGAACAGATTTCACAAAGTTGTCTAAAGGAGGAGGGGGAGGAAGAGGAGCAAGGGAGAGAGCAAATGCATATAAATGCAGCATATGGGAGACTGCAGTTTGAGACCAGTGCTCCATAGTGAGACTGTCAAAAGAAAAAAAAGAAAGAAAGAAAAGTAAAAGAAGCAATCATAGCTTTCCTGTAATCCCAGATCTCAGAGGCTCAGGCAGGAAGGTTATTATGTGTTCAAAAGCAGCTGTAGCTATACAGTGAGTTGTAAGCCAGCCTGGGCTTAATAGTAAGACCTCCATGGCAACTTTTTCTACCTGAAAGATAAATAGTTTTTTCCATTAAATTTGTTTTCATTTTCATTCTAGGTGGAAATATTCCACCTATCCACTGTGAGATTGGGGATCTCTTCTAAAAATAGATCCCCACCCCTCTTGCTTTTGTGAAATATTCACTTATATCTTTACCTTGAGCAATGATGAAAATGGCCTTTTATTTGGAAAGAGAAAGAAAAAATGAATATGGATATCAGGGAATAATTCACTCATCAAAGTTTTAATGAGGGACTGGAGAGATGAATCAGCCATTAAAAGGGTTTGCTGCTCTTGCAGGTGTCTAGAGTTTGGTTCCTAGAGTCAATGTTGGACAGCAACTCACAAAACTCCAAGGGATCTCTCTGGCTCTCTTCTGGCCTTCATAGATACACACGCAATGATGATGAGAGACAAATTATGTATGGTTCCAATTCTCAAGGAATTATGCTGATATACGGAGATACACAGCCTAGTCTGTTTCCGGAACCCCTGGCATTGGGACTAGGATTAATCCCTAGTGCATGAGCTGGCTTTTTGAAGCCCATTCCATTTGGTGGGATTCCTTGCTCAGCCTTGAATTGGGGGTGGGGGATGGCTAGGTTTTACCTCAATTAAATGTGCCAGGCTTTGTTGACTCCCCATGGGAGGTCTTACCCTTTCTAAGGAGTGAATGGGGGAAGCAGGGAAGGGAGAGGGGAGAAGGTAGGGGGAACTGTGGTTGGTATGTAAAATGAATTTAAAAAATAAAATAAAATATGAAAAATAAAAGACACAAAATGAACATTTTGGTACATAATGACAATAAAAGCTATCTGAATCACTCAGGATGGAGGATTGATGTCCTATAGAAGATAGGAACCAAGCTCAATCTTTAAAATGGTAATTAAATTCTAAAGACATAGTTTGGATGAACTAAGCTACATATAAGAAATATATATTATCTATACAGTTGAAAAGTATTCACTGTTAATCTGAAATTAAAATCTAACTTAATGTCTTATGTTTTCTAAACTTGTCAATTTCATATGTGGATAATGGGATGTATTTCTACATTGTGGGAAAATCAAGTGTAAGACATACTCTGTGTGTGTGTTTTGCTTTTTCATTTGTTGATTTTTTTTGCCTGTTTGTTTTCCAAAAAAAGAGAGAAAGAATGGGGGAGGGTGGATGAGTGAAGAGGTGGACAGGATCTGGGAGGTGATGTGAGAGGAGAAAACCATGATTAGAATATATTGTGTGGAAAATAGTTTCAATACATTATGCAAGAAGAAAAGACATACATTGGGAGATAGTACTGGGTATGTATCAGATTATGAAAATGTAGTTTTGCCCAATGAGACACTTATACTTACTTCTAACAAGTTCTTAGTAGAGCAGTAGCTTAAGTAGACTTTTTTTAAACAACCCTGGGTAAATTCACTGAAATGGATCAAAGGGGGACAGAGAAAATATTAAAATTGTCTAAGGTTGGCTAAATCTAGCAGAGCTAATGGTAGTTGAAAATGACTGGTAGGAATGAAGAAAAGGGGGTAGAAGAAACTTTTAGAAGCAACATCGAGAAGTTTTGATGGCTAAATAGTTGGAGTAATTAAAAAGAAGAAGTTTAGGAGTATCCTAACAAGCTTATTCTTATGACTAGTTGGAGGTGACTGTTGTTTATTTGTTACGCTGTTATATTTGGATGTGTTAAATTGCTAGTAGTTTTTATTTTGATATTAAAAATTTGTTTCTCTATAAATATGTAACACATTCTCTTCAGTTTCATTTTTCTCAGTGACAAAATGGAAATGTTTATATACTTAGTTTTTGAGTTTTCTTTAAAAATATATTAAGTAATAAATAAACTGTTTAGTTCTCATGGGCCAGCCATCTGGAAATTACCTGTCTATGTTGACAATATATTCTGGGACTCATTAGGATAATGTTAAAATTATAAAATCTAGAAAGTCAATAACACTTTAACTGGAGATGCTAGAATTAAAATCATTCTGAAGGGAAACTGTCCCTCAAGATTCTTTTAATATTGACACATCAATACAGTAAAACCAAGATTTTGTAAGATTAATGTACCTTTCTGACCAAAGACCCAGTGATAAATTTCTAGCTTACCTTATTTGTTGGATTATTTCATATTTAATACACTTGGATATAATGTAAAGGCATATAACTAAGAGGCCAAAATGCAGGGAAAAAAGCTAAGAAATATCTATTTCTTATCTATCTATTTAAAAATGCACATGCCACTTTCATCACGAAGCATAATGTATGTAAACACTAAGATGACTAATGTGCTCTTGTGTGAGTATCTGTAAAAGGGACTTATTTCATTCTAATTTAAAATTTCTCTTCTCTAATGTTGATTGATTCTATCCTTAGATAGAAATGAGATTTTCTAGATAAACATCAAAGAATGGAATGATGTGGGTGAGAAGTTGGACTTCAGATGAACAAATTACCTTGGGGAGATAAACATTTATATAATAAATAAAATAGAGTCATGACCTATGAAGTCCTCACATATGTACATTCATAAACCATTGTGGGTGGATTATTGAAAGGCTAATGTTCCTGGCATGGAACTAAACAATTTATTACTTAATATATATCTTCAAAGAAAACTCATGAACAGGTATATGAGTTTTTCCATTTCTTTTCTACTGAGAAAATTGAATATCAGAGAATGTATTTCATATTTACAGAGAAACAGTAATTTCAAAAGCATTCATTAAGCATAATATGTTATGTATTACAAAATATCACATATTAAGAATGTAACAATGTGCATGAATATGTGCCATCATATATAAAGATAGTTATATACAAAATTAGAGATATATGTGCAATTATCCATACAAGAAATGCAGATCCTGATACATAGCTTAATTACATTTTATCATTGTCAAAATAACCATTACTAATTTTATTGCTTAGTTTATGATTCATATAATTTGTCAAGAGTACTAGCAGAGCATAAATCATTCCTTTTCTGAACAACTATGCAATTACGTACCCAACATTTTGTTTTGCCATATGTCAATTTATCTTCCTAGATTTGAAACATAGAATACAGAGTTGAAAACTGTTTCAAGGATAATCTAACCTTGCCTATGTAAGAATTCCCCCAATAGTGCTGAAATCTATTTTTTAGTGTCTGCTAAAATCTTTGTAGCAATTATCAGGAAAAAGAACATTTATTTATTCTGTTGGTAGTGAGATCGAATATGTCTATACTAAACCACAGTTTGTATAATATTTTAATTTTTTCAGTGTTTTATTTTAAAAATATTTTTGTTACTTTTATTTTTTAAATATACTCCTAAAATTTTCCTACATATATCTTAATCACAATATAGCTTTGTCTTATCCTCCCCTCACTGCCTCCTTTAACTTCCCACTCTGACCCACAACCATCAACACATTCGTAAAGAAAAGTGCCTCCCTCCTCCAGCAACCATCAATTGCTAATAGGATTGAGGCCTCTGGAAGGCCTCCTCCAATACTAGATCTGTAACTCGCTAGGTCTTATACAGATAACCACTGCTGCTTATGAGTCTGTACATGCAACAGCTATACTGTGTGGTGTCCGGCGTCTGACTCTTACATTTTTTTCAATCTCCATTTTTGAGATATTTCCTAACCCTTGTGTGTGTGGGGGGGAAATGGGGTAAAGGGCATATTGGTATCCATATTCATTCTGTTTTTGACTGAGCACTGACTGTTGCCTATTCTCAGCACGTTGCACATAAATGTGTCTCTTAATTTATCACTACCCAATGCAATAAGAAGCATCTCTGACCAAGTTGGGAGCAGCACAAATCTATGATGTCTTCAGCAATAATGTCTAAACATCGAGTTACAATGAGTAAACAAGAGGAATGGCAATATTCTCTACTGTTTTAGTGTGTCCTGGGCCTCTCTGATCAATAACTTATAGGATGACAACTTGTGCTTACTGCTGAGGTGTTTATTTGACAGTATGTGTCTTCTGGGAACAGAACCAAACATTTTGCTTTTTAAAGATCATTTTGAGGTAATTCCTTTATTTTTACCAAGCTTTCCTCTTCATGAAATTCCTTCAGTTTTTCTTTGCAAGATTTGAGTGGAAGTTTTTTAAATATCTTCACATTCACACGTTCATTGATATGATTCTTTCAAGATGCAAGATGTAGTGCTTATTTTCTCCCGTGTGTGTGTGTGTGTGTGTGTGTGTGTGTGTGTGTGTGTGTGTGTGTGGTTGCTCAGGCACACGGTTTATAGCACATCTTGTTCTATTAGTTCTTTTGTTTATTTGTTGATGTAGGGTCTTCTATCTATCTGTTGCTTTCATTGGTTAATTAATAAAGAAACTGCTTGGCCTGATAGGTCAGAACATAGGTAGGTGGGGAAGATAGAACTGAATTCTGGGAGAAAGAAAGCAGGCTCAGAGAGCCACCACCATGAAGCTGCCAGGTCAGACATGCTGAATCTCTCCCGGTAAGCCACGATCTCGTGGTGATATACAGATTATTAGAAATGGGTTGAATCAATACGTAAGAGTTAGCTAATAAGAAGCTAGATATAATGGGCCAAACAGTGATTAAAAGAATACAGTTTCTGTGTAATTATTTTGGGTAAAGCTAGCCGGGCGGGTGGTGGGAAGCAGCCTGCCATTTCTTTTACAATTTGTTTATTTTCATTTTATGTACCAACTCCAGTCCCTGCTCCCTTCTCCTGCCCCTCCTACCTCCCCCCATATCACTCCACCTCACCCTTCGTCCTCTCCTTAGAGGGGACAAGCCCTCCCTTGAGGAGTCAACAAAGTCTTGTATACCAAGTTGAGTCAGGACCAGGCCCCTCCCCACTGCATCAAAGCTGAGCAAGGTATCCACCATAGGGAATAGACTCCAAAAAGTCAGTTCATTCACCTGTTATAAGTCCTGGTCCTACTACCAGGGTCCCTACAAACATATCAAGTCACACAACTGTCATTCACATTCAGAGGGCCGAATTAGGTCCCATGCAGGCTCCCTAGCTCATAGTCCAGAGTAGTTTGGCTTAACAAATAGTTTATGGCAGAAGTGCTCATGTATAACTATGTCACTAAAAGCACTAAAACGTATTGCTTCTGCTTATTTTGAAAATTATTTACTCTAGGAAATGGTTGGTGTCATGTTTTAAAGCTATGTAGTCAACCCTATAGATAACTCTGTGTAGTGAGGCAGTAAAGCTATATGCTACAATCCATTAAGGAACTATCTTGTACAAAGAACCACAGAAAAGTCACCTTGGAAATAGATTTTGGGTGCTCCTGTCAAATGATCTATGAGTGGCATCTTGATTGCAGCCTTAGAAACAATATGGGGTGTGATGAATCACACCCATAGTCACAGAGCTTGGGAAGCTGAGGCAAGAGGATTGCCACAATTTTGAGATCAACCTGGGTTACATAGCAAGTTCAAGATCAGCATGAGTTACACCATCTCACCAAAAAAGGACACTGAATCAAAACCAATCTGACAAACTTCTCTTAATTTAATGTCCCATGGAAACTCTGGGATGAAAAAATGTATATTATTATGATTTCCTTAAATTTTGAAGTTTATTTTTCATAACAACTGATATGGTTTCTAGATGTTTTAACATACTGACCTCTTCTGGATACATTATAGTTTATTAATCAGCATGACATAATACGTAATGCAATCATTAATCAAATTCAAGCTGATTATGGCCACTCTACTCATTGTAAGATACATTGATTAATGGAGTATGGTGAAATAAACCACTTTGCTAAAATTCTTACCTTAAAAACATAATAGTCTGAATTCAATACGAAGTTCTTGGATATTAAAAATAGGTGGATACATGTGGCTTGGCCGTCTTGGTGAACTCCATGTCCCCATGAGAAAACTTCTGCAAAAAATTGTAATTCTCTGGAGGAATTACATTTAAGATTGATTTCTGACCTTCATACACATGTGCACATATACCCCCACACAAATGTACAGTGGTATACACACTATATATATATATATATATATATATATATATATATATATATATGATTTGCAATTTTTTTCATTATGTGCATATGTGTCTGTACATTGGCATATTAAAATGAATACAGGTGCTCATGGAAACATAAAAAAGGTACTGGATCATCTGAAACTGAGTTGAAGGTATTGTAAACCATACAACATTGGTTCTGGGCCTCAAACTCAGATTCTCTACCAGCTATACTATGCCAAAGGCTGAATATGCACAGATGGACTTCTCCAGATGTGTCTTTGCAAAGCAATGTGTGGTGATATTTTGTTTGTGCTGAAACAAATAAAACTTGCCTGAAGATCAGAGTGATGAACTAAGTCACTATTTAGCCATAGAGGCCAGGCAGTGGTGGCACACACCTTTAAACCCAGCACTCAGGAGGCAGAAGCAAACAGACCTCTGTGAGTTCAAGACAAATCTGGGCTACACAAAATTTATCCAGTCTAAAAGAGAAACAGAACTAAGTGGTGGTGGCTCACACCTTTAATCCCAACACTGAGGAGGTGGAGACAGGAAGGGATATGGCTGAATGGAGAGAGGAATATAAAGCATGAAGACAGGATCTCAAGGCATTCAGTCTGAGGACTTGTAGGAACAGGATACCCCATTCGTTCTGAGGATGTTTGTAGAAGTAAGAACTAGTGGCTGACTGCTCTGCTTCTCTGACCTTTCAGCATTTACCCCGATACCTGACTTTGGGTTTTTATTATTAAGACCAGTTGTACCCAGATACCATGGAAAAAAAGCCAGGGTTTTTTAACCGTTAAGCCATCTCTCCAGTCCCATTAATTAAATTTGATTCGTCCTTATGGCCATTCACATTTCCTGCTATTTGGAGCAAATATTGTGATATTTGGCATGTTTAATATATACTGACTAATTGTTTTTTGTATGACTCTTCACCAAAATATTGTTTTAGTGCTGATAATATTGATTTGCACTTTTAAATATTAAAAGCACAATGATGTTTTGTGTTCTAAATAGAACAAACCCATACTTATGTATCCAACTAACTTTTATTGCTATAATCTCAAGAAACAGAAGAAAATAGAAACAATCTAATCTGAAAACAGCCTGTTCTTTTATAATTATTTGAAAATTTCATGCATATGTATTGAATTTTGGTCATTTTCAGCCCCTATGAGCCTTCTTTCTCATCCACCTCCCTCTCTTGATAAAACTCTTCTTCCCAAGAATCTTCTTCCTTCTTTGACATTTATTTATTCATTTCTCATACATTGCATCCTTCCTGCAGTTTCCCTCACTCTTCTCTTTCCAATCTTCCTTCCTTCCTCTTCTCCCCCAGATCCTCTCCATTACTGTTTTCCTTCAGAAAAGATCAGGCCTTCCAAGGATATCAAACAAACATGGTATATCAAGTAACAACAAGACTAGGCACAAACCCTCACATCAAGGATGGACAAGGCAAGCCAGTAGGACGAAAGGTGTCTCAAAACTGAAAAAGAAATACAGCTCAATAAAAATCAGTAAAATTAACAAAAAACTGAAGTCATATACAATCTGGGCTTCCACTGTTCGGATTCCCACAAGAAAACCACGTTATAAAACTGCAACATAGGCAGTGCTGGCTACCCCCTCCCGCCTGCCATCCCAGCTCCCATCCAGCAGGGGCCCTGACTTCTAGCAGAGGACCATCGGTGGGGTGAGTGTGCTTCGGGCCGTGGCAGGGTCCCAGTGAGGAGGAGCTTGGGTGTTCCCGACCCCATAGACGCCCAGGTCTCCCTGCAGGGCTGGTTACCCCCTCCCGCCTGCCATCCTAGCTCCCATCCAGGTACGAATTCCTATATTTCTCCCTTCCCCCTGGGGCCATAAAATTTTCCCAGCTCAGCTGCCTTGCAAGCTGGGCCTGGGCTGTAGGCGCAGCTCGGCTCGAGGCAGTTCCTGGGTCTTAAAGGCCTCCTTGAGGACAGGTGGACCAGGTGCCAGCTCAGCCACATTCCTGACCAGCAGGGGCCCTGACTTCTAGCAGTGGGCCATCTGTGGGGGGAGCTTGCTTTGGGCCGTGGCAGGGTCCCGGCGAGGAGGAGCTTGGGTGTCCCCCGACCCCATAGACGCCCAGGTCTCCCTGCAGTGCTGGCTACCCCCTCCCGCCTGCCATCCCAGCTCCCATCCAGCAGGGGCACTGACTTCTAGCAGAGGACCATTGGTGGAGTGAGTTTGCTTCGGGCCGTGGCAGGGTCCCGGTGAGGAGGAGCTTGGGTGTTCCCCGACCCCATAGATGCCCAGGTCGCCCTGCAGTGCTGGCTACCCCCTCCCGCCTGCCATCCCTGCTCCCATCCAGGTACGAATTCCTATATTTCTCCCTTCCCCCTGGGGTCATAAAATTTTCCCCAGCTCAGCTGCCTTGCAAGCTGAGCCTGCATTGTAAGCGCATCCCGGAAAGAGGGAGTGCCTGTGCTTCAATAGCCTGCCTGAGGAAAGGTGGGCATTCTGTCAGTGAAGTCCCTGCCCAAGAAGGGAACCTGACCCGGTAACAGAAGTTCCAATAGAGAACATTTGAAGTAAGAGATGGGCAGACGCCAAGGCAAAGACCTCATCCAACAATCTGAAAAACAACATGAAAACACCACATCCCAAGGACCCTACAACAGAAGGACTTGAACACCTTAACCCAGAAGAAGTGGAAAAAAGTGCCATTATGAAAGCAATAGAGTCCCTTAAACAGGATATGAATAACTCCCTTAAAGAATTGGATGAGAAATATAACAAAAAGTTTGAAGAAATGAGTATAGAAATAGATGAGAAATATAACAAAAAGTTTGAAGAAATAAGTAAATCCGTGAATGAGACCCTGAGAAACCAAGAAAAAACAATCAAACAAGTAAAGGAAACAGTGCAAGAATTGAAAACTGAAATGGAGGCAATGAAGAAAACACAAACCAAGAACCGGCTGGATATGGAAAACCTAGGTAAACGAACGGAGACTACAGAATCAAGCATAACCAATAGAATACAAGAGATAGAAGAATGAATCTCAGAATCTGAAGATACCATAGAGAAAATAAATGGTCTGGTCAAAGAAAATGGCAAATCCAACAAATTCTCTTCACAAAACATTCAGGAAATCTGGGACACAATAAAAAAACCAAATCTAAGAATAATAGGGATTGAAGAAGGAGAAGAACTGCAGATCAAAGGCCCAGAAAATATATTCAACAAAATTATAGAAGAAAACTTTCCCAACCTAAAGAACGATATTCCTATGAAGGTTCAAGAAGCATACAGAACACCGAATAGACTGGATCAGAAAAAAACATCCCCTTGCCATATAATAATCAAAACACAAAACATACATATTAAAGAAAAAATTTTAAGAGCTGCAAAGGAAAAAGGTCAAGTAACTTATAAAGGTAAACCTATCAGGCTTACACCAGATTTCTCTATGGAAACCATGAAAGCCAGAAGATCCTGGATAGAGGTACTGCAGAAACTAAGAGACCATGGATGCAAACCCAGACTACTATACCCAGCCAAGCTATTGTTCACTATCAATGGAGAAAACAAAATATTCCAGGATAAAAACAAATTTAAACAATACGTAGCTACTAATCCAGCCTTACAGAGAATATTAGAAGGAAAATCACTACCGAAGGAATCCAACATTCCCAACACGGCCTACAATAACTCGAACATCTAGCGACCATTCACAAGCACAAATCAAAGAAGAAAAACACATACACTCTACTACCTAAAAAAAAAAAATGACCGGAGTCAACAACCACTGGTCATTAATATCACTTAATATCAATGGACTCAATTCACCTATAAAGAGGCACAGACTTAGATATTGGATATGAAAACAGGATCCAACATTGTGCTGTTTACAAGAAACACACCTCAACCACAAAGACAGACACCTACTCAGAGTAAAGGGTTGGGAAAAGGTTTTCCAAGCAAATGGACCTAAGAAACAAGCGGGTGTGGCCATTCTAATATCTAACAAAATCGACTTCAAACTAAAATCAATCAGAAGAAATAGAGATGGACATTTCATACTCATAACTGGAACAATTCATCAGGAGGAAGTCTCAATCCTGAATATCTATGCTCCTAATATAAAGGCACCCACATATGTAAAAGAAACTCTTGTAGAACTCAAGGCAGTCATCAAACCACATACACTAATAGTAGGAGACTTCAACACTCCTCTCTCACCAATGGACAGGTCAATCAGACAGAAACCAAACATAGAATTGAGAGATTTATTGACGGTATTGAATCAAATGGACTTAACAGACATCTATAGAACACTCCACCCAAATAGGAAAGAATATACCTTTTTCTCTGCAGCTCATGGAACCTTCTCGAAAATTGACCACATACTCGGTAACAAAGCAAACTTCCACAGATACAAAAAAATATTAGTAACTACCTGTGTCTTGTCAGATCACCATTGACTAAAATTAGAATTCAACAACAATGCTTCCCCCAGGAAGCCAACAAACTCATGGAAACTGAAGAGTCAACTCCTAAATCACCCCTGGGTCAAGGAAGAAATAAAGAAAGAAATTAAACTCTTCCTTGAATTTAATGAAAACAAAGACACAACATACTCAAACCTATGGGACACTATGAAGGCAGTGCTAAGAGGAATGTTCATAGCACTAAGTGCCCAATTAAAGAAAGCGGAGAAAGCACACATTGGAGACTTAACAGCACACTTGAAAGATCTAGAAAAAAAAGCAGCTGATTCACCCAGGAGGTCTAGAAGACTGGAAATAATCAAACTGAGGGCTGAAATCAACAAAATAGAAACAGAGAAAACAATCCAAAGAATCAATGAATCAAAAAGCTGGTTCTTGGAGAAAATCAACAAGATTGACAAACCCCTATCCAAATTAATCAAACGGCAGAGAGAGAACATGCAAATTAATAAGATCAGAAATGAAAAAGGGGACATAACCACAGACACAGAGGAAATTCAGAGAATCATTATATCTTACTATGAAAGTTTATATGCCACAAAGTTGGAAAATGTAAAAGAAATGGACATTTTTTTAGATAAGTACCATATACCAAAGTTTAACCAAGAACAGGTGAACAATCTAAATAGACCTGTTAGTCGCGAAGAATTAGAAGCTGTTATCAAAAATCTCCCTACCAAAAAAAGCCCAGGACCAGATGGTTTCAATGCAGAATTCTACCAGAACTTCCAGGAAGAGCTAATACCTATACTCCTTAACGTATTCCACAATATAGAAACAGAAGAGTCATTGCCTAACTCCTTTTATGAAGCTACAGTTACCCTAATACCAAAACCACACAAAGACACAACCAAGAAAGAGAATTACAGGCCAATCTCACTCATGAACATCGACGCGAAAATTCTCAATAAAATACTGGCAAACCGAATCCAAGAGCACATTAGAAAAATTATCCATTATGATCAAGTCGGCTTCATTCCAGAGATGCAGGGCTGGTTCAACATACGCAAATCTATCAATGTAATCCATCATATAAATAAACTGAAAGAAAAAAACCATATGATCATCTCACGAGATGCTGAAAAAGCATTTGACAAAATTCAACACCCATTTATGATAAAGGTGTTGGAGAGACTGGGGATACAAGGATCATACCTAAATATAATAAAAGCAATATACAGCAAGCCGACAGCTAACATCAAACTGAATGGAGAGAAACTCAAAGCCTTTCCACTAAAATCAGGAACATGACAAGGCTATCCACTCTCTCCATACCTCTTCAATATAGTGCTTGAAGTTCTAGCAATAGCAATAAGACAACATAAGGAGATCAAGGGGATTCGTATTGGAAAGGATGAAGTTAAACTTTCGTTATTTGCTGACGATATGATAGTTTACATAAGTGACCCCAAAAACTCTACCAAAGAACTCCGACAGCTGATAAACACCTTTAGTAACGTGGCAGGATACAAGATCAACTCCAAAAAATCAGTGGCCCTCCTATACACAAAGGATAAAGAAGCAGAGAGGGAAATCAGAGAAGCATCACCTTTCATGATAGCCACAAATAGCATAAAATATCTTGGGGTTACTCTAACCAAGGAAGTGAAAGACCTATTTGACAAAAACTTTAAGTCTTTGAAGAAAGAAATTGAGGAGGATACCAGAAAATGGAAAGACCTTCCCTGCTCTTGGATTGGGAGAATCAACATAGTAAAAATGGCAATTCTACCAAAAGCAATCTATAGATTCAATGCAATCCCCATCAAAATCCCATCAAACTTCTTCACAGACCTTGAGAGAACAATAATCAAGTTTATATGGCAAAACAAAAAACCCAGGATAGCCAAAACAATCTTATACAATAAAAGATCTTCTGGAGGCATTACCATCCCTGACTTCAAACTCTATTATAGAGCTACAGTATTGAAAACAGCTTGGTATTGGCATAAGAACAGGAAAGTCGACCTATGGAATCGAATAGAAGACCCAGATATTAACCCACAAACTTATGAATACCTAATTTTCGACAAGGGAGCTAAAGGTATACAATGGAAGAAGGAAAGCATCTTTAACAAATGGTGCTGGCATAACTGGATGTCAACCTGTAAAAAAATGAAAGTAGATCCATATCTATCACCATGCACAAAAATCAAGTCCAAATGGATTAAGGACATCAACATTAATCCGTCCACTTTGAACCTGATAGAAGAGAAAGTGGGAAGTAGTCTACAAGATATAGGCACAGGAGGCCTCTTCCTAAGTAGGACCCCAGTAGCACAGACAATAAGAGAAACAATGAAAAAATGGGATCTACTGAAACTGAGAAGCTTCTGTAAAGCAAAGGACACTGTCAGTAGGACAAAAAGGCTGCCTTCTGACTGGGAGAAGATCTTCACAAACCCCTCATCAGACAAAGGTCTGATCTCCAAAATATACAAAGAACTCAAGAAACTAGACACTAAAACTCTAATTAACCCAATTAAAAAATGGGGTACTGAACTTAACAGAGAATTCACAACAGATGAACTTCGAATGGCCAGAAGACACTTAAGGTCATGTTCAACCTCCTTAGCGATCACTGAAATGCAAATCAAAACCACTTTGAGATACCATCTTACACCTGTCAGAATAGCTAAAGTCAAAAACACCAATGATAGCCTATGCTGGAGAGGATGTGGGGTGAGGGGAACACTCATCCACTGTTGGTGGGAATGCAAACTCGTGCAGCCACTGTGGAAATCAGTGTGGCGGTTTCTCAGGAAACTGGGAGTCAACCTCCCTCAAGACCCAGCAATTCCACTCTTGGGAATATACCCAAGAGATGCCCTATCATACTACAAAAGCATTTGTTCAACTATGTTCATAGCAGCACTATTTGTAATAGCCAGAACCTGGAAACAGCCTAGGTGCACCTCAATAGAAGAATGGTTAAAAAAGGTGTGGAACATATACACATTAGAGTTTTACTCAGCGGTAAAAAATAATGACATCTTGAATTTTGCATGCAAATGGATGGAAATAGAAAACGCTTTACTGAGTGAGGTAAGCCAGACCCAAAAAGAGGAACACGGTATGTATTCACTCATAAATGGATTCTAACCATAATTAAAGGTCTTTGAGCCTATTATTCGTGTTCCTAGAGAAGCTAAATAAGAAGATGAACCTGATGAAGATTATTTAGCTATCCGCCAGGAGGTAGGAAATAGTCAAGAGTCCCAGGTAACCTCGGGTGCATGGAGGGGTGGGAGGGTTGATGGAAGGGGAGAGGGTTAGAGAGAAGGGAGTAGGGGAGAAATGGGGAAAACTCGGTGGCCTAGGATGGGGGGGGAGGGAGGAAGGATGAATATGGAATCAGGGAAGAATATATTTCAACTAAGGGAGTCATTTTAGGGTTTACAGGAGACTTGATTATGTATGGGTTCCCAGGTCCAGGGAGAGATCCCCCAGATTTTCTCTGGACAGAGGAGAGGGTGCCTGAATCGGCCGTGGCCCATAACCATACTGATGTATGTTTTGCTTGTCACCATAGATCCTTCATCTGGCGAAGGACGGTGATAGAGACGGAGACCCACATTGGAGCACCGGACTGAGCCCCCCAAGGTTCAAATGAGGAGCAGAAGGAGGAAGAACATGAAAAACGAAATCAGGACTGCGAGGGATGCTATCACCCACTGACACAAGGGAACGGATCTAAGTAGAGTTTACCAAGGCCAGTTGGACTGGGACTGAACCAGGACGTGATCTAACCAGATTCTTGGAATTTGGCCGGATTCTCTGAATGTGGCTGGCCCAAAGTCTTTCTGAAAAGCCATTGACTATGATACTGGGACATGTTTCCTCTGCATATATTGGATTTTGGGGATCCAGTCTGTTTGGATACTCACCTTCCTGGACCTGGATGGAGGGGGGAGGAACTTGAACTTCCCACAGGGCAGGAAACCCTGACTGCCCTAAGGGACGAAGAGGGAGAAGGAGAGGGAGTGGGGGGAGTGGGAGGGTGTTGGGAAGAGGGGCGGAAATGGAAACTTTTATAATTTAATAAAATTTACTTTCAAAAAAAACTGCAACATATTTGCAGAGGACCTAGGGGAGACCCATACAAGCTCCCTGGTTGTTGTTTCAGTCTCCGTGAGCCCCTAGAAGCCCTACTTAGTTGATTCTGTTAGCCATGTTCTCTTGTCTACCTATGGTTGCTTGTATGGATATGAGGTGTGAAGTTATTTAGGGGAACTGCTCAATGGTACACCACTAAAAATGATGATACCCTTCCTCCAAAAATCATTCACTACCCATATTCCCTCCAGGAGCTGCCTCAGGAGCCCCTCTCCTCTGCATAATGCAGTGCTGGAGGCAAATCTAGTGAAGGTAAGCACACTTGCAGGGACTTCCTGAGTCTAGGGGCTAGGTCCTGTCCAAAAGTTTGTGCTCTACAACACTTCTCCTCAACCTCTGACTCTTAGATTCTTTCCACCGCTCTGGTTTAATATTCCCCAAGCCTTGAGGGGTGATACAATATCCTGTTTAGGATGCTAACTCTCCCATCACTTATTCTCTATACTTTAATCATTTATGACTCTCTGAATTAACCACAGCGCACTGCAAAAGACGCTTCCCTGGGAGAGGCAGTGTTAATTTACCAGTAGAAGCATCAGTATTTTTGAAATGGTTTGATAACTTGCCCATTTGTCAAAACAACAGTAGCAGATTCTAACCTGATACCTATAACTTTCTCTTGGTTGTCAATATGACTACATCTGGAATTAACTGAAACACAAGCAGCCAGGCACATCTGTGAGGGGTTCTTTTCAGTTGTATTACTTGAGATAGAAGATGCACTGTGAGTCCGGGCCAAACCTTATGACGGCAGCCTCCATAAAAGGACATGGAAGAATGGAGCTTTTGCTTTTGGCCGGCTTGTCCTCACTTTCACTGGCAAGTTCCTTTGTCCTGAACCTGACGCATTTCTTCACTGATACTAAAAACCACTTTTTTGGGATTCCAACATATATTGAAAATTGGCAGCTCTCCAGGACTTCCCTGGAACTCCAGAATCAGATTACAACTGCTGAGACACTCATTCTCATGGACTGAACCAGTCCATGGACTTTCCATCAGGAATCAACCACTGTTGGACTACACAGATCCCAGCCTGTTAGTCATTCTAATAAATCCCCTCTAATATATTAGCTAATTCTATCAATTCTGTTCTTTAGGAAAGGCTGACTAATACACAATAGTAGGTATGAATTCTTTCCTGTGGGAAAGTCCACAAGTCCAGTCATAAAATGGGTTGTTATCCTCACAATCATCAGGTCCCTATTGGACCACTGAGCCTATCTTGCCATGCACGTCATGATTATAGCTAGTGGAGTCCACAACTGGGTAGGTCTTTTCTTCATCAGCATGTAAGATACAAAAGGCATCAATGTGTATTTCTGCACATATATGAAATATATATTCTCACTTAAAATGTGAAAGCACATCTAAATAGGAGGATTTTCTATGCCTTATCATGCTGGGACTCAAAAGTGGGTTATTGTTGAACTAAAATGGATTTTTAATAAATAAAAAGAAATATAGTTTCTGAGGAGCTCAATGTCAATATTCCATTGGAATCTGTGGCAATTATTCAATTAAAAATATTTAAAAAGCATGAAAATTCTATTATAACTTCTGGACTAACCAATGACAACAAGAGCTGGAGTATTTACCCCTTCAGTCTAAAACTATTACACATGGGCATTATTAGTCTCCCAGCTTAAGCAGTATCTACTAGGTTTCTGATATCTGCCCCTTTAACAAACGTCTTCAAACTATTCATCAAATACATTGGCTGAGTGGTGGTAAGGAAAGAGATTAAAGTAAGAAACCCCTTCTAGGACATTCTTAGAAGGTAGGCTTTCAATATTTGAACACATCCTAAGACTGCTTTGGGGTTTTCTAAATTGCCTGCAGACATCACTTCTTTTTCTGCATCTCCTAGTTCATGCACACTGCTTTGATGAGCAGGGACTGCTTTAACAGGGCAGAGTTCCTGAGAATCTCCCCTTAAGCTTCCATTTTATTCCGTGTCACTAGGTCCAAGGGACAGAAATCTTTCTTAAAGGCTGTGAACTATGCTGATGTTTCCGTATCTTTTGTTGCAGCTGGAGTCTGCAGCAGCTGAGGATTTACCTTACCTCAACTTTCCCCCTATATGCAGCATTGCATTTATTTTTAATCAAGCAGTATATATTGATATTTCATTGTTCCTGTGTTTTTCTTTGTTTCCATTTATCACTCTAAGCTGTGAGCAGAGAGGGTTGAGAGCTGACTTTGAAATGTGTCAGCTGTGTGGAGCCCAGATACGAAAGAGGTTTCCGTAGCAACGGGAGATGTGTGGGAAAGCCTTGTGCACACTATAGCTTAGGAAACAGGATTGATTTTGCTGAGGCACAAAGCTTTTCCTCAGACCTGGAGTTATTTCGTAAATACAGGGATACTAGGTTTCTGTTAGTTTTAGTTACCAAATATGCTAAACCTTCTTTTCAATGCAAACTCGGCATTATGTGTAAGTAAATTAAATACTGGCATTTAACACATACTGTTTCAAAACCAGTTAGAAAAATCAACATATGAAGCTATTAAAAAAGGAGTCAAGTTGTACCACTGCAGATATCCAAGGTGTTTCATGCTTTTATCATAAATACAGTCACTGAATTAGTAGATGCATCCTGGAATTTTTCTGCTCCCATCCTTACCTATAAAATGTCTTCAATATACAGAAAATATTTGTTTCCTACAAGGTCTTGAGAAAGGACTTAATTTTCACTTAGCAATAAGCACACCTGAAATAATCCCCATTGCTTACAATATGGCCACTGTGCTAACCTAGGAAGTTCATCTTGGAGACAACCAATTTTGTGCGATCTGTGCTTAGTTCAGTTAATTTAATTGTTTTAAACGGTACTCAGTAAATCAAAATTTCTAATCTGCTTGCTTGACTCCTGGAATTTCAGTTAGCTGGATTATGACACAGACATCGGACAGATGTACTTCCACACCTACTGTGATCAATCAACCTCAAGGACATGCTGAGCCACTATTCTACAATAACAGAAGTTCACAGAATCTAAGGATTGTTGCAATTAGGCTATGAGTTTACTTGTAAAAACTTTTGCAATGCAAAAACTTTCATAAATTACTCAGACAAGCATAGCAATTTGCTAGGTCAAGACTGTACTTCCTTAATGTTGAGCTTTGTGATAATACCCTGGCTTATTATATTCCTACTATCATTCTGCCAAAAGAATTAATAAGCTTTATTCCTCCTACACAATCATTTTGTTAATATCTAAAGAAACTTCATATTTCAACTAGAAACTACCTCAAATTTGTAATCAGGACACTGAAACTGTAACTCTTATTTTCAAGCAAGTTCCCTGATCTGTTTTAACCAATGCGTTCTATTTTGGCTTCAGGTGTCACTTGTTTCCAGTTTGAAGCCTTGATTGAGTGCCTGTACTAAGAGCTGGTGCTGGATATTGGACGCATCTTTCTAAAGTGTGGGCACTTCCCCCCCAAAACAATTGTGTCCACAAATGAACCCCCTTTCCTACAGCTACTATTCATATCACAGTCACTTCTCTTCAAAACAACTTTGTTCCTGATAATAACACTTTTATTCTCCTAGGATATTCAACTGTAAAACTTGGGGTCAGGCCTAGAAATGTCTACTTGGGTAGTATCTCTCACTTCAGTTTATCAGAGACTATGTCCCTTTAATAAGGTAGATTTCTGTCAAAGTCTTCCTTCTTTCTCTGTCTATTCCCATGTATTTCCTTTTTTGTCCTTCTATTACTGAAGAGGCTCCTTGTCAAGCTCTCAGGTTCCCCATTCCTCCTAACCTAATATCACCTCTTGTGTTTTTCTTTTTCACTGATGCCACCAAACACTTGTAAGAAGTAATGTTAAACATGAACCATATATAGCTCATGGCTTTAGACAGTATGGTGGAGTAGCTCCCATCAGGGCTTTTGACAAGCAAAGAGATAGAATTCATCTGTGCATACCCTACCATTTTCTCTCCTTAGCCCCTTTATTCCATATAAGTTCCTAGCCTGTAGGATGGTACTACACACATTCAAGGGCAGGCTTTCCCTCTTAGTTAATCCTCTGTGGAAAAGTTCTCCTAAATATTCTTAGAAGTATACTTTATAAATCTCTTGGGAATCTCTCATTTTAATCAAGTTGCCAATCAAGATTACCATTATACCGTCTATACTTTTTCATCTCTGTTGTGTACTACAGCATTTATCATTTGTGTCTCTTAAGGGTAACTGCATAGTTTTGCACTCATCCCTATTGGTGTGTATACAATCTGCAAAGGCCCAGGTGGATAGCAACTTAAACTGCTCTAAATTTCTTCCATCCATTAGAGAATAATATGCACTAAAAATTAAGGAGCTATGAATGCAATAAAAAGGGGAATGAAATGGGAAACCAAGGAGTAGAAAATAATTAGAAAAAACAGGGAGTTATGTATTCTCAGAGGTTGGAAAGCATGAACTTAGCTTTTAGCTTTAATATCAAAATGCGGTTTGTAGTAGAGCTGATGACTTGGCTACAGCATTGAATTTTGAGATGTTCTGGGAGATCATTTCAAGGAAAAATGAAAGCTGCTCCAAAAGGGAAAAATATCTAATCTCTTACAAAGACTACCACCAAAGGCATTTTAGGCTCCTAGCTCTCTCATTTTCTACTTTTCTGAATTTTACAGAAAATTAAAAAAAAAAACAAGCCTTATGTTTATGCATTGGTCTGACTGTTTGTGTTCTCTCAGATTCATGTGTTGATGTCCAATGCTCAATTGCATAGCTGTACCATCTGCTGCGGATTGAACAACTTTCTCCGAAATTCATGTTCTGAAAGTCTCAACCCAAAGTGGTGATTTTAGGAAATGAGTCGTTAGGGTAGGTAATTATGTGATGAGGGGAAGATCAATAATTAATGGGCCTAGTACCTTTATGCATGTGAACCTAAAGATCTCATTGACCTTTCATGTCATGTGAGGATGCATAGATGATTTTTTTTGGTAGTCATTTCTTCTCCTCCTTATCATGAAGCAAGATCAGTTAATAACCAAATCTTCTTCAATCTACCCCATCAAATTTATTTTTAATTCATAGAATATCTCTCTGTGTCTGCTTACGCTACACTAATCATGACACTTTCACATCCTACTATGTTATTTTGATATTTCCTTTTCCTGCATTTGTCATATTTTAGAGTTATATATCTAAAATACTTGTAATTGTCATACTGAAACATCAATAATTTGCCATTATTTGGTGCTTTAAGTATATAGAGGTAAGAAGTAAATAATTTATATTTTTAGGGATCTTGAATGGAGACGAAGAACAAAAATAGTATATAATTAGCTATGAGTTTTGAATATGAACACAGTATCTGATTGTAAGTAATGAAAGCAAAATAAAATTATTGAAAAAACATCATTTAGCTTATAAAGCAGTAAGCTGTCTAGAAAAATAAGTTCAGAAGACAAAAAGTACCAAAGTTAGCTAAGTCTCAAGAAATGTATCCCTTAATTCTTCAGGGACAGTTAATAATAGTATCACCGACTCTGGCCACATAACTATCAAATCGAGAAATAATCACTGTCTATTTTTCTTTACATTACTCCCATATAACTTAAATACCAGGGTTCTGGGCATGTATTTTAGTGATAGATGATTTGCTTAGCATGTTTGAAATACATTTTCCCATTCAGAGTATCACAAAATTTAAAATATCATTTAAGTAGTCATGTCTAGTATGAATCCATGAGAGAGTGACTAGATACTTCATGATTGGTAACATAGCCTTAGCATGACTAAAACAGAGTAGAAGAGTTAAGAAGTTAGGTATCCTCTGAAAAGACGCAATAGTATAAAGATAGCATGCTTGTACTTCTTTAATTCCAAAATGGAAGAACCAGCTTTACTTCTTATTACAATTTTTTTTTTATATATTTGGAACAGTAATGTGTCCAGTTGAAGAGAGAGAAGAGGGATTATATGAGCAATGAGGGTCAAGATCATGATGGAGAAATTCAAAGACACAGTTGACCTGAGCTTGTGGGGGCTCATGGACTCTAGACCAACAACTAGGGAATCTTCATGGGACTGACCTAGACCCTCTGCAAGTGGGTGGTCGTAGATCCTCTGCAAGTGGGTGACAGTTGTGTAGCTAGGTCTATTTGTCAGACCTCTGGTAGTGGGAACAGAACTTGCCCCTGGTGTGTGAGCTGGATTTTTGGAACCCATTCCCTGCAATGGGATTCCTTGCTCGAACTTGATGTGTGTTGGGGGGGGGAGCTTGGTCTTGCCTCAACTTGATATACCAAGCTTTGTTGACTCCCGTGGGAGGCCTTACTTTTACTGAATGGAGATAGAGAAGGAGTGGACATGGGAGTAAGAAGTGGGGTGGGGGAAGAAGTGGAAGGAGAATAGGGAGAGGAAACTGTGGTTTGTATGTAAAATAAAATAATAATAATAAACCAGCAAAAAAGAGTAATGTTGAGACAAATTGAAATTGATGCATCATATGTCTTAACTGAAATATTATTGTTAACACTAAATGAAGGATAAATAATAAAAACAGAGTCCCACATCACTTCTTGGTTAATATTTAGTAGCAATAAATGTGGGTCAGAGCAGTTATTTTAAGGAACTGTTAATATTTTTCTATTTCCATAGCATTGAAATGTTAAGGAGTGTAAGAAAGATATGGTCAGGTTATGGATGCTAAGCATAATAAGTGCAAATATTTTTCATGTAATTAACTACAAAATTATTCTGAAGGGATGAAAGGCAATTTAATGAAGAAGGTAAAATTTGAGCCCAGTCTACTTTAAAGGATGATGAGGATGTGAATGAACTTTAATGTGAGGATGGGCACACATGCTGTAAGGCAGAGCATGAGGACAGTACTCTGGATACAGAAACAGGGAAACATCAAGAACAGTTTGGATCAACTTTTAGGGTCATAAAAGGGAAGGAGCATGCTTTGACCTTTAAAGATAGAGCCGACTTAAGAGGTTAATTATATTCTGGAGTCTATAGAGATCCATCTTAAAAGACGTGTGTGTGTGGAGTCAGAAGATTAACACTACGATTTGGGAAGATTAATCTTGCCCTATGGTCAGTTTCAAACAAGCCATGTACATAAATTCTATGTGATGTCATAGGAGGTGTTTAATTTATACAATGGAAATCCATTCTCTCTTGTCCTTGTCTCAGTAAGAGTAAATTGCTGTTTAAAGCAAATAGGTCAATATCCCTCTGTAAAAGGAGCGGCGGGCTGTGTTCCCGCCTGGCTCCCGCATGGCTAGCTTTACACCTAGAAATAACAACACACAAATTGTATTCATTTAAACACTCCCTGACCCATTAGTTTCAGCCTCTTATTGGCTAATTCTCACATCTTGCTTTAACCCATATTTAGTAATCTGTGTAGCACCACAAGGTGGTGGCTTACCCGGATGGATCCCAACCTGCATCTGTCTGGCAGACGAGAGTCATGGTGACTGACTCACTTCCCTTCTTCCCAGCATTCTGTTCTGTTTATTCTGCCTACCTAATTTTCTGTCCTATCAAAGGGCCAAGGCAGTTTCTTTATTAACCAATGAAAGGAACACATAGACAGATGACCCTCCTCCATCATCCCTCCACTTACAGAACATTCCTACTCAATTGTCACTAAGAAGTATTGAAAAATTGTCAGAAGGGTTGTGAGGAACTGGGCTATTGGTATAAATAAACCACAAGCATATAATATAGGGCTAAATACTTGAATCAAATGTCAATACCTAACCTCATTCAGGCTCTGTTTATGACATAATATCAGCATGCAGGGTTGACTAGGGTGAGTTAACTACAATTATTCCATGGTAATGAAAATAAACAGAAGACCACCTCAGATATTTATTGAGCATTCATCCATGCTACCTATATTCTTAGGCAATTTCTCTCTGTGTTAGTACTGAATATTTTTAGCCCTGAATTTGTAAAAAAAAAAAATTTCCCCTCCCACTTTACCCCAAATCTGTAACATGAAGGGCCAGCTTGTTGGGGTTTCTGTCCCACCTGGTACCCCACAACCAGCAAGTCCCAAAGAAAATTAATCACACACAGAACTCCATAAGGTTATAAACTGATTGGCCCATTAGGTTAGGCTCTGATTGGTCCATTAGGTTAGGCTTCTTGTTAACTCTTATAACATATATTACCCCACTATCCTTATCTATGTTAGCCACATGGGCTCAGTACCTTTCTCAGTGTGACAGCTTACATGTTGCCTCTTCGGTGGTCTGTGCAGGAATGGCAGAGGGACCTTCCTCCTCCGTAGGCTTATTCTATTCTCATTGCTCCGCCTCTACTTCCTATCTGGTTGACCCGCCTATACTTCCTGCCTGGCCAATCAGCGTTTTATTAAAATATGATTGACAGAATACAGACAATTCTCCCGCATCATTTCCCTCTTTTTTTTTTTACAACAAAGAAAAATACCCATAGTCCATTTATTGGGAATGTGGGCGTAGTATTTCAGGCTACTTTCTGCTGGTTGGGGGTGCTGATAATCTTATGGGGACCTAAAGAAAATTTAGAGTTATAATCAAGTCCTGACTGAAGTATCCTGTGAGTCTTGATCATCTCAGGCAGCAGTCTTGAATCTGTTTTGGATGTAGAACTCAAACATCTGGGCCATCTGTTCCTGTTGGAGATTTCTTAGGTGGCCTCCCTTGATGGAACCTGATTTTTTTTTAACTCAGAATGAATCCACAGCTTCTCATTTTCTGTGGAAACAAAAGCAAAATCTCTTCTCCAAAGTAACATACCTTTTGATTTCAATTTTGAAGCCAAGGTATTTTTAAAATATCTATCTTGGATTAATTTTGTAGCATTTATAAGCAAATGTCTTTTGGCGACTGTTGCTCCTTCCTCAGCAATCAAACAATTTAAAGAGAACATAATAGTATACAGAATCAAGATTTTCTGTGTATTTTCCATCTTTATGTGGCTTTACTTTAACCTCTATTTTTTTATATTTTTACTTTTACTTTTTGAGACAGGTTCTCTTTATATCTTAGTCCTGTAATAACTCTGTAGATCAGTCTGTCCTTGAACTCACAAAGATCCTTCTGTCTCTGCCTCCCCAGTACTGGGCTCAAAGGTGTTTGCTACCACACCTTGAACTTACAGAGATCTGTCTCTGCCTCCCAGGCATTGGGATTAAAGGTGTGTACCACCACACCTTGAGGTCACAGAGGTCAATCTACCTCTGCCCCTTGAAGTCACAGAGGTCAATATGCCTCTGCCTCCCAGGCATTGGGATTAAAGGTGTGTACCACCACACCCTATTTCTCCCTTTCTTTCTTTTTTATTTTTAATGACTTTAACCTTTAGCCTGTATATATTTTTTAACACACTGTAAACCATTTAGAGGTTTTCTTTATCTTTGAATCTCTCTTTACTGTATATCTCTCTTTTTCTGACCACATGAGTCTTTAAGGAGAGGACTAAAACTGTGGCTTTTACGGCTGGAATTAACCCATTCCTTAGCTTTCCAGCCTCATGGCTGAGGTACCAGCCAGAGCTGTGTTCACTGCCACAACTCTATGGTGTTTCAAGGTCCTTGCTAGCAAGCAAGCTTCAGCATTTTGCTCACAGACCACACTCAGTCGGACTGCCTGCCTGAAAGAGTCAGAGATTGTCTTGGCAGGACAGTCCAGAAAGCCGACATTTTAAAACAGCACAGCTTTTTTTCTGCTACAGCTTAAAACCGAAAAGCATGCGTTCAGCTTTATATCAACACCGTTTAAGTGTTTCGTGGCAGAACCTCTTAATGAGCTGCAAGGTTTTGCAGCTAAAGCTGAGTCAGGAAGCCTCTCTTAGATGAGAGCCTTGCTTGCCTCTAGCAAGCAAAGTAGACCCGAGAAATTGCTGCTACCAAGAAACCATGCATAATGCTGTTATTTTGTTCTAGAATTACTTCCCAAGCTATCTCAGGCTTTATGTGGATACAGTTGTTCACACGGTGGTGCCATTTGTAACATGAGGGGCTGGCTTGTTGGGGTTTCTGTCCTGCCCGGTACCCCAACAGCCGGCAAATCCCAAAGAGAAATTACACACAGGACTCCATAAGGTTATAAACTGATTGGCCCATCAGATCAGGCTCCTTATTAGTCCTTGTAACTTACATTAATCCATTATCATTATCTCTGTTAGCACATGGCTCCGTACCTTTCTCAGCTGGGCAAGTTACATGTTGCCTCTTCACAAATCCCACCCTCCATTTTAGAAACAATAAAAAAAAAATCTATATTTGGAGCTTCTGTCTCCTTCGGAACAGGAATAATTAGTCTTCTTCATTCCAAAGTATCTGTACTATCAACTACTATGGAAAAAAAGTGGATTTCAAAAAGAAAAAAAAACTGTGGTTGTGCAAGTAATTAGCTGCCCAAATTACAAAAGGAATGACCTCAGTATGTTTAGTAATAGTACCTCATTAGTGGTCATTGAGTATGATCTGCAAATGTATTTTCATTGTCCCCAGCTTTTTCACTTCTTTTGGTTGAATATTAATGTTGTCTCTGTATGCTGTTACCATCAGACCTGTCATGACATATGTTAACCGGCCACAGATGGTATTAAACTCTAGAGTAATTGTGCTTCATGGGTCAGATTTTTTCAAGTATTTAAAAAAATTATGAATTTGAGTGTCACAGTAAAACTCAGACTGGTGTTTTAAATTTTGCAGCCCCTCCCACACATAATACCAAAGAACTCAATAGAATTATATCTGTTTAACTTGAATAAAAGCTTTGCAGTATTTCAGCAATTGTATTAGAATTAGAAGATTGTGTTAAACAGATCTTATAAAACACTTAATATTTAGTTGACTACTATAAGTAAACAGATATCAAGACCCAGTGTTGCGATTCTAAAATGGTTGCCCAGTGGCATATGGCATGGAAAATGCAGACAATTAATCTATTCATCTGAAAAAGTCCCTTTATAATACTCATGCAACCTTTTCACCTTAATAAATAAGTCAACCAAACTGCAAGAGCCTCTTTTTACTTTAATCACATTAGCTGTCCTTTGTTGGTCCTTCTTTAACGCCACTTAAAACAGGGCAACCTTGTAAGTAACTTGATCCTGGGGATATTTCTTCTCCTTTGATACAGATACCCTAAGTAAGCTAAAGATAGATTTCATATCTATATTCCCATGAGTCTAAAAATTATTTTCAAAGCAAAGGTCCTTTCTTTTCTCCAGAAATGAACCTGTTTCACTGTATACTTGATAGTTTTTTTTTTCCTTTTGATTTCAAGAGCATTTCAAACTAAGCTTTTCTGTGTAGTCTTACCAGGAGATCTCATGCCTTAGTGAATAGTTTTACATTCACTCCAGTTTGTAGCTTGTAATTCTGGACATCACTACAAATGCCCTAATTTTTCTATATCTGTAGCTAACAATATCTGTTTCACAAAGTCCTACTCAAATCTCCAGCTAAATACGATTCTCTTCTGTCTGAATTTCTCCCTTTCTAGAACAATCACAACATCACCCTCAGCTCCACCATTATTCTACTGTACCTTGTTTGCACTGTAGGCTTGCAGCATATTGCAAACTGCTTTGAGAATATGGAAATGCTCAGCTCAACAGTTCTCATACCACTGAAGAGAAGCCACAACAGGTGATTGGGATGATATGTTAATTTCTAGAGTCACAGAAGAATGGATACGAATCGGTAAGCAGAGTAATATGAAAGATACATCGTTGTCTGTGCAGCATTCTAGAATTGTGGTGATGAGAAAATATTCACAGACTGTAATAGTTAGGATGCAGGAGCTGAGAACTTTGTACTTATTTTATAGGGAGAAGTTAGCTTGCTCATGGTCATGATGATCTTGAACCTACTACTAAGAATGATACTTAGTCATCATAATGGCTCAATGCAATAAAATGGCACCTGATGTTAATTGGTTTTCTACCGAGTCTGCATTGGCTAGTGGCTTGATTTTGTCACAAATGATAACTTCAAGTGTCTATGATAAGCACAAAACAGACAACAAAAAGAGTTCTATGAAAACAGACAATAAGGAATTGGAGGTGCTACTCTTGAAAAAGACATAAATAAATTTGCAATAAAGAGTGAGGAAATTTTCACCGGATGCTACCATTTATTCTTTTGTCTAAATCACAAAATCCATTTTGCTAGCATGTAGGTCTAATTTCCAGGGAAACTATAGTGTGCTTCGTCTACCAACTACATATCCATTCTACCCCTTTTTTCCATCCCATCTCGTTACTGAGTTGGTGTTTTGTTTCTTCCCCCACATGCTAGGGAACCACTTTTCCACTGAGCTGTGCCCTCAGTACCAACTTTTACTAGGGCTGCAATTTACCAGACTTTAAAAAAAATACTTAGACTTATCTGGGTCTGATCCCATTTTCTCCCAGATGTTCCCACTGCCTTCTTCCTCACTTTCTCCAGGTCACAACTCACATAATATTTCGTCATGCTCCTTCCATGACTTCCTCTGCTTCTGATTACCAGCCACATTATGACCCCCTTAAAATGTTAGCCTCACCAGAAGAAATTATTAATCTTTTATTTGTTTTTCTATGACATCCACATGATTTTGAAAACAATGCTAGTCATTTAAAAAATGTTCAATAAATACTGATTTGTGAAAACTGAACACATATTCTGATGAAACCTTCCTATGAAAATTCCAATGAGAATTCTGGAATGCTATACTTGAAAGCAATAAACTTTATGAAACCCAATATTATTTGTGGTGGATATATGCCAATAAAAATAAATAAATTGAAATGGCAATTCTTCCTATTAATTACTAACAAATGCTAACAACAATCCTGCTTTGCTTAAGCAGTATGAATCTGGCAGAAGAGAATCCAAGAACTATGACAATTCCTGCCAACACCCACTTAGATTCCCCTTTACCCCATCCATCTGTTAACTGTTTCTAATCATGTATTTGGCTGGCAGCTTTGTTTTCAGTCCCATCTAAACTTTTTTTCTTGCCCGAAGGAAAATGCATAATCTCAATGTGTAGTACATATTTAGCCTTTTCTTTTTCAAGATTTAGTGCTATTTCTTTGCTACAGACTCATCTCCTTAGTGGTTACCATACAGCCAAACTACCTACCGTGTTCACCATATTGCTGATCCAAAATAAGTTATTCTATTTAACGGACTGAGTTAAGCAACTGTTTCATAATTGGAGTATACAGACATGCTGACTAAGTTGTGTGTGGACAGTACAATTGTAGAAACTAGTTTTCAAGCTGCTTGAGTAGCTGTGCCTATGACACAAAGAAGAATAAGGTTGTTTGCATGTTCACAAAATTGTAGGGAGGCAAAGCTAAAAACGGAATTTTTCAGTATTTAAAAATATTAGTATATTTTAGTCTTTAAAGAAGAAATGAAATAAAACACTAATTATAATACAATAATTATATGGGCTTTTTCTAAGAAGGTTTGTATGGAACTTTAAAAGATCTAATTATATCAGTTTTGCAAGGAGAATAATAGTGAATGTAAGTATCTCACAATAGTTAAATGGCTAGAAGAGGTCCATGACACTTAGAATAAAATTATATTCAAAACCCCATGCTGTTAGCTTCTTTAGAATTACTTTTTTTCAAACATATTACATCAACTTAGGAGACAAAAATTAAAATTATTTTCTAGTTTAGCTTATGCTTTGGTTATAGGTGAAATAATTTCATAACCAAGATGGAGCATGAAACATTTGTAAGAGAACTAGAATAAGGACCAAGGTTACTTGGTTTTATACAATAAGAATTTTGATATTTATACCTTACCTGCATGTTCTGGGTCTTAGACTCTTTCTTTCTGTAATGACAAGAATGGATTCCAATGCTTATAAGCTCTTGACCCTGAGGGAAGATTTTCAAAACATGCTGGCATTTGGCATTTAGCAGGTAGACAAGAATGATACTACTAAAATGGTCTTGCCAGTTCTATTAAAAAAATTGTCTTCTTTATAAGTCAGGCAAATTTCTTTGAGTAAACACTAGGCTGGGTGATTTTTATGATCTCATCAATCTCCAATATTTGTTGAGCCTATAATCTTACTTCCCTTGGAGTCACTATATTAATGTATAAATCACTAAATGTTGGAACCAATAAGAGCATCTTCCTCAAATTATTGCATTTGAATATGATGGGAGATTTCAAGTTTTCTTGAAGCCAACAAATTGTTTTGGTTTCTAGTTCACACTGAATGTGACAAAGATAACATTAAGAATTGGAATGGAAGTGGGCTTATATAGTTCCAAGACTCCTGTATTTTATAGAAAGTAGCAAAATATTAAACCTAATAAAAATATTTAAAGAAGCATAATATAACCTCTAGAGTAAATACCAAATACTAAATAAATACAAAAATAAGAGCAAAAACCATGTTCCCAAAATAGTCCCCAAGGAAAAATAAAATTTGTAAGACAAAATATCAATTAACCCAGGGAGAATTAGTAGAATAAATAATAAAGAGGCCTGTAGGTAAATTCACAAGAGCCAAATCAAATGGGTATTAAGGATTTATTTTAAAACAATGATGGATACAGGGTAAGGTAGATAGCTACTATGGTCTTTCATTCTGCCTGGGGGTGAATGGAAACAGCAGTCGAATCTCTGGCCATCACATGAGAGAGTGCAACTGCCCCTCCCTTCCTTTAAAGAGGTCATGTAGACAGACAAAAGCTCCATTGCTATCAGAGCAGATAGCCCAATGTCATGGGCAGAGTGAATATCCACTGCACATCCCCTTTTGTCTAAATAATAGGGTTCTATACCAAATACAAAACTATATATAATAAGAACAATTATCAAATTCTTCCAGGAGAAAGAAATGATAATAACATACACAAAATCAGAACTACAACAGACAAAAATAATGTCAAGCAAGAAATAAATACTAAATGTCCAGGCTATAGGTAATTGGCCAGTAACAGAGATTATTCCAGTAGCTGTCCCATCCTGAAGAGTCTAAGTCTTCTACCTAAAATGCTTTAGCTAAGATATGGGAGATTAGTAACTGATATCAAGTCTTCAACCCCATCAAAGATCTGCAAAGTATAATAAGAAATGACAGAAACAACTGGCTACCCGGACAGTCATCCAAAGTCCCTCTGCAACATTGGGGCAACCAACTTTGGCTGTAGGCGTAGAATATCTGACAGACCATTTTAAGAAGCAGGAAAATTTGAAAGACTGTACTACTCCGTCTTGGCAAGATGCAGCAATCACTTTCCCTTGTATCTTGGTTGTCCAGCTTGGACAGCGTGTTGACTGTCAGCAGTCAAGGCAAGGACAGTTTTTTGTTTGACCAGCTATTTTGCCAAGAAGAAAACAGGTTTCATACCAAGTGTCTTCAGTGCCCTCATTTTCTCAAGAGTAGATTGTTGCTTCCAGGAGAGAGAGAGAGAGAGAGAGAGAGAGAGAGAGACAGAGACAGAGACAGAGACACAGAGACAGAGAGAGAGAGACAGAGAGAGAGACAGAGAGAGAGACAGAGACAGAGACAGAGAGACAGAGACAGAGACAGAGAGACAGAGACAGAGAGACAGAGACAGAGAGACAGAGACAGAGATACTGAGACAGAGACAGACAGAGAAAAGACACAGTACTTATTTTAAGGATTACTGTAAATCTAAGACTGTAAACTTTGTGGTAATTGTCAAAATTTAAGAAAGATAGTTCAGAAAACATTCTTCATACTTAAATGTTTTTCAGGCATTCTTTTGATGAAAGGAATGTATTTTAAACAAATTGCAACAGACGATTTGGCTATCCATCTTGAAGAATGATAAAGCTCAGTCACTGACATCATAACCAAAGATTAACAATGTGTCATTGGCATGAATATAAAGTGCACATTTGTTCAATTAAAAAGAACTTGGTAATATAAAGAAGAAACTCTGGATTCATGAGACAATATGGAAAAAAACTCATGCCCAATGAAAGAAACTTTGCACAAGAGATTACATACTTCTAAATTCACGTACGAACTAAAGTCAGACAGTATGATTTCACTGACATGAAGTTCTGTAACAAGCAAAACTAATCTGCTGTGGAAAACAATCAGTACATTGCCTCTGTGAGGATGTGGGTGGGGTGTGACTGAGAATGAGGCATTAAGTAGCTTCAGGAAGTCATGGTAATGTTCCCATATTTTGATAGAGATTTGAGTTACATGCTGTAATCATTAGTCAGTGTTAGCTGAATGTTACACTTGAGATTTCTCATGCCCTGTTATATAAATTTCACCTTGAAGTGTTTTCAACAAAATTAAATGGATGTCTACTATTTGTTTTGAAATTCTTTAAAGAAAACGAGATAAATTAGTGAAGAGGCTAGATAGATGACAAAATAGGATTTGTCACAGTTAATTCTAAAATTAAATTTGCATGTGATTGGCTGCTCACTGTACCACTTTTCTGACTCGAATGCTTCGAGTATTTCATTGTCTGTTTTCCCTACTCTACTATTGTTATTGTTATAGGTGCCTCTTTGTATTCTAAAGGGAGAAAGTGAAAGAACATGTGCTGATTTGGGTGGGTGAGGGAATAGGCAGAATCTGGGCGGAGTTGGGAGAGAGAAAACTGTAATAAAATGTATCTTATTAAAAACATGTATTTCCAATAAAATGAGATAAATTCAAATTGCCAAAAGGAATACATTTATATATTTATATGCAGTTTTTGTTAATTAATTCATAAAATATTTTTAGAAAAGCAAGGAATAACACTTTGTTAATGGTGGCTATTTGTTGGGGCTGGAGAGATAGTTCAGTGAATAAGAGCACTTGTTTCTCTTTCAGAAGACCCAGATTTGCTTCCCAGAACCACATGCCAACTATCAAGCTTCTGTAACAGAATGCACATATATACACATAGACAAATGCTCATATACATGAAAAACTAAAATAATCAAGTCTTTTATATCAAGAAAAGATATAGACTTGTAATGCAGTCTTGGCTGTGCAAGTAATACAGGTAGACAAGCAATTCCTTTATGGAAGTACTTTTACCCATGTTTCCATGTGAGCATTAGGCATGATTCTTGGTTTCTGAGCCTTTGTTATTTATCTGTAAGGTAAAGATAGCAATAAAAGATTGCAACTCTTTATTATATGTATATATGCATATACACATGTACATAAATATATAAATATATGTATATATACATCGATAGATACATACATATATATATTATATGTAGACATTTGGGTAGAATGAGTTTTCCTTGAAGATCTTAATTCCCATGATACAGAAACTTAAAATAGAATAGAAAATAACGTTGATTGTAAAACATTTGACTTTCTGGCATTTTATTAAATAAGTTACCTTCTTCAAAAGAGTAATTATAGAATTCAAATATTCAGGAAACCATTGCTAAACTAACAGAATAAATTTGTGTACTTGAAGGACTGTTACATCTTACATATTCTGATAAAGGGTCTTCAGGCAGTCCTGAATGAGCCCCTGATGTCTGAATACATGGGTATTTTTGCTCAGGAGAACATAAATCATTTTCTTGTGCTTAATAATTTATAATCAAAAAAATACAGAATAAATTATGAAAGTAATTCCATTAAATTGTTAATATAGGTTTGCACTTAAGGATTAATCTTTATTGTTGTAACCCTTGTTTATCCTTTTTTCCTAACAATTGAAGATTTATAAAGTTTATTCCAGTTTTGGGAGGTTGTGGAGACATGGCACATCTGAGCAAGGCTAAAGCATGCTTCTGTAGAGGAGCCCTGGAAATATTTTGGGTCATGTGTGAGCTGAGGCTGGAGTAATCCTTTGGATCCAAAGCAGTGGTTCTCAACCTTTCTAATGTTTCAACACTTTAATACAGTTTTTCATGTTGTGGAGACTCCCAACCATAAAATTATTTTCATTACTACTTCATAACTTTATTTTTACAGCTATCATGATGTATAATGTAAATATTTGTATTTTCCACTGGCATTAGGCAACCCCTGACAAAGGGTTGTTCAACACCCAAAGAGGTTGTGTCCTACAAGTTAAGAATCACTAATCTAAAGGAAAACACAGGTGAAGGAACATGAAGGATGTGAAAAATAAGCAACAGTTCTTAAATATTCATTATTAGTGCAAAAACATAAAATTCAGTTCAAAAAGAATAAGAGATAGTTTAGAGACAAATGTGAGAGACTGTAGCCCAAGAACATCCATTCCACATTTCAGGTATACCATATTCCAATATGGCAATATTTTCATGAAAGTTTTACAGTACTGATAAAGAAAATCATGAATAAAGCTGTTTTAAAAAATATGCTGGTGAGAAGTCTCTTGGGTTGCAATAATGCCTGGATCTTTCTTAGATGCTATCTTATGGCATCCTTAGCTTTGGGGTTGTTGAAAACTAGGGGTCTTTCTGTACATTTCATAGGCATATGATTTTTACCTGATAGTTACAAAAAGGTTAGAACTCACACAGAGGTGTGCAATGGGTGGTTACTCAAGGGCTAAAGATTACCAAGATAGCTTAGTTCTGAACCTGCAGACTTCCAGCTCTCCAAAACCCACACAAGTTCTAATCTGTCAATCAGTCTTATAGAAGCTTTAACATGAATATGTTTTTATTTTTCTAGGAATTTGAATTTACATCATGTAATGAATTAAATTACAATTTCTGGGATCCAACTCTAACTGTTCTCATTCAGTAGATATGCATTTGAAGACCCACATATGCATTTGAACTTGCATCGTGTCCAACCAGACTTAGGTTTCATCTCAGAGGAGGTGATTTCTCATACACTGGTACCGAAGACTTGCTGGGGAATCCAAAAATTTAGTCTAGTACAAGGGCTTTAAGAAATCTCCAACCTTGGAGGCATGTGTGACAGTGGGACTAGGCAGGTCAATTAGAATTAATGCCAATCAAGCTTGAAGGAGTGCAGGGTGGATATAGAGATCAAATAAGGTAGGGAATTCTAAGTCACAGTTCTAGTCAGACAACTTTCCAATTAGGAGAAATCAGTGAGATCTGTAAATGTTGATGGTTTCAAATACAGTCTGCTATCTCTGCCTTGCTTCTTACTCCTTGCTGTGTGTGGGTGGAGCTGAGCTCATAGGTTATGTTTGGCAAAGGGACTTCAAAAGCCTGTAGATGTGCTGTGTCTTTACAGAAGAGGGGGTTGTCAATGTTAAGTTTTACCTTAGCAGTTGCTCCAAACGATCAATAGAAGAATCTGCGTATTGTTGGCTGAGAGAAACAGGTAGGAAAGTGATACAATCCGCTTCTATTTCCAACTAAGATGATGGTAATGAGCTTCACTACATTCTAATTACTGATTTCTGCCTGGAGGAATGTCTTGACTTTTCCAATTAACAGTAATTGAATATGTTATTGTTTATTCTTTGTTCTTTTTTTTGGCTCATCCAATTACTGTGCACTGCTTTCATTTTCTTGGCCCTGAAAATTGCTTCCATTTTTTCTTTAGGAGATTTTTCTTAGATCTCATCCTATTATAAAGAATTTCCGGTTGTGTTTCTAAATCGTGGCTAAAAGCTTTGTTTGGTGGCATTTATTAAAAGCACAGTTAAAGCATTGTCTACTATTTGCAAAATAATAGAAGTTGCAAAATAGCGTTTTTAATTTTTTTAAACAAATCATTTTTATCTCTTTAAACTATTACCAGGACAAGGCACAACATGCAGTTTAAACTAGATTGTATCTCCTTTGCAAACCAATGGCTTTGAAACTGATCTCCTTTGCTGATTAATCAGTCCAAGAGCTATTCTGCCCTTCCTGACTTTTACACTATATGACTCAATCTACCTAAGCAACTTGGTGATTTCACCCTGTTTGTGAAATATTGTATAAAGAAACCAATCACAGCCATATTTTCCCAGGATATCACCTTTTATTAAGTAACAAGTAATCGATATTATTGTAATTAGTGTATTCCACACTGCACTTGCAATTTATACCCCATAGCTTGCTCTATTGTAAGCTTTTATAGTTCATAATTTGCAACTATTAAGTTTAAATAACTTATTTTCTTTTTCATTCTCTTCCCTCCTCTCTTTCTTTGCTATGTTCTCCCACTCCTTCTCTTCCTCTTCTTTGTCATCTTCCTATTATTATTCCAAGGTTATTATATGTATCTCAAGCTGTCCTTGAACTCATGATCCTAAGGCCTTCTCCTCCAATGTGCTGGCATTATATGACTGAACCACAATAGCTTGCTAACCATAAACTAACCGCTTGATGGCAGAAAATTTATACCATTAATTGCCTCATAATATGAAACAAAAATCTAGGGTACGAGTAGTATTCCAACATCAAAGGACTAGTATATTCCAGTACCATTCTTTCATCAATGCACTGGCTACTTTTGTAGCCTTGAGTACAAAATTAAGCAAAAAAGCAACCTAAAGTTTAATGGTTAATCTACAACTTCACAGAAAACATTCCATCGCTACACTGTGGACTGTCCGATGGGCTGATCAATTGTCTGATAGTAGGAATGTAGAACAGATATATTTGTAGCCATTTTCCTAGGCTCACTGAAAAAGTTTCATACCCTAATGGTCAAAGTGCAATTTTTAAAATCACTCTATTAACAGAACCCATCAGCAGTTTATTACAAGTAATTTTTGTTAGCAGGCACATAACTTTCATCCCAGGATTTGGCAGGCAAGGGGCAGGTGGTTCTCTAATACCCAGGCCAGTCTGGTCTACAAAGTGAGGCTCAGGATATTTGAGGATACACAGAGAAACACTTTCTCAAGAATCAATTCTTATTAAGTTTGTTCTTTGATAATACTATATAATATACTTCTATATTCTAATTGCCCTCACTCCCCCATTCCCTCTTATCTCCTTCCTACCCCGGTGAGTGCCCTGCTCCTCCATCCAATTTCCCTTTTCACACCCATGTTCATTTTACAACAGACTGAGTTTAACCAGGGCCATTGAAACCTGATTGTTTCATCAGTGACTATCCAAACATCGATGAGGACTGCCTATTCCCTAGAATCAATTGGTAGTCAATAAATAGTTCACTATTGAAGGGTAGGGACCTGTGAGTCTCTTTCTGATCCATGATTGACCATTGAAAGGTCTGGTCCTACACAGGCAGCCACAGCTTCTATGAGATCATGCTTGCAATGGGTGTATCTTCCTCAAAAGATAGAATTTTACAGTCTTCCTCCTGGTCTACTAGTCTTCACTCTTTCTGCACCCTCTTCTTTGATGATCTCTGAACCTTAAAGAGGATGATTTAAATGCTTAAACGTCCTGTTTAGGGATAAATGCTCACCTGTCATTTATTGTCCTTACTTTTGCCAGCTATGAGTCTCTGCATTTACTGCTGTACATGGAAAAGAGACATTTCTATTTAAGGTGGAGAGTAACATTTATCTATAGGTATAAATGTAAATATTTAGAATACACTTTGATTCTATATTAATTTACCTATACAAGAGTAGTGATATCCCTATTTCAGGCACAGTCCTCCTTAGCCGTGAGTTTTTAACTATGTTTACAGTGTAGAACTTTAAGTTGAGGCCTCATAGCAGTAATGCTCCCCCCTCCCCTGGGAACCAAGGACCTAACAACTACACATGCATGTACTGAAATGTTGGGGAATTTCCATCTCCCTGAGTCCTTGTGAATGTTCTCCAAATAGAACTCAGTTATTGAATAGGGACAAGATAACCCTTAAGATGTTGACTCAGTTCCTGGTGTTTTGACTCAGTCCCTGGGAAGGGGTCAAAGTAACCCTCAAATGTTTCCTCTTACCTCCCCTGATCTGGCAACCATTCTCCAGCCAATTATTGATAATAGCCCTTTGAATAAGCCAATCATAATAGTTAAAGAACAGACTCCCCACTTGTTTCTGTGTGTTTTTGCTTTAAAAGTAGCCTGTGCCAGCCATTCATGGTCTTTCTGGCTTCTCGAATGCTGAATTAAAGACACTGTCGCGACAGAATTAATAAAAATCCTTACGCTTTTACATAAACTGTGGTGTGAGAGATGGTCTCTTGGGGCAACCCCTCCTGGTAATTGGACTTCAGGGTCCAACAACAGTACTAGGCATTACTTCCCTTCTCTGGACAGGGTTTCAAATTAAAACAGAATGCAGTTGATTACCCATCTAACAGTTATGCCATTATTGCACTAATGTGCACATCTTGCCTAGAAGGTTAGTATTATATTTCATAAAGTCCATAGGTGAATTAAATGATAATGGAGGAATTTTCTCCTCCAGTAGTCTGCAAAGCATCTTCTGGCACTATGAAAGCAAATAGTAAGGAGGAAACTATAATCTCAGTTGCAGCTCAATTTATCTTGCAACAAAAGTATCTGATGTTAACCAGGCACATGCCTTTAATCCCAACACTCGGGAGGTGGAAGCAGGACTCTGTGAGTTCAAGGCCAGCCTGGTCTACAAGAGCTAGTTCCAGGAAAGCCATCAAAGCTACAGAAAAACCTTGTCTCGACAAAACCAAAAAAAAAAAAAAGTATCTGATGTGGTAAGCAATGGAATCTTATCAACTAGTTCTGGTGGGAACCCAAGAGGGGCAGCAAGACCCTCATTGTTTTGAGAGTCTCAGGGTTCTCATTGATGAACAACTAGTAAAAGGTGTCCCATATCTGGCACTGGAATTTTAATAACCTGTGAACGTTAGGAACAACTTGATTTACACACGAAGAATATCTCTATTGAGACCCATTTTTATCAGCTTTTATTTCATTGATTCATTATTGCCTAATAAAATAAATGTAACCTTTGAATAGCTTACTACACAAGAAAAAATACTTCTAATTAGGTGGTATACTTTGTTAGAGGTTATGCATATTGGGATGTCTCAATTTTTTGCCACACACCCTTCTGAAGTGATTAAACAGTTTAACCTACTACAGTAAATCATTGCCTTGTACAACTAAGTTATTTGTAATGTTGCTAGAAACATTCCTATTTCATTCAAATATTCTTAGTAGCTCTTGAGTTAATTTGTGCTTTTGTAAGACTATATTATGAGTGTTGACCTAACTTCAATGTAAAACCATATAATTTTAGGGTAAAAATAATAGATCAAATTGTCCTTTAAAGGGTCTCTTCCCCTTTCCTTTCTCTTTATCTTTTTGTTTTACATTTATTTTTATTTATTTATTTGTGCGCATCAACACATACTTGCCTCTGTCTCTCTCGCTGTCTGTGTGTGTGTGTGTGTGTGTGTGTGTGTGCTCACAAGGATACATGCGGATATGAACTCATCATGCCAATGTGTGCATGTGGAAGTTAGATGACAATTTGTGGGAGTTGGTTCTGATGGGGAACTTCAGTCAATCACACATTCTGCTTAGGGTGTGTCTCCCTGGGGCCACACAAAACAAATAAAAGATCCAGTGCGCTTACCACTTCTTCTATTTTGCCCTCTGGGTCCCAAGATTGCTGGAACCCTGGTTTTGTAAGTTTTCCTTTCTTCTGCTTATTAAAGCTAAATCTTTTATATTAAGGTAGTCTAGTTAATTTTTAACTACCGATCGACCACGCCTTTCATGGTTCTCTCATTTTACCATTCGGATCATGGAAATCAAACATGAGTCATTCGACTTGGCAAGTGCTTTCCTCATAGAGCCATCTTACTGGGTTTGAAATGAATTCAGAACTTACAATTTGAAGAATTATTTCTTCACCTAATCATACTTTTTACTATCCAAGTGACCTTGACCCAATCATTGCACCTATTTCTAAGGCTTTGATTTCCTTCCTATAATGTTGCCTATGCACCTTTCTATCAGGTCTGTGAGGATTAACATGGTGTACAAGTGACAGAGCGTGACACACAGTTAAAAGGGTGATGGCCATAAGTTAACCAAGGAAATTCATATCTTGAACAAGGTATGCATTTATTATTTGAGTGTGAATTTTCCCAGAAAGGAACTGTAGAATCAAAATTAATAAAAGTTAAAATAGTAATGGATACAACATCCTTCTGTTACATAGACATGTCCAGATTTTTTTAGAATATACACCAAATCTCTAGGACATGGCTACATTGTAACACTCTCCTTACAAGATTACTTCTTGTTCTTCTTAGGCATTGAAAGTATAGTTCCTTGTTGATGTAGTGAGAATATACTGATTTCTTGTTGTTCTTAAGACAGGGTCTTTATCAGTAGCCCTGGCCAACCTGATACTGTATTGAATAGGCTGGCCAGGAGTTTACAATGATTATTTTATCCTTCTCTCCTAAGTGTTACTTTGAATATAAACATAACACAATACACTTAATATTAATTTCTCCATTTCCTCTATTCCAAGAGTATTTCATATATCTCCATCATCATCATGCAAAATGAAATTATTGTCTCATTCTGTTATAGAATTTTCTGTATCTGTGTGCCTTTAAACAATTCCTTCCTAACTTGGTGTGTCATTTGTCCTTGTTAAAATGAGAAGCCACAGATGCAGATTTCAGAATTCCTCTTCAGGTTCTCACGTCTATAATCGATTATTATGTCCAAAGATGTATCACTTTAATTGATGGAACCAATTTTCTTAAATGTCTTCGGCATCCAATATCTATTTACATGTATAAAAATTCTACTTCAAAAGACAAAATAGGAGCAGGAAGAAAGCTTTTATTCTGTTAGTGTTCAGTAATATTATTCACTTCCAAAAATTGTGATGTCTGCGTATTTTCTCAAGTAAGTGAAGAGTAACCATGGCAACATAGGTTAAATTGACTATTGCTCTATAGTAAAGTGTCAAGTCTTTACAAATTCCTTTACTGAAGCAATGATATTGAAGTAAGAAAGCTATGATTCATTTCTCAGTTAAAATAAATACAGTAAGTTAGGTAATTTGAATGGAGTATTCAAAAATTCTGTAACAGATTGTATAAGGGTTGCAGATGAATCTAACTCTCAGCAAAACCAGATTACAATTTCTATGTGCCACTTTGTCTATACCACTTAAATTAAATGGTTTGAGATCGTGCAAAATGTGATATTCAAGAATGGATTCATATTGCAAAAGTTTATTATAACTAAAAGTGAAATCTGGCCAATTTCTCAAGTGATTAAAGTCAAGACATATTTTCTTAAATTCTAACATTAATATTACTAAAAGTTTTGGGTGGAATGATGCACAGTATGTGGGAAAAATGCCGAATAGCCAATTTAAAAAATAATTTTAAAAAACTACTTCTAGGAGGTGGTCCCAACTGGTCTCCCAACTGGAAAGCCCTGGTGTCTAGGCCCTAGACATTCAGGCATATCAGGTTCCTCTCCCCGACCTATTGCAGCAGGGGCCCCAAAGTCACAGGCCTACACTGATTGAAGGAATAATTAATACCTGTACCTATAAGTATCCCAAACACAGATGGGTAGACACCAATTTAAGAGTACATCAAACATCAAAAAAAGCAATATAGCACCACCAGAATCTATGATTCTACAACAGCAAGATCTGAACATCCCAATGCAGATGAAGCAAAAAAATGACCTTAAAATAATGTTAAGAAGATGATAGATACTCTTTAAGAAGAAATATAAAATCCCCTTAAAGAAATTAAGGAAAAGACAAGAAATGGAAGAGATCATTAAATCATTTAAAGAAAATCAAGAAAGCCAAGAGGAAAAAAAATCAGACAAGTGAATGAAACACTTCAAGACTTGAAAATTGAAATAGAGGCAATAAATAAAAACCACAAACCCAGAGAATACTGGAAAGAGAAAATCGAGTAAATGAACAGGGACTACAGATGCAAGCATGACCAGCAGAATATGAGAGTTGGAAGAGAGAATCTCAAGCACTGAAGATATGATACAAGAAATGGATTCATTGGTCAAAGAAACATTAAATCCAAAAAAGCCTAACACGAAACATCCATGACATCTGGGACACCAAGAAAAAACCACCTCAAAGGCACAGAAAATACATTCAACAAAATCATAAAAGAAAACTTTCTCAACCTAAAGGAGGGCATGCCTATGAAGATATAAGAATCTTACAGAGCACCAAATAGACAGAACCAGGAAAATAGTCCTCTGTCCACATAATAATCTAAACACTAAGCATACAGAATAAAGAAAGAATATTAATAGTTGTAAAGAAAAAAGGCCAAGTAACATATAAAGGCAGACATATCAGAATAATATCTGATTTCTCAGTGGAGACTCTGAAAGCCAGAAGGACCTGGACAGATGTTTTGCAGACAATAAGAGACCACAGATGTCAACCCAAATTACTATACCTAATAAACCTTCAATGACCATAGACAGAGAAAATAAGATAAAAACCAGATTTAAACAATATCTGTCCACAAATCCAGCAATACATAAAGTACTAGAAGGAAAACTCCAACTCAAGGGAAGTTAGTTGCAGCAACAAAAATACAGGCAATAGATAAATAATCTCACACCAGCAAAACCAAAGGAGTAAAACACACAAACTTTACCACCACCACCACCACCACCACCACCACCAACCCCAAAAAGTAACAGGCTATTAATATCACTTAATATCAATTGACTTAATTCACCTATAAAAAGGCACAGGTTAACAGAATGGACACAAAAATAATAGAAATACACTTCAACTTTGAAGAAAGACAGTACCCTACGGTAAAGGGTGGGGAAAAGATTTTCCAACCAAATGAACCCAAGAAACAAGCTAGGATAGCTATGCTAATATCTAACAAAATAGACTTCAAACTAAAATTAATCAAAATAGATGGAGAAGGACATTTGTAGAAAAGAATGGTGGGCTGTGTTACCGGCGCCTGGCTAGCTTAACCCCCGAAATAATTACACAGAAACTGTATTCATTTAAATACTGCCTGACCCATTAGTTCTAACCTCTTAATGTGGGTGACAGTTGTGTGGCTTGGTCTGTTTGTGGGGCCCTTGGCAGTGGTACCAGGATTTAATTGCAGTGCATGAACTGACTTTTTGGAGCCCATTTCCTTTGTTCAGCCTTGATGCAGGGGGACAGGACTTAGTTCTACCTCAACTTGGTATACCAGGCTTAATTGACTTCCCATGGGAGGACTTACCCTCGTTGAGGAATGGATGGGAGTGAGTGGAGGTGAGGGGAAGTTGGAGGAGGGGAAGGTGGTATGTAAAATAATTCTCTGATTTCTTTCTCAGCTTCTTTATTATTTTTATATAGGAGGGCTACTGACTTTTTTGAGTTGATTGTGTATCCTGCCATAGTACTGAAGGTATTTGTCAGCTGTAGGAGTTCCCTGGTATTTTTGGGGGTCACTTATGTATACTATTATATCATCTGCAAATAGCAAAAATTTGACTTCTTCCTTTCCAATTTGAATTCCCTTGACCTCCTTTTGTTGTCTTATTGCTCTAGCCAGAATTTCAAGAACTATGTTGAATAGATCTGAAGAGAGCCTTGTCTTGTTCCTGGCTTTAGTGGAATCACTTTGAGTTTAAAAAAATAGAACCACTTCTAGAAATCACTGTGGTTTTAAAACAGAAGAGTTACATTTGAACAGGTCATTTTTAAATTTTAACTTATACTTGTGTTATAGCAACTTGTTTTACACTACAATTTTATTCTGACAATGTGTGTAAACATATTAGATTGATTCCCAGGATAAGTTAGGGTTTAACACTTTTGGTTGTTTCCTCCATATGATATATTATGAACAATGGAAATAAAAGTCAAGTTACTAATTGTCCTTAGCTACTCTCACTTTCAACTCCACTTTTACTATGAAAACTTAAGATTAAAATCATCTTTTAATGGGTTGGGTTACCCCAAAGTTCTCCCATTTCACTTCTGGTCAGTTCTCATTGTTTTTATTTCTAGGAAAGAATTATTCCCCCATAATATTGAATCTAATTCACCTCTAATGTAACTTGGATCTCTTCAGTATCTTTCTTCCAAACATTGTTTAATCCAATTTTATATTTTAATTTAAGCTCCAGATCATGCTTTAAAAACTACTGCATGGATATTTAGAGGTAAATGTTTCAGATTCTTTAAACTCAAAATGTTTTTCAGTGGGAATCATCAAGGACTTTTAAAACTCCGATGTAAAAATTCACTTGTCCTGATTCCTGCATTGTATTTGATAGACCTATCTACTACTTTTTAAAATCAGTTTTCACTAGCTGTTGAACCATTATTGCAAGTACAGTTTGAATCCTTCCTCTCCTATATTGATATAATAGTGATATATGCCCTCTGTTTGTGTTCACATTATTTTAATCCAAGCCCTCATTCTTCCTTTGCTAATATTACAGCAAAAGCCTCTTAACTCATTTCATTCCATTCTCATTATCTACAGTTCATTCTTCATACTACCACTAAAGGGACCTTATTAAAAATTATATTTATTTACTTTTGTGTGTCTGCTTGTGCATGTTTCTATGACAACACACATAGAGGTCAGAGTAAAATTCGTGGGTGTCAATTCTATCCTTCCATCAAGTGGAACCCTAAGGGCATTGTCAAACTTGGGTCATCAGACTTGGCAGAAAGCACCCTTAACTGCTGAGAAACCTTGTTACTCCCAAAGTGATCTCTCTCTCTCTCTCTCTCTCTCTCTCTCTCTCTCTCTCTCTGTATTTCTCTGTCTCTTGTGTATGTCTGTGGATTTCTGTTTATCTATCTGTTCCCTATTGTTTCTGTTTTCATTTTTAGTTATTTGAATAATATGTAAGTGATTCTTTGAAAATTACATGTGTATATACAATACATCTTTATTATATCTGCTCTGACTCCCGTTTACAACACATCATTCTCCCCCACTTCACTTCATGGCCTTTCTTCTATAACTCACTGAGTCAAGTTAGTGCTGCCTATATGAGCATAGCAGTGATGCCGTCCACTGGGGCATGGGTCAGTTATCAGTGGCTACATTTAAAGTGATCTCTGAGTTTAGGATTTTAATATCAAGCACCAACTTCAACACTTTTTCTTAATCCACAGAATAAAACCATATCTTCTCATCTTTGTAATACTTATCTCAATTAACTACAGTCTTCTTTTCATTTTTATCAAAATTTAATGACTTTATTTTTGTTCTTAAAAAATAATGCTGGCATGCCCCGGCAGGCTCGTGACATGCCCTGGCAGGCTCGCAAAACAGCCTCTAGTCTGACAAGGACAGCTGTGGGTCCCTGCAAGGTCCTCAGGGTGGCAGGCTGGTCCTGCCATGTGGCCCAGAGAGTCAGGCGGGCAGGTGTGGCAGATAAAAGGCTCACAGCACATAGTAAATAGACATAAGGCTAAACATAAGGGTAAACATTTATTACTTAAAGAAGAAGGAGAGGAAGAAAGGCAGAAATAGAAAAGAGGACAGAGAGAGGAAAAACACGTGTGCACACACCAGGAGAGAGGGAAAGAAGAGGTTAAGATGGTGACCAGGGGGTCAGAAGTGGCTGGGAGTGGGCGTGGCTTGCCCTTAAAGGGACCAGACCCAAAGGAGTAACACTTATGACCTTTTAAATTTCAGTTCCTCCATGAAGACCTTTAAATCGATTTAGTTGTCAAACAAAGCAATAGATTTTATTATGGCATTTTCATATATATATTTCATTATAGTTTGTATTTCTCCTTCTACCCTATTGTTATATTTATTTTTTCTGGCAATTTTACTCTATGAAATATTGTAAGCTTAGTAGAATAATTATTTAAACATTGAGGGTAATTTACAAATAATTCTATGCAAATGTTCAGTGTTTGGTAAGTAATAATTTACTAAAACATTGTGAAGTTTTCTTTGGATAACAGATCTTTTGACAAGTTCACAATTCAGCATCCATTCATTTCTACTTTATGTCTTGAAAAGAAATAAATGGATACATGGGGATCTGGCATTCTAAACTTGTATTTATGCTCAAACTATGTATCTGAGTGCATGTGAAATGGCTTAAAAACTTTGTTTCTACACAAATTGTCAAAGATGAATTGAGGCCCCAAAGAAGCTCAGTAAATTTTCTTCAGATCTACCTTCATCATTCATCTAACTCACTATCATCTATTATAAGTAGAAGTTTCTATCCCACCAACTTCCAAATAAACACACTGAGACTTAATATTACTTATAAATACTCAGTCAATAACTCATACTTATTACTAACTAGCTCTTACATTTGAGTTAACCCATATTCCTTATTTATGCTCTGCCATATGACAGTACCTTTATTAGCACTGCACATTCATCTCCTGCTCCCTGATCACTTTCTGGCAACTCCTGACCCCACCTTCCTCCTTCCTATCACCCTTAGTTTAGTCAACCCACCTATACTTTCTGCCTGCCTACTGGCCAGTCAGAGTTTTATTAAACCAATTTGAGTGACAAATCTTTACAGTGTACAAGAGAATTATTTCACAGAATTTACCCCTTTTTGTCTAATTAAAAGGAAGGTTTTTTAACTTCAATATAGTAAGTATATATACAACAAAACAGTTACCAAGTAAGAATTATAGTTACAATATCTAGTCTATTTGTATTTGACAAAATTATGAAAAATATTCTATTATCTATTTTATCTTTGCAAATCTCAAGTTTTACATCTAATTTACCATTTTATCATAATTAAGGGACTCTATAATTATAACTATCTCGTCTTCAACTCAATGAAAAACCCCAGAAGGGTAAAATGTTACTTAATGATAAGGGTATCAAGCTTGTGAGAAAGAAGAAAAAAGGTTGGGCAACGAAGACACTGAATGGAGTTTGTTCTATTTATGGCAAAAGCTAGCCATGTGGGCAATTAAATGCCTTTGCCTCAATTGCTGCTAGTATACTGCCCAAACTTGACCAACAGGACACAAGAAAGGTAACTGCTGAGCTTTGCCAAGAGAAGGTAGAAAATTCCTCCAAAATTATGTTTTACTGGAAAATCTGCCAGATATTCTAGTGGGATGCTCCAACATTACAGAGAAACCTTATGTGATTGTCTAGGCAGGAAGCTGTTTCTGTCATTTCTCACATCTTTTGGAAGCCCCTTGCTTGCACTGCCTGCTTTCTCAGGTATAATATTACTTCCTTTTTGGGTATTTGATGGAGTTGGAGACTAGATATAATTATAATTATCTTAGTTTTGATAAAAAGGAAAATTAGATTTAAAACTTTAAGCTCACCAAGATAGAATAGGTAATTAAATATTTTCTTTAATTTTTTCAAATACAAATAGACTAGATATTGTAATTCCTACTTGATAACTGTTTTCTATTATCTGTAATTTTACTATGTTTAAGCTAAAACCTTTCTTTTTGATTAGATAGAAAGAGGGAAATGCTTTGAGATAACCCTTCTGTATGCTGTGATTATTTGTTGCTTTTACTGGTTAACAATAAAAGCTGTTTTGGCCTATAGAAAGGCAGAATATCGCTAGGCAGGAAAGACAAACTGAATACAGAAATAAATAAGGGTGTAATCAAGAGAGACACAACAACTGCCCAAGAAACAAGATGCCACCAGACAAGTAAAAGCCACGGCCATGTGACAATACATAGATTAATAGAAATGGGTTCATTTAAATGTAAGAACTAGTAATTAGTAAGCCTGAACATTCTGTAAACAATATTAAGGCCAAGCATTCTGTAGTCAATATTAAGCCTCTGAGTGATTATATAGAAGTGGCTGCATTACTTGATGAGAGAGAGAAACCTCTGTTTACAATCCATCTTGCTCTAGTCTTATATTTCAGGTCATGGTTCTACTTTGCCAATGGTAAATTCTACCCTTCACCCTAACTCCTATACGGAATGTTTAGTTGAATTTTTATATTTATGTTTTCCATCATGTTGTCATCCCCCCAGATGGTGTTATTCAGTACCATGAAGAGCAAAGTGCAGATCTATATATTCTTGGAATTACAGGTCAGGTACAACACCTTCAACTTGATGAAGGACAGAGTTCTAATAGTCAGCCTGATTTAATGAATATTTTGTAGCCTCAAAACCAAATTTCAGTGCCAAAAAATTTTCAAACATCAGAAATCATTACAAAAAATTGTAATAATTATATTAATGATGTGTTAAACTGAGGCAAAGGTTTCAGAAATAGAAGTTTAACAAGATGGTGATGATGACAGTGGGGGAAGTTATATCGCTTCTATGTATAATTTTTTTTGTCAAATTATTAGGGATGTTGTAAGAACTAAATATAAAGAAATAAAAGCACCTGCAAAGCAAGGAAAATTATCTTAATTGACATCATGAAGATAAATAGTAACATTTTTTTTAAAAAAATAAAATCTTTGACAATTTCCAGAATGAATAATTTCTTAATTTCCTGCAGGACTTGGAATGGCTCAGTAGAGCTCGTTGCCGATGCTGACTGTTGCCATTTTTCACTTCCAATCTTGCCTATCACACCATAACTCTGATTTCTTACAAATGCAAAAATAGCTGCCTTTATATTTCATGTCTTCTTTCCAATACCCAGACTAATACAACATAGTGACATGAATAATAGCCAATCTGGCATAGCATGCACTGCACCTCATAGCATGATTCATTGATACAGTTTTGGGTAGTGCAATGCCTCTTGATTTGAAGTTTGGAGGTCTATGGTTTCCTTCAATATTGACTTTAAACATGCTCTGTCAATATTCTAATGCATAGTGCCTTTGTGCTGAAGAATGTTCTTATTCTGAAGAACAAGAACTCTATAATTCAACATAGAGCTATGCTTTTCACTTGAATTTAATCCTTTCTTTGTGTTCCTGCCCTTATATACATCAGGAATAATGGACATCCCACAATTTACACAGAATTTGTTTTACAAAGTATTCCATCACATTTCCTTCATTCCTTTTCTTTTCTTTTTTAAAAAAGAGCTACTATTTTAAGTAAATTAAAAGACCATCATCAATGGTGTTGCTGAGGGCAATCCTAATCATAGCTTTTCTACTTATAATTTTACCCCCTCTCCCCCAGCATTTCCTGGGAGGGTCTTTCTTCAGATCTGAGAGACATTCTCTTTGTTCTGCAAAACTAATAATTTTTATATCCTTATACATTAAGTCAAAAATCTATGAAGAATTAGTACTATTTTTAACTGGACTATAGCTAAATTTCTCACAATAGAGCAACCTGACCAAACATTGACCTAAATGCGCATGCAGACCTGTCATCGCAGTTCAAAATTTTGGAATTTAAAAGTTATGTGAGATGCCAGTGAGAACTGAAGCTGGTGAAGATGGTACCCACAGCATAACTTTAGAATTATCTTTATCTCAGTTTCAAATAGAGGCAGAATCAAGCTCCTCCCTTCCTCCCTCTCTCCTCCCTCCATCAAGGCTGAACAAGGCATCTGACCATAGTGTATAGGTTCCAACGAGCCACCTCATGCATCAGGAACAGGTCCTAGTCCCACTGCTAGGGGCCCCACAAAGGACCACGCTACACAACTGTCACCCAGATGCAGAGGGCCTAAGCAAAAATGTTAAATCTCCCCATTCTTTCCAGTCTGTTTGGGGAGTGGCAATAGGTGAGCATATCCGTCCTACACTGTGTCTGCTGGATGCCAAGCCAGAGGTAGAGCTTATGAATGAAAAGTATGAGATTTTTAGTTAGTTACCTCTGCACCAGTCTCCAACTTCCTTTCCTAATCTCATGAGGTGGAGCACATTCTTTATTTTATGCCTTCCTAATTGGAGACTTGTGATTATTGTATTTCTGGTCATACTTCCCCATATGACATGTAATCAAAGGAAAAATGAAAGCTAATTTTGTTATTATGATTACAAAACCTCTAGCACAGAGCCTAGGGCCAGTTTCCTTTTCTTTTACTCATTTTAATGTATTTTGTAGTAGTTACATTATACTATTTTGATATCATTCATGTAAAATGAACAAGTTCTCAAGTTCTAATAGATGTGTCCAGCCATAACATAAACACCACATACAGAAAACTGGATATTTTCATCATCTTCAGGAGGCTACTCCACTCATTTTCCCATCTGTCCCTATCCTGACCCTAGACCAGAAAACTGCTACTGCTTTTGTTATTATACCTTAACCTGATTTTTCTAAAATTTAGTAGACATGGAATAAAATTATGTATGCTTATGTCTATATTTTTCACTCCATGTGTTCGAGGCCAGCCTGGTCTACAAGAGCTAGTTCCAGGGCATGCTCCAAAGCTACAGAGAAACCCTGTCTCAAAAAATCAAAAAAAATTAAAATTAAAATATAAAAATAAGTAAATAAATAAAAATAATCAACTTAAATTAACTGGGTTCACAGACGCTCTAAGTAGTGCAGCCAATGGCAAGTGAGTGACTGAAGAAGACTACTTCAGTAAATCCCTCCTCAGGATAACTCACAGAATTTCTCTGCTATTCTTATACTACAGGCACCAGGTAGAAATAAAACACATACCAACATATTCACTATTACATGAAGTGGATTTTCCTGACAATTTTTTGAACCCAAATATATAAATAGAACCTATCCAATTTTGGAAACCTTTGCTAGAGAGTAAAATTGTTGAATGTCATGAGCAGAGAACTGACCCAAATAAAAATGTGTTGTAATTACATTAACCTGGTGAAACATACAGATTGCTTTGCAGCAAGGAGAAAACTGAAGGCAGAGAGAGCAGTTAAAGGTTAAGTTTGTTTTTATTTCCATATTTTAATTGACATTTAAAGTGCTATACACTCACAGCAAGTATTTTAAATAATAATGTGCATAAATTCCTCCTCCCTTCCTCAACTATCAGATGAATTCCTTACAGCTAACAAATGTTAGCAATTTAATGTCCATCATTATGAATAATATAGAAAATGTAAAATTTTCTCTAGTCAAATTATGTCTTTTGTTTTTGATTTTATTAAAATATAATTAAACATGTATTTTATTTTTTGAGAAGTTTATATATGAATACCATATTCACATTATTTCTATGCCTATCTTGTCCCTCCTCAAAGTCTTCTTGTGTCCTGCCCCAACTCCCTCCCAAATTCATGAGCTCTTCTTTATTATTATCTCTATATATCTTAATATAGAGAGTATATATCTGCTTTATTGGAACAGCAAGATGCCCCAGTCTTTCCATGGGATGAAGGTTGAGCACATTTAGTGAGGTTGATACACACACACACACACACACACACACACACACACACACTCATACCGCTATATACATGCAAATATCCCCAAGCCAAAAAGAACGTAAAGAAATGCTCCATCAGGCTCCAGTTTTCTCCTCTCTGCAGAGCGATCGGTATAGTAACAGCAGGTTATGTAATATATATATATATATATATATATATATATATATATATTAGCTTGGTGTTACATACCGATCACTTTGCAGCGAAGAGAAAACTGGAGGCAGAAAGATCAGTTATATATATCCAACCATATAACTATAATGCATGCTAAGTCCATTTAGTGTTGTGTCTAGGGCAGATCACTTGGGATTGGATAACCTATTGGGGGCTTGTTCCCAGAGAAGACTGATTCTCCCTCTTTTAGCAGTCCTTAATGTTCCATAGAATTTCATTTAGGAGCCGGGCCTTGTGAGATTCCCTCTATGCATGTGAGAATGTTAACAGGTGGGGTCATTGTGCAGGTCTTGTTTAGTCAGCCATACTGTTAAGATTTTACACGTGCAGCTCTCTGTCATATGTAGAAGACACTATCTTACAGCAAAGATCCTTTTACAATCCTTTTTTCCCTTTTCTATGATGTTCTCTGAACCTTAGATGCAGGGGTTGTGTTGCAGATGGAGACGAAACCCCCATAGACCTTCATTCGCTGTATTGTGACCAGTTCTGAATTCTTTGGTAGTCTCTATTTACTACAAAAAGAAACCTGTTTGATGAGAGATAAAAATTACTCTTATCTGTGGCTCTAATAGATACTTAGAATGCAGTTGGAAATTATGCTGGCTTGACAAAGTAGCTATAGTTGGTACTTCTCTAGGGTCCAGGGTCTCACCAGTCACAGGTAGTTGGCTACATTTCCAATACCAGATATGAACACCCTCCTACTGAGACATAGTTAAGAAAAAACACCAATGATAGTCTATGCTGGAGAGGATGTGAAGTGAGGGGAACACTCATTCATTGTTGGTGGGAATGCAAACTTGTGCAGCCACTGTGGAAATCAGTGTGGCGGTTTCTCAGGAAACTGGGAGTCAACCTCCCTCAGAACCCAGCAATTCCACCCTTGGGAATATACCCAAGAGATGCCCTATCATACTACAAAAGCATTTGTTCAACTATGTTCATAGCATCACTGTTTGTAATAGCCAGAACCTGGAAACAACCTAGGTGCCCCTCAATAGAAGAATGGTTAAAGAAGGTGTGAAACATATACACATTAGAGTTTTACTCAGCGGTAAAAAAACAATGACATCTTGAATTTTGCATTCAAATGGATGGAAATAGAAAACGCTTTACTGAGTGAGGTAACCCAGACCCAAAAAGAGGAATATGGTATGTACTCACTCATAAGTGGATTCTAGCCTTAATTAAAGGTCTTTGAGCCTATAATTCGTGATCCTAGAGAAGCTAAAAAAGAAGGTGAACCTGAAGAAAATCATATAGTTATCATCCTGGATATTGGAAGTAGACAAGATGGCCAGCAAACTTGGGTGCCCGGGGTGGGGGAGATTGGAAGGAAGGGGAGATGGTTAGAGAGAAGGGAGTAGGGGAGGATTGGGGAAAGCTTGGGGGAATGCGATGGGAGGGAGGGAGGGAGGGAGGAAGGATGGATATGGGAGCAGGAAAATATATATCTCAACTAAGGGAGCCATTTTAGGGTTTGCAAGAGACTTGATTCTAGAGGGGGTCCCAGGTCCAAGGAGAGATCCCCAGATTGTTCCCTGGACAGCAGAGGAGAGGGTGCCTGAACTGGCCTTGGCCCATAACCATACTGACGAATATTTTGCATATCACCATAGAACCTTCATTTGGCGATGGATGGAGATAGAGACAGAGTCCCACATTGGACTTAACTCCCTAGGTCCAAATGAGAAGCAGAAGGAGGGAGAACGTGAGCAAGGAAGTCAGGATCAGAGGGAACCTTCATCCGATGATGGATGGAGATAGAGACAGAGACCCACATTGGAGCACTGGACTGAGCCCCCAAGGTCCAAATGAGGAGCATAAGGAGGGAGAATATGAACAAGGAAGTCAGGACTGCGAGGGGTGAGTTCACCCACTGATACAAGGAAACTGATCTAATAATGAGAGCTCACCAAGGCCAGCTGGACTGGGACTGAATGAGCATGTGATCAAACCGGATTCTCTTAATGTGACTGACACGAGGATTGTCTGAGAAGCCATTGATAATGGCACTGGGACTTGTTTCGTCTGCATGTTCTGGCTTTTTGGGATCCTAGTCTGTTTGGATGCTCACCTTCCTGGACCTGGAGGGAGAGGGGAGGAGCTTGGATTTCCCACAGGGCAGGAAACCCTGACTGCTCTTAGGACTGGAGAGGGAGGAGGTGAGGGAGGACGGGGAGGAGTGGGAGGGTATTGGGAGGAGGGGCGGAAGTGGAAATTTTTATAAAAAAGAAAAGAAAAATTAGATGGTTCTGGGAACACACTCCCAAGATGTTAGTGCTGTTATTGCATCCTTGTGTGACTTTTGTCATGATGGTCACTGTTATAGTTCCTAGATTTTGCGCTGAGTAAAAGTTTTAATTGTTTTGCTTCCTTGGCAGCTTACATAGCATTTTCAGAAGCACAGAGATAGTTCGCAGGGAGGATTCTGTAAGGTCAGATCCAGCTTGAATCTTTTGAGTCTTGCATCTGAAGTGTGGTGTCTTCATCAATATGCTCTTACCTCCAAGTTCTGGTATTCAACCAAGAATAATGGCAATAGCCTATATTCTCTTGGATTCACCTAATGAACAATTTGAAGGAAAGATTATCTTGCCTTGCACTGAGGTTTTTGTTAGAAAGTCTATGGCTCATGGTGGAGCATTAGCATCCCAATTGGCCTAACTTCAATTAAATTACTTATATGTGTATACATACATACTAATCAATATTATATATGCATTTTATGTAAGCTCAAATTGTCTCCCTATGGATTTTTCAGTCATTCGTAGTGCATATACTTTTCTATCCTTGTTAGGAATACTGTAATATACATGTGTGTATATACATCCCACAGAATTCATTTAGTTTTCAAAAGCAAAATTTTTCTAGGTGAAAGTATATGTCAGATTACAATATTGCAGAATGAACTTCCGTATAGAACAGTCATTTACTTATGCATAAATTTGTAAATTGGCAGTTTGGACAGGGTTCATGTAGCTTGGTTTTTCTCTGTTGCACCAGATGCTTCTTGGAAGTATTTATGCATTTTGAGGTTTTTGGTGGATTGGCTGGGGCTAAACTGGTCTCAGATGACCTTTCTCACCATGTGAGAAGGCCTCCTTTTCTTTCTACATGGTCCTTTTTCTTTGTTTTCTCATTGCCAAAGACATTAGGACACGTTTGCTCACAAAGCTCTTCAGACTCAAGTGAGTGAGATCCAGAGGCTGCAAAACCTCTTAAGACATAGATGTGATACAGTGCCAATTCAAGTAAGTCACTCTTTGATGGAAGGTGGCACAAAGTGGCATTGCAAAGACATGCACAGAATGAAAGAATATTGCAGAAATGATTACCTTTCAAAACAAATTTTCACCAAATATGTGACCCTCTTTTATTTTGGGACATTGTTCCAACTGTGAGAATATTTCAACACTCAGAACAATACATATAAGAATGATGGGAGATATGTAAAGGAAGAGCCTAAAGAATGTGTTAAATGACTCAAAACAGAGCAATAGACAATACTTATATATTATTTTAGTGTGCACAATTAGTCCCCATTGCCCATACTTTGACTTCTGTATAGGAAAAACTGTTTTGTCTTATGCCCTCCTGATACACATATTCCCTTTATTACCAGGCCTAAGATGTTTGCTCACCACTAATAATACGATTATCTTTTTCCCCTATGGTTGTCCATTTTGTTTTTGGAAAGGACAGCTACATGGATGTTTCTTAGCAGAGCAAAACTTTTCATCCGTAAAACATCACCTCTGTAGAATGGTCCAAGCCTTTCTTTGCCATAAGACACTGAACAATTAAAGTTGATTGCCATGTTCTTCCTTAGCCTTTCTTCATTAGATGAAACATTCCAGGACCTTCATCAGTTTTCTCTTTTCAGAACCCTTTCATCACATATATCATCTCTATAAAGAACCATAAGTAGAAATGCACTCATTGGACAATTCTACTTTTAAATATACTATGTGAAAATACAGAATGTAACACAGTACACAATGCTGGTATGGTTGGTATATAGCAAAGCAAACCTGTTGTATTATTGCTTTATCTTAGACATTTAATTTTGAGTAATGCAAACCAAGAGTGCATCAGCCTTTTGAGAAACTAGCTTTGTAGTTTACCAATTTCTATGACCCCCCCAACCAAATATTAAACATCATAAATTGTCTCAACCTATTTTCTTAGCTTGTTTATTGGGTTTTGAGGCAGTGTGTAGATGGCTATGTAGTTCTAGTATGCCTGAAACTCTTTATGTAGATTCGGCTGGTCTCAAACTTGTAGCATTCCTTCTCCTGCTGCCTCACAATGCTGGAATTAAAGGTATTTGCCACTGCATCCAAACAATACTTTCATGTGCCTCTCCTAACACCATGCTAGTAGTGCTCTAAAAATTCTGACCTTCCAAACCAAGATCTTTACATCACTCTCATTGTGCAATTGTTCATCTGTAAAATTGAGCTTAGTGGACTGTTGTTCATCCTCTTAGAGAGTATTATCATAAATACTGGGCTATTGGATTACTAAATGATAATTTATGCACTGTAATAGAACAGAATAAAACACAAGATGCCCTCCAAAATTGCTGCACCTTGTTTTATATACTGAGACATCTTTGATTGCTTCATGATTTTAGGATGAAGAGTTTCCACACTAAGAGAGCAATGGGCCAGGCAGAAACTGAAGTGTTGCTTGCATCCTACTTTTTCTAAAGATAGAGAACGCCCAATTTTCAGTGTCCTAAACATCAAAGCAAAATTTGGAATTAGGCATTAAGACTACCATATTAGTATAGCGGTATAAGAATATAATATTTAAGAAATCATACATATTTAGAGTACCATGAGAAATAATATGTGAGTTTGATTCTCCTGAGAAAGTTGTGACTTGCAAATGTTTAAAACATAAGACAAAATTCATATGTATTAAAAAAACTATTGTGAGTGAAATGTAATTGCACTTTAATATTATCTTTAGCAGAAACTATCTTTGTTCAAAGTATTTGCCAGTCTTTTCTATCTTGGAGAGGAGCTACTGTACCAAGTACTGTACTGCTTTATTATTTTTATCATGCCAACAGTGTCAGTATTACTAATCACATTGACACAGGGGAAAACAGAAGCTTGAAAGGTTACATAACTTCCTTTGTGTCAGAGAGCAAAAATTAACAGAGCAATAGATACTGAAGGCAAGTTGTTCAAAATGAAAAACAACAACAAAAAACCTGTGTTTGATCTAATGCCTACCTCCATCATTGTTTTTATCATCATCCAAATGACATCATTTCACTACTTTTATAGTTAACAGCAGAGCTCTTATGAAGCATTTTTTCCCTTAAAGTGCTAGAAAAATATAACACAAAGTTATTTGCTTGAGCAGAAAAAAGGGTAAGTAGCAAAACTCAGATGAATCTCAGACAAAATTATCCACATGTATAGCCTATCTGGAAATTTCCTTCAATATTAATCTATTATGATAAAGATGGCTTCTAGGAAAATTATGTTTTCTTTCATTTTCTTTTATTTCTGAGAATATAATATAATATAATATAATATAATATAACAACATCATTTCCCCTTTCTTTTTGTCCCTGTAAACCAATGCTTCTCAACTTGTGGGTCACAACTCCTTCCACAAACCTCTGCCTCTAAAAATAATTACATTATGATTCATAACAGTAGCAAAATTACAGTTATAAAGTAGCAGCAAAAATCATTTTATCGTTGGAGGTCATGACAATATGAGGAACTGTATTAAAGTGTCGCAGCATTGGAAAAGTTGAGAACTATTGCTCTAAACACTTCTGTTTTAGGGTTCTATTGCTGTAAAGAGACACTTGACCACAGCAACTCTTATAAAAGAAAACATTTAATTGGGGCTGGCTTACAGTTTCAGAGGTTTAATCCATTATTGCAGTGGCAGGACGCATGACAGCATGCAGGCAGTCATGGTGCTGGAGAAGGAGCTAGGACTTGTACAGCTGGATCAGTAGGCTTCAGGAAGAGACTATAAATTGCTAACTCTAGCTTGAAATTTTGAGACCTCAAAGCCTGAATTCAGTTACACACCTCCTCTAACAAAGCTGCACCTGCTCCAATAAGGCTACTCCTCCCAATAGTGTCAGTCCCTATAAGCCTTTGGGGGCATTTTCATTCAGGCATTCAAACACTTCATTCAAACCCCACTTCCCACATACTCTTACTTCCTCTCTTTCAAATTTATAGTCTCTTTTTTTATTAATTGTTGGTATGTATGCACACATACTTCTAAACATAACCTATTTAATCTATATAATGTCACTCGTATGCAAGTTTCAAGGCTGACCATTTGATATTGGATAATCAGTTTGTGTGCTGTTCCTTGAAAAAGATTATTTTCTACCTCCTAGCATTCCTTATTTGCTTGTAGTTCATTGAGTTGTTTGCTAGGTTTTAGTACCAGGGATGGTTTACTTATACTGAGTCCAATTAGAGAGTTGTTGGTTATCACAAAGGTATGATGCCACCACTGTACCCTTAGGGTTAACACACCCTGATGGTCATTGTTGTGGTTCATATGCATCATGACTGGGTAGAACTGTTGTTTGCTTCCTTCCTTTGGAATCTTGCATGGTACCATGTGAATTAATCCTTAGAGATGAGGTATTTGGGTCTATTCCAATTCAGAGGCTTCTAATCTCTGCTTCTGGAGTGCACAGTATCTTTGGCAGTAGGGACTTACTTTGTCCTCTGGAGTTGCTAACAATCTTATGAAATAATCAGCTAATCAATTTAGTACCTGGAAAGAAAGTATGTCTCCTGATCTCTGGCTTACAGCTATTCTAATATAAGGTAAAAATTTCCCAGAAGCCCACTTGCAGATTAGGTTTTATTCAACACCAATGACATTAGCTATGTCCCTCAATTTTGATAATTATAGATTCAGAGCAAGTGTCTTGCTGAGAGACATTTTTAAGGCTCCTGATTATGCTTATTAATGTATTCATTGTCTCTACTATTAAATTCTTGTCATGAGCAAATTTTATATACATGTTATAAATGTCCTCATCCAAGTTATTAAAAACTTACAGAACAGGGCCAGCCCACATGCTGCAGTGTGCCACTAGCCAGTTTGTTCTATAATTGCAGTGAAGAATACTCAGAACCTTTCTAGTTGTAGTGAGTGGAAAAAAGCTGAATACAGCAAGCTCTACTGGGCTGTCTGCCTGTACTTCTCGTCCAAAAGAGTATCATGAGAAATACTCAGGTCTGCATTCTCAATTTATCATTTCAAACACTATAATGTTAAGGTGAGTCCTCAGACCAGTGTTCATCTCAATTCCACAAGAAAAGGCATTGCTAATGTAGACACATATTTTGGTGTCCATATAATTTTTTAATTTAAAATGCCAAATTATTTATGTGACAAAGTGAAACAGCCAATGTACACTATTCTTAGCTCAGTCTGTCAGAGCATTTGCATAATATCACAGTGTACTAATTTCAGCTGTTTGCAATAGCAGAACCAGAAGGAGCAAGGCCAGAAAACAGTGGAAGTAGCTGAAGATGCACCAATACTGCTTTTCATTAATGAAAAAGCTTCAAGAATGGCCTCCACAAAATAACACTTGTCACAGCATAAAATGGGTGCTGTCTAAGGAGTATTGATTGATCTCTATTACCCAGGAAATTAGAAAGAGCCATAGTACAAAAATTCATCTTTGTCAATAAAAGAAATCTGTGTTTCTATTGGAAACTATCTCTTTGCCTGACTCCTAGGATGTGGTCATTACAAATGGTATAATTTTGTAGAATTTTTATGTGTTATCTCAGGAAGTTATTCGTTGCAATATGTCTCCAGCAATGACATAAGTCCTACAACAAAGCATATGCTTAATATTAGTAATATCGATAAATTAATAGGTAAGTAAGATTTAGCAAAAAAAATCCTGTATGTAAAGATTCATATACTGTTGGGAATAGCCAATTTTTTATTTTGAATTTATATTGAGGACATAGTATATATTAGGTTTTGAACAAGTGGTAATTATACAGAAAATAGACTATGCCTTCTTATAATTTATAGTTCAGTAAGTGATCAAATGTAAAAGATAGATTCTCTATTCATGATAATTAGTTACTTTAGAATCTAGTTGGGAACAAGGCACGAACACATAAAAATCTAAATGAGACCTTATTTTATTATATCTTATCTATTTATTTATTAGTTTGAGACAGGCTCTCATGATGGAACCCTGGATGGGCACCAGCACTCTCTGTAGCCAAGACTGCTCTCCCTCATTACTTTCCTGCCTTCACCTCCCAAGCACTAGGGTTACAGATGTATTTCACCATCATATCATAAATTAACCTATATGATATAAAGTGTGCCTTTCCTTCTTGTATGCATAGTTCATATGAGCTATAGAGTCTACTTAAAATTACATCAAGTTCCTTTTTTCAATTCAGTTTTGTGAAAACTTTGCAGCTGTCCTTAAATGCAACATTTAAGCTTGGAATTCCTTACTCCCTTGGCTATTTTATTATCACTTTTCAGGATTTTCTTTCCTGTATATTTTAAATCCAAAAGCAAACAGGAAACAAAACAAAGTGTGATCCATGTTATTTACTTTAAAGCATCCCCAAACTTTTTGACCAAGAGCACCAAAACCAATGGTACATACTTCTGAGTTTGTCCACTGTGCCGTCTCATTGCTTTTAATTTAGATGGAGTTATATTTGCATAATGGTTGAGCTGTGAATTTGGCAGGAAATTCCTGAAGAGTTATCTTGGTTCTGCCAAGAGTGGGTTTAATATCTAATAAGCAGATCTCCTTGCAAGGTTGCATTTTTTATCTTTAAGGAGGAAAAAAGCTGTTGTGAGCACTCATAGGTTGACAAAAACTTCTTTTTCTTCCTTCTTTATCAGCAGTAGCATCATTTTCTAGGAGGGGGATATGTCCTTATTTAATGTTCCAAGTTTTCTTTACCACACAGTGCTTATCACAACTATTTAAAGAACTTTGATTGGAAAAGTTATCTTGATACAAGGTTGTAATTTGTTGAAGAGAGCATTAAGCCTTTTTAACATTAGTCAAGCAGAACTTAAACCTTTTGATGGAATTTTTGGAGAACTTACCTAGGCAACCAGCAGTGACGAGCTGCCTTTTGCCAATGACAGTATAACATATAAAATGCCATGATCATATAACACCCAAAATGAGCTTATATAAGACATTAACTTTTAATATCCTAGTATCTGTTAGCCTATAGCTGATGCTTCTGTGATGGTAATACCAGAAAATGAATCATTATAGTCAGACATGATATGTTTGTTAAATGGGTTCATTTTGGCTTAAATCACCCCAAAATTAATGGCCACTTTTAAACTTTGGAAGGAGGGTGGATCTCCAGCATTTTCAATTATTCAGCTTGTTATCTCAGTTGATATTTAGAAACCAAGACTGAGGAATCCATATTGTCAAATCCCACTTACAGAAACACCTGGGTGTTGGGGAATGAAGCATAGCAGGGGTACCATATCATCATAGAAGTATGATTTAAACTGTGATTATGGAACTTTATGACATGTAGGTGTCATTATGATCATTACATTTTCACCTTTTTGAGGGCTTTCCAGAAAAAAAGAAATATCAATTTTTATCAAGTTTAATTTTTAATACATAATATTTTCTGTTATATTATAGATGATATAGAAAGATTTTTATCTTACATGACTGAAATAAATCTACTTGGTTATAATGTGTTCTCTGTTTTAACATATTAATGGATACAATTTCATGATTATTGGAATGATCATTTTAGAGTTGTGTAGTCAAGACATGGCACTCTTTTTCTCTTCTTTGAATGACCTGTATCTCATTTTAAAACAGGTTATAGCAAGGTAAAATAAAACCATCCTATTGAAGTTGGACATGGCAAACACACAGACGGCAAAGAGTCCCAAGAGAAAGCAGAAAGTTTGATTTTCAGTTTTATTCTGGTCCATAAAATTATTTTCTCTCTTTTCTAAGTTGGTATAACATTATTTGTTACTGAAATGTTTGTCAGAACTCAACAATGAAATCATCTGAGCTTCAGGTTTTATTTATATAGATATTTCTACTTCTGATTTCAATTATCTTTTTTTTATTAAAAATTTCCATCTCCTCCCCTCCTCCATGTCCCTCCCACTCCCCCCACTCCCCCTCCCTCTCCAGTCCAAAGAGCAGTCAGGGTTCCCTGCCCTGTGGAAAGTCCAAGGTCCTCCCCCTTCCCTCCATGTCTAGGTAGCTGAGCATCAAAACAGACTAGGCTACCACAAAGCCAGTACACGCAGTAGAATCAAAACCCAGTGCCATTGTCCTTGGCTTCTCAGTCAGCCCTCATTGTCAGCCACATTCAGAGAGTCCGGTTTGATCACATGCTCCATCACTCCCAGTCCAGCTGGTCTTGGTGAGCTCCCATTAGATCAGTCCCACTGTCTCAGTGGGTGGAAGCATCCCTTGCGGTCCTGACTTCCTTGCTCATGTTCTCCCTCCATCTGCTCCTCATTTGGACATAGGGAGCTAAGTCCAGTGTTCCAATGTGGGTCTCTGTCTCTATCTCCATCCATCGCCAGATGAAGGTTCTATGGTGATAAGCAAGATATTCATGAGTGTGGCTATGGGACAAGGCCAGTTCAGGCACCCTCTCCTCAGCTGCCCAAGGAACAAGTTGGGGACATCTCCTTGGACCTGGGAACCCCTCTAGAGTCAAGTCTCTTGTCAACCCTAAAATGGCTCCCTTAATTAAGATACCTACTTCCCTGCTCCCATATCCACCCTTCCTCCATCCCACACATCCCATTCCCCCAAGCTCTCCCAATCTTCCTCTTCTCCCTTCTCAATTATCTTGACAGAGACAAGACAGTTCAGACATTTTTCTTTCACCTAGTGACTATTTTGATAAGTTGTGTTTTCAATTTTTTTCTAATTTGTTGCCATTATATATGCCATGTAAAATTATAAAATGTGAAGGAATATGTTCATTCATTCTTGAAAGCAAATATTTGTGATTTTATTCATTATTTTCTTCATCTTTGATGCTTTTATCAATTATTTTCTAAAGAGAAGCATTTTGTCTATTTTTACAGTGCATGGATTGTTTATGGGCTATATATTCTCTATCACTTTCTTTAATTATGCTGCCTTGGGTTCAATTTTGTTGGTAGAGGTTTCTGTCCTTGGTTCTGCAGCCATTCAGTCACAAAAAAATACACAGAGGTCTACGTTAATCATCATTGGTCTATTAGCTCAGGCTTCTTATTAACTCTTTCTTACATCTTATATTAGCCCATTATTTTTGTCTATGTTAGCCATGTGGCTTGGTACCTTTTTCAAGGAGGCATTTTTTTTTTTATCTTGCTTCTTCTGTGTCTGGATGATGACTGCAAACTGACTCTTTCCTCTTCCCAAAAATCTCCTGTTCTAGTCACCTCACCTATAATTCTTGCCTGGCTACTGGCCAATCAGCATTTTATTAAAAGTAATTACAAGTGACAGGATAAAAGACCATTATCTCACAGCACAATTTGTTATAAAGAATAAATAGTTGCACCCTTATTGTGTTTATTTTTATACATGATGTCCTCTTTCCCTTTCCTTTCTCAAACCTCCTATGTATACCCTTTGCTTTCATTTAAATTCATGACCTCTTTTTCTTTTACTGTTGTTACATGTGTGTATGAATGTAAGTGTATTCATAAACATATAAATACAGCCTGCTTAGTCCATATAATATTACCAATATGTGTATGTTAAGGGCTGATCCTTAATTTGGTATTGGACAACCAATTTTTGTGCTCTTCCCTAGATAAGACTATTTATTCCAGTCTCGACATGGCTTAGCTGCCTATAGTTCTTTGTCTAGGGTTATAGCCTCATGAGCTCTTCCTTGTTAGCATTTCTGTTGGTGTTCTTGTTCAGGTCATGTTTAAGCAGTTATATTGGTGAGACTTTATAGGTGTAACTTTTGAAATTCTTAGAATACACTATCTTACAGCAAATTCCCTTATTCTCTAGTCTTTATAAGGTTTAACCCCTTTCTTCCACAGTGATCCCTGAGCCTTAGAAGGAGAAGTTGCATTGTAGATGTATCAGTTGGAACTGAGATCCACAATTTTTCATCTTGATTGGTTGTTTACTGTAATGGTCTTCATCTAATGAAAAGAGAAGTCTGTTTGATGATGGGTGTGAATGGCACTTATTTTGGGGTATAAGGATAAATATAATTTACTTAAGGATTGTGCTGGTTTAATAAAGTGGTGGTTGTAGGTTCTCTTCCAAGGTTTATGTATGACAACACTAGACTTGGGTTGATCTATACCCATAGATCAGTGCCTTTTTCATTCATCGTGAGAGCAGCTTCTTCTTGCGGTAAATGAACCCAACACAGAGACCCACAACAGAATAGTGTGTCATTAATGAGATATTGGAGCACTCAGTCCTAAATGGGAAGTCTTCATCAAATCCTCTTCATATCCAGGGATCTACGCAGAAAAGGAAGTAGAACAACTATAAGAGGCAGAGGTGATGAGTAACTCCAGGTGAACAGTATGTTGCAGACACACCAGCACTGATGCATATAGGAACTTATAGAGATTCTGGCAGCACACAGAGGGCCTGCACAGGTTCTAGTCAGACAGAGTCCAAGGCCGGAAGGTGTAAATTGCACAGGCTCCTATTCCTAGCTGAGAATCTCTATAAAATTGTTATTTACTTTCAAAGGAAAGCTTGTTTTCTATAGTGGGGTCTCACTAAATATACTAGTCATACTTCGTGGTAAGCCCAATACCCGGGAATAGATGTCCAACACAAAATGAATTGAATAGTATTTTTGTATACCTTTTGCCTCGTAGTTTTGTTTGTACATATTTTGTCTCATTGGTCTTTTGCTTGCATATTTTGTTTTCTGATTACGTTTTTATGGGGTTTGTGTGGGGAAAGGCTCTTGTCATTTGTATGTATGTTTGTGTGTTTTTTCAAGTGTATTTTTTTAAGATAGAGAAAGGAAGTTCATAGTGTTGACTGGTTAGGGATGTGGGGAGGTTCTGGGAGGGGTTGAGAAAGGAAAAAGCATTATCTGAGGTTCTAACCAGCCCTGAGTGGTTAGCTATATTTACAGTAGCAGACATGAGTTCTTTTCTATTGAGTGGGCCTTAAGTCTAATTGGGTGGCTACTTGTTACCATCAAGATATAAATGCCACTATTACACCATCAGAGATACATTGTATCTTTATATTTAATGCAAGTATTAACAAAGTTACACTTGGAATTACTCATTTATTATTAATTTCCTTATAAAATTGTGTCTTTTCTTTTTCTTTTTTCTTTTTTTTAATTTATTTATTTTTATTTAAACTATTATTTATTTACTTACTTATTACTTGTTTTTTTTCCTAGCCACAGTTTTCCCTCCTTCCTCTCTTCCCAGTCCCTCACTCATACCCCACTATGTTCTCACTTCTCAATCCATTCATCCTCTGTTTCTGTTTAAGAAAGGGCAGGTTTCCCGTGATTAGAACCAAAACATGGCATATCAAGTTGCAGTAAGACTAAGTAAGCATCTACCCATTTATAAGGTTGGGCAAGGAGACCTAGTATGGGGAGTAGAGTCCCAAATGCCAGTAAAAGAGTTGAAGACATCTCCTGTTCCCACTCCTAACAAGAGTGGATATCTAGCATGAACTGGCTATCTTCTATGACCAGATTGGTACCTAGTCCAAGTTTCATCAGAGAGCTTCACCCAGCAACTGATAGAAGCAGATACAGATCCACAGCCTTTTTAAAAATTCTTTTTAATCTCACATGAATAAATAAAATATTTTAATATTTAGCCTATACCTAGTTTATGAAAATTAATATAAAATCTTATGAGTGTTAGGATCTACATGTATAAAAATATAAAAATGATACCCATTATTTTATATGATAATTTAAAATTAATAGAAAATAAAATTTCTTATATCTAGATATATCTTCCTAAAATCACATATGAGCAAGAGATTCTAAAAGTTTCAATAGGGAGGAGAGACGACATATCTACAAACAGACAGTAGAGTAGCATCAGGCTTCTTATATAAAAAACAGAATGTTAGAAAACAATGCCAGTGATCCTTCAAAATTCTAAGGGAAAAAAATCTTTTGACTCAGAACTCCAAAACAGATTTAAATATATAAAATGTATATAATATTTCATCAAATCTTTGAGAATTTCATTCATGGGTACAATGTACTTTGATATTAACCCCCACTCTTTTCCCTAAATCCTCTAAGATCTACTCCCAACTCTCCTTGCCCTCCAGTGCTTCTCTCTTTTGAAAAATCATCCATTGAGCCCAATTTATGCTCTCCATATACTCGTGCATAGAAGCTTTCTCCCTCCAAGCCGTAAGTCAGAATTGTCTCAGAGATGGTTAAAATAATATAGGCTATAGCTATTGTTATTGGTTGCCCACCAAACTTGATAGTATAGCCCTATTACTAAAGACAATACAAACACTAATTACAATACATGGAGAAATAAGGTTCATAGTGACTTTTTCCTTCTAGGTAGCTTTCATAGACACAGAAAGTGCTTTGAAGGCTTCTTACACAGTTGTGAACCCTGTGAAGAACAAAAATTATCAGCATGGCAAGATGTATCAGTAGGTACAAAAGTGGCACAAATGTTACAGAGATAACCTACCACTTTCTAGTCATATTTAAGGCCTGTTCCATAGGAACTCATCTCTTCTAGAACTAAACCTACTGCTATTTTGCTAAGTAGATGTAGTAGAAAACTTTCCTCTAAATTCATATATATATATATATATATATATATATATATATATATATATATATATATATTCCTATATACTTTATATATAGGAGTGCCACTCTCAGACCACGTCAGAGAGGTTTCTGTGGGAGTGGAGGGTGGTTAGTGAAGAAACTCTCAGCTGGCCTATGGAATGCTCATTGACAAACAGCACATCTCCATGACACTGACCCTGCCAGCTCAAGGACCATTGCAGATGAGGGACGTGAGACGCATTGCTAAAAAGGAAACAGTATTTTCCTGAGGTTTTTTGTTTGTTTGTTTGTTTTTTGTTTTTTGTTTTTTTGCTTTTTAGTGAGTTCATTGTGGGGGCTAAATAATCAACATTGCATTTTTATACTTAATGTCTTTATTTTTTTTAATCCCTTTAATTAAATTTGGACCTAGTTACTTCATACAGTTAGATTAGTTGAAATAAATTTGGTAGACTTTTCACCCTGCTATTTTCTTAAAATGCATGAGTCATGGCCTAATATATTTATCTCTTCAACTATGATACTGCCCTTTCCTGAGCTCTACCCTATGGCTTATATTACAAACTGTGGTTTTCGTTTTGTTTTTCTTTTTTTTCAGGTATTATTATTATTATTATTATTACAAATTTTCACCTCCTCCCATTTCGCTGCCCCTCCCCCCACTCCCTCTCCCCCTTTCTCTCCAGTTCTAAGAGCAGTCAGGGTTCCCTACCCTGTGGGAAGTCCAAGGCCTTCCCCACTCCCTGCAGGTCTAGGAAGGTGAGCATCCAAACAGACTAGGTTCTCCCAAAGCCAGTACATGCAGTAGAATACAAAACCCAGTGCCATCGTTTTGCTTTTCAATTCTAGCTGGTGGCAACACAATGGTCTCAGTCCTTTGCGAACTTATCAGCCTGGTGCTTTACAGTGAATATATTTTTTAGGTGATAAATTGGAACATTTCAAGGAAATACCTCACATGTTTCCCTACTCTTTGTGAAAATGGTTTCGTGCTGCCTGTTGTCCAGTCGGAAAACTGCTGATTCATGGGTGCTATTCAACTTAGTAGTGTTTTAAACTAAGGAAGTTATAGAGTACTATAGGAAGTATATACGCAGGAAGCAATAGACTACTCCTTTTAAATTTTCTCCAGCTTTAGTGAGATACAATTGACAAGTAAGAAATGTATATGTATTCAGATTATACAGTTGTGGTGTTTTGATGTTTTGTGTAAATGTTGTGAAATCTACATTACTACAGCATAGATGGATTCAGACAGTTGTGAGAAATTTCCATTTTACTTCTGACATCTTAAAACTTGCCTTTTATTTATTCTGAGTAAACTTAGTTGTTTGTTTTAAAATTGCTCTAAATTCTCTAGCCTCTGTTGGTCATCATTGTTCTTTTTTTCATACATTATTATGAATTTATTTGCAACCAATATCTGCAACCAGTATTATAGTAGCTCACAGTAGTGCTCCCTGGAGTTTCAGGTGGAGTTCTCTGCTAGAGCCAAGGGTTTTCGCCAGGCTGAAGTTTCGTCTGCAATTTTGTATTCTTTCAAGTGCAGACTCACACAGGTGTGCCCTGAATGCTCTGTTTCCTAGATGATCATCAGCTGGGCTGCAAGAGTGTGCTTTCAGGTCCCAGATTTCTGCTTTCTTTGCCAATTGACCCCACCCATCTTCAAATCCATCCACATAAACCTATGTGTCAGACACTTGTCAGTTCAAAACTTCTCGTCAAAAGAAGCCTAATGTTTTGACTGTTTAATTTTTAAAAATCTCCATTGTACACAGGGCTGTGTTACATGAGGATATTTCTAATGTCATAAAAGTATATATATATATATTGTATTTTGGGTATATTCCCCTAACCCCCCCCCCCATCATGGTGCTGGGAACACAATTTCCCCCTTTACCCTTTTGTTAGTTGTAACATGAGAGGGGCCTGCTTTTTTTGTGTTTCTGTCCTGCCCCGCACCCCAGCTGTTTAGTCCCAGAGAAAAATCACACTGAAATCTCTGTAAGTTATAATGCTAACTGGCCCATTAGGTCAGGCTTCTTACTAGCTAACTCTCACATCTTGATTAACCCATTTTTCTGATTTATTTTAGCCATGTGGCTCAGTACCTTTTTCAGTGGGGCAGCTTACATCCTACTGCTTCGGTAGTCTGGGCAGGAGTGAGAGAAATCAACTTCCTCCTCCCCAGAATTCTCCTGCTCTCCTTGCATCATTTCCACTTCCTGTCTGGTTTTCCCATCTACACCTCCTGCCTGGCCAATCAGCGTTTATTTAAAGCATGATTGACAGAGTACAGACAATTCTCCCGCACCACTTAGTTGCCTTTGTTCCCATGGATAATTTTGCCTTATATACATGCATGATTTTATGTATTTATGCAACAGATAGGAACCGCATACTGCTGTTATAGAGGACCCAAGGTCCGTTCCCACTACCCCAGTTGGGTGGCTCACAACTTCCTGTAACTCAAGATTGAGGAGTTATGATTCTTTCTTCTGGAATTCTCAAGTATTTGCATTCATGTATACACATAACCATACGTAGAAACATACTACACACATTAAAAACAAATCTTTGAAAAACAAAAAAAATGATTCTCTCTCCCCTGTCAGCCATTAACTGAGTTTAAATCCTCAGTGGGAAGTGGGGCCCTTTGAGACTTTCCACATTCTAGGACATGGTGTTGACAAACCCAATCTTGTGAAAAAATTCTGTAGGTGATCTCAGGTACTATATATTTAAGAATATGGCAGCAATGTCATTCTCAGGAGTTAGTATTACATACACCACACAGATACACCACTTTCTCTGTCTTTTACATTCTTCCTGTCTTTCACAGTGTTCCCTGAGCCTTGGAAATTGTAATACAATGATTCTTGAAGAACTGACATTCAATAGTCATTTATTCTCAGTTCTTGGATTAGTTATAAATTTTTCATTACTCAAACAAACTGACTTAAATGCATGCTGAAAATCCTTTTAAAGCATCCTTGCTTCAATCACTGTAAAGAGAATTATAGGGCTGCAAGGGATTACAAATTGCCGTGTTTTAATTGACTTGGGTCTCTGTTGATCATTTCTTTGTGCATAAAGTTATAGCTGCCTGTTTTCTTGGTGTTGTATTTGAAATTTTACTAATTGAAATGATATGAGACCTATAATAGGATTTTTCCTCTCCAGAAAGGACTTTCTGTTCATAGTGAGTACCTGTGGGTAGACTATTTCAACTTTAAATGTTTCATTTGTCTAGACACCCAAGACTACTTGTGGCCTGTTTACTCTTGGTGCCATTTACACTGAGGATATAGCCCTTTGGAGTCCATCCATTAGAGTAGGTGGTAATTGATCCAATCTATTCATCCTGTTAAGACTCTGAGATGTGACCTTTTCCCCTATTACCTCAGGATATTGACAAAAATACAAGCTATTTCTGGAGCTGTTTCTTTCATATTATGAGAGAAAATGTCAATGATGCCTTAGGAAAAAAAAGACAAGCTAATTTTCATGTAATGTGCACTGAATGACAGAATTAAAGGAAGACACAGAAATAAAAAGCAAACCTCAAGATTTTTGAAGGTGCTTGGGATGATGCTAAACAAGGCCGACACATAACTGCTTAGTGAGCTACCTATGACACTAGTGGTATTTTCATTAGTCATTCTCAAGAAGAAACAAAATGAGCATTTATAAAAAGCATTTTCAAGAAGAACTTCACACCTTTGATCTACAGTGCAATCAATTTGGCAAGTGTTAGAAGATTTGAAATTTATTTGCTTGTAAAAATTAAGAGCAATATAAACTTTAAAGTTGATGACTTAAATGAAATATATTTTATACTTTTTTAAAATTAGATTTTGTGAAAATGTTATGGGTGTGGATATTTTCCCTGCATTTAATTATGTGGCTGGTGTCCATGGAGATCAGAAGAGGGCATCAAATCCTCTGGAACTAGATTTATGGATGGCTGTGAGCTACTACAATGTAAGTGCTTGGAATTAAACTGTCTAGGAAAATAAAGTCATGAAATTGCCAGGTAAATGGATGGTGCTAGAAACAATCATCCTGAATGAGTTTATCCACACCCAGACAAACATTCCCTGTTTTCGCACATATGTGAATGTTAGCTGTTAAGCTTTAAATATGTTTATTTCAAACTGAATAAGCACAGAGGTTAGATCACGGTGTGTGTGTGTGTGTGTGTGTGTGTGTGTGTGTGTGTGTGTACAGGCAGGCTGGTGTGTATGTGTTTGTATACATGTGTGTGTATGTTTTTTTGTTTTTTTTCTCTCTTGGAGGGTTTTATTTGTTTTAATTTGGGTTGTTTTCTGGAAGAGAGAAAGAACATTAAGTTGGGTGGGAAAGACCTGGGAGGAATCTATGGGGGGGAATATATGATCAAAATATTGTTTGGAATTAATAAAGCAAATAATGAAAATTAAAAATGAATATAAATGAAAATCCACAGTAATTCAATAGAACATTATAAACAACAGAAAGCAGAAAGCTAAGAAAGTAATCTGTTTTTAAGATTTATTTTTATTTTGTTTATGTGTATGTATGTATGTATGTTTGTGTTAGTGTACGTGAACTTGAACACAGGTAGTTGACAGTAGAAGGCAGAAAAAGGCACTGGATCTCATGGAATTTGCATTACAGATGGCTGTGAGGCTTCCTCCATGTGTGCTGAAAACCCAGCATGGGTCCTCTGTAAGAACAACAGCCACATTTTTTTATTGATATTTATTGAGCTCTACATTTTTCTCTGCTCCCCTCCCTGCCTCTCCCTTCCCCTCTTCAATTCTCCCCCAAGGTCCCCATGCTCCCAATTTACTCAGGAGATCTTATTTTTTTCTATTTCCCATGTAGATTAGATCCATGTATGTCTCTCTTAGTGTCTTTTTTTGTTTTCTAGGTTCTCTGGTGATTGTGAATTGTAGGCTGATTTTTCTCTGATTTATGTCCAAAAACCACTTATGTGTGAGTACATATAATATTTGTCTTTCTGAGTCTGTGTTACCTCATTCAATATGATGTTTTCTAGATCCATGTATTTGCCTTCAAATTTCAAGATGTCATTATTTTTTTCTGCAGTGTAGTACTCCATTGTGCAAATGTACCACATTTCCATTTTCCATTCTTTGGTCAAGGGGCATTTAGGTTGTTTCCAGGTTCTAGCTATAACAAACTATGCTGCTATGAACATAGTTGAACACCTGTCCTTGTGGTATGACTGGGCATCCTTTGGGTATATACCCAAAAGTGGTATTGCTGGGTCTTGAGGAAGGCTGTTTCTTAATTTTCTGAGAAATTGCCATACTGATATCCAAAACTGCTGTACCAGTTTGCATGCCTACCAGCAATGGAGGAGTGTTCCCTTTACCCCAGATCCTCTCCAGCATAAGTTGTCAACTGTGTTTTTGATCTAGGCCATTATTATAGGTATAAATGTGTAAGATGACATCTCAGAGATGTTTTGATTTGCATTTCTCTGTTGAATAAGGATGTTGAGCATTTCAATAAGTTTGAATTCCTCTGTTGAGAGTTCTCTGTTTAGGTTTGTACTCCACTTTTTTATTGGATTATTTGTTCTTTTGATGACCAGTTTCTTGAGTTCTATGTATATTTTGGAGATCAGCCCTTTGTCTGATGTGAGGTTGGTGAAGATCTGTTCTTATTCTGTAGGCGAAGAGCAACCACTCTTAAATATTGAAGCATATCTCTAATCCTAGGAAGCAATCATCTTTTATTTATTTTTGTAATTCAATTTGCTTTGTAATAAAAATTGAACGCAGTCACTTAGTTACATATAAATATACATTCCAGCTTTATAGTCAGGAGCATATAAATTTAAGATGGCCAACTGACATTTTACTGTTAAAAAGAAACACAATAACCCAAAATTTATATTCAATATTTAAATATTTTAGAGTTTAGGGTTTCACACATGAATATCCTGTATTTACAACATTTACATTCTTCCATCTCCCCTACAACTCCTTCAACATTCCCAATGGTTAGAATTCCTGACCATTTCTCTAATAATTATATTTTTTGAGTGTGTATGTGTGTGTGTGTGTGTGTGTGTGTGAGAGAGAGAGAGAGAGAGAGAGAGAGAGAGAGAGAGAGAATGTGGGACCTGTTTGTGTTTCTGTCCTCCCCGGCCCCCCAGCTGTTTAGTCCCAAAGAAAAATCACACACAGATCTCTGTAAGTTATAATGCTGATTGGTCCGTTAGGTCAGGCTACTTATTAGCTAACTCTTCCATCTTGATTAACCCATTTATCTGATCTATTTTAGTCATGTGGCTCTGTACCTTTTTCAGTGGGGCAGCTCACATCCTGCTGCTTTGGTGGCCTGGGCAGGAGTGGGAGAATCAACTTCCTCCTCTCCAGAATTCTTCTGCTCTCCTTGCATCGAGAGAAAGAGAGAGAGAGAGAAGCCTACTGATTCCATTTAGTGTTGCTCATATGTTTATGGGTTTTCAGCTGAGGACTTGGGAATAGATACCTGGCAATAATGGATTCTCCCTTCTTCAGTAGCCATTGACTTGTGAAACTTTTCCCATCCCTGCTGGCTTGTTGACTGAATGATAGTTAGAGCGATCTAGTTTAGACCACCATGATATTTAGATTTCATTAGTGCAGTATGTTTGTCATGTCTAGAAGACCCTATATCACAGCAAGCATCCGGGTTTTCTGCCTCTTAAATTCTCCCACTTTCTCTGAAGTGATGTTTCCCGAACCTTTTGTGTATCTGTTAAATTGTAGATGCACTGGTTGCAGGCAGGGAACTCAACAATCACATAGTTTCTGCATTTTGACCAGATCAGATGTAATTCTCCGTAGAAGCCTTTTTCCACTTCAAAAGGAAGCTTCTATGATGAGGGATGAGAGATAAGCTTATTTGAAGGTATAAGGAAAAATAACTATATAGAAGACATTTAGCAAATTTTCTGGTTTAGAAAAATGGTAATCACAAGTCCTCTAGATTCCATGGTGTCACTAGCCAGGTTTGCAGTAGCAGGCATGAGAACCTTACTGCTGAAAGGGCCTTACGTCCAAGAAGCATCTGTTGATTATCCTCAAAATCTAAGTGCCACTATTGGAGCCTTGGGAATAGTTTGTCAGGCCAGTTATTTTGATTTACAGTCTTTACAGCTGGGTAGGTCTATTTTTCTTCTCTATTGGGTGCTTGCATAACATTATCAGGTAGCAATCTTAAAGCTGAACAAATTTGTATGACACATATACAAATGGAAGAGTAGAACACATGTATTTGTTTTTATAGATGTGAATATTTACATACAAAATATGTTAAATGCCATAGATTGTGTCATTACAATATATAGTATAATATATACTCTATATTATATAATATAGTATGATAAAACAAAATTAGCACAATGGAGTTGTACAAAGCAAAAATTGGATCATTTAAAATTTAAAACTAAATATAAAGTTACATAGGCATATATAACATATTCTGTTTTGAAATATTAGAATACTCCATGAAAAAGAATATATGATATCATGTTAATAGTGAGTATCTCTGGAAATATATTGTTGATAAATTTTGTAAAGTTCTACAGTAAACATATATCCATTTTATAAATGTTAAAAGTAGATGTATTTGCTGAATAAAGAAATGTGGTGTTGTGGGATAAAGCACAGTTTACTTCAAAGTAAACTATGAAACCTTGAAATAAAGAAAAGCATTCCTAATTTTCAGGTTTATATTGGTTCTGGGATTTCTGTATTGGGGGCAGATACTAAATGAAAGATTCCCTATTTTGTTGTCACTTGATTTCATATTGTGGGTCATTCATGTGGAACCAATCATTATTCCAGAGTCAATTAATTGGAAATTAATCCCAGCATCGTGTTCTCTGTCAGTCCTTGTCGCCACTGTCATTTTGTTTGCATTTTGTGTATCCTAATTGATGTTTTAGGGGAAGATGTACAATGTTGCATAGGCTGAATTACCCTGAAGTCATAAAAGAAAAAAATATTTTTTGTTGATAGTTGATTCGGTTGACAACCATTTTTGTGATTGTATTGAAAATGGGAACTTTTATTTTATATTGTGGCCTAACAGACTAGTTATTTCTCTTGCTCTGTGGGCACTTGAATCATTTGAGCATAGTTCCTGACATATGGGGAAACCTTTGGTTTGCTTGCCTTTGTTTGTTTACTGAAGTATTCCGAGGCAGAGTATATATGATTTTCTCTGAGATGAAAAAGGAAAGAATATGTCAGGCTTGATGGGGCTCTGGAAAGAACAATATTTTTTGTTTCCAAAGATTACTCTGGAGCCTGAGGCTGTTTAGGTTTTTGGTTTTCTGAGTTGTGTTTTGAGGCTTTTGCTAAAGAGAATTTCATTAGGATGCTAAATGGCAGGAATGCAACCAGTTGCCACATCTATACGTACATTAGTTACTTTGCAGTTGCTAAAACTTATGAAATCACCCCAAAACTTTGATGGCACTTACATAATTTTAAAGGCTAACATGAGGAAAAATAGCACTCATAGATCCCACTTTTATAACTTTGACTTTTTTGCGTGTGGGTGTGTACACATGCTGTAAGTGTATGTGTGTTGAGGCCAGAGTAAAAGTTCAGATAAAATCTGCACTTTTGAATTTTTTATTGTTTGAGAATTTCATGCATGAATATAATGTGTTTTGAGCAAATCTATTCCTCATTCCCTTCTCTCCTCTTTACCAACCACTTCTCCTTCACAATTTCATGTCCTCCTTAAAAATATCTGCTTTTTCCACTAACTGCTACCTATATATACATGAGTGTAGGACCATCCACTGGAGATGGATAACCTCTCAGTGGCTACATCCCTAAATAAAATTGAACTTCCCTCCCCTAGCAACAATTAATTGACAGTAGCTTTTCAGCTAGGTGTGAAACTTCATAGGCCTTCCCATATCTGTGCTAGAATTTGGGTCATTTGATATTTTAATACTTTTTCATACAATAATAACTGCTATGAATTCATTTATGCAATATCCTGGTCATATCCAGCAAACACTGTGTCATTGCAAATGACCACTACCCCTGATTCTTACACTCTTTCTGCAACTTCTTCCATGATGATACCCAAGCCTTGGAGTCAAGGAATTGTGATAAAGATACTCCATTCACTGTATGCTGACCATTTGTAAATCTCTGTATTAGTCACCATATACTCAAACAACAATATCAATGATAAAAGTTTCTCTGAAGACTGAGGGGCAATGACCTATCCAGGAGTGAATTTCTGGCCCAATTAATTGTTTCAGGTCTGAGTTCTATCTGGTGGAGCATTCTTTAAATACAGTTAGAATATAGTTGGTTACTACCATAACATCTATGCAACTATTGCAAGCAATAGTAAATACATTTAGTTAGACAAAACATTATTATAATTTTAAGGGTTCACAGATGAGTAAGACAGTTCATCACATTTCTCCTCTTATACAGTGTATAACACATTCCTGTCCTCTGAAAGTTATCCAGGAGGGATGAAGCTTTCAGGTAAGTTCCAGCTTGATTTTTTTTTCAAGAGTCTTCAGCAACAGTGTCTTATCAACTGTGCAGTCACTATGAAAATCGGTATGGAGATTCTTCAAAAGGCTAGAGATAAATCTACCATATGTCCAGGTATAACACTCCTGGGCATATTCCCAAAGGAATATTCTAGTGCAAACGTACTTGCTCATCCATGTTCATTGCTGCTTTATTCACAATAGTTAGAAAATTGAAGTACTTTTTTGAGACAGAGTCTTTTACTGGAACGTGGGACTCACCCAAGATACTCAGCTGGCAATCCAGCAATCCCAAAAGATCGGCCTATCTTCACTTCCCTAGTGGAGAGATTCCAAGCATGTTCCAGTGTTACTATATTTAGCTATTGAGAGTGAGTTGTAGGTATCAACCCTAGATTTTTATGCCATTATTGTAGCCCCATAGATCCCACTTCTAATATGAGTGCAGATAAAATGATTTTCTACACTTTTTTTTCACTACGGTGGTATTAAAATGAATGAGCAGATGCAGAGGGGACTTATTTGAGTTTTTCACTATCTTAAGAAAGTTTTACTATTAGTAGTATTTGAATTATTCTCACTAAAATGAATAAACCTGAAAAATCCTGAATATTAGTATTTACTTTCACCTTGAAGAAAAAAACACCTAAACATAAATATTAATTATATATAAGGTAAATGATATCATACACCATAAGTAAGGATAAAGGTTATATAGCAACTAAAACAAATATATAACCTGGGGTCATATAAGTGAGAATTCAACCCACATTTGCTGTATTATGAGTTAGTCAACCATATAATATGTATTCTATAGAAGTCACAAATGCAGATGTCCTACACTAACAAAGTCCTGCAATTTTTCTGAGTAATTCTTTCCTTTCAGTTTCAGTCATCTCTTCAGCTCCTTAAATGCAGTTCAGTCTTTTCTGTGAAAAAGCACATTTTATAATTACTTAAAATCACAGTTACATTCGAGTAACATTTTTTGAAATTAACTGATGCTAATCAAGGATAATGGGCTGACCATGAGTGATGCTATCAGATAATTTAAAGACATGAAGACTAGTTCTAAGAATGAGGTGTTCTTTGGAATCAGTCAGTTTGTAATGAACAAACCTCTTCCACCTCTGAGATGCAGATATAGACCTGTCAATCCATCACAGTCCCTAAGGCCTATACTTCCCACAGTTTGACAGAAGCTAGCCAAAACCAAAAATGAATTCAGGATCCGTTCACAAAAGATCTTCCTGGCATTGTGTGTCTTTTCAGGCACCTAAGCTGCAGAAAAATCCCAGCTTCACGAAATCTGACTATTTGTCTCTGCATGTAATGGAGATAAAACTAGGGGAAAAGTCCATCAATCTCTGACACCATCATGATATGCTGCAAATTGATGCAAATATATTATTGTCATCCAAGTACAGACCCCTCTAGCTGTTACTTTGTGGTCTTTGCAAGAGCAGCTGCTAATAGATTTCTCTGGGAATGTGATGGCTGCTTAATGGTTCAGTTTACCATATGCCCCCTAATTCTTCGAGTACTGCCAGAAGTTATTTTATACCTGGAGATACTGTGAGTCAAAGGTATTGGATTATTTCCCTTAGGTTACTCATATAGCATCAGGGATTGGAACCTACATACCAAGACTCCTCTCTAGACAATTTTTGCCTATACAAAAGAGGTTTGGTTTACTGTTTAAGCTACTATCATGAGCACTATTTTTAAATTGCTATTCACTTATAGTAAATGTAGAAATACACAAGTTTAATGTAATATTTCCACATGTGCATACACTATACTTTGAGTATATCCACGCACTGCTATTTTCTGTTATCTCTTCCCACCTCTCTTCTGTATCTTCCCTTAAAGTGCAATCATTATTTTTAGGCCATCATTTTATTTTAAGTTTCTTCACATGAGAGAAAAATACACTACTTTTATTTCTCTGTCTGCCCAGTTTCTGTAATCTTCCAACTCCATTCTTTTTCCTGAAAACAGCATGATTTACCCTTATAGATACATAAAAGTCTATATTTTAAATTCATTCATCTGTTGATGGACACCCCAGGATGATCCTTGACTACTAAGGATAATCTTACAATAAAAAAGGTCCTGAAACTGTTTTTCATATGCTGACTTTATTTCCTTTGACTATTATAATAGTCAAGGTTCTCTAGATGAACAGAACTAAGAGGATAAATACATAGCAAAGAGATGGATATTAAAATAGCTTAAGCAATATGAATTAGGCAGTCTAAAAATGGCTGTTTTCACATTAAAATGCCTAAAACCCAGAAGCTGCTCAGTTCATGAGTCTGGATACCCAGCATTTAAAACCTGTAAGTGAAGGCTTGGAGGATCCCTGAAGAGACACTGCTCTTCGTTCCATATGGGAAACCTGAAGAAGCTGAGTTCCAATATGAGTGAATGAATGTAACAATGGTGAGAACAGCAGCAACAATGGGATAGATGAATTTCCCAGTGACACATGAAAGCAATGAGGCAAAAACCAAAGCTTTCCCTTTGGACCCCTTTCATCTGGCTGCCACTGGTAAGTGCTACTCACTTTTAAGGTATGTCTTTCAACTTCATTAAATCACAGACCTATCCAGGAACATTTCTGATAGTTGATTCCTGATTCAATCAACTGGACAACCCAGATTAACCATCAAAGTATGTATACAAGTGCTATGGATAGATTCTACAGTCATACTTCTTTACATAGTGGATGCACTAGTTTCCTTCCCCGCCAAGAGTGTATTGTTCCCCTCTTCTGCATTCTTGACATATTTTCTTATAATAGTCATTCTCACTACTAAGTTGAGATGTTGTTCCTAAAATTTTTTAGCAGAGGAGACCAAAAGCAACATCTACCTCTTTCCCCAAGGTCCCAACAACAAATGGAGGCACAATTCCACCAAGGTTCACTTGGAAACCAATGAGTTTATTTGACTTCCATAGAGAGAACACATGAATGGTTACTTACAGGAGTGCTGGCACTCCAAGGTCAACACCTGAAAATCTTTACCTGGAAGGAATGAAAGTTTATCATTCATATGTTGTACATATGGAGCCCCACTCCAGTCTTTCCAGCATTCTATATACTCCAGCCTTACCCCTAGGCCATATGATACAGAACAGCTGGAAAAATCTCATGCCCTACTCTGCTCCTTTATGGGTGTGGGGTGGGGAATGGAGGAATTTAAATCATCAACAAGCACAGCTGATATTATCTTTTGCAAGTGCAACTGAACTTTCTTTTTTTTTAAAGTGAATGCAAATGGTTATTTATTATAAAAGTATATTATTCAGTTTTTTTTATTATTAAATTATAAAAGTTTCCATTTCAGCCCCTCCTCCCACCACCCTCCCACTCCCCCCACTCCCTCTCCCCCTCCCTCTCCATCCCCCAGAGCAGTCAGGGTTTCCTGCCCTGTGGGAAGCCCGAGTTCCTCCCCCCTCCCTCCAGGTCCAGGGAAGGTGAGAGTCCAAACAGACTGGAACGCCAAAATCCAGTACATGCAGAGGAAGCAAGTCCCAGTGTCATTGTCAACGGCTTTTCAAAAAGGCTCCGGGCCAGCCACATTCAGAGAATCTGGCTGGATCATGTCCTCGTTCAGTCCCAGTCCAACAGGCCTTGGTGAACTCCCACTATATCAGTCCCCTTGTATCAGTGGGTGCTCGCATCCTTCGCAGTCCTGATTACTTTTTTTATTTTCTTCATCATTCTGTTCCTCATTTGGACTGTGGAGTGCTCAGTTCGGTGTTCCAATATGGGTCTCCATCTGTATCGCCATCCAACGTCGGATGAAGGTTTCCTGTGCCCTTGCCTTCATTGCTCACGATCTCTTTCCTTCTGCCTCTCATTTGGACCTAGGGAGCTGGGTCCAGTGTTCCAACGTGGTTCTCCGCCTCCATCTCCATCCATCTCCAGATGAGGGTTCTATGGTGACATGCAAAATATTCATCAGTATGGTTGTGGGCCAAGGCCGGTTCAGGCACCCTCTCCTCTGTCCAGAGAACAATCTGGGGATCTCTCCTTGGACCTGGGATCCCATATATAATCAAGTTTCCTATAAACCCTAAAATGACTCCCTTAGTTGAAATATATTCTTCCCTGATCCCTTATTTATCCTTCCTCCCTTCCCCCCATCCCGGTCAACCGAGCTTTCTCCATTCCTCCCCTACTCCCTTCTCTCTAACCCTCTCCCCTTCCAACAACCCTCCCACCCCCCCATGCACCCAAGGTTACCTGGGACTCTTGACTATTTCCTACCTCCTGGCGGATAGCTAAATAATCTTCATCAGGATCGTCTTCTTATTTAGCTTCTCTAGGATCACGAAAAATAGGCTCAAATACCTTTAAATTATGGTTAGAATCCACTTATGAGTGAATACATACCGTGTTCCTCTTTTTGGGTCTGGCTTACCTCACTCAGTAAAGCGTTTTCTATGTCCATCCATTTGCATGCAAAATTCAAGATGTCATTATTTTTTACCGCTGAGTAAAACTCTAACGTGTATATGTTCCACACCTTTTTTAACCATTCTTCTATTGAGGGGCACCTCGGCTGTTTCCAGGTTCTGGCTATTACAAATAGTGCTGCTATGAACATAGTTGAACAAATGCTTTTGTTGTATGCTAGGGAATCTCTAGGGTAAATTCCCAAGAGTGGAATTGCTGGGTCCTGAGGGAGGTTGACTCCCAGTTTCCTGAGAAACCGCCACACTGATTTCCACAGTGGCTACACAAGTTTGCATTCCCACCAACAATGGATGAGTGTTCCACTCACCCCACATCCTCTCCAGCATAGGCTATCGTTGGTGTTTTTGACTTTAGCTATTCTGACAGGTGTAAGATGGTATCTCAAAGTGGTTTTGATTTGCATTTCCCTGCTTGCTAAGGAGGTTGAGCATGACCTTAAGTGTCTTCTGGCCATTCGAAGTTCATCTGTTGTGAATTCTCTGTTCAGTTCAGTACCCCATTTTTTAATTGGGTTATTTAGAGATTTAGTGCCTACTTTCTTGAATTCTTTGTATATTTTGGAGATCAGACCTTTGTCTGATGAGGGGTTGGTGAAGATCTTCTCCCAGTCAGAAGGCAGCCTTTTTGTCTTACTGACAGTGTCCTTTGCTTTACAGAAGCTTCTCAGTTTCAGTAGATCCCATTTATTCATTGTTTCTCTTATTGTCTGTGCTGCTGGGGTCCTACTTAGGAAGAGGCCTCCTGTGCCTATATCTTGTAGACTACTTCCCACTTTCTCTTCTATCAGGTTCAAAGTGGACGGATTAATGTTGATGTCTTTAATCCATTTGGACCTGAGTTTTGTGCATGGTGATAGGTATGGATCTACTTTCATCCTTCTACAGGTTGACATCCAGTTATGCCAGCACCATTTGTTAAAGATGATTTCCTTCTTCCATTGTATACCTTTAGCTCCCTTGTCAAAAATTAGGTGCTCATAGGTTTGTGGGTTAATATCCGGGTCTTCTATTCGATTCCATAGGTCGACTTCTCTGTTGTTATGCCAATACCAAGCTGTTTTCAATACTGTAGCTCTGTAATAGAGTTTGAAGTCAGGGATGGTAATGCCTCCTGAAGTTCCTTTATTGTTTAAGATTGTTTTGGCTATCCTGGGTTTTTTGTTTTTCCAAATAAACTTGATTATTGTTTTCTCAAGGTCTGTGAAGAAGTTTGATGGGATATTGATGGGGATTGCATTGAATCTATAGATTGCTTTTGGTAGAATTGCCATTTTTACTATGTTGATCCTCCCAATCCAAGAACAAGGGAGATCTTTCCATTTTCTGGTATCCTCCTCAATTTCTTTCTTCAAAGACTTAAAGTTCTTGTCAAATAGGTCTTTCACTTCCTTGGTTAGAGTAACCCCAAGATATTTTATGCTATTTGTGGCTATCGTGAAAGGTGATGTTTCTCTGATTTCCCTCTCAGCTTCTTTATCCTTCGTGTATAGGAGGGCCACTGATTTTTTGGAGTTGATCTTGTATCCTGCCACGTTACTAAAGGTGTTTATCAGCTGTAGGAGTTCTTTGGTAGAGTTTTTGGGGTCACTTATGTACACTATCATATCGTTAGCAAATAACGAAAGTTTAACTTCATCCTTTCCAATACGAATCCCCTTGATCTCCTTATGTTGTCTTATTGCTATTGCTAGAACTTCAAGCACTATATTGAAGAGGTATGGAGAGAGTGGACAGCCTTGTCGTGTTTCTGATTTTAGTGGAAAGGCTTTGAGTTTCTCTCCATTCAATTTGATGTTAGCTGTCGGCTTGCTGTATATTGCTTTTATTATATTTAGGTATGATCCTTGTATCCCCAGTCTCTCCAACACTTTTATCATAAATGGGTGTTGAATTTTGTCAAATGCTTTTTCAGCATCCAATGAAATGATCATATGATTTTTTTCTTTCAGTTTATTTATATGATGGATTACATTGATAGATTTGCGTATATTGAACCAGCCCTGCATCTCTGGGATGAAGCCTACTTGATCATAATGGATAATTTTTCTAATGTGTTCCTGGATTCGGTTTGCCAGGATTTTATTGAGAATTTTCGCGTCGATGTTCATGAGTGAGATTGGCCTGTAATTCTCTTTCTTGGTTGTGTCTTTGTGTGGTTTTGGTATTAAGGTAACTGTAGCTTCATAAAAGGAGTTTGGCAATGACTCTTCTGTTTCTATATTATGGAATACATTAAGGAGTATAGGAATTAGCTCTTCCTGGAAATTCTGGTAGAATTCTGCATTGAAACCATCTGGTCCTGGACTTTTTTTGGTAAGGAGATTTCTGATAACAGCTTCTAGTTCTTCACGACTAACAGGTCTATTTAGATTATTCACCTGTTCTTGGTTCAACTTTGGTATATGGTACTTATCTAAAAAATGTCCATTTCTTGTACATTTTCCAACTTTGTGGCATATAAACTCTAGTAGTAAGATCTAATGATTCTCTGAATTTCCTCTGAGTCTGTGGTTATATCCCCCTTTTCATTTCTGATCCTATTAATTTGCATGTGCTCTCTCTGCCGTTTGATTAATTTGGATAGGGGTTTGTCAATCTTGTTGATTTTCTCCAAGAACCAGCTTTTTGATTCATTGATTCTTTGGATTGTTTTCTCTATTTCTATTTTGTTGATTTCAGCCCTCAGTTTGATTATTTCCAGTCTTCTACTCCTCCTGGGTGAATCAGCTTCTTTTTTTTCTAGAGCTTTCAAGTGTGCTGTTAGGTCTCCAATGTGTGCTTTCTCCGTTTTCTTTATTTGGGCACCTATTGCTATGAACTTTCCTCTTAGCACTGCTTTCATAGTGTCCCATAGGTTTGAGTATGTTGTGTCTTTGTTTTCATTAAATTCAAGGAAGACTTTAATTTCTTTCTTAATTTCGTCCTTGACCCAGGGGTGATTTAGTAGTTGACTGTTCAACTTCCATGAGTTTGTTGACTTCCTGGCGGTAGCATTGTTGTTGAATTCTAATTTTAATCCATGGTGATCTGACAAGACACAGGTGGTTACTAATATTTTTTTGTATCTGTGGGAGTTTGCTTTGTTGCCGAGTATGTGGTCAATCTTCGAGAAGGTTCCATGAACTGCAGAGAAGAAGGTATATTCTTTCCTATTTGGGTGGAGTGTTCTATAGATGTCTGTTAAGTCCATTTGATTCAATACCTCCAATAAATCTCTTAATTCTCTGTTTGGTTTCTGTCTGATTGACCTGTCCATCGGTGAGAGAGGAGTGTTGAAGTCTCCTACTATTAGCGTGTGTGGTTTGATGACTGCCTTGAGTTCTAGAAGAGTTTCTTTTACATATGTGGGTGCCTTTACATTAAGGGCATAGATATTCAGGATTGAGACTTCTTCCTGATGAGTTGTTCCTGTTATGAGTATGAAATGTCCATCTCCATCTCTTCTGATTGATTTTAGTTTGAAGTCGATTTTGTTAGATATTAGAATGGCCACACCCGCTTGTTTCTTAGGTCCATTTGCTTGGAAGACCTTTTCCCAACCCTTTACTCTGAGTAGGTGGCTGTCTTTGTGGTTGAGGTGTGTTTCTTGTAAACAGCAGAATGTTGGATCCTGTTTTCGTATCCAATCTCTAAGTCTGTGCCTCTTTATAGGTGAATTGAGTCCATTGATATTAAGAGATATTAATGACCATTGGTTGTTGACTCCAGTCATTTTTTTGGTGGTAATAGAGTGTATGTGTTTTCCTTCTTTGAATTGTGCTAGTGAAGGGTCGCTAGATGTCTGAATTATTGTAGTCAGTGTTGGCAGTGTTGGATTACTTGGGATGTAATTTTCCTTCTAGTATTCTCTGTAAGGCTGGATTAGTAGTTACATATTGTTTAAATTTGTTTTTATCCTGGAATATTTTGTTTTCTCCGTTGATAGTGAACGAAAGCTTGGCTGGGTAAAGTAGTCTGGGCTTGCATCCATGGTCCCTTAATTTCTGCAGTACCTCTATCCAGGCCCTTCTGGCTTTCATGGTTTCTATAGAGAAGTCTGGTGTAAGTCTGATAGGTTTACCTTTATAGGTTACTTGACCTTTTTCCTTTGCAGCTCTTAATATCCTTTCTTTAATCTGACTGCTTTGTGTTTTGATTATTATATGGCGAGGGGACGTTTTTTTCTGATCCAGTCTATTCGGTGTTCTGTATGCTTCTTGCACCTTCATAGGAATATCCCTCTTTAGGTTGGGAAAGTTTTCTTCTATAATTTTGTTGAATATATCTTCTGGACCTTTGATCTGCAATTCTTCTCCTTCTTCTACTCCTATTATTCTTAGATTTGGTTTTTTTATTATGTCCCATATTTCCTGAATGTTTTGTGATGAGAATTTGTTGGATTTGCTGTTTTCTTTGGTCAGGGCGTTTATTTTCTCTATGGTATCTTCATAATCTGAGATTCGTTCTTCTATCTCTTGTATTCTATTGGTTAAGCTTGATTCTGTAGTCTCCGTTCGTTTACCTAGATTTTCCATATCCAGCCGGCCCTCGGTTTGTGTTTTCTTCACTGCCTCCATTTCAGTTTTCAATTCTTGCACTGATTCCATTACCTGTTTGATTGCTTTTTCTTGGTTTCCCAGGGTATCATTTACGAATTTACTCATTTCTTCAAACTTTTTGTTATATTTGTCTTCCATTTCTTTACTCATTTCTTCCATTTTTTGTTATATTTCTCTTCTATTTCTTTAAGTGAGTTATTCATACCCTGTTTTAGAGACTCTATTGCTTTCATAATGACACTGTTTTCCACTTCTTCCGGAATAGGACGTTCGAGTCCCTCTGTCGTAAGATCGCTGGGATCTGGTGATTTCATGTTGTTTTTCAGATTGTTGGAGGAATTCTTGCCTTGGCGCCTGCCCATCTCTTCCTTCAGTTGCTCTCCAATGGCTCTTCCCTCCGCTGGGTCTTCTTCTACTGGATTAGTGACCCTTGCTATCCAGGAATCACTTTGCCTGCAGTCTTAGCTAGCTGCAGGCAGGCTATTAGAACAAAGGGACTTCCTTCCCTTTGCACTCACCACCTATCCAGACCCGTGGTGCCTACCCTGGCTGAGATGGAGGAATTTAAGCCCTGAAAAAGGGAGAGGGGAGGGGAGGGGTTCGAGGCCAAAAGCTGGGATGGCGTAGCAGGAGAGAGGGATTAGCTGGGGGAAGCTGCCCCTTTGGAGTAGCCAGGGAGATAAGGATGGCGGGAATATTGTGTGTCCCCTCACTGGTCCACACACTTACCCCTGCGCAGGATCAGAGCCCCTCGCTGGTCAGAAGAGTCCCTGCCTGCGGTCTTAGCTGCTGCAGGCCGGCTATCAGAACAAAGGGACTCCCGCCCCTTTGCTCTCACCGCCTGCCCCGGCCCGCGGTGCCCGCCCCGGCTGAGATGGAGGAATTTAAGCCGCAACTGAACTTTCTGAGATGGCAGTTTCTTTGATCCAGGGACAGTTATTCAAGACAGATATAATCCTGATAGATTCTTGATTCGTATTTCCCTGAAGACTATGGATGTGGAAGATTTTTTGAAATAACATAACTGCAGAGATATGGTGTTCTAATACCCAGTTCCTTTACTCACCAAGCATGCCTGCTCAGTTCCTTGATATTCTTCAGCTAGTCTCAGAGCTACAAAGTCTAAAAAGGGAAGTGGCTAGGAGTGGTGGTGCCCACCTTTAACTCCAGTAAACAAGAAGCAAAAGAAGGCATTCTCTGTGACCTCAAGTTTAGCCTGATCTCTACCTCCACAGTGAGTTTCAGTACAGTAGGGCTACATGGTGAGACTCTGTCTCAAAAGAGTACGTGTGGTGTGGAAATTATGCTGCTTTTCATGTCACCAATTAATTACCCTCTACAAACAGTTTCCACAGCACTTCTTTCAAAGACTGGGGAGGGACACACGAAGGTACTCAGTCCCTGAAATGGTGTAACGTTTGTTGTGGGATACCAGAGATAGGAATGTGCGGAGGGTTTTGTTTCCCAAAGCATGAATCTCAGACATGACCTACATTATTTGCTCCCCATTGAAGCACCATGGCTTTAAGTTAGGAAGCAGGATTTCTCTAGCAGCAGTCCATTTTGCAGATCTTCAAACAGCTGAATTCAGTCTGCCCTGTACTGTGCAGATCTCTGTATTAGCTGTGTTTGCTGGGTCTTTCCATTTTACTTTTCTATTACTTTGTTCAGTTCTCTTTGTTCAGATAGTCCACTTCTGTTTTTGTAAGTATGCATGTATGCACATTCTCTGTGTGTGCACGCATGTGTGCATGTATGTGTTTAAATATAGATCCTGCATATGAAAGAAAATGTGACATTTATCTCCTCCCATTTTTTGCCACACACACTATTTACCTTCCCTCATTCCCATAAGAAGCTTTTCTTTTTGACTTTGAACTCCAAGAAAACAAATCTTGTGCACTGCTGCTGGCACTCAGCTTCTATAACCTCTTAGTAACCGAAGAGTCTCTTATTCTTTCAAGTATTGTATTATCTTTCAATATAGGGAGCAGTACAGTGTCCTTACACAAGTCAGATTGCAGTTTAATCTTATCACATGATCCTTTAGGCCCCTCCTTGATGGTTGAAATTGTAGTCTAGATTGTTGGTTTGAGGAACATATAATGCATAAATAGATACTTAAAATTATATGTATATATAATATATATGATAGATAATCATATGCATATAAAATGATAATATTTAGATTATGTGATGGTATGAATAGGTATGGATCCTACAGACTCATGTGTTTGAGTGTTTGGCCTATAGGGAGTGGTACTATTAGGAGGTATGACCTTGTTTGCATAGGTGTGGTTCATTTGAAGAAAGTGTATCACTGTGGTGACAGGCATTAAGGTCTCATATATGCTCTAGGTACTCACAGTATGTCACACAGCTCGCTTTCTCCTGCTACTTACAGATCAAGATGTAGAACTCTCAGCTCCTTCTGCAGTTCCATATCTGACTGCAGGCTGCTATGCTTCTCGCTGTGATGATAATGGACTAAACCTCTGAAACTGTAAGACAGCCCCAATTAAATATTTTCTTTATAAAAGTTGTTATGGTCATAGTGTCTTTTCACAACAATAGAAGGTCTGAGACTGATTTCAACAGACCTAGTTAGTTATGCTATAACTCAATTATGCAAGTATGTAACCTGTATGTTGCATAATGACTGTAACGCAGGCAACCTAAATACTTCTGAGATACTATTTGCTCGAGTACTTAGTACCTGGTAACAGAATAAGCAGCTAAAAGATATCAATGTCATAGGGATTTATTATTCATTTATTTATTTATTATGGTTATTTATTTACCTGACTTTGATAAAAAAACTTTATAATTAGACATTCCTGGGGCATATAATGGCAGAACTCTGAGTTGATGTCTTTACAATAGCCTTTTGTTTCCCCTTGATGATTGCAAGATAGCTGCAATAATTCAATATAATAAATTGTCAAGGAGAAGAAAGAACTTTATTCTACTCATCCTCTGCTACTGAACAAAAAGGAATAAATCCTGGAAGCTGTGCCATTGACCTCCTGTGAATGAATTCATTTCATAACTTTGTAGATGAGAGCTTACTTCATCCTTTCTCATAAATAGAGAGCTTTCAAGATGTCCATGATCTGGAGAGCTAACCATTTTCACTGAACTCTTTAGTGTTTTGGGCCAAAATGGTATTGTTAACAAGGTAACATGACAGTCTGTTCTGCCTGTAGAAGAAGCAGAATCTAGCAGTGATCACTATGGGGCTGCCTGATGATGGTGCAGCAATTCTTTGGTGATGTAACCCAATACAAAGAAAGACCACCCTTTCGCTTGATCTCAAACTTTAAGAAAGAACCCAGTGACTTGCTAAACAATGATATGGATTTTGGAAAACTACTTTTTTTTCTTTTGTTAATATAGATGTAAAAAATAATTGTAAGCAGCAGACATCTATTTCCCCAGCCTTCTGAAGACTGAAAGTCTGAGATCAGGGTGAGGGCATAGTGAGTTTCTGGTGAAGGCTTCCATATTATATTGTGAAATATGAAAAAAATAAATGAGCTCTCTCTTCGATTGTCTCCTAAAGGCATTAGTCTCATCATCTCAGAATCTCACCTAATTTGACCTTAATTACCATTGGATAGCCAGTATTGCTAGCTATAATCATCTTGGTGATTAGGCCTCACATTACTTTAAAGGGTTTGTGAACATGATTCGATCCAAATCAGATGATGAGAGGTCAGTAAAAGCAGAACTAAAGGGACTAAAAGGGAATTCTCTAAACTTCATGGCACAACAAGTAATAAAGTAACAAGAGATCATCTCAGAAAACTAATCTAAACCAAAGTTGAAGACTGTGCCAGTTACCTCAGAAGTGAAATTTTATGTACAAATCCATTTACATAGGATTGGACTGAAGTGGAGGGCAGTGTTATACAGCTATTTCCTTGAAATGAAAACATTCTGTAGAAGTCTCAGAAATTTCTTGAAACTCACCAAAATCACCTGTTCCTACTTTTCTCTATCAGTCTGGCTCCTTTAATTCACTTATTGAGGAGACTATAACCTGGTGTGGGACATTTGATATCAATGTCCTCTAAAGTCACCCAATAGAGGGTAATTGTGACTGTTAATGATTTGAAGTTATTAGAGTTTGGAAAGAATATTAGGAAGTATCTACATCCACTTTGCAGAATCTTCTCTCTATTATTTAGTTTGTAATACAACAGTCATGTAAAAAACGCTACTTCTCCAATACTTGAGTATCTCAGGGAACAGAGCCATGCCTCTTTGAGTAGCTCTATTAGGAATTTCAACTTCTGCTGACCTCATCTATTTGTATCTGTTAGTGACAGAGTTTTACCACATGGAGATGTATAAGTACTTGCCATTTAGGGACTAAAGAGACCACCCCCAAATTATAAGTAGGCTCTGGACCTGCAACATTCTAACCATTCCACAGAATAACTCAACTTCTGGTGAGCTAGTCAGCTTTGCAAAAAGTTCTGTTGTTGCTTCTTTCCGGGCATATTCATTTACAGGTTGCACAGTGAATAAACCATCATAAAACAGTTGAGTGTCTGGGCTCCCAGCCACACAACTCTGCTCTCTAGGTCCTAGCCTCCAGTGGCACATCCCAAGCCCCTTCCCTACCGCTCTGAAGCCCCAGAAACCTGACAGCAACCTCTCCACACCCCTAACCATCCACCCCCACCCCGGAGCAACATCAGCAAACACTGGACCCATGGCTGCACCTGGAGGAGGTGGGTGTCTGGGCTCCCAGCTGGACAGCCCTGCTCTCCAGAACCAAGACTGCCTGGAGCATTTCCCATGCCCATCCCCCATGCACTGAAGCCCCTGAGATATGGCAGCAACTTCAAACACACGCAACCATCCCCACTGCATCAGCAACCCCTGGAATATTTATCCCTAGTGCATAAACTGGCTTTTAGGGGCCCATTGCCTATGGAGGAATACCTTGCTCATACTAGATACAGAGAAGAGGACCTTGGTCCTGCCTCAATGTGATGTGATCCACTTTGTTGATTCCCCATGGGAGGCCTTACCTTCTTTGAGGAGTGGATCTGGGGGTGGGGTGAGTGGAATATGGGGGAGTGGGAGGAGGAGAGGGAGGGGGAACTAGGATTGGTACATAAAATAAAAAAGACATTGTTTTTAAATAAAAAAGTAAATAAAAATAAACCATCATAAAATAATAAACATTTCCTGTGTCTTCATAGACATTTAGTGTCTTGAATTAAGGTAAGTGTAGTGTGATTTTTAATTAATTTTAATAATAAGAATCCAAAAACTCAGAGTCAAATATTAGGGCCAGAAAGCTGAAAGATCAGAGAAGCAGAGCGACCAGCCACTAGTTCTGACCTCTACAAAGTCCTCAGACTGAGTGGGGTATCCTGTCTTTACAAATTATGAGACTAAATTCCTTGAGCTCCTGTGTCTTCCCACCTTATATTGCTCTCCCTGCTTAGCCATATCATTTCCTATCTCCACGTCCCTAGTATTGGGATTAAAGGCATGTGACTCCCAAGTACTGGAATTAAAGGTGTCAGCCACCACTTCTTGGCTCCTTTTCTCTTTTAGACTGGTTAAATCTCTTGTAGCCCAGGGAGACCTTGAACTCAGAAAACTGACTCTGTCTCCTGTGTGCTGGGATTAATGGTGTGTGCCACCACTACCTGACATCTATGGCTAACTAGGGTGGCTAGCTCTGACTTCTGATCATCAAGCAAACTTTATTATTTAAAGCACAAATAAAATATCACCAGAGATATGTTCTCCTCTACTTTGAGCATGCCTTTTATCCATTTGGAGAAATCTTTGTTTTCTGGATGCCACTTGAATGAAAAGAAAAAACTGTTATTAGAAATGGTGACAGAGCTTGAAACCATGTGGCCTTAGATATAAGCTTGAAACTGTTCCCATGTTGGAACATAGAATTTGGACTACCCTGTGTCTGTGTGCCAGAATCATGTTCATTCATTGCTAGCTCAGGAATCAACTGTTATGCCCTTTGCTATTTGGTGTTCTTGCTCCTACAACTCGTACTGAGTTTGTATGTGAGTACATGTAAGTCTTTTTGTTTTGCATATGCTGACATTGAGCTCTCAGTCAGATTCTAGAACTACTTTTTCTTTGTGGGATCAGTAGGGAAATGTTCATGTTTGAGAAAAGGATCATAACTTGATTTTTTTAATTTACCTCATTAAATTAAAATGAATTTATGATGTTTTAACTAGGGTTTGCTTTAAAATGACCTTCTGCTATCATAGAAGACAGAAGTTTCTCTCATGTTCAAATGTCCTTTTCAATTTCACATCTATTTTGGATATAAATTAAAACTACCACTGTTTATTAATGTAAAATTAATAAAACTTGTCAATAATTTTATATTTTACACTATCCTACTTATTTTTTCTTTCTCTTTAAATAGTATGATTATACTTATTTTGAGCCAAAATATTTCTGTAATATCTATTTATTATAACTATCATTTAATTAAAGTGTATAGCATTTTAATTAAAGATGTAACTTAATTTTTAAAACAATTTCTCTTTCGTTAGGAATTTAGGATGGTTTTTTAAAGTAATACTGCATTGAACATTCTCATCTATATTACAAATATTTTCAATAATTTCCCAAGCATAAGTCCCAGAAGTGGAATTAATTAGTGAGACGCCATGAATATTTCATTGTATATTTTAGATTACTTTCCAAGAGGTCTGTAAAATTTGCAATAAAATTTTCTACATTTGAGGATACTGATCCAGCCATACTATTGCCAGAATGAAACAATATGGTTATGATTTAACTTTTACAACATAATAGATAAAAATTACTTTATGTTGCCTTCTATCAAAGGTCTTTCCTTGATTATCAGCAAGGTTAAATATAGGTCTAATTGTAAATATTTTCCAGGCTACTATTTTACATACATTTAAAGTAAATTAGGGGGGACTGGAGAGATGGTTCATCAGTTAAGAGCACTGTCTTCTCTTCCAGAGAACTGGAGTTCATTTCCTTGTTCCCACATGGCAACTCACAATTGTCTGTCATTCCAGTTACTGATCTATTGTCCTCTTTTGGCCTCTATGGTCACCAGGCATGGACACTTGTGGTGTACAGGCATACTTGCAAGCAAAACACCCATATGCATTAAATAACAAAAAATAATACAAAATTTAAAGTGGATAGGATCTGGGAAAGTAATAATAACAATAATTTCTTTTAAGAGTTCATGAATGATCGAATAATAATGGGATATGATTTAAATATTCTCATTATATAATTCACTACACATAAAACTTTACATTGACATCCATAAAGTAAAATTCTTCATGATCTCTCAATGACAAACCTGGGCCAGGGGAAAAAAAAACAGATAAATTGGACAAAAAGGTCTGGTTACCTTGTGAACATGTGAAAAAGGAAGGTAAAGAGAAGATAAATGGGGACTTATTACTTTTCTCCTTTTTTAAAATCATAGGCAGTATTAAAGAAAACATGGCATGATCATTTTACATCTGGGTTATACTGTACAGAAAAAGAGCTTTTGGAAATAATGTAAAATACAAGGAACTAAATTTATCTACAATGTGAGGATCATTCCAATCAACTTTCCAGATATTTAACTATACATAATATTTATTTTGTATTTTATACTGAGAAAAATACAGTACTCTATATTTTTTCTCCTTATGTATAAAAGAAATGAGGCTGAACTGTATTCAAATCAATTTTGTTTTACTACTATAAAATATCCCATCATTAAATATTCAATATTTTGTTTATATAGTTCACTATTTGCAAATATTTAGGCTGTTTCTCTTACTTTTCTAATAGTGCTTCTATGTATCTTTGAGTGGATATGTAACAATTTCACTAGACTCATTACTAAGAAATGGATTCAGGAAGATGTCCATTTCTATTTGTTTTAAAACTTTCAAATGGCTTTGCAAAATGGCTCCATTACTTTACATACTCTGTAAATACAAATGAGGATTCCAAATTTTGTATATCCTTTCTAGCACTACATAACATTTTGGTTTCAAGGTTTGGGTTATTTGATATATATAAATAAGCAATTTTGGTGCTGTTCCACCAACCAGATTTCTAATTACTAGTACAGTTGATCGTTTTTGCTTGCATATATTATTCACTCATGTTGCTCCTTTCAGAACTTTTCTAAAAAAACTATTTTATTTTTGAGATTAAAGTATCACTCTCTTCTGTTTTTTAATCTCTAAATTTTTGCTCCTTTTCAAGTTAATGGCCTCTGTTTTCAATGTCATTACATATATGTATATATTTTCCAAATTACATAATGCAACCTGTTCAGTCTTATACTGTTATTTGTATATGTATCTTTAGTCTTTTCATGTGTTTATTTTTTTTATTAAGGGCATCCTATTTTTCTCTTCTTGATTTGAATGAATTTCATGCACATCTAAACTAATTCTTCTCAATGAAGTTAGAACTCTTCACAAGGGAAATTTGGGGAGCTTACTTCTCTGGTTGATTGGAGTTTATTAATAGACTTGAGTGGTAAAAGCCAAGAATGTTATATATCCTACATATACCATGAGAACAGCATATAACTCTGTCATTTTGACACAATTATAAGGGCTTTGTTCCACCTTACTTAATTTTTCTGATTTGTAACCTGCCTTTACTGATTTATTTGCATCAGTATAAAATGTATGGGGCTCCAGTTATTGGTACATCATGTGCAATTCAGGGAAGAATCCAAGCAGTTCTCTTTATAAGGCTAATTCTATCACTTTTAGGCTAATTGCTATTAATTTCTCCAAAAAATTAGCACATGCTCTTTGTCATGATTCATTTTCTTCCCATAATTGTTTTAATTTTATAAGTAGCAAAAGGCACTATTGTCTCTACCTGCTAGTTGACAAAGTCAGAATTTTTCTTTTATAATAAATTCAGAGATTTTTCTACATATGTGTATATTTTTACTGGTTTTATGTGGTAAAAAAATTCTTTTTAAGATAATATCTCGTCTCTGTATTAAAATTCCTCTAGGGGAAATTCTGGAAGACAATATGGCTAGAATACAATTAAGATTTGGATTCACTCTATTTACATGTGCCTCCTATAATTTCTCTTCAATGACTGTCAATTCTTTCTCTGTTTCAACTATTAATTCTCTGGGACTATTTAAATCTTTGTCACCATCTAAGGTTTTGTTTAAATAAATTATTATATCAGGGGTTATTCCAACAGCCTAGACTAGAAATATTTTCTAACAATCTTTGAAAGTCATTAAGAGTCCACAATCAGTCTTTCCAAATTTGTGCCTTTTGTGTTCTAATTTTCTGTAAACTTATTTTGTAACCAAAGTAATGGACAGAATCTGCTCTTTGTAATTTTTTCAGGAGCAATGTGTAATCCTCATTTAGGCAAAACTTTTTTTACTTTTTCAAACATTCTTTCAAAAGTATCTGCATTTGAGTCAGATAACAAAATGTCATCCATATAATGATAAAGTATTGACTTAGGAAACCGCTTACATATTATTTCCAATGACTAACTTACAAAGTATTGGCACAGGATAGGGCTACTGAGCATTTCCTGTGGGAGGATGTTCCACTGATATTTCCTAGTAGGCTGAAATATTTTTAGTAGGCACTGTGAAAGCAATTTTTTCTCTGTTCTTTTCTTGTTAAGGTATAGTGAAAAACAGTCTTTTAAATCAAGAACTATAAGAGGCCATTCTTTTGGTAATAGAGAAGTCAGAGGAATTCCAGATTTTAGAGGGCCCATAGGTTAAAAAACCTTGTTGACAACTCTTATATCTGTCACCATTCTCCATTTTCCAGATTTCCTCTTAACAACAAATACAGGAGAATTCCAAGGGCTGGTTGATTCTTCAATATGATGAGTGTCTAGTTCCTCTTGTATCAGCTGTTCTAAAGCCTGCAGTTTGTCTTCTGTTAAAGGCCCTTGTTTAACTCACATGGGTTTCTCAGTTAAACATTTTAAAAGTAATGCCATTAGTACCTCTAAAGGCTTGCTAGTTGCTTTGTGTTTTTGTACAACCTAAATGACTGGTGACCTTTGTGTATAGTACCTTATAATATCCTTCCCAGAAACATGAGTTTTTGGGACTGCAGGAATATTAACCTTGGTATTCCATTGCTGTAATAGGTCACAACCCCATAAATTCACAGCAACTACATATGACCTCAGCTTTCCTTTCTGTACTTCTTACCCTATGCATTCAACCTATCTCATGTTTGTTTCACTTGAGATAGGGTTCCAATTCCTAGGAATTAAATATTGCCTCTGGGAGAAACCATTCTGGATGCCAAGATTCTGGAGTAATGAGATTCACATCTGCACCCATGTCTAGTAATCCCTCAATTACAGTTTCATTATATGCACTCAGTTTTGGTCTTTGATCATTTATAGAAATCTGCCAAAATATTCGTTTCCTATTTCCTACTGGAATTTTTGATTCATCTGCCATGTCTATTCCATCATCTGTAACAGTATGACTTTTTACAATAGGCATTAGATTGTTTCATTTTCCTGGTGAGACATGTTCTCCACAGTAACTGGAAATGACTGGATCTTATTTAATATGGGGACCTGTGAGAGCACCCCCTCAGGGAGTTTTCTGAAGGTATCAGGTTGCCTAGTCAGGCTTTTGTCGACATACATTCATTGGTCCAATGTCGGTCTTTGCCACACCTCCTATATATACCAGAAGGCTGAGTCCTCCTATTTTTGCCATTCCTAGGAATTCCTTGTCTACAGTTCCTTCTTAGATATCCTATGACAATTAAAACATTTGGCATTTTGGTGTCTCCTCATATAATTAGATATTGCTTCTCCTACACAAGCCTCAGTACTATAGTCAAATGCTTCAACATTCATTGTATATAAGATCCATTCATCTACTGGTTTTGATCTGACCTTTAAAGTCCCAAGGATCTTTTTGCATTCTAAGTTGGCATTTTCAAAAGCCAAAGTTGCAATAAGTAAATGTCTAGCTTCAGGGTCTCTCACTCCTACTTGTACAGCCTTAGTTAATCTTTGTAAGAAGTCAGTAAAGAGTTATCTCTGGCCCAATTTAACACTAATATATGATTCAATTCTATTTTCTAGTTATAAATCCTGTCCCAAGCATTTAAAGCTGCTGTGCTACATAGGGATAAGGTGTGTTTCTCAAAGCGAGCCTGTTCCTGCGAATCAGAGTAATGACCCTGAGCCTGTTCCTGCAAATCAGAGTAATGACCCTTACCAAGAATTTGATCTTGGGAAGTCTCAAATCTTTTTGCTTTCCCCTGTTGTTCTAAAAATTTTCCTTCTTCCCTCTAATAGGACTGCTGAGCAATCATGTGGGTAAAGCATTGCCTTATTGCTTGAAGCCCAAGTTTTCACCATTTCCCTGACAAAAGGAGAATGTAGTCCATAAAAAACTGTTGCTTGTTTAATTTCTTTTAGATCACTCATATATATTGGTTCCCATGTATATTCTTTGACTACCTTAGGGTACTTTATGCCAGATGGTCTTTCTGAGGAAATTACTGGATATGCAGTTAAGACTTTGTGTAAGTCATCCTGGGGGCAGGCATACAGTAATTAGGCTAAATCCTGTCCTTGTGCCTTCTGTCCCTGCTCATCAATTTCAGTAAATTTCTCAATCTTTTCAATTCTTTTTACTACTGCCTTTTTAAAAGTCTGAATCTCCTGTCCAGTGTTTTGTTCTAATGCTCACACTGAGAATTCCAAGGTATGAAACTTGTCCAGTAAAGATAACATCCCATCCTTGGACATAATTTTGGTGGTGTTCATATTACCTTCCTGGAGAGATACCTTATCTGTTAATCTATCATTACTTTTCAACAGATTCTAATTGTTAAATTTAATATCACAAATTCTTTCAGATAATTCTGTCAAATTGATGCTGTCCCTCTCCATAGTATTGATCTTCTCAATTAGCTGTCATTATTAATTTTATAAAGACTGTATTATTTCTAAAAGTGCCTTATTATTGACCCTGTTATCAAACCATTTTCAATGAGATAATATGAAAAACAACACTAATTCCTGAAATCAAATAAAGTGATGTATAAAGAAAATCATATAAGCCTTGTAGAATACCATACATTGTATAAGCAAAATAGTTATCAAACTCCTGGATAGTTATGCTATCAATAATTTTTGTAGTTTTTCAGATCTTACCTGTCATAAGGAGTAGGTATAATAATCATTACTGGTCAGCAGGTGTTGCAGTTGCAGCCACGTTGCCAAGAGAATCTAGCTGTAGTAAAAAGCACGTGTTGCTTACTTACGTATTGAAAAATATGCTTTGTTTAACAAATTAAGAGCAGTTATTAAGGTGATCAAACAATTCCGAGAGTTGGGGTCCAGGATAAAGAGAAAAACCAAAGATTTCTGTCAGTGTGAGTTGTGGATGGTGTACCCCAGGGATTGTAGTCAGCAGCCTGTGGGCAGGCATGTAACACTGAGCTGGGGAGTGCTAAGCAGCAGTCTGATGCCTCTGAGTTCTGGGTAGAATCGTGGGTGGCAGATTCAGTGCCCAAAGTGCCACACTAGTTCAGAATTACATATAATAAAGGGTTATTCATTTAGGGTTAGACTCAATGATCATAATCCTAGATCACAGTCTTTTGCATTAATGGGGAAAAGAAACTGAATCTAGCAGTTGGAAAAGAGAGAGCTAGCACATGCTTTATAATTGCATTTATAGTATAAGAGACCATGCCCAAGTGGGCTGGTATCTTAAAGGCTATTGGCTGAAGAAGCTCCCATAGCAATTTCTTAGTCATTCTTCTTCTTTTGAGGAATCTCTGTTCATTTCAGAGCCATTTTGAATGGGTTATTTTGTTTTAATTTTCATTTTTGAATTCTTTATATATTCTGAATATTGATCTGCTGTCAGATGTATTTTGATGATGGTTCTCTCCAATACTGTGTGCTTCCTCTTAATGTGGTTGTTTATTTTTACATGGGTAGAAATTTTTGTAGTTGTTGTTTATTTGTTTTATGAATTCTATGTGATAATTGTTGGCCTCAATTCTTGGGCAAATAAAATCCTATTCAGGACTACATCATGTAGAGTACTACCTGTGTTTTCTTCTAACAGTTTTAGTGCTTCAAGTTTCATATTTAGGTCTTTCATCCATTTGGAGTTCGTTTTTATGCCAGGTAATAAACATGGATCTAGTTTTATTCTTCTGAATATGGAAATCCTATTTCTCATCATTATTTGTTGAAGATGCTTTCTTTTCCCCACTATGTTCTTGGCATCTTTGTTACCATATGTCTTTTTGATATATCCTTTATTTTAATATTATAATAATCTTCCCAAGAGTGGAATTGCTGGGTCTTGAGGGAGGTTGACTCCCAGTTACCTGAGAAACCGCCACACTGATTTCCACAGTGGCTGCACAAGTTTGCATTCCCACCAACAATGGATGAGAGTTCCCCTCTCTCCACATCCTCTCCAGCATGGGCTATCATTGGTGTTTTTGACTTTAGCTAATCTGACCGGTGTAAAATGGTATCTCATAGTTGTTTTGATTTGCATTTCCCGCATCACTAAGGATGTTGAGCATGACCTTAAGTGTCTTTTGGCCATTCGAAGTTCTTCTGTTGAGAATTCTCTGTTCAGATCAGCACCCCATTTTTTTAATTGGGTTAATTAGAGTTGTCTAGTTTCTTGAGTTCTTTGTATATTTTGGAGATCAGACCTTTGTCTGATGAGGGGTTGGTGAAGATCTTCTCCCAGTCAGAAGGCAGCCTTTTTGTCTGGTGATGAATAGAGATAGAGACAGAGACCCACATTGGAACTCTGGACTTAACTCCCTAGGTCCAAACAAGAAGCAGAAGGAAAGAGAACGTGAGCTAAGAAGGCAAGACCAGAGGGAACCTTCATCCGTCGATGGATGGCGATACAGACGGAGACCCACATTGGAGCACCGGACTGAGCCCCCCAAGGTCCAAATGAGGAGCAGAAGGAGGAAGAACATGAAAAAGGAAATCAGGACCGCGAGGGGTGCGTTCACCAACTGATACAAGGGGACTGATCTAATGAGAGTTCACCAAGGCCAGTTGGACTGGGACTGAATGAGCACGTGATCCAACCAGATTCTCTGAATGTGGCCGGATTCTCTGAATGTGGCTGGCACAGGGTCTTTCTGAAAAGCCATTGACAATGACACTGGGACTTGTTTCCTCTGAATATACTGGATTTTTGGGATCCAGTCTGTTTGGATGCTCACCTTCCTGGACCTGGAGGAAGGGGGGAGGAACTTGAACTTCCCACAGGGCAGGAAACCCTGACTGCTCTTAAGGATGGAGAGGGAGGAGGAGAGGGAGTGGGGGAAGTGGGAGGGTGTTGGGAGGAGGGGCGGAAATGGAAACTTTTATAAATTAATAAACTTTGGGAAAAAATATTATAATAATCTTTACTTCATTGTTACCACCTCAAATTGCATAACAAACCACATAAAATATGTCAAAGGTAAATTAATATTTTCCCAATATATTTATCAGGTTGTAACAAATTACATTTTCAAAATTAGCATTATGTCAGAACCAAAGTTATGGTAGCAGTCAGGATGTGTATTTAGTGTCCGAGTTTATAGAAAACATGCACATGCTTTCTCCATTAAGAAGTATTTGCTTTAATTTTTTGTAGATAATCTTTATGAAGTTAAAGAAGTTTCATTCCATTCTCAGTTTCATAAATACCTTTACAACAAAATTACCCATTTTATGCTTAGTTAATTCAAAAATATAGACATTTTCTTCACTCCTTATAGTAGACTGTATTTTATGAGATTTTTTTCCCTGGGCTTGTCTTAATTTGAATTCAAATATCTAATATTGTGTTATATATTTAAATTAATATTTTTTGAAATTTTCTGGAATATATTTAATTTTGATATCAAGTATTTAGAATCACTATAATATAAATATTCTGTCAAAAACTTTATATAAGGAATGGAGAGATACTTCACAAATTAAGAAAACTTAACTGTTCAGATTAGAAGTTCAGATTTCAGCATGTCCAGTTGCATACAACTGCCTGTAACTCCTGCTTTACGATATCTAAAATATTTTTCTTGCAACCACGGCCCTACCTCTTCATACACAAAGGTAAAATACACATGAGTAAATAATAAGGAAAATTATTTATTAAAAATTATGGTTAGCTATGTGGTGTTGGTAGGCACCTTTAATCCCAGCACTTGGTAACCAAAAGCAGGTGGATTTTGGTGAGTTCAGGGTCACTCTGGTCTATAGAGTAAGTTCCAAGTGGTCAAGGCTAAACAGAGAAGCCATGTCTCAAAAAGTCAAAAGAAATTTGTATGAAATAGGAGTTACTTATTCTTTGAATTTGATAAAATAAATCACGAAAATTGGGTCTGTTCTTTTTCACTCCCATATGTTTTTCTGCTAAGCCCCCATCCTTCCAAAAAAGAAGAAAAGGTGGGAGGTGATGTGGTGTCAAGGGATGGGACAATGGGAAGGAAGAATAATCACTCTAACATACTTTGTTTGAAAACATAATAATGATATCTCATTCATTATATGGTAACAGATTATGAAAATTAAGGAAATTAGGTCTAACAAATATTTGAAGAGAAGCTGTTTAATTGTTTGTTTTTGTTTCTTTTGCTTTGCTTTTTTTGTTTTGTATGGTTTTATTCTTAGTATTCTGCAAATTAAGAAGTAGCAAATCATTATCCCAATTTAGACGTTCTATATTTTTTTCAGATTGACTCAGTTTGTGTATTTTTAAAAATCGTTAGTGTTTCTTCTATTTTATTATCCAATGAAGAATATTGATTTTTTTCAAGTAATTTTTCCACTGCAGGTTTAAGAGTGTGTGCTTTACTTTTGTTGTTCTCAAACATCTCATGTTTTACATAGGTTCAATAATAGAGTGATAAAGACGCGTTTTCAGAGTTGCATGCTGCAGTAATAAAAAGTTGAAAATGAGCTTCATGCATTTTGAGAACATTACATTCTTACATAAAAGATTAGGTAATGACAGGATTTTTCAGAGGGATATTTTGTGGGCCTGATCTCTAAATATCAGAAGTTTCATATCCTGTTGGCCAAATAATCCTATTCACTTGTTTTTATTATGAACACACTGGAGCATCAAGTCATTAAACCTTCTTTATGAATGTGTGGAGTCATATCAGAAATGTTTCCCGTAAAAACTGACACAGTGAGAGAGAACCTTACAGTAAAGTGTTCTAGAATAGTAGCTAGATATCAGGCATCAAGGGATTACATGGTAAAGCTTTTCATGCAGCACACTGTTCACTGAATGACTGTTCAAAGCTTTTTAATCATGCTTTGAGAACTTCTCAATGGATTTTAATTTAAAGAACATTTTATTTGTTCATTTAGAAATGACAGACCTTTGACAAGAACTTTAAGTCCTTGAAGAAAGAAATTGAGGAGGATACCAGAAAATGGAAAGACCTCCCCTGTTCTTGGATTGGGAGAATCAACATAGTAAAAATGGCAATTCTACCAAAAGCAATCTATAGATTCAATGCAATTCCCATCAAAATTCCATCAAACTTCTTCACAGACCTTGAGAGAACAATAATCAAGTTTATATGGCAAAACAAAAAAACCCAGGATAGCCAAAACAATCTTAAACAATAAAGGAACTTCTGGAGGCATTACCATCCCAGACTTCAAACTCTATTACAGAGCAACAGTATTGAAAACAGCTTGGTATTGGCATAACAACAGAGAAGTCGACCTATGGAATCGAATAGAAGACCCGGGTATTAATCCACAAACGTATGAACACCTGATATTTGACAAGGGAGCTAAAGGCATACAATGGAAGAAGGAAAGCGTCTTCAACAAATGGTGCTGGCATAACTGGATGTCAACCTGTAGAAGAATGAAAATAGATCCATATCTATCACCATGCACAAAACTCAGGTCCAAATGGATAAAAGACATCAACATTAATCCGTCCACTTTGAACCTGATAGAAGAGAAAGTGGGAAGTAGTCTACAAGATATAGGCACAGGAGACCACTTCCTAAGCAGAACCCCAGGAGCGCAGACAATAAGAGAAACAATAAATAAATGGGACCTACTGAAACTGAGAAGCTTCTGTAAAGCAAAGGACACTGTCAGTAAGACAAAAAGGCTACCTTCTGACTGGGAAAAGATCTTCACAAACCCTGCAACAGATAAAGGTCTGATCTCCAAAATATACAAAGAACTAAAGAAACTAGACACTAAAACTCTAATTAACCCAATTAAAAAATGGGGTACTGAACTGAACAGAGAATTCACAACAGATGAACTTCGAAGGGCTAAAAAGCACTTAAGGTCATGCTCAACCTCCTTAGCGATCAGGGAAATGCAAATCAAAACAACTTTGAGATATCATCTTACACCTGTCAGAATAGCCAAACTCAAAAACACCAATGATAGCCTATGCTGGAGAGAATGTGGAATGAGGGGAACACTCATCCATTGTTGGTGGGAATGCAAACTTGTGCAGCCACTGTGGAAATCAGTGTGGCGGTTTCTCAGGAACTGGGAGTCAACCTCCCTCAGGACCCAGCAATTCCACTCTTGGGAATATACCCTAGAGATTCCCTAACATACTACAAAAGCATTTGTTCTACTATGTTCATAGCAGCACTATTTATTTGTAATAGCCAGAACCTGGAAACAACCTAGGTGCCCCTCAATAGAAGAATGGTTAAAAAAGGTGTGGAACATATACACATTAGAGTTTTACTCAGCGGTAAAAAACAATGACATCTTGAATTTTGCATGCAAATGGATGGAAATAGAAAACGCTTTACTGAGTGAGGTAAGCCAGACCCAAAAAGAGGAACATGGTATGTATTAACTCATAAGTGGATTCTAACCATAATTAAAGGTCTTTGAGCCTATTATTCGTGATCCTAGAGAAGCTAAATAAGAAGATGAACCTGATGAAGATTATTTAGCTCTCCGCCAGGAGGTAGGAAATAGACAAGAGTCCCAGGTAACCTCGGGTGCATGGGGGGGTGGGAGAGTTGTCAGAAAGGGAGAGGATTAGAGAGAAGGGAGTAGGGGAGGATTGGGGAAAGATCGGGGGACTGGAATGGGGGGGAGGGAGGAAGGATGGATATGGGATCAGGCAAGTATATACCTCAACTAAGGGAATCATTTTAGGGTTTACAAGAGACTTGATTATAAAGGGGATCCCCGGTCCAAGGAGAGATCCCCAGATGATTCTCTGGACAGAGGAGAGGGTGCCTGAACCGGCCTTGGCCCACAACCATACTGATGAATATTTTGCATGTCACCATAGAACCCTCATCTGGAGATGGATGGAGATGGAGGCGGAGAACCACGTTGGAACACTGGACCTAGCTACCTAGGTCCAAATAAGAGGCAGAAGGAAAGAGAACGTGAGCAAAGAAGGCAAGGGCAGAGGAAACCTTCATCCGACGTTGGATGGCGATACAGATGGAGACCCATATTGGAACACCGAACTGAGCACTCCACGGTCCAAATGAGGAACAGAAAGATGAAGAAAATAAAAAAAGTAATCAGGACTGCGAGGGGTGCGATCACCCACTGATACAAGGGAACTGATATAATGAGAGTTCACCAAGGCCTGTTGGACTGGGACTGAACGAGGACATGATCCAACCAGATTCTCTTAATGTGGCTGGCCCGGAGCCTTTTTGAAAAGCCATTGACAATGACACTGGGACTTGTTTCCTCTACATATACTGGATTTTGGCGCTCCAGTCTGTTTGGACTCTCACCTTTCCTGGACCTGGAGGGAGGGGGGAGGAACTTGAACTTCCCACAGGGCAGGAAACCCTGACTGCTCTAGGGGATGGAGAGGGAGGAGGAGAGGGAGTGGTGGGAGTGGGAGGGTGTTGGGAGGAGGGGCTGAAATGGAAACTTTTATAATTTAATAAAAAAAAAGAGAAAAAAAAAAAGAAAAAAGAAATGACAGAGCTATTAGAATGTTAATTCCAAGCCTCAGTACAGGTCTAGCTTCTTAGATCATTTTCCTTTATTTATGGATTTCTAATTCTCTTGTTATTTTAAAGCATTTTATGCTTAGCTAAGATTTCAGTCAATGCTAGTCTCTAGTTGCCAGCTGTTGACACTTGTGTTAGCTTGTCTTCTCCCTGATGTGACAAAACACGTGGCAAAAGTGATTTAATGAAGAAAGGCTTTATTTCAGCTCACAGTACAAAAGCATATACTTTATCCTGGCAGAAAAAAGCATAGTAGTAGGAACATGGGGCAACTGGTCACATTGTGTCCATGATGAAAAAGCATGGAGAGAGGAAATCTTGTGCTCAGCTAACTTTCTCCTTTTCATTTAGTCTGTGACTCCAGCCAATGGGATCGCCCAACGCTTTTAGATTATGACTTCCAACCTCTATTAACCTCTCTTATACACAAGCCCAGAAGTTTGTTTCAGTGGAGAGATGAAATGCCATCAAGTTGACAATCAATTTTAACCATTACCATGCCTTAGATTCAATAACCCTGAGTGAAAATGATTTGAGCCAGATTTCAATAGCTCGTGGAATCTCAATTCTACTCTTGGCATTTGTTTAGATTATTATGAGCTTTACAATGGAAATTCCTATGTGCTGTTCTCCATAATACATGGTCTCCTTGACCCTATACACCTGTATGTATGTTCCTCATAGATACTTACTGCAAAGAAAATTGCCCAGGAATTTTTGTGGATATTCTACTTGGCTGGGACAAAGTTTATATTATCAGATCATTCATAATTTAAAAACAGTGATATTTAAATGCTGAAATGAGTATTTTGTCTTTATACTCTAAGTTAATTTTTACTAGAAGTACATATTAGTGCAACTTTGGAAACAGAGCCTAAGATTTTCAATATACAGAAATAATCATTTTTGAGGCATTAAAAATGGTCTGAATAGATTATTCTACATTATGATACATCCTGATTATACCATTCCACAATATATGCAAATATCAAGTTATTTTGTATCTCATTTATATGAATAAATATTTTTTCTAAAGTTATGTATTACTAATGCATTTTCACTGCTTATCCTCATTCTTAGGTCATGTTGTCTCTTCTTTCACTAAGGAAATAAAAGCAATTAGAGAATTGCAGTATTCTTCTGCCACTGCATTTACTCAGCAGACTACATTGTGTGCAGAACTATTGAAGCAATAGTATTGATGCCAGATCTTCTTTCCCTACACAAGCATTAAAACCGCCACTATTTTCCACTGAATTCTTATATGCTGATGTGAATGACCTGAAGAGATTCTTTTATTTTAAAATAAAATAAATTTGTCCTCAAATCTCTACTTATTCCTCTCATTTTTATAGGCTCATATTAATTATTTAATAGTGGGTAGCAAATCCCCCAAAACTTTCAGCTAAAAACAGTGTGATTTTCTTTCAGTTTCTGTGGATCCAGATGTGGCTGTTGCTTAGAAGTTTGAGAAAGCTCAGATTTTCTCTTTTTTTAAAATTTTTATTGCTTTATAAATAATATCATTCAAAATTTCCACTTCCTCCCCTCCTCCCATTTCCCTTCTGCTTCCTCCTCTCCCTCCCCTCCCCCTCCAGTCCTAAGAGAGGGCAGGGTACCCTGCCCTGTGGGAAGCCAAAGCCCTCCCCCCTCCATCCAGGCCTAAGAAGGTGAGCATCCAAATAGACTAGGATCACAAAAAGCCAGTACATCCAGTAGAGACAAATTCCAGTGCCATTATCATAGGCTTCTCTGTCAGCCCCCATTGTCAGCCACATGAGGTCATCATCAGGCTAGAAGCTGGCGCTATAATTCTTTGATTAGAACTAGATTCCCATCCACAGTCATTCGTTTCACTGGCAGGTTTTGGTTATTGGACGGAGGGACTTGGTCTCTTACTTGAGCCTCTACGGAGTTGCTCACTAGATGGCAGCTTACTTCTCCCATGGCAGTGTATGGAGACAGAAAAGAGAGACAGGGGTTACGAAAGAAGATACACAGTTTTGGGTTTTTGTAAATTCAAATCATAAATGACTCATGCTTCCAGTTTGCCAAATTCTAAGATTGGGAGTGTTACTAAATACATCCAGAAAGGAAAAAGAAAAGATTACACAGGTTTGTGACTACTAGGGAACAGAGACTCACTCTACAGTCATTTACCCTGCCAACCATACTCTCCTCTTGAAAATCACAGCCATCAGCCTGTCTTTCTATACAACTCCATACCATTGGGATGGTATCATAAACTATCTATGCTGACAAAACAAAATACCATAGAATGAATGCATTATAATAATACTAACTGGGACCAAGAAGGTAGATTAGTGGTTAAAGAAGCTTATTGCTATACCTGAAGACCTGAGTTGAATTTTCAGGATCCACATGTTGGAAAGACAGAACTAACTCCTGCCAAGTTGTCTTCAACCTCCACACAAACACTGTGACATACATAGTCCCCAGATAGACAGATAGATATTTATATATTTAGATAGATAGATAGATAGATGATTGATTGATAGATGATAGATAGAGAGATAGATAGATAGATAGATAGATAGATAGATAGATAGACAGACAGACAGATAGATGAAAAGTTAAGACCATACTAACTGAAATTTATTTTCACATTTCTGGAGGCTGGGAAATCTAAGATCATACACCAACAGGTATAATGAGATTTAAGGGCTCATTTTTGGTTTCCAAGATTTTTCTTTGTTGTATGTCCTCCAGACTGGAGGAACTAATGGCATGTGTTCACATAGCAGAATGGTGGAATAACAAAAAGGAACTCTGATCTCATAGGAACTTCTTTTACAGGGCACTAATTCATAACATTCATGTGATCAAAGTTCTCTGGATTGAATCACATTCTCAGCATCCCACCTCTCAATGCCATTATGTTGAGGAGTATGCTTCAGCCTGAATTCTGAAGGGGAGGTACAAACACTCAAACACAGGGTCTGGCTATGGTGAGAAACAAGACATGAAGGAGATATCGATAAAGGTGTGGTACCATGGAACCCTTGTTTGTTCTTGATGCATCTGTAAAATGGAAAACCAGTACTATGGTTTATAAAAACGACAACATTGAAGACTATGAGTCAGTAACTGATAGAAATAAATAGAAATAAATATGAACATTCTCCAGGACGTTTCCCGGTAACTGAATTCAGCAGCATATTGTTAGAACTACACAACATAGATTAGAATAATTTATCTATGAGATGCAAACTTGATTTACTGTGTTCTATATTACTGTGAGCTGTATCCTTTAAATATATAGTATGTAGACAGAAGTTTCTGTCGCCCCCAGTTCCACAGTCATCTGATCCCAAAGAGACACACAGAGGCTTATATTAATTATAAACTGGTTGGCCAGTTAGCTCAGGCTTATTATTAACTAGTTCCTACAACTTAAGTTAATTCATAATTCCTGTCTATGTTTAGCCATGTGGCTTGGTACCCTTTCTCAGTGCAGAATTTTTATCTTGTTTCCTCTGTGTCTGGGTGGTAGTGACTGCAGATTGAGCTTTACCTCTTCCCAGACTTCTCCCAGTCTGGTTGCCCTGCCTATGCTTCCTGTCTGACTACTGGTCAATCAGTGTTTTATTAAATCAATGTGAGTGACAAATCTTTACAGTGTACAAGAACATTATTTCACAGCAATAGTATATACTTATTTATGTTGTTTTTTTCATCTTACACGTTGGTAAGTTTGGATCACTTCTTTGTTTTCCTTTTTGTTTTTGTTTTAAGAAAGGGTTTCACACAGTTCAGCTGAACTCCTAATCTTAATGCTTTCACTTCTCAAGTGCTAGGATTGAAAATGTGTGCCGCCATGCCCAGTTTATGTGGTTGTAGGGACTAAACCCAGGACCCCAAGCATGCTGGACAAACATTCGACCAAGCAACATGCCAAAAATCATTAATGCTTCCTCTATTTAACTGAGACAATTTCATCTAACCAAATCAAAAGTAATCCATTTTTTAAAAGAGATATTTGTCTTGAGAAATTTGATCCACCTTAAAGTATTTCCTTTGCTTTGTTTTTTATGATTGCCTAGCCACTTGGGGTTTCTGGTATCCAACTGGGGGGGTTTCCACATCTACGTCATCTTTTGAGTTTTCCACCTCTTCTATAAAGTGTCTACACATCGGGGTCCATAAGATTTTACTACTTGGTTTGATTTTCTTCCTTTGATTATATTATATGTATTGACATTCCATAATTTTGCAAATGTTAAAGTAACCTAAATAAAATCCTTGATTTCAACACACACAATTGATTTCCTATATACCCTATTACATGCCCAATTGCCTAGACAACTTTCCAACAAATTCAGTATATTACACTTTCTTCTTTTTTCCATTATTCATTTTATTTTTATTTATCAAATTTTCCTTTGACAATTTCATATATTGTATAAAGGTAATCACTCTGATTATTTTATTTTTAATACCCATCCTACTTTATCTACCTCTCATCGCTGTCCACCCTTCTCCCTCTCCCACACAAATCACTTTTCCATATCCATGCCTTTTTGTTTTGTTTTGTGACCCCTCCTCTAATAGTTGACAAGGCTCAGTCTTGTGCCCACCCAGTGCAGGTAACCACAGCTGCTGTGATTTTTATGCTTACAGACACTATTTAATAGGCAGAGTATGACATCCTGCCACCCTTCTCCCTTTCTCAGAGCTTCTACATTTTTCTTATCCTTTTATTTTTCAATAATGTTCCTTGAGTCTTAGAGGGTGTGGTGGTCTGAATAAGAATGACCCCCATAGGTTCCTATGTTTGAGTACTTGATACCCAGCTAGTAGAATTATTTGGAAAAAATTAGAAAATGTGCTTTGTTGGAGGAAGTGTGTCAGTGAGGGTGAAATTTGAGGTTTTTGGGTCAGTTTATCTCTGTCTCTGTGTCTGTGTGTCTCTGAGTTTCCTGCTTGTAGATCAAGATCTAAGCTAGCAGCTGCCCCAACACCATGCCTGCCTGCCTGTCTGCTTTCAAGATCCCTGATGCCGCAGGGCAATCGGTAATGAAAAGTTCCCAGACTATCTTACAAAAGATATAGCTTTAATAAAACAGATGGAAAAGCTTACACAGAGTCCCACCCGTCTGGAATGCTGTATCCAGGCCAGGTCGAGGGGGAGAGAGAGGGCAGAGGCTTTCACCCAGCAGGTTTAAAGGTAAACGTTTGCCTTAGGGCAACACGCCCCACGAAAAGGATGTGATTGTCTAAACTCCCCTATCAGATCCCCACCATGATGATCATGCACTCCAACACTCTGAAACAAGAAGCCCAAAATAAACTATTTCTTCAATAAGTTGCATTTGTCAAACTGCCTTATCACGGCAATCGAAAAGAAAGTAAGATGGGGGATGGCATAAATATCTGAGCATTCAACTATCACTTATTCATTCTCTACACATTAAGAAGCTGTAAGTCTCTTCATTCACTGACAATCAGTCAGTGACAAGCAGAAAGAGGCTTCTCTGATTTTGGCTGAGAGTAACATTTGTCCATGTCATTAAATTGCTAACTACTTAAAAACTATTTTAATTATGTGTGTATGTCGGTGCTCGGGCATGAGTACCACAGTGTTCTTAAAACAGTCAGAGAACAACTTTCAGGAGTAGGTTCTCTTTTTCCACCATGTGTGTTCTGGGAGTAAAACTCAGTTTGTCAGGCTGATGACATATGCCTTTTCCCACTGAGCTGTCTTAAGAGCTCCACTTCATTTTCTTAGCTGTATGCTTTAAACAACAATACTTGACACAGTAAAATTCACCAAATTGCTCATTCTTTTTTTTTCTTTTGTCTACATTTTCCCTATTTTGCAGAAAGTTCTGAGTTGAGGTAATGAGATGGAGAGAGGGTGGGGGGAGAATTCTCTATTTTGACAATAGGACACATTTAGTACATGGCAGCAAAGCAGCTGTGAAGATGCATACCTCTTATGCAGGTTTTGGGAGACAGAGGCAGAACCACAGGGTTCCAGGCCAGTTTAGATTATATGACAACAGATACTTGCTCAGAAACAAAACAAAAAAAACACTGTTTGTAATTGGCATGTAAGCTGACAAAATAAAAAGTTATTCAATGCAAGACATTTCCAACACTGTTGATGTGTTAAAATTAATAAAATCAGATAGAAAGGGAAATTCTTTATTATATATATAAGAAAAATAAGAATTCTCTGTTCAGTTCAGTGACTGAGAAGCCAAGGACAATGGCACTGGGTTTTGATTCTACTACATGGACTGGCTTTGTGGGAACCTAGTCTGTTTGGATGCTCACCTTTCTAGACCTGGATGGAGGGGGTGGGCCTTGGACTTCCCACAGGGTAGGGGACCCTGACTGCTCTTAGGACTGGAGAGGGAGGGGAAGGGAAGTGTGGGGAGTGGGAGGAAAATGGGAGGAGGTGGAAATTTTTAATAAATAAATAAAGTTAAAAAATTAAAAAATTAGAGCAATTCAATGCTTTGTGTAGTCTGTGACCCAGAAACATTTCAGCTATATGGTGCCACCTGAATGTTCTTGAGTGTCTGGAGTCTTAACTCACTTCCAAGATCCCCAAGATCACAGGAAGCTGTTTCCAGGTGGAATCACATGCTTTCAAGCACTTGGAAATCTGTGACCTATAAACTTTAAATACTGAATTTATAGATAAATAAACAGCTATAAAATTAAAAAGAAATTCTACAAAGATATTCAATACAGATTTACAAGTTATGAAAGAGAACACCAATGCCTAACAATAAGAAAACAGTCAAAGTTGTGCAGATGAAAAAATTCAGTTTTATAAAACAAATAATTGTGCACTGTTGCTTATAATTTCTCTGTGTTTGTATGTTTTTCATATCATAGCACAGATTATACTAATATTCATACAAAATAGTAAAAATGCAGGTGTTTAGCCATTGTCTTGGAACAGAATTCTTGCTTCCATTCTTCAAGCCCTATATAAGTTAATATGCTTGTTAAAATATACACATATTTGCCATTGTAACCATTTTAAGTGTCTGATTCAGAGCTATGAAAGCATATTGATATTGTTGCAAAATAAGTTTCCATACCCTTTTCATCTTGCAAATCTGAAACCTAGTTCCTCTCAATCAAGTCTCTACTCTCCTTCTTCTCAGCCTGTTAGCCACTGTTCTATCTTCTCTTCCTGTGACTTCGACTTGAGATACACAGGCAAGTGGAATTGTATCATGTGCTTGTCTCTATTTTGTTTCTATAACAAAAAGCTACAATTGAGTTACTTAAAATGAGCAGAAATGCATTTAACTCGTAGTTTTCGAGGATGAGAATTCCAAGATTGAAGTTCTGATGAGACCTATCCAACAAAACATATAGCTGTTCAGTAGTCATATGAACAGATATTCAACATCATTAGGAAGGAAGATATTGTTACACATTTACTAATTATTAACATTTACTAGTGTTAGAACATGTTAAGTGTCAAGTTTACAAATTAACATTGGGAAATTCAGTATTACAACTACTTTGAAAAAATAGTTCAATAATATCTGGTTAAATCTATGATAACTCAACAATCTCATTCTTGTATTTTTAACTAAGATTACAAATATAAATGCCCCCAAATAGCATTTGTAAAGGAAGAAATCATTGTAGCAACTTTGTTACAATTTATTAATAGCAATCCATAAACGATGTAACTACCATAGATAATATATTTAACTTATTTGCATTTCTGAACTGAAATATAATTTATTATGAGATTTTCTTCACTGTTATCTTGCTAGATTTTAGAATATTAGTCAAGATTTTTTCCATCTACTTTAATAAAATTAAAATTAACCAATGATTATATTACCCCATTGTCATACTAAAACTTAATTATTACTCTTCATTTAATGTGACATATACAATTAACTATCATTACGATAAAACAAATAAAGTCAATCAAAACTGCAGTGTCTAGTTTCTACATAGCATGATTTTCCTTCCAGATCACCCATTCTCAAGATGCTTATAAACTTTCTTACAGGTTCCTTCCGTAAGTGTTTGTGTTTATGCATCTTGTTTCTTGTATATTTATATTGTTTGTGAAAGATTACAACAGTGACATTAGCAACACATCCAAATAAAAAAAAACTAATATATCAGCTTTTGTCAGTCTAAAAGTTAAGAGTTGTATATTGATTTCTGGAGATTTTATACTAGCTAGGATCATTATTCTAAATAAGTGTTCCAATTAATTTTTTATCAATTTGATACAAGCTAGAGTCATCCAGGAAGAAGCGCCTCAGTTATGCAAAAACTTCCATGAGATGCCTGCAGGCAAGTCTATAAGGGGCATTTTCTTGATTCAAAATTGATGTGGGAGGTCTCAGTGTCACCACTGGGAGGAGCAGTACCACCCATGGGCAGGTGTTCCTGGGTCCTATAAGAAAGTGGACTGAACAAGCTGTGATGAGCAAATCAATAAGCAATGTTTCTCCATGGCTGCTGCTTCAGTTCTCCTGTCTCCAGATCCCTGTCTTAAATTCCTATGCTAACAACCTTTCAAAAAGACTGTAGGCTGTAAGGTGAAGTAAACACTTTCCTCTCCAGGATCATTTGGCCATGATGCTTTACTACAACAATAGAAACCTAACTAATACAGTAATGATCTTATCAATGTTATATCGCTGTCTCCTAGGTCTGCTTCATTTTCTATTCATTCATCTAAGATAAATTTTCTGTTTCTTTTGGCAGTTAAAATGGTAAAGTGCCTGTTTCAACC